>NC_072424.2:89180000-89805000 GCF_028878055.3 Symphalangus syndactylus
TTTTATATAAATGAAACTACATAGTATGTACTCTTTTGTGTCCGTCTTCTTTCACTCAGCATATTTTGAGATTCATCCATGGTGTCAGAATAACAGCAACTTGTTGGTTTCCATTGTTGAGCAGTATTCCACTGTATGGATATACCACAATTTGCTTATCCAATCACTCACTGATAGACGTTTAGATATTTTGCAGTTTTGGACTATTACGAACAAAGCTCCAATGAAGAATCGTACACAAGTTTTTGTGTGGACATAGGTTTTCCTTTTTCTTTTTTTGAGATGGAGTCTTGCTGTCACCCAGGCTGGAGTGCAGTGGCGCAATCTTGGCTCACTGCAAGCTCCAACTCCCGAGTTCACACCATTCTCCTGCCTCAGCCTCCTGAGTAGCTGGGACTACAGGGGCCTGCCACTACGCCTGGCTAATTTTTTGTATTTTTAGTAGAGACAGGGTTTCACCGTGTTAGCCAGAATGGTCTCGATCTCCTGACATCATGATCTGCCCGCCTGAGCCTCCCAAAGTGCTGGGATTACAGGCGTGAGCCACTGACCGCGCCTGGCCAGGTTTTCTTTTTTCTAAGATAAGCATAAAGGAGTGGAATCGCTGGGTCATATGCTAAGTGTATGTTGAACTTCACATGCAACTGCCAACTGTTTTTATGAAAGATTATTATTCTTAAAAATGTTCAGATGCAATGATGAATGCAACATTTTTTTTTTGTTTTTTGAGATGGAGTTTTGCTCTTGTTGCCTAGGCTGGAGTGCGATGGCGCGATCTCAGCTCACCGCAACCTCTGCCTCCCAAGTCAAGCGATTCTCCTGCCTCAGCTTCCTGAGTAGCTGGGATTACAGGCATGCATGACCACGCCTGGCTAATTTTGTATTTTTAGTAGAGACGGGGTTTCTCCATGTTGGTCAGGCTGGTCTCGAACTCCCGACCTCAGGTGATCTGCCCAAAGTGCTGGGATTATAGGCATGAGCCACTGCGCCTGGCCGTATGCAACATTTAAAATAAGTGGACATACACATATTTCTATACAGTTTTATAATAGGCAAAACTAAGCTATGGTAATAAAAATCAGATAAGTGGTTGTCTAGGGCATGGAGTGAGGGTGAGGGATTCACTGTAAAGGGAGAATGAGAAAATTTTAGGGTGATAAAAAGTGTTCTATATCTTGACTGTCATGGTAGCTGGTAACTTGGGCCTATACATTTTTATATTTTATTACATATTATACATGTTGTTAAAAATTATAATTCCATAAAAATGATAAAGAAATAAAGGTACATATACTTTACATCTTAAAAGTTATTATTGGCTGGGTGTGGTGGCTCATGCCTGTAATCCTAGCACTTTGGGAGGCCAAGGTGGGTGGATCATGAGGTCAGGAGTTCAAGACCAGCCTGGCCAACATAGTGAAACCCCATCTCCACTAAAAATACAAAAATTAGCTGGGCATGGTGCATGCCTGTAGTCCCAGCTACTCGGGGGGCTAAGGCAGGAGAATGGTGTGAACCTGGGAGGCGGAGCTTGCAGTGAGCCGAGATCGCGTCACTGCACTGCACTGCACTCCAGCCTGGGCGGCAGAGTGAGACTCTGTCTCAGGGAAAAAAAAAGAAAAAGAGTTTCTACTAGGTTGCCAGGGGCTGGGAAAGGTACTGTGTATGTGTGGGGAGTGGGGATGGTTAATGGGTACAAAAATGTAGTTAGAATAAGACCTAGTATTTGATAGCACAACAGAGCAATTACAGTCAACAATAACTTATTGTACATTTAAAAATAACTAAAAGTTTAACTGGAATGTCACCATAATTGGAAGGTCATTTACCTTCATCTATCAGATTTCCTTCATTTTGATGATGAGGCAACTAAGCCTCAGAGACGCAAAATGACTTATTAATGGCTATGCCATCATCTAGGAGTATAGCTAGAAAGAGAATCCAGGTCTCCTCACTCTCAGTTGGGAACTCCTTTTTTTTTTTGTTTTTTTGAGACGGAGTTTTTCTCTTATTGCCCAGGCTGGAGTGCAGTGGCGTGATTTTGGCTCACTGCAACCTCCACTTCCTGCATTCAAGCGATTCTCCTGCCTCAGCCTCCTGAGTAGCTGGGATTATAGGCATGTACCACCACACCCAGCTAATTTTTTAAATAGTTTCATCACGTTGGCCAGGCTGGTCTTGAACTCCTGACCTCAGGTGATCCACTGCGTTGGCCTCCCAAAGTACAGGGATTACAGGTGTGATACAGGTGTGAGCCATTACACCTGGCCTTTTTTTTTTTTTTTTGAGATGGAGTTTCGCTCTTGTTGCCCAGGCTGGAGTGCAATGGCGCAACCTTGGCTCACCGCAACCTCGGCTCACCGCAACCTCTGCCTCCTGGGTTCCAGTGATTCTCCTGCCTCAGCCTCCCAAGTAACTGGGATTACAGGCATGCGCCACCACGCCCAGCTAATTTTGTATTTTTAGTAGAGATGGGGTTTCTCCATATGGTCAGGCTGGTCTCAAACTCCCGACCTCAGGTGATCCGCCTGCCTTGGCCTCCCAAAGTGCTGGGATTACAGGCGTGAGCCACTGTGCCCAGCCAGGAACTCTTATTCACTCCACCAAGCATTACCTATTATCCCAAGAGCAGTGTTTCTCAACCTTTTATCATTATTGTCCTTCCAAGGAAAAAAAACAAATTTAAATTATATTTAACAAGGCAAAGTAATTACTAAGGAGTAAAATATTGTTGGGTAGGACTGGGCGCTGTGGGGCCAAAAACTATGGTACTGACTTTTTTTTGTCCTCCTTCAAGAACTTACTTGTATTCTGCCAGGGTGACACTGTTGTGAATTGCCCTCATACAGACATCACTAAACATTTGGGTTTCTTGCTTTTGAGACAGGGTCTCATTCTGTCACCCAGGCTGGAGTGCAGTGGCATGATCATGGTTGACTACAGCCTTGAACTCCTGGGTTCAAGCGATCTTCCCACCTCACAGCCTCCTAAGTAGCTAGGAGTACAGGTGCACACCACGTCCGGCTAATTTTTTAATTTTTTGTAGAGACAGGGTTGCACTTTGTTGCCCAAGCTGGTCTTAAAACTTCTGGACTCAAGCAATCCACCTGCCTTGGCCTCCCAAAGTGCTAGGATTTCAAGCATGAGCCAGCATGCCTGGCCAATGTTTGTTGAATGTATCAGGTAGTGAATGGTGATCAAAAGTTTTAATGACATTGCAAGTAAATTTCCTTTGACTGGAATCATATAATAACTATAAAATCTGATGTAGAGAGAAAGCATGTCATTATGCTTTCTCTCTACATCAGAGAGAGAAAGCTAGGAATCAAAACACTGAATATCAATTTATGGCTCTTTACTGACTAGTTGCAAGATCTTAAATTTCTTATCTTAGGGAAATTTGTTCTTAATAAGCATACTTGAGGCACATTCTAAGCTCTCCCCTCCCCAAGTATGAAAACTGCTGGCCTAAATAATATCGAAATCCCATCCGGCTCTGACATTCTGTGAGTCTATTATTTTTTGTAGCCTGACTTCTTACAGATCTTAAAGGGTAAATAATATGACTACAATCAGAATCATGCTGACTTCTGGGTGTTGTCAACAACATGGATAGCCCCTGAATTAAAATCAGTAAGTTAAAGGACTAACATTTTTCCCTAAATATTTTTTAAGGAGTTCTGCTAACAAGTGCAGAATTTCTTTTAGTAACTCTTATTTTGCTAGAATACTCAGCAGAAGTAGTTTCATAGAACAGTAAAATAACCAAAGCCAAACTAAGAAGTGGCTTTTGATGAGGAACAGGAGAGAATATGGATAATTAGGGCCTGGATAATTTGAAACTATCCCCACCTGCTGGTAATGAAACAGCTGCTCTATAAGGCAAGGTCTCATTCAGCATTAATATGATTATGCTGTCTGAACATTTTAAAGAACTGGGTAAGATTAAATGCTGTTCAAAGATTACTTATAAACTATTTAATGATCAGAAGCATTATCTCCTATTGCTCTGTTGGACTGTAAAGAGATCAGAGGTCTTGATGCAAGTGCTCTTAGCATGATCACACTGTGAATCTACGTCCCCAATATGGAAAAAATTTCACTGTAAGAAATTTGAATAGTGCCTACATTCTAGAAGAATTTCAATAAGCCATGCAAAAAAGATGTTACATAAATAACTGAAACCTGAAAAATATCACAGCAAGCAAGGAAGCATGCAAGCTGGTGTTAATAACTTACATTATTAATAATGTGCCTTCAAATGCAGGCACATTATTTGCCAATCCATAAATAATAGGCTTGAGGAAGTCTGCGGACCCTCTGGAATCAAATGGAAAACTGTATTTGCCTATATGCACTTCTCTTAGAAGGTCAACATATTCTGGGGCTGAGTGGTAAGTTAACCACTCACAGTTCTGGCAACTGTCCTTCAAAAACAGTTTAATTATTTTAAGATATACACTTAAATTCAGAGAGTTACAGCTATATTAGAGGAATTATTCACATTAAAAGTAGTTTCTTTAAATAAACTAGACTCCTGCGTACACAGTTAGTTTACAGATCACTATCTACTTGGCTTAGAGCTACCTGGAGGGAAGCCATAGGTATCTTCAGTTTGTGGCTCAGGACACAAACTGTCTCTTACCATCCTATCTGGTAAATCAGGATCTGTGTTAACTCTGATCATGAGATCGTAAGGACTGGAAAGGACTCAGACAGAACTCTATTTTTAGAAAAGATTCCCTTAAGCCATTTTAAACACTGAAATGAAGATCTGGAGAGATGCAAAAAGACAACTACAAAACCAAAAACCCATTACCTGTCAGTATCGCCATATACAACCCTAGCCCCCCATTTCTTGGTGTCATTCACCAGTTTAATAGCTCGTTCCAAGGTCTCTCTGGCTTTGTGAACAATACTATCGCCAACCTGTTGGTACAAACACATTGGAAATAATTTCTTAACATAGCTCAGTATAAGTCAACAGACTTTAACATATAATACATTTAATTACTAAATATTTCCAGAAATGAGAAAAGAACGTAAAAAAGAAATCAAAATAGCCATCGGTATCATTCTTTCTACAAGTACTCAAGAAGAAACTGAGGTGAAGAATTTGAAAGAACCAATCAATATACAAACTTGTCTTTGAGTGTAACAGTAAGTGAACTGCACTTGTTATAAGGTACACAGCTACACCGGATTCTTGGAAGAATAATCCTTCTTTATTCAAGAACTTTTTTTTTTTTTTCTTTTTGAGGAGTCTCACTGTCACCCAGGCTGGAGTGCAGTGGCACAATCTTGGCTCACTGCAACCTCTGCCTCCTGGGTTCAAGCGATTCTCCTGCCTCAGCCTCCTGAGTAGCTGGGACTACAGGTGCACGCCACCACACCCAGAGAATTTTTGTATTTTTTAGTAGAGATGGGGTTTCACCATATTGGCCAGGCTAGTCTCGAACTCCTGATTTCGTGATCCGCCCACCTTGGCCTCCCAAAGTACTGGGATTATAGGTGTGAGCCACCGTGCCTGACCTATTCAGCTTTCTTACGTGCCCTTACAACTCATTAGGCAGAAAAGCACTCTTTGTGGGTGCATGAGTATATGTACGTGTATCTCTCAAAATTTTTCTGTTGAAGTGTTGATGATAATGTCTTTCAATATCATTAAAGTTAATGCTGAACTTCAATCTTGTGACTAGTTATACAAGGAAAAATGTATCTAATTATATGATGGGAAATATATTAAAACTGTTCAATTTAAATTAAATAGGTAGATATATATCTAGGAAGGTTTTACTCATTGGTGATTAGTGAATTTTAACAGTGACCACAGCATGAGTTTACAAAACAAAAAGATGCTGGGCCTTGACAAATATGAGAAGCATGCTAATGAGATTTTACAGTTAAGTAAATTAAGGAGACTATATAACAATGCTGGTTTTTTTTGTTTTTTTGTTTTTTTTTTGAGACGGAGTCTCGCTCTGTCACCCAGCTGGAGTGCAGTGGCGCGATCTCGGCTCACTGCAAGCTCCGCCTCCCGGGTTCATGCCATTCTCCTGCCTCAGCCTCTCCGAGTAGCTGGGACTACAGGCACCCGCCACCACGCCCGGCTAATTTTTTTTTGTATTTTTAGTAGAGATGGGGTTTCACCGTGGTCTCGATCTCCTGACCTGGTGATCCGCCCGCCTCGGCCTCCCAAAGTGCTGGGATTACAAGCGTGAGCCACCGCGCCCGGCCAACAATGCTGTTTTATTTATTAAACTCATTAAAGCTAAGAGGGAAAAACTGCCATTCAACATAAAACATAAATGGAGCATTCCTTTTGCAATTTTAAAACGCAAACTGCACATTTTTGTTTTTTTCTGTTAAGAAGCAAGCAATAGCAATAATGATCCTTCTCCCTTTACTGTAAAATTTGAATTACTAAATGTAGGATTGAATAGTATTTAAAAGGCTGTTTAAAGTTGCATTACAAAGGACATATTAAGTATATGAACAAAGGAACAAATAATAAAACTGGTAGTAGAAACGAGTTGGGATTTATTTATTTATTCTGATTTATTTATTTTGAGACAGAGTCTCGTTCTGTCGCTCAGGCTGGAGTGTAGTGGTGTGAGCTTGGCTCACTGCAACCTCTGCCTCCTGGGTTCAAGCAATTCTCGTGCTTCAGTCTCCCGAATAGCTGGGATTACAGGCGTGTGCCACCATGCCCAGCTATTTTTCGTATTTTTAGTAGACAGGGTTTTGCCATGATGGCCAGGCTGGTCTTGAACTCCTGGCCTCAAATGATCCACCTGCCTCAGCCTCCCAAAGTGTTGGAATTACAGGTGTGAGCGACCATGCCTGGCCTTGGGTTTTAAATTAAGATTATGAATTCTGCTGAGACCTCTAGTACATTAGAAAATCTTGGGAATGTAAACTGTAACTTAATACATTACAAAAATCATGTTATCTAATGGAAACTCAAATTGAATAAAATGTTCTGTTACCTGCTGCCACTTTCAAACAAGGTCAACTTTTAAATATGTGGGGACAAAGAGCTGCATAAGCAAGCCATCTTAGTGTCAAAGTCAAATATACTTCTGAGATACATACTTACAAGTAAGTATATACTCGTACATATACATAGTGGTCTTAAATGTCTGCCTGATGCTCTTACTCTGACGCATTTAAGTTATACCCCAAAGAGTCAGAACTCTGCAGTTACCCCTGAAGACCATGTAATAAGAAGAATTCAGCAGCACTAGAGTGAGGGGGCAGCGGAAGAGGGAAGGAGAAGTAATTAAATTAACAGATACTGCTACTTTGTGCCAAGGTTCCTAACCTGAAAAGCATTATTTCAGTAAAGGAATAAGAGAGGATTTAAAAGAGGAAAAGAAATGGTTTCACAATTTAGGCCATGACTGGGGATGCTCAAAAGTCTTTTTTTTTTTTTTTTTTTTTTTGAGATGGAGCCTCGCTCTGTCGACCAGGCTGGAGTACAGTGGCGCAATCTCGGCTCACTGCAACCTCTGCCTCCCGGGTTCATGCCATTCTCCTGCCTCAGCCTCCCGAGTAGCTGGGACTACAGGCACCCGCCACTACGCCTGGCTAATTTTTTGTATTTTTAGTAGAGACAGGGTTTCACCGCGTTAGCCAGGATGGTCTTGATCTCCTGACCTCGTGATCCACCTGCCTCGGCCTCCCAAAGTGCTGGGATTACAGGCGTGAGCCACCGCACCCGGCCTCAAAAGTCTTAATAAAAACAAATTTTTTAAGTAAAAATTAATTCTCTGAAAAGATATAAAAAGGAAGAAATAAAGTTCAGACAATTTTTAAAAAGGCACAAATATACCTTTATCATAAACATGAATGACCAATAGTTTAGTAGAAAACTGTCAACATATAAAAATTTTAATTTATGAAGTAAGTCCAACTGAGACAGAGACATTAACCTTCACCATTAGCTACTTTATTCTCCATATTCTCTTCATAGGAATTTTTGCTTACAAAGTCTTGTCTTTCTCTATGATGGTATTGAGACAGACATTAACCTACAACTATTAGCTACATTTATTTATTCTCCATATTCTCCTTATATGCTTACAAAGTCTTATCTTTCTCTATGATAGTCCAGATCTAGCACTTTTTTGATTGTGTGTTCTCTGAAGGAAAGCAGGAGACCACAGTCAGTAATCTATTCGCCTCCCGCTTTTAAAAGCTTTCAATTATTCTGGATACATAACTGTTGTATATATACATATATGCGGTACATATGATGTACACAGGCAGACAATGTGTAATGATCAAATCAGGGTAACTGGGATATCCATCCCCTCAAGCATTTATCATTTATTTGTGTTAGACATTTCAATTCCATTCTTTTCGTTATTTAAAAATATACAATAAGTTGCTGTTCACTATAGTTACTCTACTGTGCTACTAAATACTTGATTTTATTCATTCTAATTGTATTTTTGTACTCATTAATCATTTCTACTTTATCTCCCTCCCTCCCCACCTCACTGCCTCTGGCAACCATCATTCTACTCTCTATCTCCATGAGTTCCTTTGTTTTTTTTAGTTTCCGTAAGAGTGAGAACATGTGATATTTGTCTTTCTCTGTCTGGCTTATTTCACTTAGCATAACGTCCTTCAGTTCCATTCATGTTTTGCAAATGACAGGATTTTATTCTTTTTTAGGGCTGATTACTGGATAAATGGGATCACATAAAGCTAAAAAGCTTCTGCACAGTAAAGGAAATAATCAACAAAGTGAAGAGACAACCCATAGAATGGGAGAAAATATTTGCAAACTACCCATCTAACATGGGATTAATAACCAGATATGTAAGGAACTCAAACAACTCAGTAGGAAAAAAACAAATAATTCGATTAAAAATGCACAAAAGGTCTGAATAGACATTTCTCAAAAGATGACATACAAATGACTAATATTACTAATTAGAGAAATGCAAATCAAAATTATAATAAGATATCTTCTCACCCCAGCTAAAATGGCTTTTATCCAAAAAATAGGCAATAATGAATGCCAGCAAGGATGTAGAGAAAGGGGAACCCACTGTAGTGGGAATGTAAATTAGTAGAGCCACTATGTAGAACAATATGAGGATGCTGCAAAAATTTAAAAATAGAACTACCATATGATCCAGATATTCCACTGCTGGGTATATATCCCCCCCCCCCAAAAAAAAGGGAAATAGGTACATTGAATTGATACCTGCACTCCCATATTTACTGTAGCACTATTCACAATAGCCAAGATATGGAAACAACCTAAGTGTCCATCAACGGGTGAATGGATAAAGGAAATGCCATATTATGTGTACAATGGAATATCATACGGCCATAAAAAAGAATGAAGCCATCTGCCCTTTAAAAAAAAAGTGGCTGATATCTTCCATTTTTACTCCATTGGTGCTAACTTTTCACTTATTCATGAGAGGCTCTTTCTGTGATGTTAGCTGCTTTTTCCACTGATGATTTCACCTAGAAGTTAACACTGTACTGTTGCGAAGTTAGCATATGATGAGGGGTCAAATGCATGCCTGCAGTCATTAACCTGAGAATAGCTGAGAAGACCAGGGTCAAAGAAGCAGGTATCGCTTGGCAGTCTGAGTTCACCATGCAAAGCAGCAACGTACTACCTAGTGAAACCCTATTCCTAAACTTCCACTGCTAGTTCAAAAATCCTACCAAATTCTGGTTATTCTAAAGTTACAGTATTTACATATTTTAAAAATAGTATAATTTCTGCATTGTTTTATTACTAAAAGACATTAATAAACACTTTTAAGACTGAGAGGCAGGGAAGAAATTAGGGAAACGTGGAAGTGGCCCCTAAGAAAGGATTTGGGACAAGCATGGTGGCTCACACCTGTAATCCCTGCCAAGGCAGGAGAATCACTTGAGCCCAGGAGTTCAAGACCAGCCTGGGCAGCATGGCGAAACCCCATCTCTACAAAAAATAGAAAACTTAACTGGGCATAGAGGTAAGCACCTGTAGTCCCAGCTACTTGGAGGCAGAGGTAGGAGGACTGCTTGAGCCTGGGAGGTCGAGGCTGCAGTGAGCCGTGGTTAAGCCACTGCACTCTAGCCTGGGCGATAAAGCAAGACGCTGTTTCAAAAAAAAAGGAGATCTTTTGGTTTTACATTAGTAATATCATTTCCATTTTTTTCCCTGCTAGATCATATAGATCAGTGGTTTTCAAATGTATTAATATGAACCCCCAGGACTGACAAAGTATTTTTTATCTTACCTAAAAGTATACAAATATAAACCTAGATACAAACTTTTATTGCCTACAGCCTTTACAGTGCAACTATAAAAAAATTTATCCAGCACAAAATCATATTACTGTACCAAAATATTCAAGTTAACAATATTAAGTTTCCACTATAGATGGTATTTTGCTGCTTTCAATGTGAATATGACACTACTACCTTGCTCATGTTTTTGGAGTTCATTTTGCCTACTGTGAGCTGTCTGAAGACTTTATGCTTTCCCTGCTTTTCTCTTACTCAACTAATGCAAATATGATATACCACAATGTTCTCTGACCTTCATTTGGCATGAAAAGATCACAACGTAACATGTTACTCTGTTCTTTTCTCACTCACTAGTATATTATTATATTACCCTGTCACACTATATTGTATTTGTATCAAATAAACACCTTAACTTAGTAAATATGAAATTAAGTCTTATTCTATGAAAAATGTCTTTCAACTGTCACTATCACTGCAAAAAAGGTTTTGCTTTATATCTACTGGTATACTAGTAAATATGGAATGGCTGTTGTTTATTCTGACTTAAAAAATTTTTTTAGTTTTTAATTTTGTGTATTAATAGAGGCAAGGGCTCACTATGTTGCTTAGGCTAGTCTTGAACTCTTGGGCTCAAGCAATCCTCCCACCTCAGCCTCCTGAGTTGTGGGGATCACAAGTGTGAGCCACCACACCCGGCTAATTGTGACATTTGGACAAGCCAATATAACTATAATCAGATCTCTTGTCAATACATAAAATGAATTATGCAGTACCAAGGCTGTTGTAAAAACTGCTACAAAGGTGGCACTGAAATTTCATGCTAATAGAAAGTTACAGTATAGTTATGAAGACCATGCAGAAATAGGTGTATGCTAATTTCTAAAATTATCATTGGAATAAAGACACGGAGGTATCTTATAGAGAAAAGTCACAGATCCCCAAGAATATGTGTATATTTAGGCTTGGCATGAGAAAAACTGATCTTATGTCATAGAAATGCTTGAATGAATAGGCATTCATTTAATGCTGCTTTAGTCTCTTTTTTTGAGAGGGTCTCGTTCTGTTACCCAGAGTGGAATGCAGTGGTGCAATCATGGCTCACTGCAACCTTGACTTCCTGGGCTCTAGTGATCCTCCCATCTCAGCCTCCCAAGTAACTGGGACCACAGGCACATAACACTATGCCTGGCTAGTTTTTGCATTTTTGGTTAGAGATGGGATTTCACCGTGTTGCCCAGGCTGGTCTCAAACTCCTGAGCTCAAGTAATCCACGTGCCTTGGCCTCTCAAAGTGTTGGGGTTACAGGTGTGAGCCACTTCTTTGAGACCAAGTCTCGTTCTGTCACCCAGGCTGGAGTGCAATGGCACAATCTCGGCTCACTGCAACCTCTGCCTCCTGGGTTCAAGCAATTATCCTGCCTTGGCCTCTTGCGTAACTGGGATTACAGATGCCCACCACCGCACCCAGCTAATTTTTGTGTTTTTAGTAGAGATGGGGTTTCACCATGTTGACCACGCTGGTCGCGACTCCTGACCTCATGTGATCTGCCCGCCTTGGCCTCCCAAAGTGTTGGGATTACAGGCGTGAGCCACCATGCCTGGCCTTTTTTTTTTTTTTTTTTCTTTTTCTTTTAAAAAAGAGATGAGGTCTCACTATGTTGTCCAGGCAGGATTCAACTCTGGGCTGAAGCCCCCCGCACCACATCTTAACTTCCAAAGTAACTGGGAATACAGGTGAGTGCCACTGTGCCTCACTGTATTTTAGTCTCTTTTGAAAAAACTACAGATTTGTATCACTTACTTCAATGCATGGCATTCTCCCAGAAAAATTAGCAGATGTATAGCCAAATGTGACATTTGCTATCAGCTTAAGTCCCAACTGACGTGCATCAAGCATTCGTGACAGGGCTCTGTCTTGCTTGTAAGCCTTCATTGACTGCTTCACCATAAATCTAGTCTTCAAAATTTCTTCAAGCATTCTTGGTAGTACACCTTTTCTTACTGAAGGCTATCATAAAGAAAAAAAATGTTTAAAACCCCTCAAACATTATAGATTTATATAATTAAGAAGGATGCATAAAACATAATAATGGCCAACTGTCATGAATTGAAACATGCTAACAATAGTGACCATAGTATTAGTGGCCGTCAATATAAAATCATCACATTTTATTTCTTGGAAGAGGATTTTTCTCCTAAACGGTTCCTGCAATGTTTATAAATCTAACAGAGCATTTCTATGTCAGTTCAGAGACCTCCAGGGAGGAGGATGTCAACTAGTGCATAAGTGACCATACAACAAGTTCAGAGGGAAATTTTGTTCAAAACTTTGACAGAAACCCCCATTCTTTCAAAATGACACATGGGACTTGTATCACTCATAACCAACTCAGTTTTTAAAGATCTCATCCTAATGACCCCACACAGAAATCTGCATGGAACTCCATTTATCTACCTTGGAAGAATGATGAGCTGGGTTGACTCTGCTGACATTCAAACCTGCAGTTCCAGGGACTCTACGTATTTCAAATCTGATGCTTAGACCACTAAGCCATCCCCTCCGGCCTATATTTATTAGCAATCTGGAAGAGGGGATGAATAGTGAGGTGATAAAATTTGTTGATGCCAAAAAAAATCATTTGTATTCATCAAGACTAGGGAGAATTTATGAGAACTCCAGTAGGAATGAAAACCACAAAACAGTATTAACTTTGATGATGATTCACAGACACGTGCAAGGTAATGCATGTCGGACCTAACAATTAAAATCTCAGGTATAGGATAATCACACACCTGAATATTAAAAAAATCTTATTTTCATTAAGCTTTACACACTGGGTCCAAAAGTAGATGCAAGTTTAAAGAAAAGCTGTTAAAGGGAGATAATAAGCTGCTAGATATGCGACAATGGAACATATTGTAACCTCTAATTCATTTGGTGTACATTTTGAAGCAGCCATAATGTTTTAAGACATAAGATAAAAAGAACAGGGACCAAATTTGCAGAAATGTGATGGGAAAACTGATTTTTATATAGAGACTCCTTTAATAAAAAAAAATCTCTTTCCATTTCTCCAAGTAGATCTCATCTATATCAGACCTTAGAAATACTACATTTTAAAATTTTCCAAAAAGAAACATACCATGAACTCTTTGGTTAAAATTTTCTTCATCTACATTGCTAATTTTAGTTTAGCATTCCCTCTTACTGGTAGAGAATGATGCCACTTTTGACATAGTACACCAGAATGAATTTGAGGGCTGGTGGGGTCCACTCTACCATCAACCACTCTACTGTCTCATGATTCTAGTACAGACTCACTGCTAAGAAAATAGAAAAGAAAGGAATAAAGTTGGCATATAAGAGGCAATATAATCTTCTTTTAGATGTCTCTTATTTGTCTCTAATTTATAAAGTTTTCCTCTGTCTCTTTTGAGGGGAGATACAGGAGAGAAAAAAGGGATCCTATTTTTAGTTTGGATATCTTCTTAAAAATATAATCAATAAGCCTATTAGAGTATCATTAATTCTAATATAGCCTTAATTTAAAATAATGTAGAAAAACAACTAGTAGCATCTACATATTAAAGCAATTTAAATCTTTGTAGGTAATACATTTTGACCATTAAGTTGCTATTTAAGTCTGCCTGATTCTAATAAAGGGCAGAAGGTATAAGCAGATGTTTATTTCTTTCAATATTTCGTTAACTAAAATTTAACAATTTAAAGATTTAAAACCTAAATTCAACAAAAACAAGGTGACTGGTTTGTTCCTGAAGTGATTTCTTAGAAGATTCTTATATCTTTGACTTTTTGAGATAAAATATTCAAGCCAACTCGGTGTTGTTGTTTTCTATTATGTGCCAACAATATCTAAACCATTATCAGCTCTCCAAAAGTTCAGCCATAGTTGTTATCTTTCATTTACAAGAGAGTATTACCTTGACAAAAGCTACTCCATTGGGGGACACTGTGATATCATGCCTAACTTGGTAAAGTAAATCTGGAGGTACTCTCAGAGAGGTACAGCCAAATTTGAACTCATCATACCTGTTAAGAAAGAGAACATTAAGCAAATACTTCCTCAAATCATAGAACAGAGATTTTATGCAATTTAAAAAATCTTTCTAACTGTATTAGAAATTCATTTTCAAACATCTAAACATGAATTCATGTACTTAGTAATATGTTTATTTGCCTCATTACTGAAATAGTTTTTCAAATATTCACAATTTATTACAAGAAACATTTCTTAAATGGCACTATCCTAAAATTTATGGGTAAAATCTATACTGAAATACCAAATTTCAACTCAACATCTGATCATCTTATTTATTTTATTATTATTATTTTTTGAGATGGAGTCTCGCTCTGTCCCCCAGGCTGGAGTGCCGTGGCGCCATCTTGGCTCACTGCAAGCTCCGCCTCCCAGGTTCATGCCATTCTCCTGCCTCAGCCTCCCGAGTAGCTGGGACTACAGGCGCCTGCCACACTTGGCTAATTATTTGCATTTTAAATAGAGATGGGGTTTCATCCTGTTAGCCAGGATCGTCTCCATCTCCTGACCTCATGATCTGCCCTCCTTGGCCTCCCAAAGTGCTGGGATTACAGGCGTGGGCCACCACATCCAGCCCAATCATACTAAATTACTTACATAAAAATTTTTTATTTAACATCCTTGTGAATATATTTAAAGAATAATTTAAACCTTAAATAGAAATACTGTAAATCTTGCAAATTTTCCAAATTCTTGTTTTTAATAAAAAGACAGGATTACCAATATAATTTCCACAGATGCTTTCTATGAAGGAATATAGGATATACTAAAACCAACACATGGTCTCAAATACGCAGAAATCAATAAAAAGGAAGACTCCGTTATTTCCTACAATTTAAGAAAAGTAATCCTTTGAGAATTTAAAATGTTGTCAGTTTATAAAATTTAATTTACATTAATTAATAAAACCTAACATTTAATTTTAAAAATCCTGGACTATTTATAAGAAAAATAAAGAGGAGGTCTAGTTGGAGTTATAAGATCATAATCCTCAAACTGTTCCACTGAAAGGTAATTTACATCAACAATTTAACTTTCATTTTAAAAGAGACCATAGTTACATATGGAGTGAAACAGTTGCAAGGCTGACCTATTCCCAATCCTCTTCATGAGTCATCCATCCATGAAGCTGGATTAATCATATGGTGATCCACATCAATTGGTAAGACAACCACAATGAATGGATTAGCTGGGATACAGTACATTTATCTTGCTCGTAGGGAAGGTGTCCAGAGCAAAGAGACACTCAGAAAGTGTCTAATTTTAGTAAGAAGTACAAAGCACAACAACATTATTGTAAATGTGAAAAAAACCTTACTTTCCCAAGTTCTCCACATGGCCAAGGCAGGTGGAAAAGCAGTAGTTATATGCAATCACAATAGAAGGATAAAGTGATTGGAAATCCAAAACGAGAACAGAGTTGCTATAGAAGCGGGATTCAGGCTCCATAATTAGAGGAACACACTGTGGGGCTCTCATTTGGGATCTTTGCTGAACACTAGGTGTCACAGGAATATAGTTCATTGGTTTAGCAATACGCAACATCATTGATTCCACACGGTACTGCAGGGAGAAAGGGAGGTGAGAAGAGAAGAAACACAGTTTAAATATATTGGTCATTTGAATATATAATCATTTGAGGATAATCTGCTTTTCAGAATAAGACTGTATGACTTCTTTTTTTTTTTTTTTTTAGACGGTGTATCGCTCTTGTTGCCCAAGCTGGAGTACAATGGCACAATCTCGGCTCACTGCAACCTCCGCCTCCCAGGTTCAAGCGATTCTCCTACCTCAGCCTCCCAAATAGCTGGGATTACAGGCATGAGCCATCATGTCCAGCTAACTTTTTGTATTTTTAGTAGAAACAGGGTTTCACCATGTTAGCCAGGCTGGTCTCGAACTCCTGACCTCAGGTGATCCACCCACCTCGGCCTCCCAAAGTACTGGGATTATAGGCGTGAGCCACTATGCCCAGCCTGCAATACTAGTTATTTCGTCAGCTTTCAGATGCAAAAAGGGATATATGTAAATCCTTTTCCTATGCCTACGACTTTTATAAAAACTATAAAACATGTCAAATAACTTAAAAGATAAGTCAATTTTAAAAGACAGATGAAATTAGATCTGTTTTTATTTTTATTATTTACTTATTTATTTTGAGATGAAGTCTCGCTCTGTTTTCCAGGCTAGAGTGCAATGGCACAATCTCGGCTCACTGCAACCTCCACCTCCAGGGTTCAAGTGATTCTCCTGTCTCAGCCTCCTGAGTAGCTGGAATAACAGGCTTGCGCAATGATGCCCAGCTAATTTTTGTATTTTTAGTAGAGATGAGGTTTCATCATGTTGGCCAAGGTGGTCTTGAACTCCTGACCTCAAGTGATCCCCTGCCTTGGCCTCCTAAACTGCTGGGATTACAGGCGTGAGCCACTGCACCCGGCCCTCTTTGTATTTAAATACAGCTACACCATAATAAAAAAGTGTAGGACAGACAGCTGTATAGTTTGACAATTTCATTTAAGAAGTTGGTCAATAATCTTGGAGAAATTTATTTGGGAAAATTAGAGAATTAAAAAGCTGTCAGGAGACTTAAGATAGAAAATGTTATCCCAGTTTTTCAAAGAAAGAAAATGATTATAGAATTATAAAGTATTGAATGTGGCTTTTGTTGTGGAAATAATTAAAAAATAAAAAAAAGAACTGAATAGTAATCAGCTTATTACTGGTCCCTAGCAAAACTGAATCAAGCAATTACTGGTATGTTTGTTTCTAATAATAACTATTAAGCAGACGGCTTGGGGTATTAGAAAAAAAAATTACTCACAAGAACCAGCCTGGGTTCACTGAAGTATTCTCATGAGGTTTTAAGGTATCTTTGCCTTTTATTACAGACTAGCTCAAACAGTTGTTAAATTTGATGGGTATAAGTAAAATAAATAGCTTATAAGCAATTAAATGAAATAAACAGGTAAAACAAAAGTAGTTAGAACTCTATTTTTGCTATATTTACTGAACTGGTTGATTGAGGAATGTTATAGACACAGGTAATTAAAATAATTAAGGATTTTACAAGGTTAAGGAATCTGAGTGTTTTAATATGGTATCGCTGATGACTACCACTGTGCTTAACAAACTACAGGTATTCAAATACATATTTGTTGAATTAATACATAAACTCATTTTCAGCAAGGCGTTTAGTAAAAATCTCTCATTATATCCTTGGGAAATTACTTAGAAAGATATGAATTAAATGGCTTCTTAGGTTTCTTTTTTTTATAACATTTAAAAAAGTTACATAGTCCACTTATATTGATTTTCAAGCTTTTTATTTTTATATTAAAATTATCTATGGGAAGTTTTAACAAGCCAAAATTAAAAATGTAAAACAAAAGAAAGGTAGACTGTTGCTTCTCTAGTTTTAAGAGACACCTTTAATCACAGTTAACAATATTCAGGAATATAATATCCTTAAGGGCATGGACATTTATTTTCTTAATACCATAAAAAACTTGGCAGTGGCCAGAAAGTTGGCATAGAAAGAGAATAAAATGACAAGATTTAATTACCCAGCTATTGATTAGTTGGTACCAAACAGAAAGTTTAAAAAGTCAAATCACTTCAAACATCACAAAAGTGTATCACTCATACAGAACTTTCAAGTCTGCAAGAAAACTGATTTCCTACCTGTGAACCCCTTGTCAGTACATGTAAAAACTGAATGCCAAAAAGTCTAGCCATCTCACTGGTTTTCCCAATCAGGTCCAGCTGTTCTAACATTTGGAGATTTCCACGGACACGGCTAACATAATGATCAACCATTTTCCATCTGTTAAAAAAGAATCCACATTATGAACATCAGGGAAAAATTTGGACACTTGAAAACAGTACTTTTTTCCTGCCAAAAATCTACATGCTAAAAGTGAGGTTACTTAAGGAAAGAGTAATGACATGAGCCTTTAAGCAAAGTATGTTAAGTAATTAAACATTAGAAAATTTCAGGTATTTCAAGGGCATGAAAGCCAGTAAAGATACGCAAAATTTAAAATAGTACTTGTGATTAGGTGGTAAGATTAAGGATCACTCTTTTTCAATATTTTGCTTGATGTTGCTCTATTCTTTTTTTTTTTCTATTCTTATTATAGAAAATTAACATTCTCCTTTAAGATACAGCTGCTGATTACGCAATAATTATTTAGCATATCTATAGATTTTTAAAGAACATGAAGGGTCTGGGTTTTCATTATAAGTCTAAAATAAAAACATGCACTATGTTCATGGCAAAAAAAAGAGTAATTTGGTGAACATTTAGAAAAATCAGGAACATAAATTTTAGTGAGATAATACATGGGTTAAACATATTTCAAGTAAGTATTTTTTGTGAAAATATAAAAGTTCTGTTTTTCAGTTTAAACCTTAAATTTAACCTCTTTACCTTACCTTCTTAAGAAAACAAACAATAAAACCCTCAGCAAATCCATAAAAAGAATTTTAATATTATAAGATGTAAAAATGATCCAAAAGTATACTATGAGGAATAAAATTTATTCATTTGAAGATTAAGGTTCACATATATTGTAATCTTTAATTATATTGCTTTTAGAACAATATAGTCACATAATTGTTTAATAAACGTGTTTAAAAACCTTTTCCTCGGACACATGACTAATGCTTAATAGAAAAACTAGAAAATGAATGTGAAGAAAAAAAATACCCTACTATAAAAAAGATAATAACAGTGTATTACCAAGAAAGTAGAGAGATTGGAACCCTCATATACTGCTGGTGGGAACGTAAAATAGTGTAGTTGCTTGGGAAGATAATTTGGCAGTTCCTCAAATAGTTAAACAGAGTTACCATATAATCCACCAAAAATTCTACTCCTAGGTACATATCCAAAAGGAATGAAAACAGGTATCTACACAAAAAACTATATATCAATGTTCATTACAGTATTAATCATAGTAGCCCAAAGGGGAAACAACCAAAATGTCTATCAACTGATGAAGAAATAAAATGCAGTATATGTCCATACAACACAGTATTATTCAGCAATAAAAGAAATACTGAAAGATGCTGTAACATGGACAATCCTGGACAGCATTATGCTAAAAGAAGCCAGACACAAAAGATTACATATTGCATGATTCTGTTCATGTGAAGTGTCGAGGACAGTCAAATCTATGGGGACAGGAAGTAGATCAGTGGTTGTCTAAGGCAAGAGGTAGAGGGTGGGGGGACTCTGGTGGAGGGGGTGATAGGAGTGATGAAAGGTTGAGGAGTGGTGGCTAGGTGATGCAGGATTTCCATTTAGGG
This sequence comes from Symphalangus syndactylus, assembly GCF_028878055.3. NCBI lineage: Eukaryota > Metazoa > Chordata > Mammalia > Primates > Hylobatidae > Symphalangus > Symphalangus syndactylus. The sequence continues at coordinate 89,199,637 of NC_072424.2, forward strand.
TAATTAAAATATTATAAAACTTACTGTGATGATGTTGTACAACTCTGAGTATACTAAAAGCCAGTGAATTATATACTTTAAATGGGTGAATTGTATGATATACAAATTATATCTAAATAAAGCTGTTAAAACATTAGGCAGACATGAAAGAATCCTAAACTCTATAAATAACTGTTTAACAAAATAAACAGAAATTTTGTTTCATAATTTACATTTTTAACTTAATATACTGACTCCCCATATTTATGTTTTGTAGCTATCAAGTGTGCTATTGTATAATTATAACATATTTAATCGAAACACTTACTGAGTATCTTTTATTACTGTAAGCAATGGTGTGGTGAATATTTTTAAAGCTAAGTCCTTATACAGATGATTAAATAATTCCTTAAAATAAATTCCTAGATTTGGTCAGTTTTCAATACCTAACAATACATTGCTTTCCAGAAAGGTTTTAATAATTTATATTCATACTAGTGATGATAAAGTGCTTGTTTCCTTGTATATTTGTCAACAATGAAGATTATAGTTTTTAAAATTATTATGAGTTTGATAGACAAAAAAGGATACCACATTTTAATCTGCATTTTTTTGTTTTAGATCATTAATGTAACCCCTCAACAATACAAAACTGCAAAGTGCAAATCTGAAATAATGCATTATGTACAAATCAGATCAGTCCCTTTAAAATAAAACAAAATGGATTTAATGGCTCACCACTCCTTTAGGATGTGTGGATTGTGCAGAAAAAGGAGATATTGACACTTTGCCCTCTTAACATACGGACAGAGCTGACCTGGAGAAACGTGCCAAATGAGATACCAGAATAGTGAGACACTAACATAATTTCTGAAAATGCCAGGCAGCATACAAGCATTTTCCTGAGTTTTGTAAAACATGAGAAAAATAAGTGTTAAGTCTCAACTGACACAGATTTAACAGAAAACTTTAAAAAGGTATGTATTACACATATGTAAGAATCTGTTTCAACAGATAATCATGCTGACTGGGCACGAATATTTCCTTGAAATCTGTAGGTGGTGATTCAGGAGAAGAGTTACCAATTGAAGTATGTTGATGATAATTTGTTTTGGAAAATGTGTTTTAAAACATACTGGTTTATTTTCATTGTTTACTCCAGTCTAAAGTCCTTTTTTTTTTTTTTTTAAATAAGACTGATCTTGCCAATAGGTTTTTGTAATTCATGGTACAATTAAGAAACATAATCAGCAGATTAAGAATTAATTCCTTTAGTAAGGTAGACATTTATATACTATATATAAGGTAGACATTTGAATATTTCAGGATTTTTTTCCTTTGATAATTGTTCATGTCTTTTACCCATTTTTTTTACTAATTTAAAAGTATATAATATAGTTAATATACATAACTGTTATGGCGAAAATGGTTTTCCTAGGTTGATGTTAGCTTTTTACTTTTGTTGATGTTATTTAATGAAGTACAAAAGTTTGTTTTTGGGCAAAAATGGTGAAAGTAAGTCTAATACTTTATATACAAAACTGATTAAACTGAATCTTAAAGGATCCTGATTTAAGTGATTTGACTAAGATCAACTCTATTTTTTTAGGCAGTATAGTCTATTAAAAAATAAATGGGTATAATACTATATTTCAAAAGAAATATTTTTACTATGCTATATATAACTGTTTTTTTAAAAAATGGAAATGGTTTATTTCACATTTTGAAGAATACAGTCTAAGAGATTTTCACATATTGGCTGACAGCACAGACTTTGGAGTGAGATAGTCGTAGGTTCAAATTGTGGCTCTATTGCAAGCTACTACGTGACCCTAGGCAAATCATTTAACTCTCTAGTTCTCAGTTTCAGTATGTGTGAAACAGTGGTTTCACTGTTGTAAGGTGAAACTGTTGTAAGGTGTTAGGCAAAAGCAAAAACTTAATAACCTTTGCTGCTATTATTATGATAATTATGGTAATTACTATTTCCCCATTTCATTCAGAATCTAATTCTCTATCCTGAAAAGAAAGACGTACCAATTAATTAACATTTATTGAGAGCCTTCTGTGTGTTGAAGACTCATACTATCTAATTCTTACTTCACTCCATGAGGTAGAATATGTTAACATATCTCTATTATAGATAACAAAACTGAGGATTACTGTAAGCCTAATCCATCCTAGTTTACAAACCTAGTACACTAGAACCTGAGATTTTGGCCAAATAAATGAAAACATGATGAAAAGAAAACAAGATAATACATTATAAATGAGTAACTGTCTTGTTAAATTTCTATCATCACAGCAAATTACTCATTTCCTCACTAACAAAAATGGTAGACCATTTTGTGAAATGAATGCTTATTCATTTCACACTAAATGTATTCCTCTCCACTGACTGGTAACCAAGTAATATAAACAAATTAGATGCATCTTATCTTTCATAACTAAAGGTTAATTTAACAAGCGACATTTTAGCTTATACAGTTTATCCAGCAGGTAACAACTGCTGTTTTCTGATCTAAATCTGCTGACCTATAGGCATGAACATAAAAAATACTTTGAATGGCTAATTTAAAAAAAATGTATTTTAGACTTTTTAATTTAAAAAAGTGATCTTTCTGAAATAAAATCATCATCATTACTACTTTCCGGTCCTATCTGACTAATCATATAACATAAAAGAGAATGAGTAATTGCAGCCTTTACTTATGGTTAAAGGACAAGATGGACTTTTGCTAGTTTTTTCCATTGTTGTTAAAGAATTATGCCATCCTCCTAATGCTCTGTCAAACTTAACGCTAATAAATACAAGTTTTGATCCTGAAAGGAGGAAGGGAAACATAATTATGAAGCACATGCTACTCAAGATAGGCTTGGGTAGTGCTGAAATGGGAACTTAGAGCATCCTGAAGGCATGATATTTTTCAAGATAGTTCATCTGGGGAGAAGGTGACAAAAAAGGAGACAGGAGAATCCCGAGTACAAAATTCACTTATTCTGAAGTTTTTCTGTGGACTGGCTCTATACTCAGCAAATAGAAAAGAAAATTTCCTATATTACCTTCTTCAGCTACAGAACTCTGCTCCCAGGATATACATCCTAGCTCAGAAACTGGAATAGTATTTAATAACTATTCTTGAGTGACAGATAAAATCATGCTGGTATTAGGAATTATCTAGATTAGTAATATTAGAGATTAGGAAAAGTTTTATAGGCTGGCTTGGGAATCTAATCACAAGACATTATTTTATGAAAAAATGTGTTCTAAGCTTGAAACAATAAAATGTTGGGAACATAACTCATTCATATAAATCAGGGGCTTCCAGATCAAAATCTGGGTTTATTAAAAAAAATTAGGGTACCTTTGTGTTTTACAGGTTTAACACAAGAAATCCTTGACTAGCAAGTTCTTCTCATTCTAAGTCGATTTACAATATATATGTATGTCCTTAAAACACTGTAGAAAGCAAATGCAAATCAAAAGGGGTTACCATACTTACCAAAAAAGTAAGTCAGACTTACTTTTTTGTATTCACTTAAAGAATGTATTCATTTAAATTTAAGTAAGTATTCACTTAAATTTAAGAATGAAGTTGTCTGATATTTCCAAGACTACTCAAAGAAAGAGTGCATGGTCTTCTCATATAACATAATCCATTTGACATAAATGGTCTAATGTCTAGTCTAAGTCCCTTCTATACAATGTTAGTTCCAGGCCTCTATTTCACTTGTCAAAAACAGTTATCATCCTAGATAATACCTAATTAAAGGTGGTAAAACATGCATTTAGAGATTCCGGGGCTTATAAACAAACCACTGAATATAGTTTTCAATGTTAAGTTAAATATCAAGTTTTATTTATTGCTGTATAACTACTCCTCAGCTTTTTTTTTTTGAGATGGAGTCTTGCTGTGTCACCCAGACTGGAGTGGAGTGCAGTGGCGTGATCTTAGTTCACTGCAACCTCTGACTCCTGCTCCCGGGTTCAAGTGATTTTCATGCCTCGGCCTCCCAAGTAGCTGGGATTACAGGTATGCACCATCATGCCCAGGTAATTTTTTGTATTTCTAGTAGAGATGGGGTTTCACCACATTGGCCAGGCTGGTCTCGAACTCCTGACCTCAGGTGATCCACCTGCCTTGGCATCCCAAAGTGCTGAAATTACAGGCATGAGCCACTGCACTCAGCCGACTTCGCCTCAGCTTCTATTTCTGTAAGGCTTTGATAGAAGCTAAGTGCTTTCTGTTACTTCACTTCACCTCTCTGAGATTCCTCAAAAGTGACTGGAATATGCGATGACATGCTCAGGAAGCAGTTTCCCCAAATATTATCAAGTTGTTTTCAAAGCTATACTTTTTCCATCCTCACCACCATACAGCCTTACAATTCAGTAAGTACAGATTCACTCATTTAAAAAATCAGACACATTAATTTCAGGACTTTTCCTAGACACAGTGCAGTGTGCCAGTCTACACAAAGCAAGGCTGTCCTACTAAGCCAAAGATGAAGAGCTCAGAGTTCATTTAGGCAGCTCACAGCTGGAGTCTGTGAGATGCAGCATGGGAGAGAAAGGGAGCTGTGCAAGTGGCAGGAGTTGGGGGTGGTCGGAAGTATAGTTGGATTCCCTATGAGTGACAGCTCAAGGCTGTCCTGAAAACAAGCAGGATGAAACCACATGAGGCTGAATAGAGAGCAGCTCACTGGGGGTTGAGTGTGGGCAGAAATGGTCAGATAGTGCTGGGGTTGGAGGCTCACCAATGCCAGAGAGGAGAGACCTCATCACTCCCTTGTTAACAACCTTGGCATTCAGTTGTGAGCCCAGAAAAAACAGAGGCCTTTGCCCTAGAGAAAGGCCTACTCTAGATAAAACTTAAAACCAAATACTGACAGTATGTACAGACAACGGAGTTTGGAGATTGAATCTTACATCAAGTTGGAGGAGCTTAGGAAACACCTTGGGCCTGGTATACTTGCCTATTCCAACCATAGGCTTTGAACTAAGTAACAAGCAACTGGAAAAGGGGCAGGAAAACTTCCTGTCATAGATGCCAGGCAAAGGAATAGTATCATTGAGAAAGGAGTAGAAGAAAATGATATCTGCCCCAGGGGGAGGGTCAGGAAGCTTACTTGGGCCCAGGACCTGGCAGTGGTAAAAAGCAGAGGTCTGCTGCCTCTGTGGGAAGAGCAGGAGTGCTGAGCAAACCCCAGAAGAACAGGAAGATCCAGGCCAGGCATGTTGGCTCACGCCTGTAATCCCAGCACTTTGGGAGGCCAAGGTGGGTGGATCACGAGGTCAGGAGATTGAGCCCATCCTAGCTAACACGGTGAAACCCTGTTTCTACTAAAAATGCAAAAAATTAGCCGGACGTGGTGGTGGGTGCCCGTAGTCCCAGGTACTTGGGAGGCTGAGGCAGGAGAACGGCGTAAACCCAGGAGGCGGAGCTTGCAGTGAGCAGAGACTGTGACACTGCACTCCAGCCTCAGTGACAGAGTGAGACTCTGTCTCAAAAAAAGAAAAAAAAAAAAGAACAGGAAGATCCAAAGACTGAGGTTAGACAGGAGAACTGAGAAACTCCCCCTATCTCCACTATAAACCTTGCAGAGAGTAATAAGCAACATCGGTCAATAACTCATTAAATCTGACTTTGGAAAGAAAATGAATCACAAATACTGGAAAAATGAGAGTAACTGTTGACTTCTCATCAGCAAAAAGAGAGGCTGGAAGAAAAGGGAACAAAATCTTTAGAGTGGTGAAAGAAAAAAATGCAACTGAGACTGAGAAATTATCCTTCAAAAATAAGGGTGAAATAAAGACATCTTCATATAAACAAGGGCTAAGATAATTTTTTGCCGACAGACTTGCCAAAGAAAACAGATTAACAGTTTCTTAAAATGTTAACACACAACAGCTATATGGCCCAGTAATTCTACTCCTAAGAGATATGAACATGTATGTTCACATGATGACTCGTATGCAAATCTTTATTGCAGTTTTATTCATAATGCCTCAAACTAGAAACAACCCAAATGTCCATCAACAGGTGGGTGGGTAAGTTATATTCATATAATTGAATGCTATTTAATAATAAGAATGAACAAACTATTTATGCAACAGAAATACACACTATGTTTTCTGAGTTTCCTCAAAGCCAAAGTAGATTATGAATATTTCCATTAATATGAAGTTCCAGAATTGGCAAAACTAATCTACAGTAATAGAAATCCAATTAGTAATTATCTAGATGATTAGGGGATGGGTAGGCTGACTGCAAAGCTGTAGAACGGAATCTTCTGGATGTGAGATATGCTCCTTATCTTGATTGGAGTAATGATTACAAGATAAATGCATTTTTCAAAGTCATTGAACAATACACTTTATTTATTTATATATTTTTTGAGACACAGTCTCACTCTGTCACCCAGGCTGGAGTGCAGTAGCACGATCTCGGCTCACTGCAACCTCTGCCTCCCGGGTTCAAGTGATTCTCCTGCCTTAGCCTCCTGAGTAGCTGGGATTACAGGCATGCATCACCACACCTGGCCAATTTTTTGTATTTTTAGTAGAGAGGGGGTTTCACCATGTTGGCCAGGCTGATCTCAAACTCCTGATGTCAGGTGATGTGCCCGCCTTGGCCTCCCAACGTGCTAGGATTACAGGCGTAAGCCACCACAACTGGCCTGAACAATACACTTTAAATGTATGCATTTTATTACATATAAATTACATCTCAATGATGATTTTATATTATCTTCTTCAGAGTTATAAAACAGTACCTGTATAGATCTGTCTTGTTATCAAACCAATCTGACAAGACTCGGAAGGTAAAGAGAGGAAAACGCTGATGAAGAACATGAAAGCTCACATTTTCAAAGGTGTAGTTAGTTAGAGCCACCTAAAAAAAAGGCAAGACACCATTATAATAATGCTTACATTTATGTAGCAAATTTGGTTCTAAAAGATACCAATATCACTTTAAACTTTTCATAGTAGATATTAAAGCTACTTGTAAAACTGATGTGTGGTACAACTGAATCATAATTCAAAACTATGTAGAGCCTACTGCACAGAAATGTTCATAACAAAGCTACTTGTAAAACTGATGTGTGGTACAACTGAATCATAATTCAAAACTATGTAGAGCCTACTGCACAGAAATGTTCATAACAAATTGGAAAATTATTTAATTACAGAAAGCAGACCTGATGAGATTCAACCTGGTCATATAATACTTATTTTAAGAGATTCTAGTTCTTACCATTTTTATACTCTATGATAATAAACATATTGATAGACAGAAGCATTGTCAAGCAAATTAATTTTTTGTTCTTTCCATACTTACTTTTTGGTTCTTGATGACATGCTGATTAATGGGATTCCACAGATTTGAGGATGAGTTACCTAGTTAAAGGCAGGCATTCTCCTCCCAATAATTACATTAGTTACTAGACCCCACTACACAGGCATTATAGAGCCACTCAATTTCATTCCAAAAGCAAAATATTAAAATGTCAGAAATGTCTCCCCATGTTCAAAATATATAAGTGAAAGCAGTGTTAATGGGTAAAGGATCCTGTAAAAGGGCCCATATTAATAAGTATGTACTTCCAGCTAGATGATTTCTCTGAAATATCTATAAGACAAAAGCAATCTAGACAATGGCAGGTATTTCAATGCAAAATGGAGATTAAGGAACCAGTAGTCCCCATTCTTAGGTCAGTTTGGGATTCTGAGAAATAGTTCAAACAGCACTTCACATTTGTATATTACATTATAATTTTAAATTACTTTCTTTTCCACTCTTGTGATCCAGGAGGTACAAAATAGGGATTGAATGTTAATCTTATCTCAGTGCAGTGACCCAAATTGGTCTTACTTTATCTACAATTTCTGTCAATCTTCAGAACAATGGCACTACAATGCAGCATACTTCACAGTGTATGTACTTGTGTATGTATACATATACACAGATGCCCCTCATAGGTTGTAAAAAGGTAGAGAGCAATAGAATGAGGAAAAGGCCACAAGATTAAATGAGGAAGGATTATAAAATCACTAAAAGAATGAAAACTCATATTGAAAGCAGTAAATAGCAGAATAGTTCTACTAAAAGTCAAGTTAGGAATATGGAAATGTCTCAGCATGCAGATAAAGAGGATGAAAAGATGAAAATGAGAAGAGGGAAGATATGGGGAACAGAGAACAGAATGTTAATACATAATTAGGTTCCTAAAGGAAAGCCTAACATGGAGACAGGAGCAATAATCAAAGATATAATTAGCTAGACCTTAGATTTCTCTTCTGCAGTACTAAATTCCAGAGGTGAATGGCACTATATCTACTTGAATTTTAAAGGAAAAAGACTACTGTTATTTTATATGCAGTAAGTGTAATAATTATGTGGGAAGAAAATAAAGATACTCCTTGACTCCTTGCACTCCTCTAATGATTTTGTCCTCCATCCTACCTAAGCTACCCACTCCCATAATCATACCCCAGGATCTATCAATAGCTGTACTACCTCCAAAATCTCATGCATCCCATTCTCTGACCATCATCTCCTGTGCTTCCAGCTTACTCCCCTTGGTGCTCTGACCTCTCTGCTCCTTATTTAATTTCATAGCCAATCATGGTAATCATTCCCCTGCATGTACCCTTCATTCCCTTGTCCCTTTCCTGCTGCTGCTTTTTTTTTTTTTTTTTTTTTAAAGCAAATCCATAACCCTTTGTGAGTGATGGTTAAATCTAACTTGCACCTGTGAATTTGAACATAGCTGGTGGGTATCACTTTAATTTCCTAACCCAAATCTCAAATGGGCTCTTAATGTGGCCCAGTGTTTATATTTTCTCTCAAATTCTCCTAATAATCATTTCAAACTCATCTCTCCTCAAACCCCAAAAGCCTCTCCACAATTCTCAGTTTCAGCTAAGAACAGTAATTCCTATTTTACTGAGAAAATGAATCACAAGAGAACTTCCACAGATTCTCACTGCCATATCTCTACCTACCAACATCCATACCCATATATTCTGCCTTCCTGTCTGTTACTATACTCTTACTTTATCTAAACCCAGGCCCCTCAACCAGTGCACCAAAGATGGCATTCAGTAAATATTTGTTGAACTGAATCAAGTCTGTTTCCAACCCACTTGGCAAATTCTTGAAAAGCCTAGATTGAGTTGACATCCAGAAGGCCTCTAATTATAATTGTCTGGGGAAGAGCCATTTATTGTCATTTAAGCAGTCAACAAATATCTAATAAGCATTACTATTTAAGAGGTATTTTGCTTGTCACTACGAATTCAAAGTCCATAAGGAAACTGCAGGAGTTCTACGTTCCAAGTAGGAGAAAGAAATCTAGTACTTGTATATTAAAAAACAAACAAAATTTATTATTACTATTATTTTAACAGATGGGGTCCTGCTTTATCTCCCAGGCTATTCACAGGCATAATAAAACAGTGCACTGCAGCCTTGAATTCCTGGCCTCAAAACATCCTCCCACCTGAGTCTCCTGAGTAGCTGGGACTGTATGTGTGTGCCACTGTACCCAGCTCCAAATTTTTAAAAAACAGTTTATCCAGCTCATAACTTTCTTACACGTGTTTCCCACATTTGCATAAAGATCAGAGATATTATATATTCATCCTAAATGAGAGAAAACATTTGACCCTGAATTTTCAGTGAGGAGTAGAGAAGGCCCTAAACTTTGAAAAAATATTTGTTCTCTAATTTGCAATTTTAAGCTACTAGTGAATTTGCTACTGTTGCCTTTTGGATATACAGGGTTGAAAAGACCCCTGAAACTAGGATTCAATAATTTACTTTGTGTTTATAAACTTAAAGTATGTGTTCATCTCAGGCAATATCAGACTATAGATTAAAATATATAATGAGGCCGGGGCTGTGGCTCACACCTGTAATCCCAGCACTTTGGGAGGCTGAGGTGGGTGGATCACTTGAGGTCAGGAGTTTGTGACCAGGCTGGCCAACAAGGAAAAACCCCATCTCTACTAAAAATACAAAACTTAGCCAGGTGTGGTTCAGGCACCTGTAATCCTAGCTACTCAGGAGGCTGAGACAGGAGAACTGCTTGAACCCGGGAGGCGGAGGTTGCAGTGAGCCGAGATTGCACCACTGCACTCCATCCTGGGTGACAGAGCGAGACTCCGTCTCACAAATACATAAAATAAAAATACATACATATATATATATATATACGTATATATATATATATATATAATGAAATATACACACCAAATACACCACAATCTATGTATCTCTTATATCCTGTGCTGTATCACTAGAAATTACTTTAAATCCCTGGGGACTCTAACACTCTTCTATTATTTTAAGAACAACACAACAAGATAAAATCATTCTCAAGCAGAGTCATGTTGTATATTGCATACGGCAGCTTAGAAAGTCAAATGTTTTATATAAACCCAAACAGTCAAGAAGATAATAAGTATATAATAGAAAGTGTCTAATGAGAAAGTAGTTTCAAAGAGCAGAAGCAATTGAATAATTAGCTTTCTTTTAAATATAAACATTTTAGTTGACATTATCCAAAGTCCAAAGTCTAAGAATAGACCAATTTATAGTAGGTATCTTTGTTTCTGTTTTGTCTTTCTTGAGATAGGGTCTAACTCTGTCACCTGGGCTGGAGTGTGGTGGTGCAATCTCAGTTTACTGCAACCCCTGCCTTTGAGGCATAATAAAACAGTGCACTGCAGCCTTGAATTCCTGGCCTCAAAAGGTCTTCCCGCCTGAGCCTCCTGAGAAGCTGGGACTGTATGTGTGTGCCACTGGCTCTCAGGATCAAGTGATCCTCCCACCTCAGCCTTCCAAGTAGCTGCTGCCTGGCTACACACTAGGCACATGCTACCATACATGGCTAACTCGTATTTTTTGGTAGAGACGGGGTTTTGCCGTGTTGCCCAGGCTACTCTCAAACTCCTGGGCTCAAGTGATCCACCTTCCTTGGCCTCTCCAAGTGCTGGGATTACAGGTATGAGCCACCATGCCCAACCTAATTGTTTTTTTATTTTTTAATTTTTAATACAGACAAGGTCTCGCTATGTTACCCAGGATGGTCTTGATTGAACTCCTGGCCTCAAGCTATCCCCTCCTGCCTCGGCCTCCCAAAGAGTTGGCATTAGAGGTGTGAGCCACCATGTATGGCTTTTTTACATTTCAAGTAAGAGAAATTGGGTAACTTCAAGGATGCAAATATTACCCAGGAAAATCCTATGATCTTACTTTTTTTGTGTGAAATAATTCTTTTTCTAAGTGAATACAAATTAATAGGATAGTTCATTGAAATTACTCTACTAAAAATCCTTATCTGAGCTCCCAAAGCCTTAATTATTAACTATTTCAAAGTACTGTCTCTTTATCTTATTAATCTGATCCAGTATTTAAATATACTTCATTTGAGAAGCTCCTTCCTATTTCTAGACTAAATTTTTCTTACTATGATAAATCAACAAGGCCAAGCTGAATTCCTCTGGCCTTAAGTGCAAAAATGATTTAAGTGAAAAAATATGGTGAAATTAGACAATATTCAACATGTACAGCACAATATTTTATTTTATTTTATTTTGAGACAGGGTCTCGCTCTGTCACCCAGGCTTGAGTGCAGTGGCACAATCACGGCTCACCGCAACCTCGGCTGCCTGAGCTCAAGTGATTCTCCCACCTCAGCCTCCCAAGTAGCTGGGACCACAGGCATGAGCCTCTACATCCAGCTAATTTTTTTTAGCTATTATTTGTAGAGACAGGGTTTTGCCATGTTGCTCAGGCTGGTCTGGAACTCCTCGGCTCAAGGGATGCCCCTGCCTGGGCCTCCCAAAGTGCTGAGATTACAAGTGTGAGCACTGCACCTGGCTCCAACATTTTATTATAGCTATAGACCTTTTTAGTTATTGCTACCTTAGACACAAAGGAAAAAAATAAAACTCACTTAAAACATTAAAGTCTAATACCTCTGTAGTTTTGCATTTTAGAAAGTACTATTTTAACTCTACTTAAGTATAATAGTAATTGACAAATGCATAAGCTATATAATAAATCTTACTAATACTCTATAATGATTAAATCATTACATTGACCGAATATCTTATTTCCAAACAACATTTTGGATAAATCACCTACCTCATTTCTCATGATTCTCCAAAGATTTAGTGTAATTCGGCCAACAATATTTATCTCACTCATTGTATATGATCCATACTCATCTCTTTCAGCTGCAAATCTGTTCTCAATTTTGTCATCTATAGAAATGAAAACAGACTGTATCAGGGCTCACAGAAAACGAACTTTCAATAAAATTATGCCAGGGAAAATGAGAATAAACAGTAAGGATGAATATTAAAGATGAAATATAATTCACAATGTATGACAAAATTTTGTGAAATAAATATACCTGAAGTCTCTCCCTCCCTCCTCCTTTCTATATTTAAATAAGAAACACTTTTTTCATTAAATTTGGTAATTTTTGGCACTAACTTTTTTTGTTTGTTTTTTATGTTGCCCAGGTTGAGTGCAGTGGCTAGCCACAGGTGTAATCATAGCACACTGCAGCCTCAAACTCCTGGTCACAAGCAATCCGCCTGCCTCAGCTGCTCGAATAGCTGGGACTACAGGTGCCTGCTGCTACCTTTATAAACACCTAATGCTAACGTTTCTTTGGTTTTAGCATGAGAAAGATCCACAGTTAATACAGTAATTTCTTGGAAAAAAAACTAGTTCAATTTTTAACCTAAACTATCTCTGAAAACTTATTGACATCATGTCCATATTCAGGATGAAATTCTCTTGAATGCATATGGAGAACTAGATGAAGAGTTCCTCACAGCAAATAGTGTTGTGAGTCTAGTTTCTTAGGAGATGAATTTTACCTAGAATATAAATTAAAATGTGTCTCTCCTATGTAACACTAGGTATATGTGAATGTTGATGATTAGAGGTTCCAGAATAATAAAAATATTTACCATATTGAATGTTTATTATGTTCTAAGAATTTTACCAACATCATTTATTTTAATACAAACATTACTTCCTTTATTTTAACACAACCACTTAAGAAGTTAGTATAATTTTCATTTTGTATTACAGAAAATTCTACTGAGAAATGTTATATCTTGCCCAAGATCTTACAGTAAGAAAACTAGTATTCTAAACTAGGATTACCTGAATCCAAAGACCATGTACAACCACTCACCCAATTCTCTTTATTTTAAAGAGATAATGTTTAAAAGTTTGTTTTTCATTTAGCAAACAATGTAACATATACTCTGGTATTGTTTTAAGTTCTTCAAAATAATCCTATGAAATAAGTTCTATTATCCCTATTTTAGAGATGAATAAACTGAGGCAAGGATATTTAAAACCTATCCCAAAAAAGATGTTGAAAAAAAAAAAAGATATACCACTATTACTATCATGCAAAGGACACACAAGCTACACAAAAATTCATGCAATGAAAAGCTACACTTAAAGCATATCTGCCCCCTATTCCCTTTTTATAAGACAGAGTCTTGTTCTATTGCCCAAGCTTGGGTGCAGTGGTGTGATCATAGCTCACTGCAGCCTTGAACTCCTGGGCTCAAGCGATCGTCTCACCTCAGTCTCCTGAGTAGCTGGGACTACAGGCACACGCTATCACACCTGGCTAATTTTCTTTTTTTTTTTTTTTTCGGTAGAAATGGGGTCTCACTTTGTTGCCTGGGCTAGTTTTGAACTCCAGGGCTCAAGCAAGCCTCCCACCTTGGCTTCCCAAAGTTGGGATTACAGGTGTGAGCCACTGCACCTGATCTTTTTATTCCAATTTTTTGCAAAGCTAAAAAACTTTACTGTCCTGGAATCTTCCAGCTTCAACATTTCCTAAAGTATACACTACTTTGTTTTAGTTAGACTTGTGGGAACCCTTGGGAACAAATTTATTAAAAATCCTATGTTTATAAAGAAAACATAGTTTTAAAAAGTGCATTATAAACTACAAATAATTTTGGTATGAATATTATTATTCCCTTTTCCAGTTAGAATCAAACTTTGGGGAATGGGCTTCAAAATTTCCACAATATTTTTAGCCTGATATCCAAATAAAAATCAATGATTAGTTAACTACTAGTGTTCCTCAACCCATCCTGTCCTTCTTAACCAACAAAATGGATTTAAAAAAAACACAGCCAGACAAACAATAAAATTATGGTACAACAAGTCAAAGAAATGCTATGTAGCTTCATAATAATTATGAAGACTATTTCATAATGCAGAAAAATATGTGTGGTAAGACACTAGATGAAGGAAGCATAATAAAAATGGAATATACGGTACGATTATTTAAAAACCACTACATATGTATATGAAAAGTGACTGAAAGGAAAAAGCCCAACAACTACACTAACAGTATATATAGCAGTGAGACTAGAATATTTTTTATTTCATTTTAAATTTTTTCGACAATGGAGTTATGCTATATCTAAAACTTACACAACTTAGTACTAAAAAATTGGGCTACAGCGTAAGTACTCTTTAACATTTTGTCTTTATTTCCTTTATAATTTGCTCTGTAGTTGAATGACAAAACATTCACAATGATATATACCTGGCACCCGAGAGATCATCTGACATAAGTCAACACTTAAAGCGGCAGCCCTTTGTAAGAGGTAACCCCAGGAATGCATCTGAATCTCATATCCTAGCAGAATATCAGGATCATACCTAAAAAAGGAATTTAAAAAAGTTATATAAGTACCATACATTTGAACCTTTAACCAGAATAATTGTTTCTTCATGATATAAGGTACGAAAATAAAAACCTATGTTCTCTAACGGTTCCCAGATGGAGAAGGGATGATACAGTGGTACCTACAGAGTTTTTATACAGGAACAGATGGATGGTTAAGAGTACTTGATTTGAAGCTACTTTCTTTTCTTTTTTTTTTTTTTGAGATGGGGTCTCACTCTGTTGTCCAGGCTGGACTGCAGTGGCATGATGTTAGCTCACTGCAACCTCTGCTTCCCAGGTTCAAAAGATTCTCCTGCCTCAGCCTCCTGAGTAGCTGGGATTACAGGTGCCCCCCACCACGCCTGGCTAACTTTTTGTATTTTTAGTAGAGACGAGGTTTCACCATGTTGGTCAGGTTGGTCTCAGACTCCTTACCTCCAGTGATCTGCCTGCCTCAGCCTCCCAAAATGCTGGGATTATAGGCGATTTGACGATACTTTTGTAAAGTAAACATAATTTTTACTTAGACTGTGTATTTGTTTGATACAAGTGGGAAAAGAAGCTGATGGAAATTGGGGTGGAAGGCAGGCCATTGCCACTGAAGTATATGAGTAAAAGTACAAGTGAGAATATAATGTGGGCAGGGGAAGGTGAAGTGTGAGGGTGTGTGTGGGTATGGTATTTTGAAAAAGATCCCTAGGTCATTCCTGTTGCCATATCTACCCTTCTAATCTATACTGCCCTTAAACAGTTTTAATGCTGAGAAAGAAAAATGAAAATGCCTTCCTTTTCTCACTTAATTTTAGTAATGATTTAGTTCTCACATAAAATAAGGCCTAAGTAATGACAAGTTTGTCCTTTAAATTTAAAAGGATGGTGATTCAATTTAATGGAAGAATGAAATATTAATAGAGGTGGGATTAAGGTGGGGAAGGTAAACATCAGAATCTAGAAGAAAAATGTGCTCCTCGTGGTCAGAGCTTCACTGGCAAAACTGAACCGACCACCTGCGTCCAATCCAGAAGGAGCCTCTTTGTGGCTCCTCTTAGAACCTCCATGTTGTGACCACCATAGAGAAATGTTTAGCTATAAATATGAAAATTTATTTCGAGTAGAAAATTGTGTGGGAGAGAGAGGAACTAATTATAGTTATAAGTTTTGAGAGCAAAAACTATAGTAAGTAGCTCTATCAATTAGCATTATCTTGTTCTTTATAAATGCCAAAAAGCCAAGTGAAATATCACAAGAATTTGAATCGTTGAGTTTTACCTAACTACTCATGAAACACTAAATTGTGAGATGTGCAGCCTGTCCAATTTACAGCATTTAATACCCTAAGCCTCAGCCAATGTCTACAGTATTAGACTACATTAATTTACGGATATAAGCTATCTATGGCTACTCTGCAAGTCTGGCATAACAATGGATCATGACCAGATCACCAGATCTGCTTTTAGAACCAATATGTTAATATTTTATCATAATTCCATAGCTGTCTTCTAAAAATGGGTATGGAATGGCTTTTGTTTTTACCTAGTCAATAAAAACTGGAATGTCACAATAAATGTTTTCTGATTTTTAATTCTGGAGTATTTCAGTGGCTGATGTCAAAAGAACTAGGTTCGAACTTCTGCAACAGCATACTTTTAAATTTTCCTATTCCCTAAAGGCCCTATGAAAGTACATTCTGTAGTATAAATTTTAATATCTGGTGATCTGTTCATAATCCATTGTTATACCACAGACTTGCTAAGCAGCCTTCAAACTTGTTAGGAGAAAAAGATAATAAACATATTATTTATGTGCTTTTCTCTATACAAATAGGGTTGACATTTCTGAGAAAATGGCTTAATTTAATAAACAGCTATTGAAGCAAAGCAATAAGCAACAATAGCATGAATATCCAGAAAGGAAGTCCGGAAAGATCCCAGGGCACTCAAGGAAAGAGAAATATCCTAATACTCTTTCTGTTTAGTCTTCCAACATAACACCCAAACCCTTAACCAAATCTTTTATACCGACTTCATCTCTTTCATTAAACTCTTCTTAGTCCAAAGATAGACTACCTACTTGTCCAGTATATCTCCCTTTAAAACTAACTGTGTAATGAATGGCTACATTTGAGAATTGGGGCAGAAGTATTAAGTGGCTCTAAGGATCATCAGGGGTCGCAGACTTGAAGAATTCTCATACAAACACAACAGAACCCACACAGTTGTCTGCTAAGTACTCAGAGTGGCTCAGAATAGGCATTACAATATGGCCACAGTTGACCTTGATCTTAAGAATTTGGAAGATTCCTGGAGTTCCTATCACATAGTTACCTATCACATATCACAGTTACACAGTTACGACATGAAGAGGATGCCAGATGATTACACAGCCCTTCTGTTTTAAATGTTATAAAGACAGTTCTTCTAATTTCTTCATCTGAATCTCATTTATGCAACATCTTATTATTGCAAGACTTATTCCAGTCAGCTATTTGTTCTGTTGTGGCAACTAAGGGAGTTGGCTACGTACACTTTTTTTTAAAAAAAATAATGTATTGAAAATAACTTTGTCTCAAATAAAAAGTTGTCTATTTTTATAAACTGCTACAGCTCAGAAATGACTGTTGAAAAAAGTTACCCTGTACTTCTCTTCTTAGATTTATTTCACAGATTTTGTCCCTTTAGAAGAATTGTAAAGTTGTTTCAGGTATTTTTTCAGATATATTACATATATTTATTTTTTGACCTGGGGGATGTTTAGTCTTAAGAGACTCTTTTAAAGCTGAAAAAACACCTGTTTTCAAGTTCAAAAGCCAAAGGATTCCATTTTTCTTCTCTACAAACATTTGGAGACAATAACAAGGGCTTGATGACTTGTTCTTCAATTTCTAGTGGGTTTTATTCATTCTATCAGGTTTCTGAAAGTTACAGAAAGAATAAGGTTGGGTAGGTGGGATTAGTGGTAAAAACAACCCAAAACTGTGGATAAAATAGAAGCAGAAGAAATAGGAAAATGGTTTCATTTGCTTAGGTAGAAAAAAGCTGCTTCACAGTTAGTATTTTAAGTAACTCACTATCATCTACACACATGACAGATAAGGGTACTCTAGTAGAGGCAAGGGGCACGGAGCGGAAGGAATCATCTTGAAAAAGAATTCTGAGGTTAAATGGATATGATGTAATATAAATGTAATAGTATTTAGGGAAGAGGAAAAGGGAAGAATCATTGTTATTTTTAAGTTAGGGAGACCGGGCAAAGTAAAGTTAATAGTCCAAGGAAATATAGAAAGAGGAAAATGATTGTGACAAGATTATAGATTAGGTTTTACTTGTTTAATATCACTTTATATTACTTTTTGTGTTTGTCACTTGAAGTCAATATTAAAAATGGAAAAATAAAGATGTATTTTATTCATTTTTATAGTTAGTATCTAGCACTGCCCCTTACACACAGTTAACATTTATGTACTCACTATGTGCCAGACATGAGTTTAAGAGTTCTATGTGCATTATCTACCCATTTTACAGATTAGGAAAACAAAGCTGAGAGAGTTAAGCAACTTATTCAAGACAGAAACACAGGGCTGGCTCACTCCAAAGGCTGTGCTGAGTAGGTACACAACAAATAGGGTGAAAGAATGAAATAATCAATCTTTTTGCAGGGTTGTTTGGACTAATATATAAAGAACACTATAGAATTGAAAAGTTGACATTTAAGCATTTTTCTTTTTATGACAGTTTTGTTTACCCCATTTTCCTTAATTACTAGTACATTTCATTTTATGGACATTTAAGAAAGTTATTATACTTGCAAATGGCTAACAAAATTCTCAATGTTGGCAGGTAATCCTGTCGTTGGGAATATACCTAACAAGGAAAAGGCAAGCATACAAGCCCAGGGATGTTACTGGACACGTGCTGGTACACAAAATAGTACTGACTGAAACTCTTACATATTTCTTTTTCTGAGTTGCTTGCAGAAATAAAAGAAGTGTGGATACTGAAAGCATCTGACATGTTGATGACAACCTCTGTGAGAAGATAAAAGGTAGGACTGACAATGACAAGACTCAAATAGGTGGGAATCTATCTAGTCACCAGTGCTATAAATAGTAAAAATACTTTTTTTCCTTCATAGAGTCGTGGGTAGTAGCATACTATTTTTGATGCTCTGTCATTTAATTTTGTTTTGTAGAAAACACGTTTTGGTTTTCTAATTCTCACAATGGGATTCAATCTGATAACTAGTCTGTAGAATATCATCTTAATCTTTCATGTAGAATACTGATTGTTTTTATAGGATGAAGTTCAACTATATAAGCAAAACAAAAAAGGGTGAGTATAACAACATGCTCATGGACAGCTTTTATCTGTACATCAGGATCCAAAGAATGTTTTCTATCTTGCTTTAGGCATCTAAAACCCTAAACCTAGCAATGGGCAGAATCCTTAAAGTTTCTACAAAGTGAAGCATTTAATAAGAGAGTCCATGGCTACCAAGAGCTACACTCTTGAGAAAATGCAAATGATCCACTTAATGATTTTATTTTTAAATTAAAATATTTTTGTTAAAAATTTTTTTTCATAAACTTGGACAAGATTCTACTATCAATCTGAGGACCAACTACCAAATGGTCAAAAGACATTTTTTAAGGAGCTCTGTGCACAAGAGTATGTAATAGATAGTCCTACATTTATGAACAGATAAATTTATACACAGAATGCATCCCAAAGCTTTTTGAAAATACTGGCTTGTTTAGAACTCAGAAAACTTTAAGAAAGAAAAAACAAACCAAAAAAAGGTACTGAAAGGGTGGCTGGCTCCCAAGGTAGAAACCTAGTTAATGAATAACACAATGGAACTTCATACAGTTCTCCATTATTTCAGCACCACAGAAAAACCAACCTCAAGTACAACTGGGAAGTTAGTTAGAGGCTAAACAAATATTTGTCTTTCACTGGCCCCTCAATCTTGAGAACAGAACACTGCTTTTCCTATCGCTTGTCTAATGAAAATAGTGATGGTGGTGGGAGGTGAGTATAAAGTCTTTCCAAGAGTAACTCTGCTTTCAAGGGTCATAGGAAGGGATTCACTTTCTTCCTATCTTTACTTTTATCTTCACTATTACCTGCAATAGCATGAAACGACTCTCTGAATAAAAACTGGAAAAATCAGATATACAAAACAATACCTCTTTATTATATTTGCAATTTCATGAAAAAGGGCCTTCTCATCAGCAGCATAGGTGACTTCGAGTCCTGTAATTCCAGATCTAATAAGTAATGGAGTCTGATATCTGATATCTAAAAAATAAACAAAATGTCTATTATATATAACATTATATAATAATATACCTTCATAATATAAAAGTAATATTATCCCTTACTTTTAAGTAAAATTGTACTACTGAAATATTTCAAATTAAGAAAACATCCCCCCAAGTAAAAACATAACTAACCCAATGTCTTTAAAAAACTCTCAAAAGATTTTTTAGTTTAATATACAACTGAAAATCCAAATTTTGTATTTTCAGCTATTCTCCTGAAAAGGCTGCATTCACAAAATTCCCTACAAAATGATATATCACTGGCTGGGTGCGGTGGCTCACGCCTGTAATCCCAGCACTTTGGGAGGCAGAGGCGGGCGGATCAGGAGGTCAGGAGATCAAGACCATCCCGGTTAACATGGTGAAACCCCGTCTCTACCAAAAAATACAAAAAATTAGCCGGGCATGGTAGCGGGCGCCTGTAGTCCCAGCTACTTGGGAGGCTGAGGCAGGAGAATGGCGTGAATCCGGGAGGCAGGGCTTGCAGTGAGTGGAGATCGCGCCACTGCACTCCAACCTGGGCAACAGAGAGAGACTCCATCTCAAAATAAATAAATAAATAAATAAATAACATATCTCTTGTGAAGAAACTGTATTACTTTGTTTCTGTCTTTACTCTTCCTAGCAGGAGAGCTTTGCTTAGCACAGGACATTTTAATCTCTGGTATGATGAAAATGCTTAACCACCACCTCTGTAGGAAAAAAAAGAAAGCCTTAATTTGTAGTGCTGGCCTATTTCATGATGTAAGGACCCCTCCCCCACCCTATGACTGATTTCCAACTGCCAAAGTGACAGCAAATAGTTTGAAAAATTCATGAAAATCCAAGAACTGGCTTGTGAGCTGGTATGTGTCAGCTCAAGCACATCACTGAATAAATTGCAAATTCTTAATATGGTTGTATTCTGTGCTAAGACTTCCTCCTCAGTGGACTGAATTCACTTGTAATGGTGACCACTGAAAGCTGCAGAGGGACAGTAGGTATTTTATAAAATGCCTTATATGGCATTCTATATGAAGAACCTCTGAACCAGAAGTATATTATTTAGAAAGAAAGAAAAAGAGATATAAGCAAAGTAACAATATATCTTAAAAGTATCTTATGAACCATTAACTTATAGTGGTAAGATAAACCCTCTATCAGCAGGAAAATACCTGCATATGCATACATAAGGAAGACTGTGCACCTAATCTAGGGATACATAATAATGTGGACTCTGTATTAGTAATAAGTATTTTTATAAAATAATACTTAGAACAAATTATATAAGCTAATTATAAATATTGAGATCTTTATATTGCATTGCTTCTGACTTAAAAAATAAATAAATAAATGGGGTCTTGCTATGTTACCCAGGCTGGAGTGCAGTGGCTATTTACAGGCACAATCATAGTGCACTACAGCCCCAAACTCCTGAGCTCGAGCAATCCTGTTGCCCAGCCTCCCAGGTAGCTGGGACTATAGGCAGGCACCACTGTGCCTGGCTGTTTCTGACTAATTCAAGTAAGAACAATAAATCTAGGACAAAGTTATACACAATCTCCTACACCCCCCTCAGCAAACATTTTAGAAAAGAGTCATCATGCTTGCTTAGATTAGATCTTCAGCACAGGAATTCCCCATTAAAAGGTTCATCCTAGAGTGGGCAGGTATATCATTAATAAAAACGGACAATACCTTGACTGAAAACTGTCTTGTCTTTATCAATCACTATTACACCTGTGAGTTCTGTTTTTTCTGTATCTGGCAGTGGAGTGTCAGATGAGATGCAGTAGAACAGAGCACAGATTGGGTCAAATTCAGGATCCGGTTCTAAGTCTCGTCTAGTTCGAGCATGCAACTCCACACTGATTAGGGTAAGATTTTGTATCTATAAAAGCAAATAAATACTATGTTTTTAAAACATTTTTTAAAGACATGCTCAAAGAAGTATGTAAGGCTCTAGGGAAATATGTATGTAAGATTACAGAAAAAATGGACATAAAGGACAAAGTCACAGCTTAGCACTCCATAGATTAAAATGAAAGATTTTTAATCCCAAGATTAGATTAAATCAATTCATGATGTTATTTCAGAAAATCTGCTCTCAATGACAATATTTAGACTATTTTTCTCAAATATATGCAGGATCTCTCAATTCCTGTTTGAGAAGGAGAATGACTAGTCCAAGTAGTTATACATTGAAACCAAAGTCTGTCACGTTTACTCTTCATATAGTTAGCTAAACTATATAGTTTTACCTGTAGTTTAAAATAAAAAGAGAGCTTTTTTAAAATTCAAATTTCCTACCAATTAATTCACTACTACTTGAGGGCTACTTAAAAAGACTTTTGCATACACTAGGCATATTTTTAATTACAGTTTTTCCTGGAAAAAAAAAAAAGAACTGTTATGGTATCAACTACACAACAGCCAGATTTTTACCCATGCACATTTTCTCTTTAAAATATAATACAAAAAATGTTAATATTTGCTTTTCATGCTTATTTTTCTATGCCAATATAAACTTTTAACTGTAATTCTTAGTTTTCTTTCTAAAATCAAGACAGAGTAAATAAGAAAAACAAAATATAGGTTGAATTCATGATTATAGCTAGAATTATACCTCATCTTTTTATCATGTACATGTACCTGACAATGGAAAACAGATAATTGTTTCAATATTGTTAATTATTCAGATCATATAAATTTAACAAAGGATTTGTGTTTTGTATTTATCTTGCATGCAAACTGTTGAAGAAATATAAATTCAAGTCTCTCACTAGTGACAGGAGTAGAATTTGGTAAATCTCTATCAAAATTAAAATCCATTGATGTGGCAATCCTACTCCTGAAAATTTATCCTAGAGGTAGATACACTCATACACGTAGACAAAATATACACACAAGGATGTTTACTCGAGAATAGCAAAGACTGGAAAAAAACTAAATGTTTACTTGTTGGGGACAGGTTACATAAATTATGTGGTATCCATAAAGGATACACACAATGGAATATTCTGTAACCTTTAACATTTTCAAGGGAATGAGGCAGATCTATATGTCCTAATATAAAAAGATCACTATAATACACTGATACATGGAACCAGTAAATATAGTAAACTTCTATACATGAAAAAATGGAAGTACATGCATAGAAAATTTCTGAAAAGTGACATAAAAATGTAGACATAGTTATTGCTTTGGGGGAAAGAAATTGCTAGCCTAAAGTAGGAGGGAAGCTTACTTTTCATTGCAAATTTTTTTGTCCTGATTGAGTATTTTTGGTATATATACTATTGCATGTGCTCATTGTAAATTTGTTAAATTTTTTTTTTTTTTTTTAGAGACAGGGTCTCTCTCTGTTGCCCAGGCTGGAATGCCGTGGTGTGATCATAGCTCACTGCAGCCCTGAACTCCTGGGCTCAAGTGATCCACTTACTTCAGCTTTCCTACTAGCTGGGACTATAGGTACATATTACCATGCCTGGCTAATTTATAAAACCTTCTGTAGAGATGGGGCCTATGTTGCTCAGGCTGGTCTCAAACTTCTGGCCTCAAGCAATCCTCCTGCCTCGACCTCCCAAAGTGCTAGGATTACAGGTGTGGGCCACCGTGCCTGGCCACTAAGTACTTTTTAAAATATAAAGAACATCAATTATGCATGTATAAGGCATAATAATAAAACAAATACAAATCTACCACTCTCCTCAGAAACATATACTGCTGTTTCTACTTTAAAATATTAGTATTAAAAAAAAATCAAACCACATGAAATGGAGAGCTAAGGGAAAAAACTTTTACTTTTAAATGCATACTCTTCAGAACTTAATTTTAACAATAAGCATGCATTAATTTAGTAAGTAAAAAATTTTTACATGGAAAACTCCTCCCACAAACCCAAATAAAACAAAACAACCAGTTTCATTAGAAAGGGATGAACATGTAAGGCCGGGCACGGTGGCTTACGCCTGTAATCCCAGCACTTTGGGAGGCTGAGGCAGGTGGATCACCTGAGGTCAGGAGTTCGAGACCAGTCTGGCAAATGTAGCGAAACCCCGTCTCTACTAAAAACACAAAAATTAGCCGGGTGTGGTGACGCATGCCTGTAATTCCAGCTGAGGCAGGAGAACTGCTTGAATCTGGGAGGCGGAGGTTGCAGTGAGCTGAGATTGTGCCATTGCATTCTAGCCTGGGTGACAGAGTGAGACTATGTCTCAAACAAAAAAAAACAAAAAACAAAAAACAAAAGAAAAGGATGAACATATGAAAAGACATGAAGACTGAAAACAATTTTAGGTTAAAAGGGTCTTAGAGGTTGATTTTTGTTTACTAGATCAAATTTTCACAGTCAAAATTTGCATTTCTATTCCTTGATAACAAAATGCATTACTGTGCTTACGGGGTATTTTTTTAAAGCAAACTATATAAAGACATGGCTTGAAAGATTTAGTGAGTGTGACTAGGCAAGAGGGAGGTGAGAAAGGGGGACAAAGATTACAACCCTTGTCTTCTGCACTGAGTATTGATGTGCAGAAGAAAGAGAGATTATCCTAGGGTAATGGAAACAGGGAGAAAGGACCACAAGCACAATTTCCTAGAGAAAGGAAGAGAACAGTATTGAGTTCTTCTTTGGTTTATTCCCTGTTTCAACCACCAGGCGGCAGTTTGGAATGTGCCTTGAGATGAGGAAAGCCGGTTATCGGGAGGAAGAAGCTGTCAGAGCAACCAGTGAGACCTCCTGAGTGATTTTAACTTCCAGAGGGCCCACAGTTCTGAAACAGGGTTACCTAGGACAATGTAGAAAAGTATACTTTTCAAATAAGAGAATAATCAAATGTAACACATCTTTTTGCTATAGTCTATCAAATTTGATTTAATACATATTTTTAACAAAGTTTTTAAAAATTTGCTAATTTCAAGTGTGCATTTGATGGTATGTATTACTGAATTTATCACTTAATTTATCTAGGCTTCAGGGGCTAGTATAGACCTAGGTATAAAACAGAAACTGAATGAATGCTGTTGAATGAGAAAAATGTGCAAATGAATAAATGAGGGAGAGACTATGTTCCGATCTAATTCTAAAAAAACATAATTCTCAGTTCAAATTTGAAGAACAAAGGAGGACAGTATTAAAATTTTTCCCTCAGTTTATGTTAATCTAATCTCTAGAACAGTTTACAACAGAATTGACTTGAGAAAAAAAACCACACTTAAAAATTGAATTATAACTTAAAGGTGGTTACTAATCCTCTGCTTTAAGAGCAAAGACATAAAATGACCGTATAAAACTAGCATTGTCCAATAGAAATATAATGAAAGTCACATGTAACTTAAAGTTTTCTAGTAGTCACATTTAAAAAAATAAAAATAGGTTAAATTAATTTAAAAACACTTTGATCTGATCCAATATATTTAAAATATTATCCTTTCAACATGTAATCAACATTAAAATTACTAATAAAATATTTTAAATTATTCTTTCCATGAAGTCTTTGAAATAAGTATGTATTTTACCCTTCTAGTATATCTCACTGTGCATGCTAAATTTTCTACAGAAATACTTGATCTGTAATTTCATAAAACTTAAGAGTAAAAAATACTATTACATACCTATGTTGTTCCAAACATACTTTGAGTCAACTATGTTTTAAAATCTAAATTAAAATTAAATCAAGTTTAAAATTCAGTTCTTCAGTTGTATAAGCCAAATTTTAAGTTCTCAATATCCATGCTGCTAGCGGCTACCATATGACAGCACAGGTGTAAACAATGAAAATATACTCCAATTTCTATCTTACTGCCAGTCAGATATGTGCTTTGAGTTTGTTTTCTGCATACAAATAAATTCACAGTGACCCATTCACATATTCTTTCCAAGGCATACTGTGGCTGATGTATATTTTTGCAAAGTCCTAGTCTTTGGCAGACAGCCTGTGCTGTGAAGATAGCTGGGTTAAGTAGAGAGTACACGAATGAATGAATTTATCCTCTTTTGTAGCAAGCTCTAATCCACTGAGCCAATCAAACAGAAAATACAAGTAAATATCACATTTCAGATGTGATATAACATCTTAATATAATAATCCCCAAAATACAGACTTACTTCTTTTTTTGTTTTTCCCCAGAGAGACAGAGTCTTGCTCTGTCTGTAGCCCAGGTTGGAGTGTAGTGGCGCAATCACAGCTCACTGCAGCCTCGAACACCCAGGATCAAGTGATCCTCCCACCTCAGCCTCCCAAGTAGCTGAGACTATAGGTGCGTGCCACCATGCTCATCTAATTTTATATTTTTATTTCTTGGTAGAGACAGGGTCTTCCTATGTAGCCCAGGATAGTCTAAACTCCTTGACTCAAGGGATCGTCCCACCTCCACCTCCCAAAAATCTTTTCTTATTTTAATGTCCATAAGCTGAATTTCAATTATGAGATTTGTGAAAGATATGAAATCACAAAGCAGTCTGAGCAACTTAAATGCTTTAAGTTTATGTATTGTACATAAACATGTAAATATACAAAATAGTAAAATGAGAACAAGATGAAGATTAACAGAATAGAATTCAATATATTCCTCCCTCGTTAAAAAAATTCCATGCTTGTTTTATAGAATAAAACAGGAGTTAAATTGAACCAATGTATGTGTCCTTACTGTTGCAGTTTTACCTCATGTAAAGCTTTTGCCTCCTGTAAGTTTCGTATGCTGACTTTGAAACCGTAAGTATTGTTTAAAGATGGTCCATCAATCTGAGAAGTTTCTTTCTGTGGGGTATTTACTGCTGCAAATTGATTCTATAAAAAAAACACACACACACACACACACACACACAGCCAGAAAAAGATACGTGAGCAATCATTTTTCTTTTGATTACTTATTCTCAGATACTATGCTTTATGTGTTTAGTAATAAATGGTAAACTAATATCATCTCTAAGTTCAAGAACAAACTGTATTTTATTAATGTCATTTTCATGCTAACAAAGATATCAGAACTGGATACATGTAGAAATATAAGCAAACCATATGTTATCTCTCAGTTCAGAAGCCCCCAATACTGAAAATAATAGTTTTGTAGGGAGTTGACATTTATACCACATGGACATTTATCTTGACCTTTCTTGGAAGTAAGACAAGCAAGCAATCAATATATTTCCAACTACTTTGGCTAAAGTTTGTAAAAGATTTGAAACAGTGATTTGTATTTTACCCTAATATAACATGTGTCTGAAAGATGAATTAAACAATGTAAATAATCTTCAAAGATTCAGAAAAAAATGGAATCTTTCCATTTCTTACAAAATTATTTTTTCCAATTTCTAAATCTATTAACTGTTTTCTCCAAAGTGTTATGTTCACAACACACTGATACAGTATTTTTAATATAGCTTGTAATTCAATAGTATTTTATGAATGAAAGTTTAAAAAGTTTTATAATCTCAGAAATACTAAAATATATTTTATGTAGTTAATGACATTTATAAGAAGTGGCCAATATATAAGTGATTTCTAGCATATATTTCCAAGGATGCATGTCTAATGTATATTTCGTTCACATAGCCATATAATTCTAAGTTTTGTCATATTTTTAGTATTTGAATAAAGACATTTGTGACTTTCCAGAGTTTCAGTAGTAAATAATGTTGCTTTCTTTTGCTACTTAGTAAAATAAATTTTAAAAAATCAATAAGGTTATATTTTAGAAAAAAGTAATAAACCAAGAAAAAGGATATATTTTTGGTGGGATCAAAAATCACTTACTTGAGGTCTGCTGTCATTGGATTGTTCTGATTTTGCCAGTAATCAGTTAATGTATTTGTATCCTCATAATCCACATTTTGGCTATCATATTCACTTTCTCTGTAATATTTGTATTTACATATAAGAATCTTTTAGATCCCAACAACAAAAAAAAAACTAAAAAAAGGCAAATTTTTGTTGTCTCAAAGATATGCAAATAATGATGCAAAAATTTAAGTAACAAAAATTTTTTAATTGAGACAAAGTTAACAATTATCTAACCGAAATCTAGGAAAAAGACTGGATCTTCCACTGATCTTTAAAAATGTTTAGTATA
The DNA here is from genome assembly GCF_028878055.3 of Symphalangus syndactylus. NCBI lineage: Eukaryota > Metazoa > Chordata > Mammalia > Primates > Hylobatidae > Symphalangus > Symphalangus syndactylus. The sequence goes on from NC_072424.2 coordinate 89,227,724, forward strand.
GTTACCTTTGCTTGTGTTAACAGTACTCTTCTAAGAGTGTCAGTATTACTTCCTTTCTTATTACTCAACTTCTGTGTTTTTGGTTCTGTAGAAAGAAATTTAATATTTAACATGTATATCAAAATTACCTGCTTCTGGTTTTTAAAAAACCTTTTGTTGTTCTGAACACTTAAGTACCACTTGTGGGTGCTGTCCTATGAATTCCCCCCAGAATTTCATAATTTAAAAATGAAATTCGAACCTCTGATACCAACCAAAATAACATTTTGGCATTTTGTATTTTAAATATGTTTATGTTTTAATTACTGAGTTTTATACCTCAGTCATTAACCTAGAGAACTGTTTAATTCATTTATTCACTTATTTATCAAGTATCTATGATGAGGAAGAAAAGACATAATCTCTGCCCTCATGGGGTCTAGAGAGAGAATCAGACATTCATCAAACATACTAGAAAAATAAAATTATAACTGCATTAATACAACAAAGGGGAATATAATTGGGAATTTTTATGTAGTCAAGGAGATTAGGGAAGGTTTCCTGGAGGTAAAATCTGAAGAGAGTAGTAACTAACCAAGAACAGAGTGGGGATTTTTCCCTGATTACTGTGCAAAAGAATTGGAAGGTACTAAGAGTAGATAAAATGGCTGGTGCAGGAGCCCAGGCAAGAGATGATGACAGTTTGGCCTAAGGTTGTGGTGGAAGAAGTACAATAAAGTAGATAGATCTGGGTTACTTAGGAGATAAACAAGTGATAAGGCTTGGTTAGGGACTAGAAACTACAAGGTGGGTAGTGAGGGAATGAGGTGAGTGTTAAAAATAAATTCTATGTTTCTGACTTGTGTAACTGAGAGATGATGGCACTATTCATTGAAATAAGGAAAACTGAAAGAAGGCCAGATGGGTTTTTATGTGGAGGCATGTATATGTAAGTGTGTTGGGGAAGTGGTGGTGAATGTATGCGGTGAGATTGTGAATTGGTTTTTAAAATACTAATCTTGAGGTGCCATTTAGCATTCAAGTGGAAATGTCAGACAGGTAGTTGGATATAGTGTTCTGGAGCTTAAAAGAGAGATCTGAACTGGAAATATAAATTTGCGAGTTATCTGTAGTAATCCTGTGGACAGGAATTAGATCATTTAGAGAAAGATATAAAGAAGGCTTAAGATCAAGCCTTAATAAACTCCAACATTTAGATAACAACTGAGAATAATGAGAAAATCAAGTGGGAAAAAACCAGAGAAATAGGAGGAAAGCCAAGTGGAGAAGCTCCAAGAAGGAAGGTAGGGTCAACAAGAAAATGGCTGCTTAGAGGACATATGATAAGACTCAGGAACATCTATTGGTTTTAGCTGTAAGTTTACTGGGAATCTTTACAAGAGCTATAATGTAGAATGACAGGGGCAGAATTCAGTTTAGAGTGGGCTGAGAAATGAGTAGGAGGTAAATAACTGGAGTTGTCAAATTAGATAAATCTTTAAAGAAATTTGGCTTTGAAGGGGAGGAGAAAGAGTAGAAGCTGGCTGGAGACGTGAGGTCAAGGCAGGTTTTTTGTTTCTGTTTTAAAATGTGGGAGACCTGGATATGTATAAAAGCCAACAGGAAAGTCAACTTGAGAAGATAAGCCTTTTGAGAGGGCTCCTGCATTTCACCCACAAGACAGGATGGAAGCAAATATAAGTAGATTTCACAGCAGAAGGACAGAGTTGCCATGTGACGACTTTCTAAGACACGACAAAAAATATTTGCTGAGCTATACCTTCATTTAAAAAGCTCTGATTTTCATTACAGTCTAATGTTATCTTCATTTCTATTTCTCAAGAACAATTATGGAGACTTCCTGTTATTTGTACACTTACCTGTTGATAATGGGCTAAGGCCAGTTGCTTCAGGAAGCCTTTCCACAAGTTTTCTCTGTATGATTGGTGTACTATGAAGGCAAAGTGATTCACATTTCCCAGTTCTTGCCCTAGTATTAATTGGAGATATCACTAGAGGCTCTTGAGTCTCACTGCAGGGGCTTTTTTGTATACCATCTTTTATTGGCTTTAAGAAGTTCTCAACAGCCAATGAAGGCAGCTCCTCTACTGGTGATGAGGGTCTATCATCTCCATTTAACGCTTTGGAATCTGGGGATATTGGTTGTTGCCAAGGGGGAATTACTGGAGAATCAGGGGAGCTATAATTAATGTAATAGTTATCATCATCATCTTCATCTTTTTCGGGATCACTTGCAGAGGCAACTGGTGGCAGCATCTGACTTTCACTTGCAGTTTGACTACATCCCGTGGTTGGTGCTTGTAAAGCAATCTGAGAATTATCAACATCCTCCTTGGTATGTGCTGTAGTGGGGAGTATACGTGGACTTACATCCATTTTTGGAGGCACTACAGGTTTGTCATCTGGGTTAAATGAAGAGCTAAAGTTCTCAGCAGATTTTACAACTCCAGTTGGCTTGGGTTTAGGCAGTTTCTTGGAACGTTCGTATTCTTCTTTGGCTTGAAGCCACACTTGAACCAGTTGTCGACTTGGGGCACATTTGCAAGGCATAATCACAATTTTTTTATCTTCAACCATCTTAGGGCTATTACTTGACCCTTTATTGACAACTCCTTGGCCACTGCGAAGGGGTGACCCTGGCCTTGGATTCTGAGTCATTGCTGAGAATGCTGTTTTCCAAAGACAAAGTCCTTCCAAGGAAAAGTCTCCCTCAAACTCAGCCAGATCATTTGCAAGTCGAGTTTCTACCATGAGGAGCCGTCCACCAATCTCCCTATAACAACATATTTTAGAACAACTGTTTTGTTTCGAAGAGCAATTACCAAAATATTTAACTCCATATCCTAGATAAAGTCCCTTTTGGAGTCTCAAAAATGTCCATGTCTATCTTCCCTGCTCCCTCTATATTATGCAGGTACACTCTATCTTTAGTCTCAATATGCTTTTCCTCACAGGTATATGACTACTACTTAATTTCCTTTGGAAGGTACCATTAATCTTAGGGAGAGAAGGTATTTTTTGTTTTATTTTAATGCCCCACGAAGCCTTCTGTCCTTCAAGGAGATGACGCAAACTTATCAGATTCCTTTCCTCTCCTAATCTTAACATAATTTTCCCTTATTACCACATATGAATAAAAACAATGAATTTATCATTCAAATACTATGTCCCTGGATATTATTCATAGCTTCTTCCTATATTCTCCAGTATCTGTAGTTTAGCAAAGCCAGTCAATTCAAACGAATCTTCGTACTCTCAAATTCCCTTAAACAGTTTAAAAAACATACCAGCTGAGGTAAATTACTCTAATTCTTTCTTCCCATTCCATGGCAGGGATTAACACTGACCTAACTTAGGAGCTGGCAGAGCCCACAGGATGCATGGCTTAAATGTTACCAATGTATGAATATGTGGGAAATCACTAATGAAAAGAGTCTGGTTTCATTTCCAATAGTTATCAATATTAAGTGAAACCACTGTCTTTCTCTAATCCCTTGATACTATTTCTGCTTACTACAGCAACACAAAATAATTCTACTTCTTCATGTTAACTTTATTATGGATATAAAGTTAATTCATAGTTTTTTCAATCACTTCTCTTAGGGCATGATTCCCCAAATGTCCCCATCATTCTCTACATAAAATCCACTAACTGGATTCATGTTTTCGGATTTGAAGCTGAAAGAAGAGCATTAGGGCTACTCTGTCTCCTTTATATGAAAAGACTTTAGCCCCTACTAGTTAACTCCATAACCAGCATCCAGCACTGTCCCTGAATCCACTCTTGGCAATGTGAAAAAATAGAAACAGAATTAATGCTGTTGAAGGAAATGAATACACATACCAAGTGACCATACCCAACTCTAATACTAAGGATAGAGGAGTCATAATGAGGTCAAGAATAAAAAATGGTGAGGTGTCAGGAGGCTGAGGCAGGAGAATGGCGTGAACCCGGGAGGCAGAGCTTGCAGTGAGCCGAAATCACGCCACTGCACTCCAACCTGGGCGACAGAGCCAAACTCCATCTCAAAAAAAAAAAAAAAAAAATGGTGAGGTGTGGTGAATTCAGTTCTCTTACATATTGTCAGCAGCATGGTAATTGCTATAACCCACTGGGAAAAAAAAATCTCCTAATATGTATCAAGAGCCTTAAGTTTTTCAGTAATCCTACTTCTAGGGCTATAAGGAAAAACTCCAAAATACAAGAAATGCTTTAAGAAGAAAATGCTAATATCTTCTTAACATACATAATAATATACATAATATCTACAGTGGCAAAATTGGAAACAACGTTTCTGTCCAATAATATATACATGATGCAACATATGCAGCGATATATTCAAGAAACATTATTTGGAAAATGTTTACAATATAATGTTAAGTGAAAAATTTGGATATAATACTGTGACTACAGTAAGATCACACTTCACAAAACAAACTAAAAACTATACTTTTTAAAAAAGAAAACAATACACATCAAAATATTATGGTGGCTGTTACTACATGGAAAAAAGGTGTAATTTTTATTTCTTCTTTCATACTTCCTAAATTTTCTATATTGAATATACAGTTTCTTTTTTTTTTTTTTTTTTTTTTGAGACAGAGTTTTGCTCTGTCACCAGGCTGGAGTGCAGCGGCGCGATCTCAGTTCACTGCAACCTCTGACTCCCTGGTTCAAGTGATTCTCCTGCCTCAGCCTCCCGAGTAGGATTACAGACACATGCCACTATGCCCAGCTAATTTTTGTATTTTTAGTAGAGATGGGGTTTCACCACGTTGGCCAGGATGGTCTCGATCTCCTGACCTCGTGATCTGCCCACCTTGGCCTCCCAAAGTGCTGGGATTACAGGCGTGAGCCACCGTGCTTGGCCTACAGTTTCATATTTTAAAAATATTTTTCAAAAATGATTATTTTTTATTTTAGCTGTAGGACAAGTGTCAAAGTTGGACAATAACAACAACACAAAGGTAATGACTAGCACATAAGTTTGGTAACTAAAAGTAAATAGACCATAATCACTACTGATAACACCAAAGTCCCCAAAATAATGGAAACTAATGTCTAAAGAACAGATTTCATATGCTCCAGCAGTGAAATAAAGAGAGTTTCATGTGGGTAACAAAACTGTGTGTTGAAAAGGGGCTGGGAAGTGGACATTTTTACCCTTCACTTCAAGTCATTACAGGAGAGAACTTTTATTCTACATTTCTGAGAACCTTTTCTCACCCCTTTATTAAAAAAATAAATTTTATTGTGTATATTTAAGGTATAAAATATATTAGTATATAGTAAAATGGTTCTTACAGTGAAATAAATTAACATATCCATCATTTCACATTCTCAACCCTTTCTTAAATGGATTCCTATAGGAATTATTGTGAATCTGCTGGGTAAAAGCATGGCATTCACTGTCGTGTTTTTTTAATTTAAATTTTTTTAAAAAGATATTTTAACAGCTTTAGGTTGACAGCAAAATTGAAAGGAAGGTACAGAGTTTTCCCATATACTCCTTGTGCCCCCACACATACATGGCCTCCCTCATTATCACCATCCCCTACCAGAGTGGTACATGTGTTACAATCAATGAACCTATGTTGACACATCATAATTGCCCAAAGTCCACAGATTACATTTGGGTTCGTTCTTGGTGTGGTACTTTCTATGGCTTTGAACAAATGTGTAATATTCATATTGTATCTTTCTTTTTTTTTTTTCCATTGGAGTCAGGAACATGGTACTGCCACAGGTCAGTGCATACATGCAGTGTGGCCTCTGCTGCTTTTCATATCTCTTTCCAAGATTTAGACTAAGGCAGGGCCTGCCTTAGCAGTTCCAGCCATCCTCTTCTGCTTCTGAATGGATAGCTGAAATGAACTGTCTGCTCTGCAACTGGTTAAGTATATGAGATCATGGACACAAGGGCAGGAACAAGAACCATCACTTAAACTTTCTGGATTAAGCCACATTACCCAATTTAGCTTTTATCAGTTATGTCCTAACTTGGTGATGAAAGTGGTATACACCACAACTACTTAACTACTGATAAATAAACCAGTACTGTGATTTCTATTTTGCTATTTGCTGCGTGTGTGCGTGTGCTCACGTTTGTCTATCAATTCCCTGAAGAGATTTTTTTTTGAGATAAAGTCTCATTCTATTGCCCAAGCTGGAATGTAGCGGCGTGAACATAGCTCACTGCAGCCTTGACATCCTGGGCTCAAGTGATTCTCCTTCCTTAGCCTCCTGAGTAGCTGGGACCACAGGTGCACGCCACCATGCCCAGCTATTTTTTTTTTTTTTTTTTTGAGATGGAGTTTCACTCTTTGTTGCCCAGGCAACAAAGTGCAGTGGCGCAATCTCGGCTCACTACAACCTCCACTTCCTAGGTTCAAGTGATTCTCCTGTCTCAGCCTCCTGGGTAGCTGGGATTACAGGCACCTGCCACCATGTCCAGCTAATTTTTGTATTTTTAGTAGAGACAGGGTTTTAGTAGAGACAGGGTTTCACCATGTTGGCCAGGCTGGTCTTGAACTCCTGACCTCAGGTGATACGCCCCCTTGGCCTCCCAAAGTGCTGGGATTACAGGCATGAGCCACTGTGCCCGGCCTAATTTTTTGTAGAGACAGAGTCTCACTATTTCGCCTGGGCTGGTCGCAAACTCCTGGGCTCAAGCGATCCTCCCACCTTGGCCTCCTAAAGTGCTGGGATTACAGGTGCACACCACCATACCCAGCCACCTGAAAAAATTCTTAAAAGAAAGGAGAATGGAAACCAAAGTCCATTTGCTAATAACTGCATAAACTATAATAACAATAACAATATAATGCAAGATATTGAAACCACATGAAAAGTGGTTTATAATAGAAACAACTTAAAATAATCTTCACTTAGAGATATATCTGAGGAATACTTAAAACACATATATGCTCACTTTCAAAACACTTGAAAACGAAGTTCTTTTAAAATGGTATAAAAGTTTAACATTTAAAAATTAAATACCATTTAAACAATGATCACTGTAATCCTTTTAAAGTATCATGACATCTTTACAGTGAGCACCTCTAATCTTTAATGAAGACATACTATTAAATAATGGTAGATCCAAGTCAACTTAAATAAATTTCTCTAGGTGTAACCATCCAGTTAGTTTTTGAATTTTCTTAGTAAGTCTGTAATTAGAAATACTTTCCACAATGATATACTTACAAATACGGTATCACAGAAAACTAGTAGTCAGGTAACCAAACGTTGCATACATTATATTCTTTTTTTTTTCAATCCCCATAGCATAGTTTTATATATCATAATAATTCAGAGTGACCCAAGGGAAAAAATAACTGATTACCTGGGCTTTTCTGGTACATCAGAAGGATTACTGCAAAATGGTTCCTGGTAAATAGTCTCTGAAAGGTCATGATCCAACAAAGTTGCCATAATTTCTTCCCTGCTTGGGGGGGACATAAGTGGTTTCAGAATGTTAGCAGTTCGAGGGGTGAAGCTGCCATTTTTAGATTGTGAAGGAGAACTAGTAGATCTTGGTGAACTATCAGGAGTTGGTGTCAACATATCATTGTTTCTTGAAACATACAGTTCTAAATCTTCACAGGCCATGTCCACAAGTTCACCATCAGGGGAGGAGAGTATTGCAGTAAAAGAGGTATTGGCTGAGTCAAGAGACTGTCCCATTTCTTTTCTGGTGTGACCTTGAATCCAGTCTGAATTGTTTGGCTGTGGGAGGCTAAGAAACACTTCTTTGCTTACTGAACTCCTATTCAATCTAGATTTTTCATTTAGACAGTCTTCTGCCTGCTGAACACAGAAAGAATCCATTATTGAGTTAGACCGAGTTGTTAGAGGATGAAAGCTATTTTTCCATTGGTTGTGGCGATGATTCTCATTGCTATCTATGGATGATTTCTCAAAAATTTCAGGACTTAAAGTACCAGATCTAATCCATGAGGCTGAGTCTGTGGTATGATGCTTGTCTTCATCACATTTCTGGTTGTCATGACTTAAAAACTCATTTTTTTCTATAGCTTGTCCTGGAAAAAGATCCTGAACAGCATCACTTAGGAACTTCTGAGGCAAATTCTGATCGGCTGGGACAAACTGACTTCCAGAATAAAAGCTACAAAATCCAGTCTGACCTATTGTGTTAATATCAAAATTATAATTATGTTCAGGAGATAAACTATCTTCAAGTGAATAACAACTTTCAAAACCTGGATCTGAAGAAAAGATGGGACTATCATCTGATATGGAGTTATCCAACTGGCTAGAGTTTTGTAAATTTAAAGAGTCTACTTTGAGAAGTTTGGGGATTTTTTCTTTTTGTTTTGTACTTCTGGGAGTTCGAGGTTTTCTTTGGGATGTTACCGATCGTGTCCGTTTATTTGCTTTGTTATGTTCAAGGGAACCAGAAATATTTTTATTTGGTTGATGTTTATTAGATAATGGGTCTTGTGTAACATTTGCATTTTGTGCTTTCTGCTGTCTTTTTTGTAACAATTCTTTTAGAACTGCCAGTCCAGACTGTCCTTCACCAAATGCTGAAGGTGTTGACACATTTCGATTTTTACACTGAGTAAGTGCTTTGGTTTGTGAAATTGCTTCTGATAATGACCTCTGTTTTACTCTTTCAGGTTTAAAATTTGACATATCTAAAATAAAGCCCCTTTGCTTTTGCTCCCATGCTATTTGTTTGATTGGACTTCTCAAGGAAGTTACAAAGCAATTATTAGGCATTTGGCTTTCCTCTGAAGCTGTATTTCCCGGAGAACAAGTTTCACTGTGCTTTGACTGTTCCGCTATGCACACAATCTGCTGCTGACTGTCTTTGCAATGCAAAAAATTAGGGGTATATGCTTGGTCCAGCTTTGATTCTAGGGAATTGCGATATTCACTTAACTTTCCGACTGATGACAAATAGTTTCTTTGTATATTATTGGCATTATCTTCTATCTTTGAGGACGTACCCGAAGATATCTGTGTATTCTGTGCTACCTGAGATAAATGGTTGGAAAGGTCAAATATATTTTTTTGAATTAACGTTGATTCCTTTAGAGTAAACATAGCACTTTGATTATGAGGCCTTTGAACATTAATTTTTGAGATTCCAGGTCCTATAGAATTACAAACAACTGATGGATGCAAATCATCTTGCGAACTGGGGAATGTCTGCAAATCTACAGACTTCTTGCTTTCTAAGAAAGAAAAGCAGCCAGATAACTTCTGTTGTGCATTAATTCCAGTGGGTAGGGGAGCAGAAAGGGGATGATCTACAGCAGAGCCCATTAGTGGCATATCTTTCTGTTTAAAACGTAGTTGAGAGCCTCCAGAACTACTAGCAAATTCAGACACATTCTGGTGTTTCAGTACAAACTTAACTTCAGCACCAGACTGAGATTTTATTTTTTCATCCTTAAGTGTTATATGCTTTCTCGATGTACCTTTCTCATTTGTTTTTTGTTTTGCTCTTGGTTTCTTTTTTCCATCATCTACTAGTTTATTTGTCTGATTTCGTTTGTTCCTTTTCTTAGTAACTACAGAGGGATTAGCAAGCTTTGCTTTTGATTTCTTAACCTGTCCTCTTGCACGACTGTTTTTTCCTATACGAGAATTAACGGTCTTCTTATATACATTAGGACCCTTAAAAAGCATTGCCTCTTTTTCTGCAGCAGCCATGATTTCTTCAGCTCTTGGATCTGTTGGAGACCAGCAGCGAGGTGGAGAAGAATTTATGGGACTTGTGCTTCTCTCAGAAAGAAAACCTAGTTTAGACATAACATCACTATAATTCAAGTCACAATCTTCGGTTTCAGCATTGTAAGATGGTGAGGGAGGAGAAAGAATAGCATGTGACCGTTTTTTCCTGAAAGACAAAGTTCTTTTAATATTTTCATTATTTGTCCTTTGTTTACCAGTTTTTTTCTTAGCAGATTTATGTTTTGACTTTCTTCTGTGACTTTTCTTTGGTGTTAGTGGATAAATGGGATATTTGGTTGCAGGGGAGTCAGGAACTTTTGGCCAAAAGTCCTTCAAAGGTGCAAGCTTTTTATATAGTTCCATTTTTTCTTCTGTTAATATTACTTGTTTTTCTTTAGAGTCTATTTTAGCTAGCTTCACAAGCATATTTTTTCTCCCTCTAAATCTATTAATAATAATATACTTTATGATGACAGGGGGCAACTTTTTAGACATTTTTCTTCGTTTTCGAGATTTGAGAGTTCCATCTAAACTTTCACCAATTTCCATGGGATGAGGTAGACTAATTTTTGAGTTGTGTGTTACAAAACTTGACTCACTATCCTCAGTCTCATAATTTACCTTGCGTTTGGCTCTAAGTGTGTATTTATTTCCATATAGTCCAAAGGACTGCTCAGTTTCTAACGTTCCATCTCCAAAATGACAGTCTATAAAACCATCTGTGGGTGTTTTATTTTCAAAAGCTCCACGAGTGGTTTTAGTTAAATCGCTAGCCAATGCATTATCCTTCTCAGGATTACTATTACAAGCATTATTTTGTATAAAATTATCTTTTGTGGATCCAGTCTCGCTACTTTTGGTAGAAGTCTCCTGATGACCTGCAAGTTTCCTTTTATTCAATTTTAACCGGGATGGTTTATTGCCAGGTTGTAATTTATATGTGACAGGAGATAGTTTCTGTGGTCTAGTAAGACAGTTAGAAAGAACAACACTGGGAAAAAACATATAGTGTGCTGCTTGCTGGCTGAGGCTTGGCTTTTCTGTTTTATGTTCTTGAAATTCTTCATACCTAATTTTAAGTTTATTTAGTCCACTTTCATCAGCAGTGCTATTAAGAGAATGCACCATAGTTCTATTCTCCCCTGAGCATGACAGCAATTCACAATTTTCGGTAAATGATGAAGGGAATAAACTACTCAGAGCTGTGCTGTTTCCTTTTTCATTTCCTTCAGAGGATACTTTATTTTTTGAATGATTTAAGTCAGAAAAGTTGAAAGAATTTTTGCCCAATGTATTCTCGTTAGGGTGACGGTGCATATGTATAAAAGGGGAATCCTTTTCGATTTTTCTAATGTTTGTATATTTTCTACTTGGTACTTGTCTTGTAACAGATGGAATATCTTCTTCGTAATCAAAAATACTACTTTCACAGGAAGATACTGGGAGGATCTCTTTCTTACTATTCTCTTTATGAGAATTTTCTGAATGAACAGTACTGCTTAAAGATCCAGGGTATTTCATAGAGTAAGTGCTTTCATTTGTAAAAGAAGTGACTGAATTATCTAGACCTTTTTCTATATTTTTGTTTGTCTGTGAAAGGTCTTCAATTAAATCTTCCTTGTTCAAAACATGGGAAGAAAGGGCACTTGTGTGTTTACACTGAAAGGTAATCTTAGCAGAAGATGAGGGTTCTAATGTAGCAGCATCTTTGTGAAAGATGGAGGGTTTAACTGATAGCTTGCTTGTTGCAATTACGGAAGAGTGGGTTCTAGAATTTTCGTTGTTCAATGGATTGTCTGAAATGAGGAGGGAAAAACAGTTTATTTCATTTTACTCTTTTAATTTTTAAGACATTTTCCCATACCAAGATATTAATGCTATCACTATGAAAAAATTACATAAAATTAAGTTTGGTTATCTTAACAAAAAGGTAATGCTTATCATTAATGACTCAATCTAAATATAGTTAGTTACAATTACTAGTCATTATTTTAACACATATTCCATTGATCAGAAATAGATTATATTACTGTTTAGTTCCTTTGGGGCATAAGGGAAAAATACTGTCACTTTAAAAATGTTCATAAAATAATATGCTTTACATTATCACTTCAAATAAACTGAACATATTTTTTAGTTTATTATTCTATTTGCACAACAAACAAAGTTTTCAAAGCTTGAAATCAGTGATCAACAAATGTTATATCCTTTTAGAAATGAGAAACAAATAATGTATCTAATTCTTTCAAAAGAAAAAAAATCCTGAAGGACAAAACATCACTATAGCCTCACTTAGCCAACTATATAGAAAGTATGATTACAGTTTCAAAATCAACAGAAAGTATGATTAAAGCTTCAAAATCATATTTATTTATTTATTTTTTTTTTGGAGGCAGAGTCTTGCTCTGTTGCCTAGGCTGGAATGCCATGGAGCAATCACAGCTCACTGCAGCCTCAAACTCTTGGGCTCAAGTAAGCCTCCCACCTCAGCCTCCTGAGTAGCTGGGACTACAGGCATGCATCACTATGCTGGGCTAATTTTTTTAGTTTTTTAGAGACAGGGTCCCACTATGTTGCCTAGGCTGGTCTTGAATTCCTGAATTCAAGTGATCCTCTCACCTTGGACTCCCAGAATGCTGGGATTACAGGTGTGAGCCAGAGCGCCTAGCCTCAAAATCAAATATATTTTTAGATCCTAAATAACCAATTTCTCACAGTAGACTTGTTTACTTACCACTATTTTCATCTGCAGTTCCATCTAACTGAGGTATAGAAAGATTGGCTAGAAGCAAACTGTTATCACTCCATTCCATTTCTTCTTCTGAAGATGAGTCATCATCTTCAGTTGAACTTCTGTGGGTATTTCTGCACAGTGATCTGGAGAACATTAAAATTCACTGGTGAGCATGATCATTAGAAAAGACCATCTCAGATGCAAATAATGTATCTAAGTTAACTCTATAACAATGTATCTAAGTTAACTATAATAATGTATCTAAGTTACTCTACAGTAAAACAATACAAAAAATCTGAAAATTGTAACTTCTAGAAAAGCATATTTACTTTGCTTTATTAACATGTCTTACTATAGCAACTTACAAAGAGTTATTATAATTAGACTTTATAATCCCTTTCATGTGAGCTAAAATACACCACAATTCCTGCATTCTGAATTGGAAGAAACAAGAATAAAAAGATGAGTGAAGGGGCATTGAGGTCAGGGCTGAAGAGAAAATACTGAAGAAGAGAGAGGGTTAATAGGAAGCAGTAAAGGTGTTCAGTCAATCTGACAGGAACTACAAAGGGTTACTGAGAAATTCAGATGGACAGTGAAGTCCAGTCTCTAAGTTTCATCTCATATTGATATTAACTTGATGCTTTCCCTTTTAATTGAATGGGCAAACTTTTTTCCTATCCATACCCAATTTTTTCTTTCACTAATCTCAACAATTTGAAATTATTATTATTTTATTATATTTATTATACTGGAACTGTTTTTCCATTAAGCTTTTCCAAATCACAATTTATCAAAAAATCACTCCCTTAAGAGCTGAAAGAGGTATCGGAGGTCTAGTCCAACTTTCTACCCAATGCAAAAACCCAATTTTTAACAAACCTGACACAATCTCTGTTTTTATATAATCTATATAAGGGGCTTGCTGTCTCACAGGGCAATCTTTCCATTGTTAATGGCTTTAATTATTAATAGTTGTCTTCTTGTAATACACAAACTCTTTCAACTTCCATACATGATTCCTATTTTGTTCTCTGTAGCTATACAGAGCAGGTTGATGTCATTTTCCACATGATAATCTTTAAAATACATAAAGTCATTTCTCATTCATCTTGTAATTCTAATTAGATCAAACATTCTCCAAAAGTTCTTCAAAAGTGACAATGCTCACAGATCCTTCTAGTTTTCTTCCTCTTCTTTCCCTTTCCTTTTTCAGTATTCTTAAAATATGGTACTCAGCACAGAATATCCAATATAAAGAGTAGAATTAACTAAACCCTTTTCTAGACACCATGCTTCTACTATTCAATCTCTCTCTAATATATGTGTACAAAATGTTTAGGTTTGTTTTCCCAAGGTTAAACTGGCATGGTTTTCACCAAATTGGTTCAGCTACTGAACATACAAGCATAAATTTAATCATAGGATTGACTATGCCTATTACTACAGCAGTGACAATGTTAGAGGAAAGAATTTAACATCACATCTGGAGATTTCTATATCTGATTTATTAAGTAGAACAATAAAAACTTTCGTCATATACATGTAAACACTGAATTTATGGATTAACCTGTTTCACTTTTCAGTGATGGCTTTGGGTTGAAAATTTCAAATGCAGACTAAAAAAGTTCTAATCCAGCCTATAGAAGTTTAAAGGAGAGGCATACTCAGTCTTTCAGGCTCATAGGCCTAGATTTTTCTGTACACAGAGCATATAACTAAAGGGCAGACTCAAACCAATCAAGTTCACAGAGACTGATTTAGAAAACCACACCACCAACTTATTCATTTATTTTGAGAAACAAACCACAACACCAGTGTTTGCTTCTTAGTCTTTTATTTATTTGTTTTTAATCTTAGTTCCCTTAGTCTAATCAGAGCCCAAAGCCATACCCTGTCTTCAGGCTGACTCTATACATTGTTGTTCTGATACTCAACAGCTCAACTATCACAGGGCATTCTTTTTCTTAAGTTCTAAGAGAAGAAGGCACTTCAATTTTGCCCCATTTATCACTCACATATGTTAATACTGTGTATATAAATGGATAACTTCTAAAAGTTAGGTTAATCTTTTAAAATGTAGCAAAACTGTATTTTGCTTGGAATATGGAGTATATGCCATATGAAAAACAGATCACTAAAAGGGTATTTTAAAACATCAATTTAGTTCATAAGGTATTTTATATCATGAACAATAGTAATAAATAATTTCTCATTGAAGGACAATGATAAAAGTTAATAAAACAACTGAAATAACTAAAAAATTACCTCTTTCTGGCACAATGTTCTTCAATATTGCTGTCCCATCTCTGGGACATCACCAAACTAAGCTCCATTTCCTCTTTTTCAATCTGTGGTTCATTTTCTTCATCATCACTATTTTGGTGATATTTATTATTTCCAAAGGAGCGACACGGTGATGGCATCCTATTTCTTTCCCCCTGATATCCATCACTTTCCAAACCAGCAAGAAGATGTACCAGAGCCTCATCAGGACTACTGTCCACTATAAAACAAGTACAATAATCACCAACAAATAACTTAAGTTTTCTTTTTTTTTTTTTGACACGGAGTCTTGCTCTCTCGCCCAGGCTGGAGTTGGAGTGCAGTGGTGCGATCTAGGCTCACTGCAAGCTCCGCCTCCTGGGTTTACGCCATTCTCCTGCCTCAGCCTCCCGAGTAGCTGGGACTACAGGTGCCCGCCACCATGCCTGGCTAATTTTTTGTATTTTTAGCAGAGATGGGGTTTCACCGTGTTAGCCAGGATGGTCTTGATCTCCTGACCTCGTGATCTGCCTGCCTCGGCCTCCCAAAGTGCTGGGATTACAGACGTCAGCCACCGCGTCCGGCCTGTTTTCTTAATAATCCAACAATTCAGATCACTTAGAATAAAATAACAACATCCTAGATACTGGCACAGGCTGAAAGAATACAGTTGGTACAAAGGCTCAGGTGTTGAGGTAGCTCTCCTATCAAAGTTGATCCTTGGACCACCTGCATTAGAGTAATTTAGGGACATTATTAAAATAACATTGTTGTGTGCTCCAGCCAGGGCTGCCTGGGACTGCACAGGGTCTTGGCCGTGGGTACAGCTCAGCACTGTCAGCCCCTAGTTGGGAGGCCTTGCCAGGGAAGGCTGGCAGTGGCTGCAGGAAGTCTGAGATGCCACTCAAGGGGAGGCCACTGAAGGACTGGTTGAGCACAGCCCTGGCCAGCGAGATGAGGAGGCTGGGACCACGGCCCTAGCCACCTGTGTTTCCTCCAGTGAATTTGTGATACTCACCAAGAAAGAACCACTTATGGTGTTTTAGTAATGCACTGAACTTTGCAAAATATTAATTCAAAATAAATGCATTTTCCTTCTTAAGTAATACATTTTTCTGTGAATCAAAGTACAGTTAAAGAAACTATTTTCTTTCACAAATTTTTTTAAGCTGTATAGAAAAAAGGCAAAGCTACTTGATTTAATGCAAGGTTTCATTTTCATATTCAGTAGAGTGTTTACTGAACATGCAACATTTACCTCTTCAAGTCAATAAAAAAAATACCTCTTCACAACACACATTTTCTCTGAATTACAATACTGAATATTTATGGTAGCACTGTTACTTACTGAAAACAGGTGACTCACTCAGTCTTTGGGTCAAAGGCTGAAAAGTCTGACTATTTTCCATGAGGTTCAAAATTGCTTCTTCATTAATAAGTGCTTCTTCTACTTTGTGTCTAGTGTGACCTTAATTTGACAAAGAATAAAAAAAAATTAAAGCAATAGCCTAAATCCAAAATTTATCATTTAGAATTTGTGTAAATTTGGAAGCATTACCATATAAACCTATTTTAAATTTCAAAATGTTAATGATGCATGCCAAATAAAAACATAATAAAAAGCCACAGAAACATTTAATCAGTCACATGGATTTATCAAAACAAACACTGAATCTATAAATCACCAAATATTTATAACCTCTTTAATCCTACTTAATGTGTGTAGTTATATTACTCTGATAAAAATCACTGCATATTCAAATATATAAAGTGAAAAGGAAAGATAAACTATCTTATCTGAATACTAAAATTCTTTATTCTCTATGGTTCAAAAACAACAAATTTACAATAAATGTTTTTGAACTCTTCTAAGAAAAAAAATTGACAGTGCTCATTATTTGACACGTGTGTACTGGACTCTCTTTTGAATGCATAAAAAATAAAGAGCTTAGTATAATTCCCGATGGGGTGTATGTTGGTTTTTCATGCCTATTTGTGAACTGTAGTTGTGGTTTCCCATTTCATTGTCATAACTGGGCAGAAATAGTTTTTAAGTGCTATAAAAATACAAAGAAATGGTTAAGCAATTAAAAAATTAATTTTACATTAACATTTTTCAGAAAGCTTTCAATTATATATCACTTTACATTTTCATGGTATCAAAAAATATTAGTCTATGTGGCCATATAGAACCCTCCAGCAATTGCCGTCCCCTGCAGGAACACCAAACTGAACTACCCACACAAGAAAGCACCTTCATTAGAATAAAAAATCAGGAGAGCAATCACAGTACTTGGTTTTAACAACATATCAAGGAAAGGCAGCGAAGAGGGTAGAAAAGACAGTCGTGAATTGCTGATAGCACCTCCCACCTCTCAGGCAGTGGTGTTGGGGCAGGGAGAGAGAAATCTGTGCTTAGGAGAGACAGAACAGAGTGAATATGGGACTTTGCTTTGCATTGGAACTCAATGCTACCCTGTCACAGTGGAAAGCGACATAGAATAGAATTTAGCCAGCACCCATGAGGAGAGCATTTGATCAGCCCCAGCCAGAGAGAAACTGCCCATCCCAGCAGTCCAGAACCTGAGTTGCAGCCAGCCTTACTACTATGGGCTAAAGCGCTTAGGGATCCTAAATAAACTTGAAAGGAAGTCTTATCCACAAGGACTGCAATTCTTGGGCAAGTCCCAGTGCTGTGCTGGGCTCAGAGCCAGTAGACTTGGGGTACACACACCTGGTGAGAGAGTACTGGGGCAGCCAAAGAATTACTTGTGTCACCCCCCTCGCCCACCCTGCACAGTCCCAGGCAGCACAACTCGCAGCTCCAGAAGACTCTTTCATTCCACAAGAGGTCAGGAGAGGGAAGAGTGAAGAGAACTTTATCTTGCAACTTGGATACCAGCTCAGCCACAGTAGAGGAGGTAGAGTCATGACACACATATTCCAGGCCCTAACTCCTGGATGACATCTCTAAACACACCCTGGGCCAGAAGGGAACCTGATGCCTTGAAGAGAAGGACTCAGACCTGGCAGGGTTCATCACTTGCTCACTAAAGAGCCCTTTGGCCTTGAGTAAACACAAGTGACACTCAGGCAGTACTTGCTGCAGGCCTCGGGTGAGACCCAGGGACATGCTGACTTCAGGTGTGACCCAGTGCATTCACAGCACTGGGAAAGATCGAAAGCCCGTTCTCTAAGATCTGGAACAAGACAAGGATGCCTAGTTTCACCACTGTTATTCAACACAGTACTAGAAGTCCTAGTTAGAGTAATCAGACAAAAGAAAGGAATACATAAAGTGCATCCAAATTGGAAAGGAAGAAGTCGAATTATCCTTATCTGCTGATGGTATGATCTTACATTAGGAAAAACCCACAGACTCCACCAAAATACAAATTCAGCGAAGTTGCAGGATACAAAATCAACATACGAAAATCAGCAGCATTTCTATATGCCAACAGTGAACAATCTGAATAAGAAATCAAGAAAGTAATCCCATTTACAATAGCTACAAATAAGATACCTAGGAATAAACTTAACCAAGTAGGTGAAACATCCCTACAATGAAAACTATAAAACACTGATGCAAGAAATTGAAGAGGACACCAAAAAAGGGAAAAGATATTCCACGTTCATGGATTGGAAGAATCAATACTGATAAAATGTCCATGCCTACCCAGAGCAATCTACAGATTCAATGCAATCCCTATCAAAATACCAATGATATTCTTCACAGAAATAGAAAAAAAAAATCCTAAAATTTATATGGAACCACAAAAGATCCTGAATAACCAAAGCTACTCTGAGCAAAAAGAACAAAACTGGAGGTCACATTACCTGACTTCAAATTATACTACAGAGCTATAGTAATCAAAACGGCATGATACTGGCATAAAAACAGGCACACAGACCAATGGAATAGAGAACTCTGAAATAAATCCACAACTACAGTGAACTCGTTTTCGATGAAGGTGCCAAGAACATACCTTGGGGGAAAGAACAATTTCTTCAATAAATGGTGCTGAGAAAACATTGGATATCTACACGTAGAAGAATGAAACTAGACCCTGATCTCTCACCATATTCAGAAATCAAATCAAAATGAATTAAAGACTTAAATCTAAGACTCAAACTATGAAAATACTAAAAGAAAACATTGGAGAAACTCTCTAGAATATTGGTCTGAGCAAAGATTTTTTGGGAAATATCCCCAAAGCACAGGCAATCAAAGCAAAAGTAGACAAATGGGATCATATCAAGTTATTATACAAAACTTCTGCACAGCAAAGGAAACAATCAACAAAGTGAAGAGACAACCCAGAGAATGGGAGGAAATATCTGCAAACTATCCATCTGACAAGGGATTCATAACCAAAATATATATAACTCAATAGTAAAAAATCTAATAATTCAATTAAAAAATGGGCAAAAGATCTGAACAGACATTTCTCAAAAGAAGATATACAAATGGCAGACAGGTGAAAAGATGCTCAGCATCACTGATCATCAGATAAATGCAAATCAAAATTACAATGAGAAATCATCTCACCCTAGTAAAAATGGCTTTTATCCAAAAGACAGGCAATAATGAATGCTGGCAATGATGTGGAGAAAAGGGAACTCCCATACACTGTTGGTAGAAATGTAAATTAGTATAGCCACTATGGAGAACAGTATGAAGGTTCCTTAATAAACTAAAGATAGAACTACCACATAATCCAGCAACCTCTCTACTCGGTATTTATCCAAAGGAAATAAAATTGGTATGTCGAGTTGAGATATATGCACTCCCATGTTTATCATAGTCCTATTCACAACAGCCAAGATTTGGAAGCAATCTAAGTGTCCATCAACAGATGAATGGATAAAGAAAATGTGGTACATTTACACAATGGAGTACTACTCAGCCATAAAAAGAATGAGATCATGCCATTTGCAACAACATGGATAGAAGTGGAGGACATGATGTTATGTGAAATAGGCCAGGCAAAGAAAGACAAACTTTGCATGTTCTCACTTGTGGGGGCTAATTAATAATTAAAACAATGGAACTCATGGAGATAAGAGAGTAGAATGATGGTTACCAGAAGCTAGGAAGGGTAGTAGGGTGGGGTGGGGAAGTGGGGATGGTTAATGAGTACAAAAAAATAGAAGGAATAAGATCCAGTATTTGATAGCACAACAGGGTGACTACAGTCAACAATAATCTATTGTACATTAAAAAATAACTAAAAGTATAATTGGAATGTTTGTAACACAAAGAAATCAACTCTTGAGGTTATGGATACCCCATTTATCCTGATGTGATTATTACATTGTATGCCTGTATAAAAATCTCTCATGTACCCCATAAATATATATGTCTACTATGTACCCACAAAAATTAAAAAAAATTTAAAAGTAAAATGTAAAATTTCAAATGCATTAAAGACCTAAATGTGAAAAACCAAATTGTAAGCACACGTAAGCCTTAAAATGAATACTTAAGAGAAAATTTTCATTACATCAGGGTAGGGAAGGTCTCATAAATCACATACCAAAACTAAACCATAAAGGAATATTGGTAAACTTGACATTAAAACTGAAGACATGTAAAACTCCAAGGATAACTTTTTTTTTTAAATGGGGGGAAAAGAAGTTAACATTTTTTTTGAAGATTTTTACAAGACAAGCCTAGATGGAGAGAAAACATCTCTACAATAAGTATAACTGATAAAGACTTAATATCTAGAAAATATGAAGAACTCCTACAAATAAAAAAAGACAAATGACTCAATAGAAAATGAGCAAAAAACGTAATTCACAAACATAGAAACCCAAATGGCCTTTAAAGATGCTCAAATTCGTTAGCAATTAGGAAATGCAGATTAAAATGCAGAGACACTATTTCAAAGAATCAGAGCAGCAAATTTTTTACATCTATTATTTTATCCTTATTATTTGATGCTATCAAATGTTGAGGCTTCGCTTAACTAGTAAAATTGCATGATACAATGTGACTTCTGAGTAAAACTTTTATTATTGTCTTGTTTACTAACCATGTATAAGCTAATTGCATTATAGAAAAACTGTTAGAACAGATGCTATCTAGGTAGAGTACAATGCATACACCCTAACATTCAGCGACTCACTCTTCTACATGTGTTCGGTAGAGAAGCTCCTGCACATAGCCGTAAGGAGACAGATACAGCACTAAGTGCAAAAGTAAAGACCATCTAATACTTGTAGAGAAATAGCTAACATTGTTGTTTAGTCTTAAAATGGAACAGTCATCAGCAGCTAAAATGAATGAACAAGGATAAATTTCAACGTTATAATGTTGACATAAAAGATGCTCAACATCAGTAGTAATGAGGGTAATGAAAATTAAAACCACAGTAGGATTCTATTTCACACACTAGGACGGCTACATTAAAAAAAGACAGATAATAACAAGTGTTAGTGAGGATGTAGAGCCAGAGAAACTCTCATATATTGCTGGTGAGAAAGTAAAACATTGCTGTCACTTTAAAAACAGCTTGGGAGTTTATTTAAAAATTAAACACAAATATACCACATGCCCTAGCAATTCTTTTGCTTGGCAGAGGTAATCTTTTTAGTGAAGTTTATTCTTAAACTGTTTCGTTTCTTACTATTTATATCATTTTACAACTCTTTTTATGATATTTATCCTAAAATTTATGCTTTACTGCTTATAGCAGCACTACTTTTTTTTTGTTTTTTTTGAGATGGAGTTTTGCTCTGTCGCCCAGGCTGGAGTGCAGTGGCGCAATCTTGGCTCACTGCAACCTCCGCTTCCCGGGTTCAAGCCATTCTCCTGCCTCAGCCTCCTGAGTAGCTGGGATTACAGGTATGCGCCACCACGCCCAGCTAATTTTTGTATTTTTAGTAGAGACAGAGTTTCACCATGCTGGCCAGGCTGGTTGCCAACTCCTGACCTCAGGTGATCTGCCTGCTTCAGCCTCTCAAATTGCTGAGATTACAGGCCTGAGCCACTGCGCCTGGCCAGCAGCACTATTCTTACCAGCCAAAAGTGAAAACAACTCAAATGTTGATCAACTGATAAATGGATTAACAAAATGTGGTATCTCCATACATTACTGACAGATACTACAGCATGTATAAACCTTGAAAGTATTATGCTAAGCAAAAGAAGCCAGACACAAAAGACTATATATTGTATGGTTTCACTTACATAATATACAGTATCTAGACAAGGCCCATGTATTATTAGTGGTTACTTGGGGTTTGAGGTGGAAATAAGCGTAACTGCAAATGGACACAAGGGATCCTGTGGACTGATGGAAACATTCTAAAACTGGATTGTGGAGATGTTCACACACTTTGTAAATTTACTGTAAATCATTGAATTATACACTTAAAATGACTGAATTTTATGTTATGTAAATTAAACTTCAAGCTGCTTAAAAATATAATGCTGAGTGAAAAAAGCAAGCTGCTTCATCTATGCCAAGCAGAACATCATTTACGTAAAATTTAAAACTTAAAACAATAGTATATATGGTGGGCAAACATTATAAGAAAATATAAAATTATATATGGTAACAGTTTGCACTAACTTCAGGATACTGCTTACCTTTAGAGATGTAGAAAGGGTGACAGAATGGGAGAAATTTTTGCTATATCCACAATATTTATTTCATAGGGAAAAAAATCCCTAGCAAACTCAATCAAATATTAACATCTCAGTGCTAGATATCTGTTCTAGTAGTTTCTGTATACATGAAAAGAAAATCTTACCTTTGCTTGACTCTTTGTCTTTGTGAACTTCTACCATATTGGCTGGTGTACACTGAAGCATTTCAGGAGACAGAACCTCAGAGTGCAATGTTAACTCAGCAGAGAACTCCTGGGATCCATCACTGTAGTCCACAGATCCTGATAACGTTCTGCTTAATTAAAACATATCCTTTATAACAGACTAGATAACAAAGGAATAAAATTAGTTCTGAGATCTATAATAAATAACCACTTACACAGAGAAATCATTCTGTTTGAGAATTTCCTGAAGTCTCTTCTGAAATTTTTTTTCACTTTCTGTTGCTGGCACAAACCTGTGATCTTTGAATTTTAAAAGTGCATTAAAAAATGTAAATGGCAAATGAATGAAATATTTTCCCTTCTCCTAAAGTAGCTTTAAAAATGGTGGCAATTTCCTATCTTTCTCTAGATATATATAATACAACCTAACTGTAGTTTTACCACAGAATCACACAAAAGAGAAATGGTTGTTACTAAAGTTATAAAATTAGGCACTTAAGTCAGTTCAAGATTAAGTTCTATAATTATAATCTAAATCTAAAACAGAAAAATTGTTCTCTACCTATAAATATATTGTATCCTAAAGCTAAAAATTTTCCCCTTATAAAATTTATTTCTATTTTTAAAAGTATAAAAGGCACTCAAAGTTTATCAAAACATTTTTAGTGCCTAAGATATAGCAATTTTAATTGAACTTCAATATAGGCTTACTGCTGTATTTTGAAATAATGTATCTGCTTTTTGAATGATGTCTTTCATTCTTTTACCTTTATTTTTAAAATTCTGTTGTATCCATGGTATCATCTGAACCCCCTCAAATTCTTTTTGAATGTGGCACCATTTAGTAATAAATATGAGTATTTCTTTAGAGCTGTACATACTGAACAAAGTGAAAGCTTATATGACATACTCAGAAAATAAACTGTGGGCAGCATTTCAATGGTTACATTTTCAAAGCTTAATGTATTAAACAGTGTTTCTAAGTTGAGATTCATGATCTTCTGTGAGTTTTCTATAGCTCATTTGGAAATACAGAGGGCTAGAACATACTAGAGAATGAAAACAAAAAAGTGAGGGAAGAGGACAAGGTACACTAAAAACAAAGAACAGTAAAAACGTCAACTTCTTACAAAGAGAGAGATAATAAGCAACAATTGGAGACAGTTGTAAAGATAAATAGTGGCTGTACAGCAATGACAACAAGAAAAATACATACAAAATATAAAGGTCATTTGAAAAGTAAAATCTAATGTCAAAGGAACAACTCAATGACAAACTTTTCCATTAAAATACTTGGTTTAAAAGAATAATCAGAGCACTATTAGGTTTATACCTTGTGACTCAGGTTGGCTGATCTGAGAAGTTTCATTTCTGTTTCTTCGCCGTTGCTTTTCATCTTCCCATATGGCCTGTAGACCAGGGTTTCCACCAATTTGAGCTGTAATCACAATAATACTTTAATACTACAGGGTCAAAGTAAAAAATGCCTAAAAAAATCTAAACTTGTCTTTAATAAATACTACCTTTAAAAAAACCAATCATATATTTTGTGTAATAAAGTGGACAAATTATCCCAACCTACACTTACTATGTTACTCCTTTTTTTTTATTATTATTATACTTTAAGTTTTAGGGTACATGTGCACAATGTGCAGGTTTGTTACATATGTATCTATGTGACATGTTGGTGTGCTGCACCCATTAACTCGTCATTTAGCATTAGGTATATCTCCTAATGCTGCCCCTCCCCTCTCCCCTCACCCCACAACAGTCCCTGGAGTGTGATGTTCCCCTTCCTGTGTCCATGTTTTCTTCCTAGTGGTTTTCCAAAATCCAGCAAGTGAATACAATTCAAACATCTGATGATAGTCAATAAACCTTAGAGTCCCCTTGCTGATATATAATATGAAAATTAAGAAATTAAAAGGCAGAGTACATTAAATTGCTTTATATTAGCTAATTTTATTTAGTGTCACACTTAGTATAATCTATTCAAATATAGTCATTTGGACAAAAATATAAACAAAAAATTAACACCTCATCAGAAGTATAGAAGCAATCTTCATAACATTTTGTATCCTCCTGCTATAACATCTTAGTTTCCTCGTAAAGTTTTCTTTCCTACTTTTTCTATTCTACTTTGGTCATTAATTTTTTTTTTTTTTTTTTTTGAGACAGAGTCTTGCTCTATCACCAGGCTGGAGTGCAGTGGTGTGATCTTGGCCCACTGCAACCTCCGCCACCTGGGCTCAAGTGATTCCCCTGCCTCAGCCTCCCAAGTAGCTGGGACTACAGATGTGTGCCACCACGCTCAGCTAATTTATTTTGTATTTTAGTAGAGACAGGGTTTCACCATGTTGGCCAGGATGGTCTCGATCTGACCTCATGATCCACCCACCTTGGCCTCCCAAAGTGCTGGGATTACAGGCGTGAGCCACCACACCCGGCCGGTCATTACTTTTAAAAAATAAAAACATATATTAAGAATAATTGTGTATGAACCTTCAATGTCCAGACGATTTAAGATATCAGCAGCTACAGCATCCACTTCTAATTCACATGTACTCTGTGGTTCAACACCTTCCAATATTAAAGAGCTGCAATTAAAGGATATAAAAAAACATAATAATTGTGTGAGAGCAAACTTTCTAAGATTTTTCTTACTTATACAATTATCTTATGTTTAGCTGGTACCCAGAAAACCTGATATATTAATTCACAATTATTCATAACAAAATTGATACTTTATATGTATATATAATGAAAAATAGGATGAGAAAAATACAAAACATACTGACAACCCTATTAGATCCTTTTGAAGTATATTCTACATATTTTGGTTCATTATATTTTATATAAAAGGAATATAAAACGTTTTAGCATATGGTTTTATACCCAGGGCAGAATGCAATAGGATAATATAAAAACCACAGAGGAATGCATAAAAAAACCATACACATATGAAATCAGTTGCCTAGAGACATCTTTTTCAGTATTCAAAAAACGAGGGAGAACATGCAATAAGAGATACAGGAAGGTGAGCACACTGAGAAATTGGCAAACGATATTCACCATTCTTCCTGCCCTCAACTACTGCTGAGATGGGGAATACTTTAAAATTCTTTGTAACTACAGAATTGATAAACTATATGAATGATCAACAGTGGGATCATAGCTAGGAAACGTAATGATACCACCAGGTCATTAATTTTTATGAGAACTACAAAGGATTGTTTCCCAGTCAGGATCTTTGACTCAAAAGCATTTGCTTTTCATCAGTGCCCCAAAAGAGAAGATAAAGAAGACACCCATTATTGACCCTACTTAACAGAATGAAGAGATAACATCTAGTGTGGATCCTAGTTTACTCATTCCAAAATTCAGGCCTTGTACAAAAATGGACACCAAGTGGAAAAGGGGAGATCCATAATTTTACTACCAAGTGGGTGATGACATACTTCATTAACTTTTGATTTGAAACACTTCGGTTTTTTTTTTTTTTTTTGAGATGGAATCTCACTCCATCACCCAGGCTGGAGTGCACTGGTGCGATCTCAGCTCACCTCCACCTCCACCTCCCAGGTTCAAGCAATTCTCCTGCCTCAGCCTCCCAAGTAACTGGGATTACAAGCATGTGACATCACGCAGAGTTAATTTTTGTATTTTTAGTAGAGAAGGGGTTTCACCTTGTTGGCCAGGCTGGTCTTGAACTCCTGACCTCAAGTGATCTGCCCACCTCGGCCTCCCAAAGTGCTGGGATTACAGGTGTGAGCCATTGCGCCCTGGCCTTGAAACACTTTTTAATGTTTTAAGAAAAACATGTTAGCAAAACCTCATTTTCCACTGTCTATTTTAAAGGAAATTTTGATGGAATACTACACGTTAGTTTGTTAAACCACAGAATTTTTACAACTCAAATAATATACGTATATATGTACTCAAAAGTATATATTTAGATATTAAAAACACACGTATCTTTTCACCATTGATAGAGAAGGAATATATTAGCCAACCTATCATAATATATCCCTTTCCCTTTCAGAAAAAATATTTCTCAATGTAGATTGTCAGCTGGGCTTGGTGGCTCATAAATGTGATCCCAGCTTCGGCTTGGGAGGCCAGCCTGAGCAACATAGTGAGACCTCATCTCTACAAAATTTTTTTTTAAATTAGCCAGGCATGGTGTTGCACACCTATAGTCCCAGATACTTGGGAGGCTGAGCATTATAGTAAGACCTCATCTCTACAAAAATTTTTAAAAATTAGCCAGGCATGGTGTTGCACACCTGTAGTCCTAGATTCTTGGGAGGCTAAGGTGGGAGGATCATTTGAGCCCAGAAGGCGGCGGTTGTAGTAAGCTGAGATTGTGCCACTGAACTCTGGTCTGTGCAACAGCGCGAGACCTTGTCTCGACAACAACAAAATGTGAATTGTCCTCTTCATTCGTACAATTTAACACACATTGAAGTATCAGATTTAAAAATGTTTATGATCAACAGTTTTCTTATATAAAAAAGTTTTGTAATTTGAAATAATTATGTCGTAAATGTCAAGGATGAATAGTCCAGAAGTAGCACATTTGAGAGAATGGAGGGAAACAATAACCTCAAAAAATATAATCTCACAGTAGAAATTTACAACTTGCCCTTACACAAAACTACTTCAGACATTCAGAACAGGAGGTGTTCCTATGGAGGGGAAGTAGTTTTCAGAATTAAAAATTAGCACCAGTAGATAGAAAATGTATGAGTAAAAAATTTGCATAAGCAAATACATAGTTGCTTTGAAATAGAAAAATCCAAGCATTTGGAATATACTGCCTCCAAAAAAAATCTAATCAATAATGAAACAAATAAATTACAAATTATATTATTCAAAAACAGAGCATGTCAAAATACTTTATTACATATTTAATATTTATAAATTTTAGGCGTTTTTATTAAAAATATTTAGATTTTTGTTTTAAATTACTATTTTATCATAAATGTAATTTTTTTTACTTGACAAGTTATAGGATATCAAATTAGAATAGATGATGAGGATGAATGCTGCCGAAAACTATAACGATATCTACCTCGTATTCCTGTTAATTAGATAATAACTAGTACATTTTCATGGTCTGTTTTTTAAATCGTTTATTCCCTGTAACACACTAATGTCAAGGATTGCTTTTTTTTGATAAGTGTATAGATTAAAAAGATCCAATACAATAAAAGGTTAAAATTTAATTATGGTAACCACTGATTTCTGATCACAACTAGGATATATGTAAAATTTTCATTTCCTTTACAACATTAACTAACCTTGGTATTTCATCTTGTTCCCACCGAAATAAAGTATCAGCAAGAGAATTTCCTGATAAATGATTCTTGCAGGATCCAGTTGCATGCAATGTATTACCTAGGAATAGAAAGGTAAAAGGAATAAATTCTACTTTTAATTTTCATATAATTACTTTTTAGAAGGTAAATTTTTTTTTTTGAGACGGAGTCTCGCTCAGTTGCCCAGGCTGGAGTACAGTGGCGCAATCTCAGCTCACCGCAAGCTCCACCTCCCAGGTTCATGCCATTCTCCTGCCTCAGCCTCCTGAGTAGCCTCCAAGCCCGGCTAATTTTTTTTGTATTTTTAGTAGAGACGGGGTTTCACCGTGTTAGCCAGGATGGTCTCGATCTCCTGACCTCATGATCCGCCTGCCTTGGCCTCCCAAAGTGCTGGGAATATAGGCGTGAGCCACCATGCCCGGCTGGTAAATGTTCTTTAAAAAATTTTATTACTCATAAATTACAGATCCCTTTTTATTGATACATAATATTTGTACATACTTATGGAGCACATGTGGTATTTTCACACATGCATACAATCTGTAATGACAAAATCAAGGTACTTATGATGTCCATCAGCCTGAACATTATTCACCATTTGTGTTGAGAACATTTCAAATCTTCTCTTCTAGTTATTTTGAAATATATAATATATTGTTGTTAACTACAGTCACTCCTGTATGCTATCAAACACTAGAACTTACTTCGTCTAATTGTATGTCTATATCCATTAACCAGTCTGTCTTCATATCTTCCTGGAACCCTTCCCATACACCCTTCCCAGCCTCTAGTAACTACCATTCTACTTTTTATTTATTTTTTTGACATGACATCTTGCTGTGTTGCCCAGACTGGAATCAATCTCCTGGACTCAATCCATCCTCCTGCCTCAGCCTCCCATGTAGCTGAGACTACAGGGGTGCATCACGACTCCTGGCTAAAGATGAACTTTTTTTAGTTCCCACATCAGGTAAGAACATGTGATATTTGTCTTTCCGGGCCTGGCTTATTTCATTTAACATAATGATCTCAATTCTATCCATGTGGCTGCAAATCACAGAATTTCACTTTCATAAAAACTATGGCAGAATATAATTCCATTGTGTATATATACCACATTTTCTTTATCCATTCATCTGCTGATGTACACTTAAGGTTGATTCCGTATCTTGGCTATTACAAATAGTGCTGCAATAAACATGGGGGTGTAGGTATCTATCTTTGATATACTGATTTCCTTTCCTTTGGATAAATACCCAGCAGTGGGATTGCTGTATCATATGGTAGTTCTAGTTTTTGGTTTTTGAGAAACCTCCATACTGTTTTGCATAATGGCTGTACTAATTTACATTCCCACCAACAGTGTATAATAGTTTCCTTTTCCTTGCATCCTCACCAGCATTTGTTGGTGTCTTTTCCATAACAGCCATTCTAACTGGGGTAAGATGATTGCTTATTGTGGTTTTGATTTGCAGCTCCCTGATGATTAGTGATGTTGAGCATTTAAAAAACATACCTGCCGGCCATTTGTATGTCTTCTTTTGAGAAGTGTCTATTCAGATACAAAACTATTTTTTTCCTGTTGAGTTCCTTATATATATATTCTGGATATTAGTCTCATTTCATGAATAGTTTGCAAATATTTTCTCTCATTCTGTACGCTGTCTCTTTACTCTGTTGTTTCTTTTGCTGTGCAGAAGCTTTTTAGTTTACACAGTCCTTTTTGTCTATTTGCTTTGGTTGCCTGTGCTTTTGAGGTCTTAGCCATAAAATTTTTTCCCAGACCAATGTCCCAGAGTATCTGCCCTACAATTTCTTTTTTTTTTTTTTTGAGACAGGGTCTCACTGTCATCCAGGCTGGAGTGCAGTGTATGATTATGGCTCACTGCAGCCTTGAGCTTCCAGGCTCAAATGATCCTCCCATCTCAGCCTCCCAAGCTACTAGGGCAACAGGCATGCGCCATTGTGACTGGCTAATTTGTAGAGATGGGGTTTGACTATCTTGCCCAGGCTGGACTCAAATTTCTGGACTCAAGTTATCCTCCCACCTCAGCCTCCCAAACTGTTGAGATTAGAAGAGTAAGCCACCATGCTCAGCCTATGTGTCTGTTTTTATACCAACATCATGCTGATTTGGTTACTAAAGCTTTGTAGTATTATTTTGACCTCAGGTAGTACGATGTCTCCAATTGTTCTTTTTGCTCAGCATTGCTTTGGCTATTTAGGCTCTTTTGTGGTTCCACATGAAGTTTAGAATTTTTTTTCCATTTCCATGAAGAATGTCGTTGGTATTTTGATACGAACTGCAATGAATCTCTAGATTTTATTGGAAAATATGGCCATTTTAACAATATTAATGTTTCTGATCCATGAACATGGGATGTCTCCATTTGTCTATTTCCACTGTCTACTTCAGTTAATTTTATCAGTAATTTCTAGTTTTCCTCCTATACAACCTTTACTTCCTTGGTTAAATTTATTAGTATTCTTTTTGGTAGCCATAATAAATGGGATTGTGTTCTTGTTTTCTTTTTCAGCTAGTTGTTATTGGTGCACAGAAATGCTATTGGTTTTTTGTGGGTTTTTAAGAAAATCTGCAACTTTACTAAATTTGTTTATCAGTTCTAAGAGTTTTTTGTTGGAGTCTTCAGGTTTTTCCATATGTCATCTGTGAAAAAGGGACAATTCCACCTCTTTTTTCCCAATTTGGTGCCTTTTATTTCTTTACATTACCTGATTGCTATGGCTAGAATTTCCAGTACTATGTTGAACAGGAGTGGTAAAAATGGGCATCCTGTCTTCTTCTAGTTCTTAGAGGGCAGGTTTTCAGCTTTTCCCCATTCAGTAAGATGTTAAATGTGGGTTTTTCAGACATGGTGTTAATTATTTGAGGTATGGTCCTTCTATGATTAACTTGTCAGTAGTTTTTATCATGAAGGGACATTGAATTTTATCAAATAACTTTTCTGTGTTAGCTGAGATGATCATATGGTTTTTGTCTTTCATTCTGTTGATGTGATGTATCACATTTATTGATTTGCATATAATGAACAATCCTTGCACCCCTGAAATAATTTTTTGAGACAGGATCTCACTCTGTCACCTAGGCTTGAGTACAGTGGCATGATCTCGGCTTACTGTAACCTCCGCCTCCCGGGCTCAAGCCATCCTCCTACCTAAGTCTCCCAAGTAGGCGGGACTACAGGTGCATGCCACCATACCCAGCTATTTTTTTATTTTTTGTAGACAGGGTTTCACCATGTTGCCCAGGATGGTCTCAAACTCCTGGGCTCAAGCGATCTACCCACCTCAGCCTTCCAAAGTGCTGGGATTACAGGCATGAGCCACTGTGCCTGGCCCTAGGATAAATTTCACTTGATCATGGTGTATTTTTTTCTTTTTTTAATGTTTTGTTGGATTCCATTTGTTAGTATTTTGTTGAGGATTTTTCTGTCTACGTTCATCAGTGATGCTGACCTGTAGTTTTCTTTTTTTGTTGTGTCCTGTCTGATTTTGGTATCAGGATAATGTTGGCTTCATAGAATGAGTTAGGAAGAATTTCCCCCTCTTCAAATTTTTGGACTAGTTTGAGAAGAATTGGTGTTAGTTTTTCTTTCTAAGTATGGCAGGTTTCAGCAGTAAAGCCATCCAGACCTGGGATTTTCTTTATTGGGAGACCTTTAAATTACAGATTCAATCTTGTTACTTGTGATTGGTCTGCTCAGGTTTTCTTTTTTAAAAATTTAAAATAGAGACAAGGTCTCACTGTTGCCCAGGCTGGTCTTGACCTCCTGAGCTCAAGCCTTCCTCCCACCTTGACCTTCCAAAATGCTAGGATTGCAGGTGTGAGCCACTATGCCTGGCCAGGTTTCCTATTTCTTTCTGGTTCAATCTTGGTATGCTGTAATGTGTCCAAAAATGTATACATTCTCTCTAGGTTTCCCAACTTATAGTTGTTCATGATAGTCTCTGATGATCCTCTGTATTTGTTATATAAATTGTAATGTCTCCTTTTTCATGTCTAATTTTATGTACGTCTTCTTTTTTCTTGGTTAGTCTAGCTAGCGATTTATTGATTTATCTTTTCAAAGCACCAGTTTTTCATTTCTCTGATCTTTTGTATTTTTTTTTAGTCTCTATTTTGTTTAGTTCTACTCTGATCTTTATTATTTCTTTTCTTCTTCTATTTTGGCTTTGTTCTTGCTTTTCTACATCATTACATTGTTTATTTGAAATCTGTTTTTTTGACATAGGCACCTATTGCTATAAACTTACCTCTTAGTACTGTTTTTGCTGTATCTCATAGGTTTCGGTATGCTGTGTTTCCATTTTCACTGGTTTCAAGAAATTTTTAAATTTCCTTCTTAATTTCTTCATTGATCCAATAAAGGTTCAGGAGCATTTTGTTTAATTTCCATGTATTTGTACAGTTTCCAAAGTTTCTCTTTTTATTGATTTCTAGTTTTATTCCATAGTGGTCAGAAAAGACACTTAATATGATTTCAATTTTCTAAAATTTGTTGAGACTTGTTTTGTGGCCTAACATATGATCTTTCCTGGAGAATGTTCCACATGCTGATGAGAAGAATGTGTATTCTGCAACTACTGGATAAAATGTTCTGTAAATGTCTGTTAGGTCCATTTGGTCTAAAGTGCAATTTATTTATTTATTGAGACAGTGTCTTGTTCTGTCACCAGGCTGCAGTGCAGTGGTTTGACCACAGTTCACTGCAGCCTCAATTTCCGAGGCATAAAGCAATCCTCCCACCTCAGCCTCCTGAGTAGCTGAGACCACAGGTGTATGCCACCACACCTGGCTGATTTTTATATTTTTTGTAAAGATGAGATCTCACTATGTTACCTGAGCTAGTCTTAAATTCCTGGGCTCAAGCAATCCTCCTGCCTCAGCTTCTCAAAGTGTCAGGCTTACGGTGCCCGGCTCTAAAGTAAAGTTTAAATCCAATGTTTCTTTTTTGATTTTCTGTCTAGATTATCTGCCTAATGCTAAGAGTGGGGTGTTGAAGTCCCCAGCTATCACTGTATTGTATTGGCTAGCTGGGGACTTCAACACCCCACTCTCAGCATTGGACAGATGCTAACAATCAAATCTAATAACATTTGCTTTTAATCTAATAATATTTGCTTTATATATGTGGGTGCTCTGGTGTTGGGTGCATACATATTGAGAACTGTTACATATTTTCAGCACTCTACATGTTCAGAGAAACTTCTCTAGTAGCACACTATAGGAATGTTCCCTTTAAGTAAAATAATATATAACTTATGTGTCTAGTTACTAAAATTGTGTCCTAAAAATTCATATACAGCAAGAAATACACACACAGGAAGAAACCATTGAGACTAATGGTTCAAAACTAAGAGGAGAAAAAAATTGCAATGTATAAATCCAAGGAAAAAATGGCTACAATACTTTTACAGTAGAATAAAGGTATGATACATAAAATGTGCTATTGTGGTAGATACGCTTAACATCTTATTTGCAAAATAAAGAATTACAAATTCTTAAATATTTTAATCTATACTCCTAGGGTAATCTACATGAGCCTCAACTAAAATTCAAATGGAAATTCCACATAAAATTCAAAAGATACTTTTAATACTAATCCCTGAACAAAAAGAAAATACACAACGCATTCCAGAAGTAATGGCAGTAACGATGATTGGAAACCTGGGTCAAATGCAAATAGAATTTGAGCTGCAATTGAAGAGACTACACATTTCTGCTTAGATGTCCCAGTTTCAGAAAACAGTCCTGAGGTCATTTTTTGGAAGTAGTTTCTAAATTTTAGTATCTTTGTTGTGATTTCTTACGGGAATTTAAGTTTTCTGAGAGAAAGTTGGCTGGGTGTGGTGGCTCATGCCTGTAATCCCAGCACTTTGGGAGGCTAAGGTGGGCGGATTACCTGAGGTAAGCAGTTTGAGACCAGCCTGGCCAACATGGTGAAACCCCGTCTTTACTATAAAATACAAAAATTAGCCAGGCATGGTGGTACATGCTTATAATCTCAGCTACTCGGGAGGCTGAGGCAGGAGAATTGCTTGAGCCCAGGAGGCGGAGGTTGCAGTGAGCCGAGATCGTGCCACTGCACTCCAGCCTGGCCGACAGAGTGAGACTCTGTCTCAAAAAAAAAGAAAAAGTTGAATGAGTGGCATCAAAAAGAATCCTAACATTAAGATACTAAATTTACAATCCTCTCCAGCTAAATTTAGTACTTTGATTTTCTTATCTGACTAGTTTCATCACAAGATGGTATAGTTAGAATGATATAAGGCATTACTATCTTTGCTATTTTGACAAAACACATGCCAAAACATGCAACTGGTCTTATATACATTCAGAAAATTTAAAAGGCTTTGCTACAGTATGGATAGGGCATTTATAATAAATTACTTTTCAAGTTGTAAATTACAACAAATATTATTTTCTAATAAACTGACACAAATAATCTACACAAGTTTACTGATCCAGTTACTATACCATACTGTTTTAGCATATTTCCCTAAAGAACATGGAAACTCCCAAATTTAAATATATATAATTCTATATCATATATACATATATTTTTCAACTGTGGATGTTAAAAAAATAGAAAATGCCTCTGTGGTGCTCAGAACATTTGCTCCATTTATTCCTCTTTTACCCATGTAGGGGGAAAAAAAGAAAAAAGAAAAAAAATTGTCCCATTTACATACTTTATACACTTCACTTTAACAACTACAGTAATTAGCATCATTTCCATTTCATTTGACCACTGATTATACAACTGAGTGCTGAGGCAAAACTGTATATGTACATACAATACTCAAATTTCTAAATCATTTTCATTTTTAAATGTATTTTACTTTCAAAAGTAAAACTCCATTAATATGTATTATATTATCAGGTAAAATGAAGTTATGCATACATGTAATATATATATTTACTTACAAGAAGTTTATTGTCAAGTTAAACTGTAATGTGCCTGAGATAACATGACAAAATAAAATAAATTATTCATTGATTTTGTACATGATTTCAGTATAATCTTTTATCTCATACTAAACAAAAACAAAAACCTGAGGGCTAACTATATGATGAAAGAAGATGTAAATTTTTTTATCATACTGCAATTTCCCTGTTTTTAACTTTCCTTCTACTATTAGGTTGGTACAAAACTAATTGTGATTTTTGCCACTGAAAGTAATAGCAAAAGCTGCAATTACTTTTGCACCAACCTAATAAATTTCACATAATGATGCCTTCAAATCTGTAAACACTTCCTATATTCTGAAAAAAACCCTTCTGAGTACCATTCCAATAATCTAACTTTTATAAATAAAATAAATGGTTTCTGTATATTTGCTAATTCAAACTATTCTTGTGCTTTTTCACCTACTGGAAAAAACTAATTATGAAAATTATCTCCTCTTTCTATAATACCTAATGTATATACTCTAGAAGCTCTTCCATTCCTCAATCTGTCTTAAATTCTCGGTTATACTTGACAATGATAACTAACTTATTATTTTCCCCAGTAACCTTTTTATTTTTGAATAACTTTAGATTTACAAAAAAGTTCCAAGGGTAGTACAGAGAGTTTCCATATACCAGACACCTGGTTTCCCTCATTGTTAACATATTATCATGGTATATTTGTCAAAACAAAGAAACTGACACTGGAAGATTACTATTAACTAAACAAAACCTTTTATTTGAATTTCACCAGTTTTTCCACTAATGTCCTCTTTCTGTTCCAGGATCCAATCTAGGACACCACACTGCATTCAGCTGCCATGTCTTCTCAGTCTCCTCTGGTCTATTTATCTGTCTTTCCTTGCTTTTCATGACCTTCGTAGTCGAGTACTGATGAGATAATCTGTAGGACAACTCCCAATTTGGGTTTGTCTGATGTTTTTCTCATGAGTAGACTGGGGTTATGAGTTTTTGGCAAGAATATCACACAGGCGAAGTACCTTTGTTATCACATCACATGAGGGGGCACATGACACCCACATGACATAACTGGTGACATTAAACTTCATCACTTGGTTAAGGTACATCACGTGGTTATAGAGTTTGATGAATGAATAGTCACGTATCCACCAACCCAGAACTATACAGAATAATTCCTTCACTCTTAAAAAGTCCCCTGTACATCCCCTTTGCAGCCAATACTTCCCTCTCTCCTAAACCCTAACAACTAATAGTCCATTTTCTGCTTCTACAGTTTTGCCTTTTCCAGAATGTCATGTGAATGAAGTCACACAGTTTGTATCCTTTTTGGTCTGGCTTCTTTAACTTAGTAAAATGCTTTAAAGATTCATCCATGTTATGTGAATCAATTGTTTGTTCCTTTTTATCACTAAATGTTATCAAAGTTTATCCATTTCCCTGTTGAGTGGACATCTCGGTTGCTTTACATTTTTGGCAGTTATGAATAAAGTTGCTATAAACATTTGCATACAGGTTTGGGTGGACCTAAATCACTTAGGTAAACATACCTAGGAGTGCCATCACTGGGTCGCACTCTAAGTCTATGTTTAGTGTTCTGAGAAACTATCTGTCTTCCAAAGTGACTATACTATTTTGCATTCCCACCAGCAAAGAACGTCAGCGCTGCTGTTCCACCTCTTGGTCAACATTTGTTATTGTCAGTCTTGCGAACTGTAGTCATTCTAATAGGTATATAGTGGTAGCCCTTTGTAGTTTTAATCTGTATTTCCCTAACGACAAATAATGTTGAATATCATCTTTTCACGTGTTTGCCATCCTTATGTCTTCTTTGGTGAAGTGTCTGTTTAGGTCTTTTGACCATTTTTAATTGGACTGTTTGCTTTCTTATTGTTGATTTTTAAGAATTCTTATATATTTTATACACAAGTCCTCTCTATCAGATACGTAATCTGCAAACATTTTCTCCCAGTCCATGACTTGTCTTTTCATTTTTTAACACTGTTTTTCACAAAGTAAAAGTTTTTAATTTTGACAAAATCTAACATTAATTTCTCTTTTCATGGATGGTGCTTTTGGTGTCATATCTAAAACTTCATTGCCAAACCCAAGATTGGGCACATTTTCCCTTTATTTTCTGCTAGAAGTTTGATAGGTTCATATTTTACATTTAAGTTTGTGAAGTATTCTAATTATTATTTAAGGTGTGAAGTATGTGATGTATAAGGTTGTGAAGAACATACAAAAATATGTTCTTTTATTTTTATTTTCTGGCATATGGACGTCCAATTATCCCAGCACTGTTTGCTGAAAAGGCTATGCTTTCTCCATTGAATTACCATTATATCTTTATCAAAGTTAAGTTGACTATATGGGCCAATTATGAATTATTTCAAATATAGGTCCATTTCTGGACTCTATTCTGTTCCATTGGTATATGTGTTTATCTTTTTGCCAATACCATGCTGTCTTGATAACTGTTGCTTTATAGTAAGTCTCGAAAGTGGGTAATGAACTCCTTAAACCTTAACTTTTGGAAGTCTCCATACTTTAAAAAAGCATTATCTCCTGGATATGAAATAATACAACCTTCACAAAGATGGGAGAAATTAATGGACAGTTGACTCTGTCCTGCTTTTCTTCTGTCTTCCCTCTTCCTTCCTTTCCTTTCAGTCTTTATGGAGAAAAAGCCAAGCCTACTTCATCCTTCATTATATGATTCCCTCTTGGGAATTCTAAGGACCAAGGGCAAGTTACTTGCTCACATACTTTGGTTTACCGTGGGAATTTTATACTATTCTAAGATACAGAGAAGATAAGAAAAACTGGCATTTAGTAAACTGTAAGTTGTCATCTAAACCTGAGGTTATTATCCAGAAGAATTAGTTATGAACAAATGAATTACTCTGCTCTAAAAAGGAGGCACATGCTAGTTTCAATGCTTCAATATTTGTGTATTTAAAATAAAAATGTAATTTTAATACGTTGTCACCACAAAACACTCTCTTCTGAAAAAAAGTTTTAATGCATAAGTTGTTCCATATAAGAAAATTACTAGCATGCTGGAGAGACAAAACTATTAGTGAATATAACATGACATTAGAGCATTGCATATATCATCATTTGATAAAGATTCTGGAGGCCAGGCATGGTGGCTCATGCCTGTAATCCCAGCACTTTGGGAGGCTGAGGTGGTGGAGCGCTTAAGCCTAGGAGTTCTAAGACCAGCCTGAGCAACATGGCGAAATCTTCTCTCTATAAAAAAATTATCCAAATTAGCTGGGTGCGGTGGCATGCACCTGTAGTCCCAACTACTTGAGAGACTGAGGTGGGAGGATGGCTTGAGCCCAGGAGGTAGAGGTTGCAGTGAGCCAAGATCATGCCACTGCACTCTAGCCTGGCCAACAGAGTGAGACTCTTGTCTCTAAATAAATAATAAAGACTCTGGATTATAGTTTTTTAAGTCTTCATCTAATAATTCAAAATATCTGAATTCTTTGCAGGTCTGAGGTGTGTGTGTGTTTACTGGGTTTTACTCATGGAGGCTAGTTTTCTTGTGTGCCTGGTATATTCTAAATTGTGTGCCAAATCATATTATACTTTAAATTATATTTTTAGGAATAACTTGAGACCAATAAAGATAGACCAGGTACAGTGGCTCATGCCTGTAATCCCAGCATTTTGGGAGGCTGAGGCGGGAAGAATGCTTTAGCCCAGGAGTTTAAGACCAGCCTAGACAACAAAGTGAGACTCTGTTTCCACAAAAAATATAAAAAAATTGGTCAGGGGTGGTGGCACGGTCCTGTGGTCCCAGCTACATGGGAGGCTAAGGTGGGAGGACTGCATGATCCCAGGAGGTGGAGGGTGCAGTGAGCCATGTTCACACTACTGCACTCCAGCCTGGTGACAGCAAAACCCTGTCTCATAAAGAAAAAAATAATAAAAAATAAAAATAATATCCTCTAGGGAGGATTTGCACTTGCTGCTTCTGTCAGATCTGAGTCTATTACTAGACCAGCACCATCTTAGATCAAGCTCTGGATTTGGGAATCTCTTTTAGTCCCAGGAGATTCAAACTATACTGAAAAAAAAACTGTCTGAAGTATGTTCCATTTCCCAGTCTGTGCTCACCTTAAGAGAATATGCATTTGAGGCCCTACCTTAACCTGTGGAGGGCTCCCACCTGCTGGGCAGGACCCAGTTCTGCTTTCCATCTCTCTCACCCAGCATGGCCTTCCCAAAGAAGATTCTTAATTTTCCAAGATTAGTAAATGCCCTGAGGTCAAAAGTTGTTTTTAGCGCTCTATTCCCTTTTGGCCTGCACTTCTTTATTGTTCATAAACTCTTCAATGCATTTAAATTTTTTTATTTCAATGTTGCCTGGCCTTTAAATTGTTTTCAGCAGAAGGGTTGATCCCACTATTCACGTCAACAAAAAGAAACCCTCCCTGGTGACTTTTCAGAGCATAGTTTGGGTATGGTAGAAGAAATGGGAGGAGTTAAACCAAAAGTGAACTAAGAGACAAAAAATGCTAACCTCTGCTTCAAGAAGGTTGACAGTGATGGAAAAGAAAAAAAATTATGGCAGTTAGTAAGGATATTAGGATTGGAAGTGTCAGTTTCATTTTAAGAGAAGTAGAAAGGAAGGAATTCAATGAGAAGAAAAGGCAAAAGATGCTACAACACTTGACACAGACATTCTACTCCCAGGTAGGTGTCCAAGAGAAATGAAAATATATAGCTACACAAAAATTCATAAATGGATGTTCACAGCAGCATTGTTCATAATAGCCAAAATATCCATTAACTGGGATAGGAATAAATAAAATGTAGTGTATTCACATAACAGAGTATTATTTGGCCATAAAAAGAAACAAAGTACTGATATAAGCTATAACACTGATGAACCGTGAAAACATTATGCTAAGTAGAAAAAAACCCCACATATTATATGATTCCACTTACATTAAATGTGCAGTATGGGCAAATATACAGAAACCAAAAGTAGATTAGTAAGGTTGCTCAGGAGTGGGAAACATGGGAAGCTTGGGGGTGACTGCTACAGGTCATAGGATTTCTTTCAGAGGTGATGAAAATGTTCTAAATTTGTGGTGATGGTTACATAACCCCAAATACAGGAATACCCCATTAAATTGTGCTTTGCTTTATTGCATTTTGCAGATATTGCAATTTTTACATATTGAACATTTGTGGCAACTCTGCATTGAGCAAATCTATTGGTGCCATTTTTACAAGAGCATGTGTTCATTTTGTGCTTCTCTGTCACATTTTGGTTCCTCTTGCAATATTTCAAACCTGTGAACAGTGATCTCTGATGTTACTATTGTTAATTGTTTTCAGGTACCTCAATAAACCGTGCCCATAAAAGACAGCGAACTTGAGTGTGTTCCAACTGCTCCACTGACTGGCCATTCCCGTTTCTTTCTTTCCTAGCACCTTCCTATTCCCTGAGACACTACAATATTGAAATTAGGCAAATTAGTAACCCTACAATGGCCTCTAAATGTTCAAATGAAGAGTCACATGTCTCTCACTTTAAATCAAAAACTAAAAATGATTAAGCTTACCAAGGAAGGCATGTCAGAAGCCAAAATAAGCCAAAAGCTAGGTCTCTTGTACCAGTTAGCCAAGTAGTGAATGCAAAGGAAAAGTTCTTGAAGGAAATTAACAGTGCTACTCCAATGGAACACACAAACGATAAGAAAGTGAAATAGCCTTACTGCAGATAGGTGAAACAGCAGGGGCTGATGTAGAAGCTGCAGCAAGTTCTCCGGAAGACCTAGCTAAGATAACTGATGAAGGTGGATACACTAAATAACAGATTATCAATGTAGATGAAAACAACCTTATCTGGGAAGAAGATGCTGTTTAGAACTTCCATTGCTAGAGAGCAGTCAATGCCTGATTTCAAAGCTTCAAAGGACTCTCTTGGTAGGGTTAGTTAATGCTGCTGTAACGGGAAGTTGAAGCCAATGCTT
Organism: Symphalangus syndactylus; assembly: GCF_028878055.3. Classification (NCBI taxonomy): domain Eukaryota; kingdom Metazoa; phylum Chordata; class Mammalia; order Primates; family Hylobatidae; genus Symphalangus; species Symphalangus syndactylus. The sequence continues at coordinate 89,268,483 of NC_072424.2, forward strand.
ATTTGCCATTCTGAAAATCCTAGGGCCCTTAAGAATTATGCTAAATCTACTCTGCCTGTGTTCTATAAGTGGATCAAAAAAGCATGGATGACAGTATAACGGTTGCAGCATGGTTTACTGAATATTTTAAGCCCATTGTTGAGATCTACTGCTCAGAAAAAAAGATTCCTTTCAAACTATTTCTGCTCACTAACAATGCACCTGGTCACCCAATAGGTCTGACGGAGATGTACAAGAAGACTAATGTTGGTTCTCTGCCTGCTAACACAACATCCATTCTGCAGCCCATGGGTCAAAGAGTAATTTCGACTTTCAAGTCTTATTATTTAAGAAGTGCATTTCATAAGGCTATAGCTGTCACTGACAGTGATTCCACTGATGGATCTGGGCAAAATATAATGAAAACCTTCCAGAAAGGATTCACCATTCAAGATGCTCTAGCCTTCTCTCGTCTGTAACTTTCCATTCCAACAGTAAAAAATCTGGGATCTCCTACTTTTCACCTCAGAAAGTTACAAATGTAAAAGGAGAAATAAATTTGTTTTGAGAGGAAATCACTTATTCAAATAGCCATGTTATTCTGTTTTGTTCATAATATCAAAGGCTCTATAAATAAAGAACTTTAAAGCAATACCAAATTCAACCCAGAGAAAGCTCTGCCTGCAATATTTTTCAGGTCATGTCACACAAAGAAAAATAATAATGCTTGCACAGCCCACCGAGATAAAATGGACAAGGATGTTCAATGGTGGTGATGGCTCAAGGGACTTAGGAATCCGTCTGGAATGCTGAGAGACCAACACCTCCACTAACCTACAGCTATTCACACCATCAGGGAAGGGCTGGACTAAAGTAACAAGGCTCTAAGAACTCCAGGGATTTCTAGAATTGTGTATCATATACTATTCCTAAAATATAAAAAGTAACATTAAGGTCTGAGGTTAAAAAAAAAAAAAGAATCACAATACATATCAATTGCTAAGCAGTGTAAAGGGTTCACTTTTGCAGTGGTCTAGAACTAAACCCACAATACCTTTTAGGTAGCCTGTATACTAAAAACCATCAAACTGTCCTCTTTAAATGGATATAAATTATAACTCAATAAAGCTGTTACCAAAAAAAATTTTTTTCTGAGATGCTTTTTCTGACAATCTCTAATCCCACTTTGCATATATTTCTTTTCATTCTTTAGTCACTCAACATTTATTTTCTAAATATATATTATTTTATAAATCACTGACTATACAACACTTGTTTCAAAACTTTAATTTGATTGAAAATTAACCTTACTTTTACTTCTTGCTTTTCGGAACTTGACAGCAGCCAGATTTATTAAATTCATGCCATAAAGATTGTAGTCAATGAAGAGCTGTAGGAGGTAGGGAATATGCGCTTCATGAGGCTGGTAAAATTTATTCATTATAGCTCCGCTTTGCAAAAGTTCACATATCCTAAATAAGAAAAAAGAAGTTTTATCATAAAATTATGTTCCCTAAAATGTTAAATGAAACAATGATTATAGAAATATAGAGAACAAAGCACATATTAGCACACAAAATTTCCATCTCAGTTTTACCGGAAATTTGTATTTTGTTAGAAATTAAAAGTTTCAATCAAGTTTTAAAGTAAGCAACATGTTCTGAATAACAAAAAACTGCATGGATGAAGAATATTTTGTCTTAAACCAATTTGATACTAACTATATTTAAAAATTAAAATACCAAAAGGTTTTTAAAATAAAATTCTTTTAAAAATAACAGATAATTTTGAAAAGATTAAATAAATATTCAAAAAAGGAAAAGAAATCATTACTTATAATCCCACCACTCAGAGGTATTGCCATTTTGATATTTTTCCTTCCTATTTTTTTTCCTTCATGATGACAAATACAAACAACAGACAATTATACACAGCATAGTTAAGTACTATGTGGGGACATACATTAAACATCTAGAAAAGATACTAAACAGATAGAGGTGCAGAGGTGGTTTCTACAAAACCTTAGAGAAACTCTCTAAGCAACAGACTAAATGATGAACTAGAGGCACTTTTTTCTCTGAAGAGAAGGAAGAGTATTCACGTAAATAAAACTGCACATGTAAAGTGTCACGAGAAAACATGGCTTATTCAGGAACTGAAACCACTGAGTAAGACTGTGACCTAGTGTCACAGGCAGGGATAGAGAAGTAATGAGAAGTAAGACCGTGCAGAGCCTGTTAAGACATTTGAAGAGGTAGTGAAATTTGTCTGAGAGGTGAATAGCAGAAAAGTGACATCACCAGACTAGCTATAGAACACAGAAGACTACAGGTAAGGAGTAAATAGGCTATTGTGGAAAAACTAAGGATGGTGGCTATAACAAGAATCATAGAAATGTACTGATTCAGGAGACATATAAGGGGTGAAATGATCAGGCCTTGATGACTAACTAGATGTGAAGGGTGAGACAGAAAAGGGGCTGAGGGTGATGCCTAGATTTCTTGCTTAAGCAGCTGGTTAGTGGTGTTGCAATTATTTGAAAGGGGAAGAACTGTAAGAAAAACTGGTTTGTTTGGGATTTTTTGGAAGGGGAATAAGGATAAACTCAATTTAGACACAAGGGCATTTAGGTATAGTGGGGATCCAATAATAATATTGGAAATGAATCATAAAGAAAATAATAATCATTTTATTAACACAGCAGAGGTAACTAACATATTTCTGAGTACTATATATTGGATACTGTGCTAACGTACTTTATTACAAGTAATGTTTATTACAAGTCTGTGGTACGATCATCTCCATTTTATAAATAAAGAAATTATCTTAGATTTAAAAATCACACAAAAGGTAGAAGAGCTCTGAGATGGGAGGACCACTTGAGCCCAGGAGTTCCAGGTTACAGTGAGGTATGATGGCACCACTGCATGCCATCCTGGGCAACAGAGCAAGATCCTATCTCTTAAAAAAACAAAGGGGCTAAAATTCAAATCAAAATTTCTCTGCCTTGTGAGCCCTTACTCTTAACCACTGGGCTATTCTATCTATCCAGTAGATGGTTTGATATATTGTTTAGAAGCTCTAGAGAGAAATTAGGCTATTCATATACATTTGGAAGTCAAAAGCATAAAGATAAACAAAAACCAAAACCAAAACCAAACAAACCCATGGGAGTAGATAAGTCTGTAGAGGGAAGAGAAAATATACAGAGAAAAGATGAAAGTCTAAGGCAGAATTCTAAGAAACAACCACAGATGTTAGAAGGGAAACCAACAAAATGGCAGAAATACGATTGATCACACTGGTATGAGAAAAACTAGAGGTGGTACATATCACAGAAGCTAACATTTAGGATTGTTTTAAGGCATCATAAGCATCACCATGAGGTCAAAAAGTAAGGACCTAAAATTGGATTTAGCAACACAGAGGTCATTAGTGAAAGCAATTTTCGGTAAAATGGTTGGGGTAGAAGCCATATTGGAGTAAGTTAAAGAGTGAATGGGAAAGCCGAGCACAGTGGCTCGTGCCTGTAATCCCAGCACTTTGGGAGGCTGAGGCAGGTGGATCACTTGAGGTCAGGGGTTCTAGACCAGCCTGGCCAACACGGAGAAACCCGGTCCTTGCTAAAAATACAAAAAATTAGTCAGATGTGGTGGTGGTGCTTGTAATCCTAACTACTCAGGAGGCTGAGACAGGAGAATTGCATGAACCCGGGAGGATGAGATTACAGTGAGCTGAAATCGTGCCATTGACCTCCAGCCTGAGCAACAGGGCAAGATTCCATTTCAAAACAAACAAACAAACAAACAAACAAACAATGAATGGGAGGTAAGAAGTTGGATACACAAAGTATAGATAAATCTTTCAAGGAGAATGGCTATAAGAGAAAGGTGTTTCTTTGAGTATGAATGTGTGCATATAATTAGCAGTTTTAATAATATTAAAATGGAATTGGAAAGAAAGACGGGAATAGCCGATAGATGGAAGAGATCCTTGAAAACATCAAAGAAGATGAATCTTGAGCCTCAGAGGTGAGGAGGAAAAATTTCTTTCATGGAATAGGCAGCGAGGAGAGAATGGATGTAAATGCAATTTAAGGTTAAGAAGGCCTTAAGAGAGCTTTATTCCAGTGGTTCTCAAACTTTTTGGCCCCAGAACCCCTTTTGTTCTTAAAATGTTATTGAGGGGTTGGGCACGGTGGCTCACGCCTGTAATCCCAGCACTTTGGGAGCCTGAGGCGGGCAGATCACCTGAGGTCAGGAGTTTGAGACCAGCCTGGCCAACATGGTGAAACCCCATCTCTACTAAAAATATTAAAAAATTAGCCAGGCATGGTGGTGGGCACCAGTAATCTCAGCTACTCAGGGGGCTGAGGCAGGAGAATTGCTTGAACCTGGGAGGTGGAGGTTGCAGTGAGCCAACACAGTGCCACTGCACTCCAGCCTGGGCAACAGTGAGACTCCATCTTAAAAACAAAACAAAACAAAACAAATACAACGTTATTGAGAACACTAAAGAGCTTTTGTTTATGTGGTTTATATCTACTGATATTTACCATATTAGAAATTAAAACAGAAATGCAGTGGTGCGATCTCGGCTCACTGCAACCTCCACCTCCAGGGTTCAAACGATTCTCCCACCTTAGCCTCCAGAATAGCTAAGACTACAGGTGCTTGCCACAAGCCCAGCTAATTTTTGTATTTTTTGGTAGAGATGGGGTTTCATCATGTTGGCCAGGTTTGTCTCAAACTCCTGACCTCACGTGATCTGCCCGCCTCAGCCTCCCAAAGTGCTGGAATTACAAGTGTGAGCCACCGTGCCCCACCTACTAATTTTGAAATAACAATAAACTCCTATGTTAACATAAATAACATTATTTTAAACTGTATTTTTCAAAACAAAAACAACTTAGTGAGAAAATAAACATTGTTTTACATGTTTACAAATCCTTGTTTCAACAGAAGATAGCTGGATTATTACATCAGCTTCTGCTCAATCTGTTGCAGTATATTGCTTTTGTTGATGCATATGAAGAAAATTTAGCCTCACAAAGATACGGAGTTGAAAAAGAAAGAATAATTTAATAGCCTTTCATGTTACTTTCATTTTGTCACATAAATGTTACAAAGATATATAACCAAGGGTCAAAATTCAATAAAATAATTTTTACCATGTCCTAATGGATATTCTTATGTGAAACCGGCTTTTTTTTTTTTTTTATTTAAAGGTGAGTGCTTAGTGGTAGAAAACACAATGATTAGTAGTTGATGTCATTACCCTGATTTCAGACAAAGTGCCGGATTAACCCACTATCAGTGAAAACAGTGTAAAAGGAAAATCAGTATAATCTTAGCATAATAAAGATCTTAGTATTTTAGTATAATAAAGATAATTCTGACCATACAAATCCCCTGAAAGGGTTTCAGAAATCCCCACTTCACACTTTGAAAACCACCTCTCTAGAATGATGGGTTCTATTTTCTCTAAGAAGGTAAGGCCTGAGTAGAGGATAGAGAATAGTAAAGAGATAATTAACTAGAAAAAAGTAGATGTATAGCAGGCAGGGAAGGGTCTGGGTGGAGTTGAAAACCATGAATTTACAGTGGCACCAGTGTGTAATTTAAAAAAAATTTTTTTTATTCTGCAGTAATCAGAAACTAAGGCTTAGTGGACAGAAAATAAATGGATGAATTCAGAACTGACGTTTTCATTTGGCAGATCAAAGAGTACCACAATTTTTGCTTATATATTTGGGTTACTTGTGTATGCTCTATCTCCCCAGCTTGTTGTAAGTTCCCTGAGGGCATGAACCATGCACACTTTGCTCACCATGTCTGCCCAGCAACTTCCACAGAGCATCAAATAATGTAGGTACTTTACAAATATTTATTAAACATGCATAAACAGGTCTGGTATGGTGGCTTAGGCCTGTAATCCCAGCACTTCGGGAGGCTAAGGTGGGAAGATCACTGGAGCCCAGGAGTTTGTGGCTGCAGCGAGCTATGATTGCACCATTGCGTACTCCAGCCTGGGTGACAAAGCAAGACTGTCTTGAAAAAATAATAAATGAATAAATAATGATGAATAAATGAAGGAATCCATTAATAAATCAGGAATTTTAGAATGGCATTGTGATAAGCTGACTATATAATTTAAAGCAAACTTATTGAGAAGTTTAGTGTTTGCTATGGTTGCAAGGAAAAAAATTGATTGTATTTATAATTTAAGTAGTTTATAGGTTATTTATAAAACACTTACGCCTCTTTTAATCATGGATCCCACTCCAGCGCAACTTGTGGACGAGAAAGGGAAAAATGACTGAGGTTTACTCTCTTACCACTCTGTATGTGTGTGAGAGAGTAAGAGTCCACAGAAAATGCACTTTTGTACTCCACGAATATGAGGAAGTATAAGTAGAGGGGAACTGGTACAAAACAGAAGTTATTTTGGGTAAGATCAAGTGCAGGATGTAGGAAAACTAGTTTTCAGTGACAAGGGAATAACCATTGGGAAAAGAGCTGTGCTTCAGTGAAGTACTCAAATGGTTTAATCCAGGGTAAACCTCATGTCCTGGGCAGTTGTGCCCCCTGTAGTGCTTTAATTCACTATGGGAAAACATCCAATCTGTGTTTTACAAAAAAGTTACTTTTTGGAACCCAGTACCTACTAGCAGAGAGGACCTCCTGAAAAAATTATACTCAGTACACCTCTGAGGCCACTCTTACCCTAGCTTGCCACTATACATAGTGAAAATCCTTGTTTTGAATCTGAAAGGATGATTAAAATCTTCCATATATGTGCCCTTCCCTGCCCTCCACGATGATTGAGAGGATAAGCTAGAGGCAGGGAGACTAAGTGAGGGAAGAAAAAACAACCAAAACCAAAACCAACAAAAAACCTGGAATATAAAATTTCACCAACATCTAGTAAACAGTCAACAGGTTTCTGAGATCTCAAAAGCCCTCTCACTCTGGACTCACTCCTACATATTTCTCCTTGCTTTGAAGCTAAAGAGCAACTTTCTCTTAATGCTGAACTAAGGTCTGGCCAGAAGAGGCCTAACATCATACAAGGCAGCCATAATCTCTCCTTACCTATTTCTACGAACTCTCTAATCTGTAACAGGAAAGAAGCAGTTGGGAGCCTCCACCTCTAAAATATCCTTCATAGAGTCCAAGCCACTGGTCTCTCTCTATACACGTACATGTGTATTTTATGGTCTCTGTCTTTAATAAGACTACAAACTACAGAGGCCTTCTTTCTAGATTTTTTTTATTGTTAAAATACTTAAATGATAGTTGTTCATATTTTGGTTTCATTTATCTTCGTACCTTTTCACCATTGCAGGATTGTAAAGATAGATCTTCATAAAGTGTCTTTCCTTCTCATGATAACCATAAAAAGGCCTGAAATATAAGAAAAAGATATTTCAAATTATTTTCATAATTCAGAGATGAAATAATGCAACTTATTGCCCTAATTAGATTCAGCTGGCCAAATTCAGTCTTACGTTTAATATTATCCACCCCTGCAAAAAAAAAAAATTAAAAAAACCCCAAACCTTTCAGTTAAACCTAGCACAGGTTAACATATGAAATACTGAAGCTTTTTTAAAAAGTGTAAAAAATATCACTTTCTTTACATTACTGATGATGGGAATTAAAAATTATCACTCTGAAAAAACTATGGACACAAAGGAAGAACAAACCATCCACCCCTTAATCTCAAACATCAGACTCTTTAAGGTGCTTTTTGTTTTCTTTACTCCACATATAAGAAAACATATTTTTGTTTGCTTTACTCCACATATGAGAGAAACAGACCTTTCAGCCGCATTCTTCTGGCTCCCATTTTTTTGTTAAAAACTGAAGTTCTTCATCAACAAAGTCCTTTAATTAACAACACTTACATTACTTTCCTTATTCAGCTGTTTATTATTATTTTATAAGTTCAATAGGCAGAGACAATTTACCTATTATATGTATACACAGCATACATTTCAGTAGCTGATATGAATAAACCTGTAACACACAACCATATCAAGTGCAGCCTGTGAAAAAACTGTGTAGACAGGAACTTACGAGACTGAAAAAGACCGTGGACTTACTTAAGCAACCTAACCAGGTTATGGCTTAGTTTTTTCTCAGGGTATCAGCTGGAATGAGGAAAGAGGGAAGCAAAAGACTATATAACAGGGAGAGAAATCCTCGGTGCAAGATGAAATAAGCTGAACTCTCACATCATTTCAGGAGGATCTGAAACTACACTACAACCTCTGATATACAGAACACTATTTTCAAAGACGATGTAATTAGAAACAATACATAAACAGGCATAAATTTGTGAATGAAATAAAAGGCTCGTATTGGCTTAAAAGTGGTCTGTTAATACACGGTTAAATCTTTAGGTGGATAAACCCAATCACTCTTCATTTAAAAACATTGTTCCCTTATGACAGGCAGTAGATAACAGAATTTACTCTCATAGGACATCACCTCTCTGTGATGTCTAATAGTGTAGTGGACATCAAATAAAGGACTAATTTGGTAGCAGAGTCATTATTTTGGGTATAAACAATTTTTTTAGTTGTTTTAAGCCATCTGTATTATTGTTATAAAGTAATTTCTGTTAAAAAAAAAACAAACAACAAAACTATTTACCAAGGTCTAAAAGGTTCCTCATCTCATCCTTGCCTCTCACTCCAATCTCAAGTCATACCATTCTTCCTTCTCCTCCAACCACTCTAAACATTTCAGACCCTCTAACTTGATCCCTCAAGTGGAAAGCTCTGCTCTGGACTTTTGCATAGCTTGTTTAATCTTCATTCAGAACTCTGCTTAATTTACCTTCTCAGAAAAGTCTCACCTGACTCATCCCTCCCTCTTACTCTTCACCCTTTTCTTAACTTTTTATAATACCATAATACCACTTCCCATCTAGTTTGCTGCTGTTCACCCTACTTTGTTGCCATGAAGAATCGGTTAAAGAAAGACACATTACATAAATGATACCATTCTCTCTCACTGGCAAATTCAACCTTAATTGTAGCCCTTTCCTGCTATGGTATTTTTCATATATACAAAGGTAGTTGTCTGGAAACATGGGTTATCTTCAGCCAGATGAATGGTTTTGCCAAAAGAATTCCTCATTAGGGAGACTCTTCGGGGGAAAAAAGTAGAATGGAGGAGTATGAAAGCAGATGTTTTCATGTTTAAAAAACTATATCTCGTAATTAGAGTTAGTTTCTTAGGTATATCAATAGGAAGGAAAATAAGTGTGAATAGTGAAAAATCTCACCTAAAATTAATTTTGATGGATTGAGAATCTCTTTATAGAAGATTCTCTAAAATCATGAGTGAGAAGGAATCCTAGAAATTAGCCCAAGGTCATGATCCTATCTCTTAACTCAGCCTCAGGATAGTGATAGTCTAAAAAGAATAGAGTTAAACCTCATGTAAATGTTAATTTGGTAGCTAGATGCAACTTTATGTAACTTAAAGAAGTACGAAAAATTGAAGGAGTAAAGGAATTAGAGAAGGTAGAATGAATGGGAAGGAAAAAGGGGATCTAGGGAAGACAATGACCAAAAAATCAGAAGAAAAAAGAAAACTGCCATGAAAAATTAGAGTGAGCAGCTCATCTTTTGCCCCATGTATCCAGATCTGTAACTCAACTACTCTCAAAAATGTGGCAATGTCTTTAACAAATACAAAAATACAGGAAGATAAATGACTATGTATTTCACTGGGCTGTTCGGAGACTTAACTTTGAAATGAGGATATATATAGGAAAGTTATTAGAAACTATCAAGAATAAACAAAACTAAAAGATAAAGTAGATAATTATCCCTAACATAATTGCTGCTGTTATAGGATGAGTGTAAACTTTCACCTCATTCATTTATCCAACCAAATAGTTACTGAGCCATCTCATACATGCTAGTGCACTAGCATGCAGTTTACATGCTAGTGGAAGAAACACATAAAAATTAAGTAAATAAATAAAAATTAAAATACCTGCAAACTGTATTAAGTGCTAAAGAAAACAAATAATGGGCTGAGATACAGAATAATAAAAACAGTAATAGTAATAATGCCCTACTTAAAATAAGTTTAAGTAGGGCATTATTATTATTGTTTTATTGTACCTTATTTTATTTATTATTGTACCTTATTTTAAGTGGGATAGTCAAAGAAAACTTCTCTGAAGAGGTCAATGATCTGGAGGATTGGGGAAGGGTAGAACACTCAAGGAAAGAAAATTGTACATACAAAGAACTTAGGGGAGAAACAACTTGGATGGCAGAGGAACTGAGAGAAGATCACTGTTTCTGAATGGAATACAGAAAGCAAAGTTTCAGAGGTAAATGGGGTGAGGTCACATAGGTTATGGCTAGAAGTTTAAATTGTATTCTATTAACAATATGAAGCCACTCAAGAATTCTTAAATGATTTTAAATTTACAGTATAAGAAGAGTACTTCTGCTGCTCTGGAATGAGATAAAAACAGAAGGAAATTCAATTAAAATGATACTATCATGGTCCAGAGGAAAGCCTAGATTAAGGTGGAAGCAGAGATTTAAGGTCTCCCCTTGGATTTCATACAGACATAAAACAACTCAAATGTTCCTGTATGAGCTCCAGATCTTTCCTGTCAGTTGACTCTACCTCCACCTTCCATCTTACTAGCAGAACACCCTTAAATTTTTGCAGTCAACCTTGATTCCTCTCTCACAACCCTTACCCAGTCACAAAGCAAATCTAATACATTAACTTAACCTTCAGAATAGATCCAAAAGCTGATGATTACTTCCGTGCTACCACCCTAGTTCAAGCCATACTATTTTCTTTTTTGTTTTAATTTTAATTCCTTGGTCTTTTCTACCTTAATATCAAGCCACCATATTTTCTTACCCAGATTAATGTCCTAATTCTCTCCCTGCTCTTATTCTTGTCCCCCTACAATCTATTATTAATACAGTTGCTTAAGTAATCCTTTCCAGTTTAAGCCAGATCTTGGATCTCTCTCTCTCTCCTCTCTCTCTCTCTCTCTCTCTCCCTCCCTCTCTCTTTTTTGAGACGGTCTCCCTCTGTTGCCCAGGCTGGAGTGCAGCGGCATAATCTTGGCTCACTGCAACCTCCCTGCCTCGGCCTCCCCTAAATTCTCCTGCCTCGGCCTGCCGAATACCTGGGATTGCAGGCGCACACCACCACGCCTGGCTGGTTTTTGTATTTTTGGTGGAGACGGGGTTTCGCCGTGTTGGCCAGGCTGGTCTCCAACTCCTGACCTCCAGTGATCCGCTCACCTCAGCCTCCCGAAGTGCTGGGATTACAGACGGAGTCTCGCTCACTCAATGCTCAATGTTGCCGAGGCTGGAGTGCAGTGGTGTGATCTCGGCTCGATACAACCTCCACCTCCCAGCCGCCTGCCTTGGCCTCCCAAAGTGCTAAGATTACAGCCTCTGCCCAGCCGCCACCCTGTCTAGGAAGTGAGGAGCGTCTCTGCCTGGCCGCCCATCGTCTGGGATGTGAGGAGCGCCTCGGCCCGGCTGCCCCGTCTGGGAAGTGAGGAGCGCCTCTGCCCGGCCGCCACCCCGTCTAGGAAGTGAGGAGCCTCTCTGCCTGGCTGCCCATCGTCTGGGATGTGAGGAGCGCCTCTGCCTGGCCACCCATCGTCTGGGAAGTGAGGAGCGCCTCTGCCCGGCCGCCCCATCTAGGAAGTGAGGAGCGTCTCTGCCCTGCCGCCCCATCTGGGAAATGAGGAGCGTCTCTGCCTGCCCGCCCATCGTCTGGGAAGTGAGGAGCGCCTCTGCCCGGCCGCCCCGTCTGGGAAGTGAGGAGCGCCTCTGCCCGGCCGCCCATCGTCTGGGATGTGAGGAGCGCCTCTGCCCGGCCGCCCCGTCTGGGAAGTGAGGAGCGCCTCTGCCTGGCCACTGTACAACCTTCCAAATGTGAAGTGACAGCCTTCGTTGTAGAATGAATGGAGACGCTGGCACTGGTTATATAACACCTTGGCAACTATCTCAAGTCGTTGATGGTGGAGGTATTGGAATTATAGAAGAAAGCAAACACACAAATTTGACTAAAGGAGATTTTGTGACTTCTTTCTATTTGCCCTGGCAAACCAAGGTTATTCTGGATGGAAATAGCCTTGAAAAGGTGATATATATATGAACGTATCTGACTTTTTCTCCGTATAATTCTTACTTTGTGCATTTGATATTCAGTTGTGTTTGTAATCACGGAAAAATAAAAGCATATATTTAAAACACACACACACACACACACACACACACACACACAAATTGCTAGGCCCCAAGAATGTAGTTCTACCAAGTTCCCAGGTGTGTTAGTCCGAGTCCTCCAAGAAGTAAATTCCAAATGTGAGAGAAAATGAGAAGGGAGCCAGAAGAAGCTGGCATAGCCACCAGACCTATATACCAGTCTCATCTCAAGTGGACAGAGGGATGTCTTACAGACCTGCTTTAGTATCTTTGCCATGTTCAGTCATAGGGTAAGAGCAGCCTATGGAAAGCAGCTCATGTGGAGTGACAGATTGGAATTGAGTGTATAGTAGCTGGGGCCATTCACTCATTCTCTGTGTATTTGGAGATCTGAGAGGTATATTCTCATGGCTGTAAAACTAGGTAAAGCTAATGATAGTAGGTGATACTAGGAAACCAAAGTATGGAAACCACACTTTGAGAATCATTGGTCCTCACAATCTCTATCCTCTCATCTCTCTCATCTCATTTAGTCCAACTCTCCTTTACTCTTTCATTCTAGTCACCTGGCTTCCATGCTGTTCCTACTCCCTTACCTCCTTCAGGTCTTTGCTCAGATGTTGTTACTTTGTCAATGACACATTCCCTGATTACTCTAAAACTGTCACTAGTCTACTTCCTTACCCCACACTACTGATCCTTCTTATCCTGCTTGTATAGATTCTTTCCTTCCACAGGACTAATTATGATATAGCAAATAATTTAATGTTGTATTTATTGGTTACTATCTGTTTCCCATAGTAGAATGTAACTTCCACATGGGCAGGGCTCTTTGTTTTGTTCAGCAATATATCCCAAATGCCTCGAACAGTGCTTAGCACATAAAAAGTGTTTAATAATATTTGCTGAATAAATTACTATATGAATTACTAATGAATTTCTATAGTTCTAGGAAGCAGAGAAATGGAAAAGGAAACAACAAAAATCACTGTTGACTCTCTACCTTTCATTGCCATAAAAATTCATGTTAAAAAGTTACAGCAAGAAATTCACTACAGTTCCATTAGACTAGAAGTAAAATAAATAGTTTATCAACTGAATATGTTTTCCTCTAAATAGAATAGCAACATAAATATAAACAGAAATTATAAAATACATTATCATATACTTACATTCCTGATACCAATGACACTTTGAACACATGCTGAGCAGTGGAAGATGGATTGCCTAAAGCCACATTAAGTGCTCTGTCGATACTGAATGCCATCTGAGAAAGATAGCTTTCTGGCTGCTGTCCATAACCATCATATGGCACATAGAGGTAAGGAAAGATGCCATGTAGATGAAGACATGTCTTCTGACCTAAAATGTAACACATTATAAAGTTTAGTTTCCAGACACAGTTTAACAATACAAAACTCAGAATGAAACTTATTTAAATGTTCTAATGGCAACACAGCTTATCTAAGGGAAGAGTTGAAAAAAATTAACCCATAGTTGAAAGTAACCAGTATTAACTACATTTTACAACAGAACATTTGGAAACATTTTGTAAACACAAGCATTGTATAATAGTATGACTTAAACAGTAGTTTTGATGAAAGTATTTTGACTATTTAACCCTCATAATCCAACTAGTCTTGTGTACTTTACTGAATCATCTATAAATACCATTTAGCACAGTGTTATGAAGGTTACAAAAATTCACAAAAAGTTTACTAAATAAACCAATGAATGCCTGTCTTGGCATTAATGTTTTCAAACAAGAGCCTTCCCTAAAAGAGAGGCAGCTCTGGGAGAAAGGGGAATGTAAAAGCAGTTCCAGTGTGTAGAATTTTGCTATTGCCGTGGGAAGGAGGGTAAAAATGAAATTTTGCCATTAAAAGGAAAAAAAACCACAAAACCAAATCAAAACAAAATCTCTACAGATCAATTATCTATAATGGATTTCGGAGTATCTAAATGTTATATTTGGTGGTAGAGAACAAGGGGAGACAAAAGGCCAACATGCACACTTCTCAGAAAACCAGTGTATCAGTCAAGGTGCAGAAGGGGTAAATGGTGCTGACTTGCCAACAGACAATCCAGCACAGCCATAATAAAGAAAGTAATATGAGTGAGAACCCACAAAAGAAATGCCACAGAAACGATAATCTGTCCATGACAAGGTTAAGTAACAACAACGGCAACAAAAATCAGATGCACCATTGCTCTCATGAATCTGGCAGGGCTGTATGGAAGTGGTTACTGTCCTCAGAGCATTGTCCCTAGTTCCCCCTGGGTATGTGCCATTTGTCTAATCCAAACAGAGAGGAGAACAGCAGTGATGGAAGAACACATCCATTTTTCTCATGCTGTCACCCACTCTCACTGTGCTGCTCCTGCCAACACAAGCCTCAGGCTTCTTCCCCACCCCTTATCCCTGCTCACTCTGCTTCACTGGGCCTTTTCTTTTGGTGGGAACGTAAATATTTGTTTGATCACTATTTCCCATTTATGATTTAGAATGATTTATATAAAATATACAGAAAGTAGTTCTACATTGTGTTGATATCTTAATGTTTGCATTTCTTATAAAGAATAACATTAGCTTCTCTTATTTTTAAGGTACACTTATGACAGAAAAATAAATCTGGAACAGTTATTACATAAAGCATAGCAAAATTAGAAAGATCAGTCACATAATGAAACAAGATCTGATTCTCCAAACTGTAATACTCTGATTTGAACTACCAACTGTCATGCTTTTGAAAAATTACAAATTGTGTTGCTGTTATACCAATTTCAGTTTCCAGTTTGGCTATTTCATTTCTAAATACAACATGGTATTAATTCCTAAATTTTATAGTTTTTCAATTCTTCAAATAGAGAACATTCAAACTATATTAATGAGTCTTAGGAAAATAGATTTAATCAATTCACTGATGACTTACTTGAATGCTTTTTAAATATCTCATGAATAAATGTTATAACCATTACTCTTCTGGACAAAAACCACAATTTGACTAACAGTAACTGGTATGCTAAACTACAGGCTGAGGGAGGTGGGAAGACAGTGAAGTATTTCCTCTTAAGTTGACAAATGCAAGACCAGTGATTACAGAATTACTAGTGCAATGCCATATTTTACAAGCAATACTGTAAATTCCTAAGACATTTGTTTAATAGTCAATATATCTTAATGGAATTTTGGGTAAATTTTACAAGAAACAATTACAAAATTGGATTGTACTAATAGTTTCTTTATGGGCAGAGTGTTCACAAAGTGTCTTAAAAATAATTTTATATCCACTTTTCACATCTCCTGTGAAGTAGGGGCCAGAAGAATTACCTTTCTATTTATAGGCTTCAGAATTACAACAAATTTTGGGATGTACAATTTAGGAAAAAGGAAGAAATGATTTACTCAGCAGGTAATAGGGTAAGTGCTTTACCTATGTATTTCTAATTAGGAAAATCTTGCCGTATTGATGGAGGTTAACATTCCCAAAGTCACATAACTATTAAGCAATAGAATTCAGATCAACAAAACCTAAAACCAATGCTCTTTCCATTTAACCATGCTGGTTCAATGTTTTTAAAAAGTCAATATTGGCTTCCTTAATTCCTCAGTTTTTATTTTTTATTATAATTGCCTGTTTCCTTATCTAATTTTCTCATTTGATGGCAAACTCTTAGGCAGGTGATATTGTGTTCAAATGAACGCTATGTCCCCAGAACTCAACAAAAAACACATGGTATGTGCACTCCAGCCTGGGCGACAGAGCGAGACTCCGTCTCAAAAAAAAAAAAAAAAAAAAAAAAAAAAATTTATTAAATGAATTAAAGAACCCACAACAAAACAGAATAACTGCTTAAGGACAAAGGAATGATGTGAAAGCCTTTGAATATCTGAAGAAACACATCCACGAAAAAAGGGGACTCATACAATTAATATAACTACCATCAAGGTTACAGGAGGACATGGGTGTGTGGGGTTGAGAAGGGTCCCCAGCATATTGCACTTTCCTACCCTGAATGACCTGAAGTGCCATCCAAATCTGTAGTCACTCTATCAATACAGAAGTACCTCTCTCTCCAGTGCTCCTGCAGCTAGAGATGGCTCAGTGCCTTACTCATCACCCTTCCTCAAGAACAACCTCCTGAAGAACAACCACAACACAAGGAATTCTTGGCATAGCACTAACGGCTCTAATATAGAAGAATGATATGAGAAAATAAAAGAAACAGGATAAAATAAGAAACTCAAAAGTTAAATAAGGAAAGAGAAATGTGTAAAAATGAACACAAGAGTCAACTGCTTTCTGGAAATAGTATGTCTTTTATTACCATAAAATTTGTAGTTCTGTAATAGCATTGCTTTATCTTGACAAGATACAGACCACTTCTATTTATTTCCCTCCACTAGCTCTACCTCACACAAATGTGTGGAGATGTGGAGATACAGAGCTGTAAAGTCCTTAGAGATAAACTAGTCTACTACAACTCCCGTTAGTTAGGATTAGGTTAAATTGTGAGAAAATGCCCCCAAATCAGTGGATTTAGCATTAAAATTAGAGGCTTCTCTCCTAAAAGAAGTCCAGAGGTAGGTAGCTGGTACTAGAAACCCCGCTTTTTTCAACATCTAGTTAGTGGTCTAGGTAAGAACTTGTGACTTCAGTCTAGGCGCTTTTCCACTATACTTCTAGAAGTTCCACATACAAGATGCCTTCAAGAATGTTTTTATAAAATTAGTGAAAGTTATGGTATTTTGAAATCTACTAAATGATTTTGGATTCTTAAAGGATTCAGGGTATTAGGTATTTCTAGGTAACATATAGATTTAAGGAAAGAAAATATCCCTACCCCTTCAACTCTATTAAGGTAAACTGATACATAAAAATTGTACATATACATATCAACATGACACTTTGATATGTGTACACCATGAAATAATTAAATCGAGCTAACATATCCATCACTTCACATACTTATTATTTTGTGGTAAGAACATTTAAAATCTAATCTCTTAGCAATTTTCAAGTACATAATACATTACTAACTATAGTCACCATGCAGTACAACTGATATCCAGAACTTATTCGTCACGTCTAACTGAAACTTCATACTCTTTAAACAACAACTCCCCTTCCCCTCCTCTGAAGGTTCCCTCTTACTATCATGGCAAACTGAAGCTAGACAAGTCCAAGAGAAATAAGATCGTCTGTGGGAGAACAAGCCCATGTACACAGGTTTCAAAAATTTCAGAGTTTGAATTTTCCAATTTGATTGATGTTCCCTAATTCAGAAGCTGCAAAAGTTATTTTAAAAAGAGCCACCAAAACTTGACACCATGGCAAAACTCTGTGGAGCTGGCTATTTCCCATTGTGTGTAAGTACATAACAAAAGGCAGATGCCTCTTCAACAAGGAGTATGTGGGTGCTCTGAATTTCATCTTTCACGGAACCCAGAATTATACTAAACATTAAGTCTTCGGCTGGGCATGGTGG
This sequence comes from Symphalangus syndactylus, assembly GCF_028878055.3. Taxonomy (NCBI): domain Eukaryota; kingdom Metazoa; phylum Chordata; class Mammalia; order Primates; family Hylobatidae; genus Symphalangus; species Symphalangus syndactylus. The sequence continues at coordinate 89,286,175 of NC_072424.2, forward strand.
CTCACACCTGTAATCCCAGCACTTTGGGGGCTGAGGCAGGTGGATCACGAGGTCAGGAGATCAAGACCATCCTGGCTAACACGGTGAAACCCCTCTCCACTAAAAACACAAAAAATTAGCCGGGTGCCTGTAGTCCCAGCTACTCCGGAGGCTGAGGCAGGAGAATGGCGTGAACCCGGGAGGCGGAGGTTGCAGTGAGCCAAGATCGCACCAATGCACCTGGGAGACAGTGTGAGACTCCATCTCAAAAAAACAAAAACAAAACAGAACATTAAGTCCTCTATATCCCAACATTTCTTAATGTCATTTTTCAACATTTTATTCTGCAATTTAGGTGTCTTGATTTGGTCTCTAAATTGCCCATCTGAAATCTTGTTAGCCTATTTGTAGCAAAATTACTAGGGGTATTTTTGTAGATCCAGTTTCGATAAACACAAAGACTAAATGTACCATTCCTCTAATTTGGGGGACTGAAAACTTTTTCTGGAAGATGACAGTAAATATTTTAGGCTTTATGGGACATGCTGTATCTGACACAATTATATAACTCTGCTGTTGTAGCCTGGAAGCAGCTGTAAGCAATACTTAAGTGAATGGGCATGACTGTGTTACAATAAAACTTCATTTACAAAAACAGGCAACATAAGGGATTTGGCCCACGGATAGTAGTTTGCCAATCTCTGCTCTAATTAATTATACTTCTTTCTCCATCATCATCTGGAATAGAAAAGTTTTTTTTTTAAAACTGATGGGTAATCACAAAATCAAAATAGTGATAGCCTAAGAGTATCTTAGGAGAATAAGAAATACTCATTGTGTAATTTGCATATCCCATCTCCCAAATCTCAAATTCAATCTAAACAAGGTTTTAAACAAACCTCAACAGAGCTATAAAACAGAAAAACTTGGTATGTGAGCAAGAACATTTACGTTTACAAAAATTTTCATATTTTCTTCTTCCTGGAACATCTCAAATTTTATATCACTATCATTAACTCGATCTGTTTCCTTCCAGTCTTTCTTTGCCTCTGTCTTTCTAAATTTTACTCCATCTTTCTTTTCTCATCTCCACAAAACCACAAAACGAACTAAACAAAATTCAGTCACAGAAAGTGTTAAATTATCTATTCTCATGGAAAAAGAAAAGTTGTAAGGATGTACTCTTAGCCTCGGAAATTAGATTTTCAGAATTTATCTTATGGAAAAACTTAAAAATGTACACAAAGATTCAGATACTAAGGTGAGGTGAGTATGACTAACAATAGTGAAAAAAATGAAGATAATCTAAATTTTCAAAAATAGGGATATAAGTAAAATTATGTTACATCTGTATAATAGCTCTGTGGCTCTGTAGCAAATCCTGCTTCCTGCCTGATTTTGTAAATAAAGTTTTATTAGAATACACCACAGCCATTTAGAATGGTCTATGGCTGCTTCTGCTATAGACAGAGTTGAGCAGTTGCAACAGACACCCTACAACCCTCAAAACCTAAAATATGTGCTTTCTGGTTCTTTACAGAAAAAGTTTGCTAACCTCAGCAACAGAAGATGTTTAAGTGTATTTCCTAGTATAAGAAAATGTTTATGATGTCTTTATAGTCAGATGAAAATCAGTTATAAAATAACATAGTACATGAGACCAGGTGATGGGTGATTCTTTTATATATATATCTATTTCCCCCCACTAAATATATAACTTGTGTAAACAAAAGGCAGGAAGAAAGAATTTACCTACTTTTAAATGACCTAGAAACTTAAAAGGCAAAAGCAAGCATAATATATAACAGTTTCCTTTCATTTTCTCCTTTGATTTGTAAATAATACTTTGGAGTTTCACATTTAGGCCATTTTATTTCTTCAAATAAAATATACAGAACTTTATCTAGAATCACCGGCTTTAAATGATTAATCCCACATTACTAAGAGAAACTATATCCCTGAAATACCAGATGTTTCAAAAGTCTATTTTATTCATACATTTGTCTAATGTATCTTTGTATATACAGTGCAGGGTATAGTTGGTTCCTTTATTCATAAATGTAGTCATAATTTCTCTACTCAAGTAATTGGTGGAGACCCAACGTTCGGTGCTAAACGACAGGCTGCTTATAACACAGCCACTAACATCATGACTATAAAGCCACTAACTTTATAGTCTACTTGGAGAAAACGATGAATAAATAGGCAATTACGGTATGGTATGACAGGTGCTCAGTAAGTACAAAATCCTATGGCTATATCCACAAGTATCTAACTCAGACTTGTGAGAATCTAGGAAGGCTTACCAGAGGAAGTGACATTTGAGCTGATATCTGAACTATGAATCAGATTTAGCCAAGCAAATGAGGAAGAATGTTTTCAGTATGTACAGCAACCTGACAGCAACAAAAACATGGCATCTGGGAATAGGAAAAGTGTAGGTGGGATGAAACAAGGAGTGCAATGGAGAGAAAGAAAAAGAGTATGAGAGAGAGAGCAACAGTGTACGTGTGTGAGAGAGAGTCTGTGTTTTTGTGTGTGTGCGCACATGCATGTACTAATAATAACCTGTACAGATTCGCATTTTATAAAGTTCCCTGTGGACACATTGTGGCGACACTGGCAACAGAACTACAGAAAGGAAAATCTGTTTAGGAGGCTGCTGGAGGAATTCAGTCGAGATGTCAGTAGAGGTGGAGAAAAGGTCAAGGATTTAGGAAGTAGAATCAAGAGGCTATGGTAACTGGAATTTGAGAGTAGGATAAGGCAGACGGAATCAAAGACGACTCACATTTTTGGCTTAGGCAACTGGATGGATGATAATGTCACTCAAAGAAAACTGTAAAAGAGGGGCGGGTTGACTTCTGTTTTGCATTTATAGAATTTTACATGTCTATAGAATTTCCAAAGGGATACTTAAATGAAACACATGTAGATATGGAGCTTAAGAAGGACATCTGGGCTAGAGAAGAAGATAGATTTGCCAGTATGAGCAACAATTGGGTAAGATTTCTCAGGGAGAATATCCAATACCCAATACAAGAGAAGGGACCTAGGCAAGAATCCTGAGGAATACTGATATTTAAGAGAGGCACTGAGTATTTTGATTTATGTGAGATGTGAGAGACAGAGCCCTGAAAGGGCTACCAGGCAAGAAAGGGAGGCTAATAGTGAAAATCTGATAATATAAGCATATTAGCCATGGAACCAGTGTTCCAAGGATCCAGTGGAAATATAAGAGACAGGCAAGTAACGAGAGGCTGGATCAGAGATTGGCGGCAGGATGTAGATAAAAGTATAGAGGACTGAAAAGAGGCATTTACAAAATTGCTGAGTAAGGACCTTTCAATATCTGTTCCTCCATAAAAGCAACAAGAACACTGGCAAAAACTGTCAAAACCAACTTTTTCAGAACTCTGGAAATTAAAGGTTTGCAACAATCCAAGGCGTATTTATTCAAGAACACCAGATGAATGCTAAAACAGCAAGCTTTGTGGCATTTTAACTTGTTCTAATCTGATCTCTCCCTCTGCAGCTTCAAAACAGTCTTGAAAATCAAAGCCTTGCATCCATAGCAGCTGTAAAAACCAGCAGCCAGGCAGCCACTGGAGGAGCCGGAACCCATTTGGAGCTCCTCCAAAGCCTTACCCTCAGAAAACTGCCACTATTGGACTTGTCTGGCAGCTTGCTGAACAACACTCCATTCCTAGCACTTGCCTTTATTTGATTTGACTAAGGGCTCACACTATGTGAAGAGCCCTATATGCGGCAGCATCTTTGTGGAAAACAATCAACAGCAATTATTTAATTGCTGTAGCTGCCTGGAGAAATTTTATCAGTTGGGTCTAACAAGAGGCTGACCAAAAAATTCAAAAGTACAAACAGGAATGAAATGTCCACCGGGAGCCTGGAAAAGCTTTGATACAGTTAAGGGAATTTAGAAGGCCATAAGCATGTGTAGGGCTATGTACATGCCCAGGAAAGACCTAAGAAGACTAATATTTTGCCTCTGGTTGATCTTGAGGCTCTGCCCCAACATACTCACAGAGCCCCTCAGCAAAAGCTGAGAAAAGAGGCATTTAAAGAAATCTCTGGTCAACCATTAACTGACCACTATGCTAGCTAAGCAGAGACTTCAAATAGAGACTGCCAAGCGCGGTGGCTCACGCCTGTAATCCCAGCACTTTGGGAGGCCGAGGCAGGCAGATTACCAGGTCAGGAGATCGAGATCATCCTGGCGAACATGGTGAAACCCCGTCTCTACTCAAAATACAAAAAAATATTAGCCGGTTGTGGTGGCAGGCACCTGTAGTCCCAGCTACTCGGGAGGCTGAGGCAGGAGAATGGCATGAACCCAGGGGGCAGAGCTTGCAGTGAGCGGAGATTGCGCCACTGCACTCCAGCCTGGGCAACAGAGTGAGACTCCATCTCAAAAAAGAAAAAAGAATAGAGACTACACAAAATTAGCCCATGAAAATCACTAAAGAAATAAACTGCAGCAACAACAAAAATAAACCGGGGGGGGTAGAGAGAAATCTAACTTGAGAACTGCTACATAATTTAAAATGTCTGGTTTTCAACAAAAATAAAATTATAAAACACAAAAACAGGCAAATATGGTGCCATACACACACACACACACACACACACACACACATAAAAGCAGACAACAGAAACTGTTCATGAAGAAGCCAAGGTGTTGGACTTACTGGACAAAGATTTTAAGCCAGCTATTTCAAAAAACTAAAGGAAACATGTCAAGAGAGTTAAAGGAGAGTATGAGACCAACATCTTACCAAATAGAGAATATCAATGAAGACAGAGAAATTATAAAAAAGAACCAAATAGAAATTCCAGAGTTGAAAAGTTCAATAACTAAAATGAAAAATTTACAAGGGGGGGTATGATACTATGATATAAGAAGAAATATATATTTGGTCTTTGTCCCTCTTCCTGGTACACAGCTCCTAAAATGTTTGGACTCTTAAGTGTTAAGTGTTTACATGTGTACCAATGAGACGACTGGTAGCTGGGAGCTCCTGGATAGCCTCAGGTAGGGCAGAAGTGCAGAGAGCCTAGAACTCCATTTGTGGCTGATGTCTGAAGTGAGCAGTACTATCGGACAGAACCCTTACCCTGTAGGGTACGCATTAGTAGTAGTTAGTGTCAGAATTGAATTGTATTGTAGAATGCCCACAGTTGATGTCAGAAAACCAAGAATTTGTTACTGTAAAACTGATGCACAGGATGTCTTTTTCAAATTGGGTGGCCTCTAAGAAGGCTTTCAACTGAGTCTCGTAGAAAATTTGATGGATTAAAATCTTACTTTCTCCTTATAAACTATTTTCTTTCTCCTTATAAACAATAAAGATATGTATAATGTCCTCATATCTCCCCTTTATGTAAGAGAACTAGGGGAATCAATTAACCCATTTATGCTAGAGGTTGCAATTTTCTGTGTGTGAAAAATCAGACTTTGGTGATGACCTTGAGCAGTAGGATATAAATAACTCCCACAAACTTAGCCGCCCAATAATGGAACATTAGGCATAAATGGGTTAAGGGCCAACTTCCAAACTGAACAACAGTAATTTGATGATTAATATGATTCTTTTATGATTAATATGTCATAAATCTGATGAAATGTTGTATCCAAAGTTCATAAGCAATTTAATCTGCAATTATTGTTACAGAAAGTAAATCAACAATTCCCTTGATTTTCAATGACTATGAAACTATATGGGTACTGCTCAAAGGCACACATCATGGTATAACTATTTCTAAAAAGCTCAGTCTTAAAAAACAAAGCTTCTAATAGTAGTTTCAAGCACAAATCTCCGAGAAAATGTGTACCTTTCAGACTAAATGTCATAAAAATAACTAGTGTTATTAACCTTAGTGAAAAATAAAATTCTGGCTTGTAAAACAAATACTTTTCAGTCTCAGATAATTTAGCCAGAATGGTCACACACATTAATTTTTGTGGTTTTTTTAATTGAAAGGTAAATAAACCAAAGTCTCAAAAAAAATTCTGATTATGACATGAAAATTCATCTCAGACAATTTAAAGCAATATTAAAAGTTAATCAAGATAAACTTACTGTCTGGTCAAATTTGTACATAAAAACCTAAATGCTCCTTCAAATGCAAATAAATATTATTGGTAATTAACATTATATGCAAGTCTAGTCAATTATTCAACTATATTTTATGGTAGCTGAATATTAAAGGACCTTAAGCTTTTACCTGTCTAAAAGAAAGTTGAAAAGACAACGAACAGAATGAAAAAAAAAATTGTGAATCGTATATTTGATAAGGGACTTGTATTAGAACAAACAACTCTTACAACTCAATAATAAAAAGACAATAAAATTTTAAAATGGACAGAGACTTCTGGTTGTAAAACGGTGGTATAGAAGTAAGCTGGCTTCACTCACTGCCACAGGAAACCAAAACCACAAATACAGTGCTGACACGATCATGTGCAATATCCCAGAACTCAAATATGAGGAGACAGTACCCAAGGCCACAAAGAAGTGAAAAAACTCTGAGCAAAAGCAAGCAAATTAGACTTTCAAAATCACAGTGCCCCTCCCCTCAATCTGTCCAGCACCAAGCATGCAGAAAACTTTCCCAACTCAGAGTTGCTACACTGGAAAAAGTATAACTGAGGTGGACAACTGGATTCTCCACCATCTTGGGTTCGTTGGCAAGAGACCTGTCCCTGTCCTAATAACTGGGAGCAGTGGAAATACCTAAGGGAGAAATATCCCTGAAAACCGCCACATATAAAGAGAAGAGGTCAGAGGTGGGACTACCATCCCTAGTCCTGGAAACTCTGCTATGTAACTCAGCCAAAAGAGATGCCAAGTTGGAGTGGCTGTTCAGCAGCACCACACTGTTAAGAGGTTCATTTCACAGGTTCATTGGACATAAACCTCTACCCAGCCTTCACACACTACCAGGATATCCCCATTGGGACCTCCCTCATTCAGGATGGGCAGCATTCTGATTGTTTACTAGAATGTAGGCAAACCTGGGCTTAAGGTACTACCTAGTGCTGAAAAGGAGGCAGCAACCTAGCAGATTTAAGAAAAAAAAAAAAAAAAAAAAAGAAAGAAAGAAAATTAACAGGTAAATTTCAAAGAATCTCTAAGCAAGCATATTTGATAAAAACCAAAACAAGCCAGACAGAGAAGACTAGAATAAGTAACTAATCCTTGAATGCAAAGACATAGATGTATATCCACAACAAACAACAGAAAACAGAGAACCATGACTTCAAACAGACAAAGCAAGGAACCAGTGACTGATCCTAAGAAGACAGTGACATGAGCTTTCTGATCAAGAATTCAAAATACCAGGTATAAGGAAATTCAATAACTTACAAGACAATGCAGAAAAGTAATTAAGAAATTTATTAGAGAAATTTAGCAAGGAAATCAAAATAATACAAAAAAAATCAAACAAATCGAAACTGAGAAATACATTTGGTGAACGAAAAATTCATTAGATACTCTCAACAGCATGATGGAAACTCAATAACCTACAGGACAACACAGAAAAGTAATACAGAAATTTATTAGAGAAATTTAACAAGGAGAGTGAAATAATACAAAGAAAACAAACAGAAATCAAAACTGAGAAATACATTTGGTGAACTGAAAAATTCATTAAAGTCTCTCAATAGCAGGATATATGAAACAAAAAAAGTCAGTGAGCTCAAAGACAGGCTATTTGAAAATATATGAGGAGAAAAAAGAAAAAAAACAATGAAAAGTAATGAAGGCTGCCTTTAAGATATAGAAAATTACCTCTAAAGACAAAATCTAAGAAATTTATTGGTATTTAAGAGCGAGGGCTCTTGTTAAGCAAGGGCAAGGGGTAAAAAGCTTATTTCAAGAAATAACAGAAAAAAAATCCCAAAACTTGAGAAAAAGATAAATATCCAGGTACAGGAATAAAGGTAAGACAACAGCAAATAGATTTGATGCAAATAAGACTACTCCCAAGTTATATAATGATCAAACACTCAAAGGTCAAGGACAAAGAAAGCAGCAAGAGAAAAGAAGTAAATGATGTATACAAGTGCTCCAACTTGTCTGGCAACAGACGACAGAAACTATAAAGGCCAGGAAAGAGTGGAATGCCATCTTCAACATGCTTTAAAAAAATGCCATCTAAGAATAAAATATTGAGCAATGCTATCCTTCAAATATAAAAAAGAGGGTTTTTGTTTTGTCTTTTTATTTTTTACATCTTCTTTTGTCGTGATGGGAATCATGCTATGTTGACCAGGCTGGTTTTGAACTCCTGGACTCCAGCAATCCTCCCATCTCTGCCTCCCAAAGTGCTAGGATTATAGGTGTGAGCCATTGTGCCCAGCCAAATATATAGTCTTTCCCAGACAAACTTAAGCTAAGAGAATTCACCACCAACAGAACCACCTTACAAAAAAATGCACATGGGAGTTCTTCCACCAGACAGAAAAAAACACTAACTTACAAAAAGAAAGCTTGTAAACGTATAAAACCCACTGGTAAAATTAAGTACACAAACCAGAACACTCTATTACTGCAATTTGTGGTGTACAATCCATTTGTAACTCTGTTTGGTATGAAGTCCAAAAGACAAATCTACCAAAGACAGTAATACTTATAGCAACCCATTAAGAGATAGGCAATATAAAAACATAAAAATTAACACAACATAGTGTCAAAATGTGGGGGGCGGGGTGTGGTGGAGTTATAGTAAAGAGGGTTTTTTAGCTTCTTGAGAGGGGCCATGCAGGCCCCGCTCCCGCCCTTGGCTCGCCTGGCCCGGACTGGAAGCGGGGCTGCACGGCCTGGGCCTGACGCCGGGGGTGAGCACCGGGGCCCGGTCGGACATGGATAAGAAGCACAAGAAGGACAAGTCGGACAAACACCTCTACCAGGAGTATGTAGAGAAGCCCTTGAAGCTGGTCCTCAAAGTAGGAGGGAACGAAGTCACCGAACTCTCCACAGGCAGCTCGGGTCACAACTCCAGCCTCTTCAAAGACAAAAAACGATCATGACAAACACAAGGACAGAAAGCGGAAAAAGAGAAAGAAAGGAGACAAGCAGGTTCCAGGGGAAGAAAAGGGGAGAAAACAGATAAGAGCTAAGGAGGATAAAAAGATGCGAGATTGAGACGGGGTGGAGAATGAGGCAGAAAAAGACCTCCAGTGTCACGCCCCTGTGAGATTAGACTTGCCCCATGAGAAGCCTCTCACAAGCACTTTAGCCAAACAAGAAGAAGTAGAACAGATACCCCTTCAAGAAGCTTTGAATCAGCTGGCGAGACAGTTGCAGAGAAAAGATCCAAGTGCTTTCTTTCCATTTCCTGTGACTGATTTTACTGCTCCTGGCTACTCCATGATCATTAAACACCCAATGGATTTTAAATGAAAGAAAAGGGCCAGGTGTGGTGGCTCACGCTTGTAATCCCAGCACTTTGGGAGGCCGAGGCGGGCAGATCACGAGGTCAGGAGATCGAGACCACGGTGAAACCCCATCTCTACTAAAAATACAAAAAAATTAGCCGGGCGTGGTGGCGGGCGCCTGTAGTCCCAGCTACTCGGAGAGGCTGAGGCAGGAGAATGGCATGAACCCGGGAGGCGGAGCTTGCAGTGAGCCGAGATTGCGCCACTGCACTCCAGCCTGGGCGACAGAGCGAGACTCCGTCTCAAAAAAAAAAAAAAAGAAAGAAAGAAAAGATCAAGAACAATGACTATCAGTCCACAGAAAAACTAAAGGATATCTTCAAACTAATGTGTACTAATGCCATGATTTACAATAAACCAGAGACCATTTATTCTGAAGCTGCAAAGAAGCTGTTGCACTCAGTGATGAAAATTCTTAGACATGAAAGAATTCAGAGCCTGAAGCAGAGCATAGACTTCATGGCTGACTTGCAGAAAACTCAAAAGCAGAAAGATAGAACAGACACTTCACAGAGTGGGGAGGACAGAGGCTGCTGGCCGAGAGAGAGAGGACTCTGGAGATGCCAAAGCACACGCCTTCAAGAGTCCCAGCAAAGAAAATAAAAAGAAAGACAAAGACATGCTTGAAGGTAAGTCTAAAAGCAATAATTTAGAGAGGGAGCATGAGCAGCATGACTGCATCGTGAAGGAATCTGGAGGAAAGCTGACCAGGCAGCTTGTGAACAGTCAGTGCAAATTGGAAAGAAGAAAACCAGACGGAACAATGTTGGGACTTCTCCATCCTGTGGATCTCATTGTAGGAGAGCCAGGCTACTGCCCTGTGAGACTGGGAATGACAACTGGAAGACTTCAGTCTGGTGTGAATACTTTGCAGGGATTCAAAGAGGATAAAAGAGCAAAGTCACTCCAGTGTTATATTTGAATTATGGGACCTACAGTTCTTACGCACCGCATTATGACTCCACATATGCGAATATCAACAAGAATGTTTCTGATTTAATCTATTCAACCTATGGGGAAGACACAGATCTTCCAAGCGATTTCAGCAGCCATGAGTTTTTGGCCACATGCCAAGATTATCCATATGTGATGGCAGATAGTTTACTGGATGTTTTTAACAAAAGGAGGGCATTTCAGGACCCTACAAGAGGTTTAGATGTCATTGCCTGAAGATGGAAGGCCATACTAGGACACTTGACACAGCAAAAGACATGGAGACTACAGAAGTAGAGCCACCAGGGTGGTGTCTGGACTCCAATACTTCAAGACAGGCCCACAGCGCTGAAAGCAGTAACAAACTTTGGCATTCCAGTTGAAGTTTTTGACTCTGAAGAAGCTGAAATATTCCAGAAGAAACTTGATGAGACCACCAGATTGCTCAGGGAGCTAGCTCCAGGAAGCCCAGAATGAACGTTTCAACACCAGACCCCCTCCCAACATGATCTGTCTCTTGGGTCCCTCATACAGAGAAATGCATCTCACTGAACAAGTGACCAATAATCTTAAAGAACTTGCACAGCAAGTAACTACAGGTGATATCGTAAGCACGTATGGAGTTTGAAAAGCAATGGGGATTTCCATTCCTTCCCCCCTCATGGAAAACAACTTTGTGGATTTGACAGAAGATATTGAAGAACCTAAAAAGACGAATGTTGCTGAATGTGGACCTGGTGGAAGTTGAGGCCGCCTGTATTTGATTATATATTATGTACATACTTTTTCATTCTTAACTTAGAAACGCTTTTTAGAATATATTAAATATTTGTAAATTGTGTTTTTAATTAAACTTTGCAACAGTGAATTTGAATGTTCCAGAGGTTGGACTTGTATTAGGTAATAAAGCTGGACCTGAGGGAAAAAAAAGAGGGTTTTTTAAAAAAATTTCTATTCTTTGTTTTGTAATTAAGATGTTTTTGTAAGTCTCATGGTTACCACAATGCAAAAACCTGTAATAGATTCACTATAACTAAAAAGCAATGAATTAAAACATACTACCAGAGAAAATCTCTTAACCACAAAGGAAGACAGTAAGAAAAGAAAAAAGGAAGGAGTTCTAAAACAACAGAAAACAAGCAATGAAATGACAGTAGTAAGTTTACTTGGCAACAATAACACTGAATGCAAATGGACTCAATTCTCTAATTACAAGGCAGAATGAATTCTGTCTAAACAGATAAAGAAGCAAGAGTTAAACTATATGCTGCCTATAAGAAACTTACTTTGCCTATAAAGCCACACACAGACTGAAAGTGAAAACGTGGAAAAAGATATTCCATGCAACTGGAAACCAAAAAGCAGGAGTAGCTATATTTGTATCAGATAAAATAGACTATCAAGACTGTAAAAAGAAACAAAGAGGGTCACTATGTAGTGATAAATGGGTCAATTCAGCAAGAGGATATATAACAATTATAAATATCTATGCATGCAACATCAGAGCATCTGAGTGCATAAAGCAAATAATAAATGTAAAAGGAGAGATAGACTGCAATACAGTAATAGTAGGGGACTTCAACACCCCATTTTCAGTAATGGACAGAGCATCCAGACAGAAAATCAACAAAGAAACACTGGAGTTAAGCTACACAGTACACAAACAGGCCTAATCAACATTTATGGAACATTTTACCCATGGCTGCAGAAAACACATTCTTTTCATCAGCATATGGAACATTCTCCGAAACAGATCATATCTGAGACAAAAAACAAGTCTCAGCAAATTTAAGTAAGTAGAAATCATACCAAGTATCTTCTCTGGCCACAATGGAATAAAACTAGAAATTAATAACAAAAGGAAGCTTGAAAAATACACAAACACATGAAAATTAAACAACATTCTCCTGAATGACCAATGGGTCAATAAAGAAATTAAGAAGGAACTTTAAAAATGTCTTGAAACCAATGGAAATGAAAACACAACATACACAAACCTATGGGATACAGCAAAAGTGGTACTAAGAAGGAAGTTTATAACAATAAACACCTATGTCAAAAAGTAGAAAGACTTCAAATAAACAACCTAATGGTATACCTGAAGGAACCAGAAAAAAAACAAAACAAACCCAAAATTAGTGGAAGGAAATAAACAGTAGAGATCAAATCAGAAATAAATGAAATTGAGACTAAAAACCAATACAGAAGATCAACAAAATGAAAGATTTTTTTTTTTAAAGATAAACAAAATTAACTAACAAACCTTTAGCTAGGCTAGAAAAAAGAGAGAAGATCCAAACAAATAAAACCAGAAACAAAAGAGGAGATAAAACAACTGAGACCATAGAAATACAAAGAGACTATTATGAAGAGGCTAATACATGAGAGACTGTTATGAAGAACTATACACCAACAAATTGGAAAACCTAGAAGAAATGGATAATTTCCTGGACACAGCCTACCAAGGTTGAACCAAGGAGAAAGAGAAACCTTAATACAACAATAATGAGTAAGGAGACTGAAGTCATAATAGTCTTCCATCAAAGAAGAGCTCAGGACCTAATGGCTTCATTCCTAAATTCCATCAAACATATAAAGAACTAATACCAATTCTACTCAAACTCTTCAAACAAAATTGAAGCAGAAGGAATACTTTCAAATTCATTCTATGAGACGAGCATTACCCTGATACCAAAACCAGACAAGGACACAACCAAAAAAAGAAGACTACAGACCAACATCCCTGATGAACACAGATGCAAAAATCCTCAACAAAATTCTAGCAAACCAAATTCAACATCACATTAGAAAAATCATTCACCATGATCAAGTGGAATTCATCCCAGGGATGCAGACTGTTCAACATAAGCAAATCAGTGAACATGATACATCACATTAACAGAATCATGAGCAAAAAAGTCTATTATTGTTTCAACAGATGCTGGAAAAGCATTAAATAAAATTCAACATCACTTCACGATAAAAACCCTCAACAAAGGAACATCCCTCAAAATAATAAAGAATGTATATTACAAACCCACAGCTAACACTGTACTCAATGGGGAAATATTAAAAGCCTTTCCTCTAAGATCTGGAGCAAGACCAGGATGCCCACTTTCACCACTTTTATTCAACGTAATACTGGAAGTCCTGTCCAGAGCAATGAGGCAAGAGAGAGAAATAAAGAGTATCCAAATTGGAAAGGAAGAAGTCAAATTGGCCTTGCTTGCAGATGACATGGTCTTAGAAAAGCCTGAGGAACTCAACCAAAAAAACTGTTAAAAATAATTAATGGGCCGGGCATGGTGGCTCATGCCTGTAATCCCAGCACTTTGGGAGGCTGAGGTGGGCGGATCACCAGGTCAGGAGATCGAGACCATCCTGGCTAACATGGTGAAACCACGTCTCTAATAAAAATACAAAAAAAAAAAATTAGCTGGGCGTGGTGGCGGGCGCCTGTAGTCCCAGCTACTCAGGAGGCTGAGGCAGGAGAATGGCGTGAACCCGGGAAGCGGAGCTTGCAGTGAGCCAAGATTGTGCCACTGCACTCTAGCCTGGGCGACAGAGCGAGACTCCGTCTCAAAAAAAAAAAAAAATTAATGAATTCAGTAAAGTTGTAGGATACAAAATCAACATACAAAAATCGGTAGCATTTATATATGCCAACAGCAAACAATCTGAAAAAAAAATTAAGGAAGCAACCCTACTTACAATAACTACAAAGGATAGAAAATATATAAGAATCAATCTAACCAAAGAAGTAAAATATCTCTACTAGAAAAAGTATAAAACACCGATGAAAGAAATTAAAGAGGACACAGAAAAATGAAAAGATACTCCATACTCATGGATTAGAAGAACGAATATTGTTAAAGTAACAATTCTGGCTGATGTGGTAACTCACGCCTGTATCCCAGCACTTTGGGAGGCTGAGACGGAAGGATCGCTTGAGCCCAGGAGTTCAAGACAAGCCTGGGCAACACGGTGAAACCCTGTCTATACAAAAAATACAAAAATTAGCTGGACATGGTAGCATACGCCTATAGTCCCAGCTAATGGGGAGGCTGAGAGGTGGGAAGATTGTCTGAGACCAGAAGTCAAGGCTGCAGTGAACTGTAATTGCACCACTGTACTCCAGCCTGTAAGACACAGCAAGACTCTGTCTCAAAACAAAACAAAACAATACAAAACAATTCTACCCAAAGCAATTTACAAAGTCAATGGAATCCCTATCAACGCATAAATGACATTCTTCACAGAAACAAAAAACAATCCTAAAATATGTATGGAACCATAAAAGACCCTGAATAGCCAAATCAATCTTGAGCAAAAAGAAAGCTGAAGGCATCACACTACCTGACTTCAGAATATACTACAAAGCTATAGAAACCAAATCAGCATGCTATTGGCATAAAAACAGACATATAGACCAATGAAACAGAACAGAGAACCTACATATAAATCCAGACATTAACAGCTAACTCATTTTCAACAAAGGCATCAAAAACATACAATGGGGAAAAAAAAGTCTCTTCAACAAATGGTGCTGGGAAAACTGAATAACCACATGCAGAAGAATGAAACAAAAAACAGAACCTTACCTCTCACCATATACAAAAGTCAAAATTGATTAAAGACTTAAATCTAACACCTGAAACTATGAAACTACTAGAATAAAACATTGGGGAAATGCTCCAGGACATTTGTCCGTGCAAAGATTTTTTTGGGTAAGACCTCAAAAGCACAGGCAACCAAGCCAAAAATAGACAAAAGGATTACATCACTTCTGTAGAGCAAAGGAAACAATCAAGGAAGTGATAAAGACAACTCATAAAATGGAAAAAAATATTCACATGCTACTCATCTAACAAGGGATTAACAACCAGAATATATAAGGAGCTCAAACAACTCAATAACAACAAAACAAATAATCTGATTTTTAAATAGGCAAAAGGTCTGAATAGATATTTCTCAAAAGAAGACATAAAAATGGTCAGACACATGAAAAGATGCTCAACGTCACTAATTATCAGAGAAATACAAATCAAAATCATAATGAGATATCATCTCACCCCAGTTAGAATGGCTTTTATCAAAAAGACAATGAATAATGGATGCTGGTGAGGATGTGGATAAAGGAGAATCCTCGTACACCACTGCTGGGAATGTAAATTAGTACAGTTACTATGGAAAACTGTGTGGAGGTTCCTCAATCCAACAATTCCACTTTTGAATATAAACCCAAAAGAAAATCAATATATTGAAGATATTTCTGTACTTCCATGTTTATTGAACCACTATATTCACAATAACAAAAATTATTAGAATCAATATTAGTGCCCATCAATGGATGAATGGATAAAGACAATATGGTATATATACACAATGGAATATTATTCAGCCATATATAAAAAAAAATCCTGTCATTTGCAGCAACATGAGTGAAACTGGAAGTCATTATATGTTAAGTAAAAAAAGCCAAATACAGAAAGACATTATCACATGTTCTCATTCATATGTGGCAGCTAAAAAAGTGGATCTCATGAAGATAGAGAGTAGACTGGTGGTTACCAGAAGCTGAGAAGGGTGGGGGTGGAGGGATGAAGAGAGGTTGATTAAGGGGTACAAATATAGAGTTCGATAGAAGAAACAAGACCTAGTGTTTGGTAGATCAGCAGGGTGACTATAGTTTACAATAATATGTTGTATATTTCAAAATAGCTGGAAGAGAATAAATCAAATATTTCTAGCATAAAGAAAAGACAAATATTTAAGATGAGATGAATATCCCAATTACACTGATTTGATCTTTACAAATTATGTAAATGTAGTAAATTACCGCATGTACCCCAAACATATGTACATCTACTATGTCTCAATAAAAAATATTAAATATTTTAAATGGGCAAAGGATGTGAATAAACATTTTCCTGAGGAGATATCAAATGGCAAATAAGTATATTAAAAGATTCTCAACATCAGCAGCCATCAGCAAAATGCAAATCGGAACCACACGCTCACTAGGACAGCTATAAATAAAAAGTCAGACAATAACTAGTGTTGTGGAGAAACTGGAAATTTCATACACTACTTCTAGGAATGTTAAATGGTGCAGGTGCTTTATAGAATAGTCTGGTAGTTCTTCGAAAAGTTAAACAAATAGAGTTATCATATAACCAGCAATTCTACTCCTAGGTATATGTCTAAGAGAAATGAAAATACATGTCCACACAAATACCTGTACATGAATATTCATAGCAGCATTATTCACAATGGTCAAAAGGTGAACACAGCTCAGATGTCCATCAATTGATGAATGGATAAATACAACACAGCATATCCAGAAAACAGAATATTATTCAGCCATAAAAAAGAAGTGCTGATAAATGCTATACTATATATAAAATTATTTCAATTAAAAATTGTACACTAAAAATTTTTATTTTTAGTATTTTATTAATTTTTTAGTATTAAATTTTTAGTATACAATTTTTAATTAAAATATTTTAATTTTATATTATAAATATAGAGAAAAATTTTAAATATTATGCTAAGTTAAAGGAGCCAGACACAAAAAAATCACATATTATATGACTCCATTTATGTGAAATGTCCAAAATAGGCAAATTTAGAGAGACAGAAAGGAGATTAATGGTTGCTGGGGCTTAGGGAATTGGTGGGAAATGAGTAGTGACTGCTATTTGATACGGTGTTTTTTAGGGTGACAATGTTCTAAAATTGATTGCGCTTATGGTTTTACAACTCTGTGAATAAAGATCACTGAATTGTATAATTTAAATAGGTAAAATGTATAGTATGTGAACTACATCTCAATAAACTTACATAATTTTTTTTTTTTTTTGAGACAGGGCCTTCCTCCGTCACTCAGGCTGGAGCACAGTGGCAGGATCACAGTTCACTGCAGGTCTGACCACCTGGGCTCTAGTGATCTTCCTGCCTCAGCCTCTCGAGTAGCTGGAACTACAGGTATGTGACACCTGCCTAATTTTTTTATTTTTAGTTTTATTTTTTATAGAGACAGGGTCTCGCTACGTGCTTAGACTGGTCTCAAACTCCTGGGCTCAAGTGATCCTCTTGCCTCAGCCTCCTGAGTAGCTGCCTTGCCTCAAAGTGCTGGGATTACAGGCAACAGCCACCTCACCCGGCCTGTTATATAATCTTTTAAACTTATCTATACTCATTGTTTTCTTTAGCAGTTGCTAATGAGATGACCTAATTTTGAATACACCATTAGAGAAAATGCATTCATTATTCAATTTATATCATAGGAATAAATTATGAATATACAAAAATATAATCATTTGCCACTAAAACCACTTACATATCTTTATTTTTATTTAATGATGCACTAAATATAGTATTTTTATTTTAATTATTTTTTTAGAGACAGAATCTTGCTATGTTGCCCAGGCTGGGACTATAAGTGTGCACCAGTGTACCTGGCTTTAAACCCTGAATCATATTAAGATTAAAAAAAAAAAAAAAAGAGGTGAAGTGATCATTACCAAAAAATAAACTAACGATTAAGAAAGAACTGTTAATGTTAAAGTTTTCTCAGACAGTAAAACTAGATGACAATAAAACTATTTAATATTTGAACAGGCTCCTCACATCCCTCAAAATCCCGTATTCCAACCTGATATCCTATAATTTTCATACATGAATTAAAGAAAGGCTTTCTTATGACTATGTTCAATTATATAGAGTACTGGGTTGATATGGCAAGTGAGTTCTACTAAGCATACAGTTGCTCCAACAGGGTCCTGAATGAGGCAAAATGATAAATCATAAAAATCCGAAGTTCAAAGCTTTGGGCAAAAACACATTAACTAAACTTGTCAAAAACAATACAAACCAGAAGTCAGTGGAGCAACATCTTTAATGTATTAAAAGAAAAAAAAAAAGTCAATTTTTTAGTGGTTACCCTGGAGCTTGAAGTATACATTTGCAACTATTCTAAATCCACTTTCAAATAATACTATACTGCCTCGAAGGTAACTTGTATTAGGTTGGTGCAAACTAACTGTGGTTTTTGCATTGTTGGAATTTGCTGTTTGATTGGAGTACATTCTTAAATAAATGTGATTATGTTATACATCCTTTTAATAGGCATTTCTCACTTTATTTTTTTTGCTAATGACTTATTACTTGCTGTTCATTTTATGTTTAGAGTATGGAAATGAGGTCAGATAAAAAGCAAATTTGAGCGATTTTCTTGGGTTCAAAATGGGTTGTAAAATAGCAGAGACAACTCACAACATCAACAATGCATTTGGCCCAGGAACTGCTAACAAATGTACAGTGCAGTGGTGGTTCAAGAAGTTGTGCAAGGGGGACAAGAGGCTTGAAGATAAGGAGCTTCGTGGCCAGCCACCAGAGGTAGACAACAACCAACTGAGAGCAATCATCAAAGCTGATCCTCTTAAAACTACACGAAAAGTTGCCAAAGAACTCAACATAGAGCATTCTACAGTTGTTCAACATTTGAAGCACATTGGAAAAGTGAAAAAGCTAAATAAGTGGGTGCCTCATGAGCTGCATGAAAATAAATCTTTCTGAAGTATCGTCTTCTCTTATTCTATGCAATAACAACGAAACATTTCTCGACTGGATGGTAACATGACGGAAAATGGATTTTACGTGATGACCAGCTCAGTGGCTGGACCAAGAAGAAGCTCCAAAGCACTTCCTAAAGCCACACTTGCACCAAAAAAAGGTCATGGTCACAGTTTGGTGGTCTGCTGCCCATTTGACCTACTACAGCTTTCTGAATCCAGGCAAAAACCAATACATCTGAAAAGTATGCTCAGCAAATCAATGAGATGCACCGAAAACAGAAAGGGCCCAATTCCTCTCCAAGACAATGCCTGACCGCCTATCAGCGCTTCAAAGGTTGAAGAAATTGGGCTATAAAGTTTTGCTTCAGCCACCATATTCAC
Organism: Symphalangus syndactylus; assembly: GCF_028878055.3. Classification (NCBI taxonomy): domain Eukaryota; kingdom Metazoa; phylum Chordata; class Mammalia; order Primates; family Hylobatidae; genus Symphalangus; species Symphalangus syndactylus. Next base: position 89,305,510 of record NC_072424.2, read on the forward strand.
CTGACCTCTTGCCAGTGGACTACGATTTCTTCAAGCATCTGGACAACTTTTTGCCAGGAAAATGCTTCCACAACCCACAGGATGCAGAAAATGCTTTCCAAGAGTTCACTGAATCCCGAAGCACAGATTTTTTTTTTTTTTGAGACAGAGGAGTTTCACTCTTGTTGCCCAGGCTGGAGTACAATGGCACAATCTTGGTTCACTGCAACCACCGCCTCTGGGGTTCAAGTGATTTTCCTACCTCGGCCTCCCTCCGAGTAGCTGGGATTACAGGCATGTGCCACCACGCCCGGCTAATTTTGTATTTTTAGTAGAGACGGGGTTTCTCCATGTTGGTCAGGCTGGTCTCGAACTCCCAACCTCAGGTGATCCGTCCACCTGGGCCTCCCAAAGTGCTGGGATTACAGGCGTGAGCCACCGCACCAAGCCCCGAAACAAAGATTTTTATGCTACAGAAATAAACTTATTTCTTTTGGCAAAAATGTGTTGATTATAATGGTTCCTATTTTGATTAATAAAGACGTGTCTGAGCCTAGTTATAATGATTTAAAATTCCTGGTCCAAAACCGCGATTACTTGTAAGGGACAGCCCTCTTGTCCCTTATAAAATTGCTGCCATTAATTTCACTTATCCCTAAGCTATAACTGAATGCATTACTGCTATTATTATTTTGAACAGTTACCTATCAATTAAGAACAAGAAAATAAAAGATTTTACCTTTACTTATTCCTTTTCTAATACTCTACTTTTCTTTATGTAGATCCAAATTTCTCACCTATATCATGTTCCTTTTCTCTGGAGAACTTCTAACATTTCTTATAAGGCAAGTGACATTTCTTACTGGCAACAGATTCCCTCAATGTTTGTCTGAGAAAGTTTTTTATTTCTCTTTCATTTTGAAGGATAATTTCACTGCATACAGAATAATTCGAGGTTGGTGGTGTTTTTCTTTCAACACTTTAAACATTTCACTCCTCTCTCTTCTTGCTTGCATGGTTTGTGAACAGAAGTCCGATGTAATTTTTGCTTTCTTCACATATAAGGAAGGTGGGTTTTTTTGCCTCTGGTTTCTTTCAAAATTTTCTCTTTATCTTTGGTTTCCTGCAGTTTGAATATGATATGCATAGGTGTTTAATTTTGGAAAATTCTCAGTCATTATTACTTCAAATATTTATTTTGTTCTTCTGAAGAGCCCATCAAAGGTATTCTTCATTTGTTATAGATTTTATTTCTAGCATTTCCTTTTCTTACAATTCCAATCCCTATGCCTCCATTATCCATCTGTTCTTTTTGTTATTGTTGTTGTCGTTGTTGTTTTTGAGACAGGGTCTCGCTCTGTCACTCAGGCTGGAATGCAGTGGCATGATCTTGGCTCACTGCAGCCTTGACCTCATGGGCTCAGACAATTCTCCCACCTCAGCCTCCCAAATGGCTGGGACTACAAGCGCATATGCCACCACACCCAGCTAATTTTATTTTTTATAGAGACGAGGTCTCACTATGTTGCCCAGGCTGGTCTTGAATTCCTGGGCTCAAGCGATTCTCCCACCTCGCTTCCCAAAGTGCTGAGATTACAGGTGCGAGCTACCACGTCCAGCCACTCATCTGTTCTTGTATGTTGTCTACATTTTTTATTACAGACCTTACCATGTTACTCATCATTATTTTAAATTATCAATCTGACAACTCCAAAATCTCTGACATATCTAGCTAGGAGTTAAGACTGTCGTGTTTACTATTTGCTGTAGTTATAGGGTTAGAGGCTAATATTTTCTCTACTGTCCTTGTTTTTGTCTCATACTGTCTTTGGGTTTCCCTAGAAACTCTTTACATAGTGTGAGTCTAAGCCTTGCAGTTCTTTCAGCTGTAATCTTCTGTAATTATACAGGAGCCTGCTGACATGAGGGGAGGGGAAGAGCCTGCTGATGTGGGGTATGGGGAGAAGATAAAGTGTTCTATAGTTCTTTGATTATGTTTCAGTCTTTAAGTGGGCCTGTGCCCCTGGGGTGTGACCGTCACAAGTGATTTTCAGCTTTTCCCCCCACTCAGGTGAAACAGGAATAAAGGGGGCTGGAGTTAGACACTTCCCTTTCCCTGAGTTGGTTACGGCGCTGGTGGTTTCCCTTGGCCAATGTTACATATGACCTTGTAAACAATGTGTATTCTGAAATTATTAGGTAGGTGTAGGGTTCTAAAAATGTCAATTAGACTGAGTTGGTTGACAGTGTTGTTCAAGTGTTTCATATACTTATTGATTTTCTACCTACTTGCTTCACCAAACACTGAAAGAGGACTGTTGAAGTCTCCAACTGTAACACTAGCTTTATCTTTTTCTCTCTTTAGTTCTCCCTTATGTTCTCCCTTGATGTCAGTATTGCATCAAGTTTTTTGAACTTTTTGTCTTTTCGAAAACTTGAACTTTTTATCATTTTGAAATATCCCTCTTTAATTCTGATAATACGTCTTACCATGAAGTCTAGTTTGCCTGATCTTTAGATACTCCAGTGTTCCTAGTGACTTTTCCTTGCAGAGTACATTTCTCCACTGTTTTACTTTCAAACTGTCTATATATTAAGTATGATTCTTATGAGCTGCATATGGTAGTGCTTTGCATTTTAAGTTAGAATAATAAGACCACGTAAAACTAATCCAATTATTTAAGTACTAAGGTTTGAGGTTGTGTCTTGCCATTTTGTTTTCTATTTTTCCTGCTTATTCATTGCTCATTTTTTTTCCCTAACCTGCTCTCTTTTGGCCTGAAAAAATTTTAGATTCAATTCTACCTTATCGGTTGTCTTATTAACTACATCTCTTTAAGTAGTTGTTCTTATGATGATTTCCCTGTATATCGTTTGAGAGATTTTTCTTGGATGCTTTAAAAATTTTTATTAATTTGCAACAATTCAATTATGATGTGCCATGGTGTGTGTGTGTGTGTGTGTGTCCTGTTTAGGATCTGTGGTGGTGTTTTTTGTTTCTGGGACAGGATCTCACTTTGTCGCTCAGGCTGGTTGTGTTGTTATTTATAGGTTTTGTTCTATTGTGTTTTCATTAAAATTACTAAACACACTTATAATACCTATTTTAAAGTCCTTTTCCTTGAATTTGATCACATGTTGCATTCTGGGTCTGTTTTTATTCACAAGACTTTCTCCTTTTTATAGATTACATTTGCCTACTATAACTACTATAGATAATTACTATATCTAGTAATTTTTTTTTTTTTTTTCAGACAGAGTCTTTCTCTGTCACCCAGGCTGGAGTGCAGTGGCTCACTGCAACCTCCGCTTCCTGGGTTCAAGCCATTCTCCTGCCTCAGCCTTCCGAGTAGCTGGGACTACAGGCGCCGCCACCTTGCCCAGCTAATTTTTGTATTTTTAGTAGAGACGAGGTTTCACTATATTGGCCAGGCTGGTCTCAAACTTCTGACCTTGTCATCCACTGCGCCCGGCCATATCTACTAAGTTTTAAATAGATGGTGGGCATTGTAGATACCTGCTTATATGTGGATTTTATTGTCTTCCTTTCAAGAAAGGTTTGTCCCAGCAGGCAACTAATTTACTTGCAGATCAATCTGATTGTTTTCAGCCTCGTTTTTAAATTTTGTTAGTGCAGGTCCAGGAAAGCCTTTACGCTAAGACATTATCGCTACTCATAAGATGTGGCCTTTCTGGAATTTCTACTGAATGCCTGGTGTATTCAAGAAGGTCTCAATACTCTGAACAGACAAAATGTTCGTATTTTGCAGATGTGTGCAAACTTTGGTAGTTGCTTAATTTATGGTTTTCAGTAGCTATCCTTTCACTGAAAATTGGCCTCATAGGATCTCAACCCGTCCATATACAGCTTACCATTCAGCCAAAGGCTGTTCATTTATTCATTTCATGGAGGAATTTAGAAGAGATGCTATCCTTCAGTCTGATACATGACTTTAATAGTATAGGCCAGAAATTCTTAATTGTTTTATAAAAAGGAGTTAATTCTATCTCCCAAAGCTGAGGTCACAGAGAACTGATTTTAAATATTCCAAACCAAACAGAAAACAGAGTACCATTATTGTCCATGTTCCATTCCCTCTATAAAATATGCGCAAACAACAGAGAATTAACAAAGTATGTATAACAATGGTAACTGACATGGAAATGTATCATGTAGACAGGCCTTCAAACATCTACTGGCAGATTAGGAAGTATTGGTTAAAAACACAGGTTCATAAAACTATAGATCTGTGGAAAAGGAATCGATTGCCCATTGCATAGTGCTAGACCAACTGGTTATCAAGCTGGGAAAAAAGGTAGGGTTAGATTTCCAAAATCATACTGCCCAAGAAATCAATCCAGATAGATTCAAATCCAAGTATATACAAAATATTTTTAAAGTCTCTGTCTAGAGGAGATTTTTTAAAACAGGCATAAAAGGCTTAACCTACAAAAGAAAAAGCTATGACTTTAAATTAAAATGGCCACGAATACCATAAATTAAAAGACAAAGACCTGAAAGAGATGTTTCCAATACACTTAACCACAAATGATCAGTATCCAGAATATATAAAGAACTCCTACAAATCAGTAAGAAAGATAGCAACCCAAAAGAAAAATGGTGAAAGAATATGATGGGGCCATTTCCACAGAAAAGGAAGAAAAGGAAAGTAGAACTGGTAATATATCCAATGATAATCAACCTTTAGGTTTTACGTTCTGAAAATTCCTACTAACTTCTTTCACTCAAAACAAAACTTTTTTATACAGCCAAGATAAAATGCCTAACGGGTTAGTTGCTTGGTGTAAGCTTTCTCTACTCCAGTACAATAAAATTAGACGTATTTGAAAGGAAAAAAATGCCAGGGCTATAATGTCATCTGCTAATTTGTCTTTTTTGTCATTAGAAAAATTTCACAAAGCAGGTTAATGTTGAAGGTATATTTTCCTCAACTGGCAAAGAGAACTGAATACTGTTCATACTACTTCTTCCCCAGAAGTATAGTGGCCAAAGCAAAGGAGATTTATGGAAGGCAATGATTAACCCAGAGAACTAACCTAGACAGTCAAGCAACCGATCACCTCATCGTTTTCAAGAATCAACTACAAATAAGATGGCAACAGGAGAGAAATCTAAGAAGCTCTTGGCATGTGGTAAACTGCCTTGGAAGGGAAGGAGAAACAAAAACTTTTGGGGTCGATTTAAAAACTCAATGAGAATATACTTCTATCTGAAGAAAAAAAGTGTTAACAAGAATGCAGGTGGCAACAATAGACAGTGGGAACTACTAGAAAGGTGGGGGGGGCAAGGATTAAGTAATCATTGGGTGCCATGCTCACTACCTGGGTAACGGGGGTCAATCATGTCCCAAGCCTCGGCATCATGCAATATACCCATATAACAAACCTGAATATGTACCCCTGAATCTAAAACATAAGTTGTAATTTTTTTAAAAAACAGGTAAAATAAAGAAAATTAACAGTATTAAATATATTTAGAAATTGGAGTAAAGTTACTCTTAAAACCTTACAAAGAAAACCATTTTTTAAATATTTTCTGGTTATTCTAAATAAATTAGGGGGATATACCAACAATTCACCGTATGTTTTTACTGAACACCTAAGTGTGTACAAGGCTTTATAAAGGTAATGTGGATTTCAAAATGAATTAAGTATAACCTCTAGTTTTAAAGAGCTGGGGATGGGGTTGTTGCAAAAAGTTATACTACAAGACATAGATGGAAACAAAATGCTTAGGGAGCCCCCCTAAAAAGAGAAACTAATTGGAATGGATGTGGCAAGAAAGGGTTCATAGAAGTGTTATTTACACCAGTCTTTAAAGGATGGGTAGGAATTTAGCAGGCATAGGAAAAGGAGGCTGGAAAAGGTACAGCAGACAAAAAAACAGAGGGAACAGTTTAAGCAAAGGTATGGGGATTAGACAAAGCATAGGATATATTCAGGAAATGCCAAGCATATGAGTGGGACTGAAATATAAGATTCATGGTAAAGAGAAAGAAAAATGGGAAATAAGCCTAGAAAAGAACAATGGAGAGAGACTGAGGAAGTCCCTTTACACAACATAAAAAGTTCATTTTCAGCTGTGGGGATTCAAATGATTTTGTGCTGTACAGACATACATAATGTAGCCCTTTACTGTCAGATGGGCCTGTGTATGAGTTAAGTTTCATTTTAACAATTGTGCTGTCTTGTGGTCATCAATCCACCAACTCCCATGAGAGTTAACAGTTAATCGGAATAAATGCTGAGGTTGGTTAAATGCTAAATTTTAAAACAGATCCTGCTGTTCTATAGTCAATATGATTCTATTAATAGAGTGACAATATAATTTCTTGTACAAACTGGATTGTTGAGAATAAAGGTGGTTCCTATTAATAATAACGCTAGTGTAAATTAGGAACATCTCAACAAACTGGGATGAAGTGACTTTAGTTATAAAAACTCCCAAATCAGCTGGGCACGGTGGCTGGCTCATGCCTATAATCCCAGCACTTTGGGAGGCCGAGGCGGGTGGATCACCTGAGGTCAGGAGTTCGAGACCAACCTGACCAACAAGGTGAAACCTCATTTCTACTAAAAATACAAAAATTAGCCGGGCGAGTTGGCAGGCGCCTGTAGTCCCAGCTACTCAGGAGGTTGAAATAGGAGAATTGCTTGAACCTGGGAGGCAGAGGTTGCAGTGAGCCAAGACCATGCCACTGCACTCCAGCCTGAGCGATGGAGCAAGACTGTCTCAAAACAAACAAACAAAAATCTCCCAAATCACAGGGACTCTACTTTTCTTCCACAAATTCCCTTCAGTGGGAATCTCCTTTTGTAAAGCCTTAGGAGAATCTAGTATTTGATACTGAGATTAGTGGCTATGGCATTTTAAAGAGATAGGCATATATTAAAAATGAATACATCTACTCTTTGTATAGTAGCAGAGACTTGAAGGATGAATAACTTCGTGTAAATCTATATGAGACTTCTTTACCTTAACTAATGACAACCATGAAGACACAAGAACTACATACTGATCACTAATCTCACAAGTATAATTAGACTCAGATGGTATTTCCTGAGCTTTGGTGTTTTTTATATTTGAAAGCAGTTAATTTTCAACTATACCTACCATCCCAAAATATATTAGTCTTTATTTTAGCATACTGAAGGAAAAAAATCTGTTTATTGCTAAAATTACAGAATACACCTGATGGTTTGCAAAAGACTTAATACGGGTGGCTGCAAAACTTAGCCTTTAGCCTCTTGCCAAATACCATACCATATGTGTTCTGAATCACCAGTAAACCTGGATGCCCTCGTGTGAGATTATTTCAACTCCAACTTTCAAATGCTTGCTATTAGAAAACACTTACAGAGAAAAATGCAATCTCACTAACTAGAAATTAATAAAGAGACAAAACAAACCTGTGGTCTTAATGAGCAAATAAAACCAAAAACTTCAAATGTCAGGACTCCAAGGAAAGTAATTTAACCTCTATCAATTTTCGTCAAAGTCTAAGACCTGATTAAAGATGGTTTTCACCGTGTAAAAAGTTGTTAACCTTTTCACATTAAAAAAAAATTCACCTTATGTCAGGGGTTGGCATAAGGTGTAACAGGACAAATGGCAAATATTTTAGGCTCTGTGGGTCACAGTGAACCTCTGGTGCAACTACCTCCTGCTGAAGCATGACAACAGCCATTATAAGTAATCAATGTGAGGGGCAGTGATCCAATAAAGTTTTACTTAGAAAAATAGGTGGTTGGACTGGATTTGGCTCACAGACTATAGTTGGTCAACTCCTCTTTCAGAATATAAGCTCTGGGCAGTACTTGATACATAATAGATGCTCTATAAATGTTTATTGATGAATCGTATTATTTAATAAGCAAAAAACTTAACCAAATGTCTCTACTACTGTACAAACACTGTGTTGAGTATTGAGACTCAACTTCCTAAGTTAGAATTTATAGGTTATTTCCCACACAAAATCCTTACTTTAAAATTTTTTTCATTAAAAATTTTACTTTAATTGTATTATGAATCATGGAACACTATCATGTAAGTATTGAACTCTGTTCACCCAAGATATGAATTTTCTGGCTCCTTGGGGCTGTTCATATAAATAAGGAATCCAACAATCCAGTATAAGGACTAGAGCTGAATGGTCATGTTGAGTTAAGGCCACAGTTAATACCCTAACAGGCAAGTGAGAGCCAAAGGCAAATGGGAAGAACTGTGTGAAAACTGGTCTACAGAGAAAACAATGGAAGAGAAGTGAGACTTGTTTATACCATGCAACGAAGATCTGTGAGATTTCCTTATACTGTAATAATAAATCCCCTTTTTATTAGAGATTTTCTTTTTTTTTCTTTTTTTTTTTTTTTTTTTTTTTTTTTGAGACAAGGTCTTGCTCGGTTGCCCAGGCTGGCGTATAACAATCTTGGCTCACTGCAACCTCTACCTCCTAGGCTCAGATGATCCACCTCAGCCTCCTGAGTAGCTGGGACCACAGGAACGTGCCACCACACTCGGCTAATTTTTGTATTTTTTGGAAAGATGGGGTTGCCCAGGCTGGTCTTGAAATTCTGGGCTCAAGTGATCCACCTGCCTTGGCCTCCGAAAGTGCTGGGATTACAGGCGTGAGCCACTATGCCTGGCCATTTTCTTTTCTTTCCGAGACAGGGTCTAACTCTGTCACCCAGGCTGGAGTGCCATGGCACAATCACGGTTCATTGTAGCCTCAACCTCCCAGGATTAAATGATCCTTTCACCTCAGCCTCTTGAGTGTCTGGGACTACAGGAGCACACCACCACACTTGGCTTTTTTTTTTTTTTAATTTTTAATAATGATGAGGTCTTCGTATGTTGCCCAGGCTGGTCTCTAACTCCTGCTTGAGGAGTTAGAGACTCCTCAAGCAATCTTGCCTCAAGCAATCTTCCTGCCCCGGCCTCCCAAAGTACTGAATGGGATTACAGGCATGAGCCACCACACCTGACCAATTAACAGCTTTTTTGAAAGAGCTTGTGGTCTTTGCAAACAAATCATTCCTGAATAGAAAATGGAATATGAAACACTTTGGAGACGATTTAATGCTTGAGCCTAAACTTTAAAAATGAGTAGGCAGGGTTTTGAGTCAAGGTGAAGTAATAGGGAATAAATTTACCCACTGCCTGAAATAACGAATAAACAGAAGAGCATGTAAATCAATGGTCTTTACATATTAGACATTGGCCAGCAGAGGACAATAATCCCTGAGAGACAGGAAACAAACATTGTAAGTCCTTCTTCAATAGCTCCCCACTTAGAGCTTCTATGGAGCAGAGGGATAAGAAACCCAGGTGGAAGCTGGCAATCTCCAAGTTGAGGAAACAAAGTTGAAGGCCATGCTTGTTAGCATTTGCCTGGTAGAATACCAGGAGAAGAGAACTGCAAAGAGACAGACAGGAGTAGATCTGCAGAGGGTTCCCTCAAGGTTTTACTGAAAGTATCAGCACATGCTTTATGAGGAATGTACCTAAAGCAGAAAAATAAGTAACTAAAATGGGCAGAGGGAACAATCCCAAGGGCTCACACAGTAGCAGAAATAACTTATGTTTCATCTAAGAAGGAAACATACTTCACAAGACATCGAGTAGAATAATCGTAAGATTATTGACTCAGTAGATCGGCAAAATTAGCCCTAGTTAAGTTTGTTCTGTTCCCACCCAACTAAGCATAAAAAGACTTGAAAGGATTACACTATTTCCAAATAACTTAACAGTGTCCCAGAATAAAGCTCAAGAATATTTCTAAAAATACAATGATATCCAGAACACAAGGTAAAATCCATGTCTGGCATTCAGTGAAAAAAACTAGGCATGTAATAAACAGAACAGTATGACCCATAATAAGGAAAAAAATGTAGCAAGAGAAACAAGCCAGGAAATGATACAGATGATGGAATTAGTAAGCAAAGATATTAAAATAGTTATTGCAACTGTAAACTATATGTTCAAGAAGTAGAAGAATGCCTGAATATATGAAATAGAGATGCGGACAATAAACATAAATCAAAATTTTCATCTCATAAAGGATGAAAAATAAATGAAGAGGAAAAATGTGAGTAGAACTAAGAATATATCAGAAATGCCAGAATTAAAAGATTAATAAACTGGAAGACAAAGCCATAGAAACCATCCAAAATGAAGCACAGAAAAAGCCTGAAAATACATGAACAAGGCTGGGTGCAGGTGTGGTGGCTCATGCCTGTAATCTCAGCTCTTTGGGAGGCTGAGACAGGAGAAATGCTTGAGGCCAGGAGTTAGAGCCCAGCCTGGGCAACATTGTGAGACCCCATCTCTACTAAAAATTAAAACGTTAGCCAGGCACAGTGGTGCGCACCTGTTGTTCCAGCTATTCAGGAGGCTGAGATGGGAGGACTGCTTGAGCCCAGGAATCCGAGGCTGCAGTGAGCCATGCTTGTGCCATTGCACTCCAGCCTGGGTGACAGAGCAAGACCCTGTCTCAAAAAAAAAAAAAAAAAAAAAAAGAACAAAACGTTAGTATCCTATGTTACAACTTTAAGCAGGCTTATATATGTATAATTTAAGTTCCTGCAGTGGAGGGTAAGTGCTATATACAATTACCAAAACAAAACAAAACAAAAAAGGTAGAAAAGTATGGGCTTAAAATGGTACTACAAGAGCAAACTATTATATATTATGCAGAGGAAGAAAGTAATGAGAAAAGCTGCACATTTGGATAATTAAAGAAAAAAACTGTGAAAAGACAGAAATTGTTTTACATTTTTGTAAATCACTCTAACGTCTGGGTTTCAGAAGAGAAAGCTGGGTTATCATATCTGCTTTTGTCCAATCTGTTGCTTATGCTGTTTTGGCTGGGAAAGACAACCAACCAGTCTGTGTTATGCAGAAAAGTGGAATGAGGTATTACCTATAAACTATCCTAGTCAGCTCACAACAGAAAGAACCAGAGAAGCTATTTGTTTATGAAATTTATTCCACACAGGTGATAAGGCAGAAAGGAGACAGAATCATAATGAGTTTCCATAAAAAACACTATAGGTTCACAGTTCTTCAACAAGTGTAAGGGGATGCCGTGGGTCTGAGCTGGGTGTTAGTTAAGTTCTAAGTGTAAGAAGCCAAATTGCCAGAGGCCACAGAAGAAAAGGGGGAAAAGGACCAAGTAATGGAATTACAAGGAAGGAAAGCCAGAGCAGAGTTGAGTCTAGTTCAGAATATCTCACAATATTATATTTATTATATAGTCCAACATATTTCGAGTTGAGTCAGAACATTTTAACTGGTTTTGTCACTCGTATTTATATAAATCTGTCACTTTCCCAACTTCTTCTGGGCTTAAATTCCCTAACAAAAGGCATTCTATAACATTCATAATCCTCTCAGGTCTGATTCACACAGAACCTATGTTCCTATCAGTAACTCAGAAAATGACTGAAAGAGAACTTTTAGGTACACTTTTGACAGGCTGGCTTACATGTTAAAAGTGTCACCCTAAGAGCAATTATCCCTGGGCAGATACCAACTATAACCAGGAGGTCGGAAATTAAAATCCTAGGGCGCAGAATAGCTCTGTGTTGCCTTCTACTGATACTCTGCCTATATTTAAAGCAAATTTTGGGCCCAACACTGAAGGGAATTTTTATAAAGCTACCTCACAGCTTAAAAAGCCTATCAAAATAATCTCCATTAATACTTCTAAAAAGAAGTACCTAATGATAACTTAGAAATCAAACCACAATCTGGTAAGAACAGAGGACATAAACTTCTACAAGAAAACAGAAAACACTTGATATTTTAGGTTAGGCAAAGATTTCTTAGGTCATCAAAAAGTATGAATCACGAAAGGAAAAAAAAAGATAAATTGCACTTTATCATAGTTTAAAACCTTTATTCTTCAAAAGATACCACTAGAAAAATAAGAATGCAAGCCACAGATTGGGAGAAAATATCTGCAAAACATGTATCTGATAAAGGACTTGAGTCCAGAATAAATAAAGAACCCTTTCAACTCAACAAGAAGAAAAACAACTCAATTTTGTAAAAAAGATTTGGATACTTCACCAAAGAAGATATGTGAATGGCAAATACACACATAAAAAGATGTTCAGATTCTTAGACCTTAGGGAAATGAAAATTAAAACCACAATGAGATATCATTACACTTTCATTAGAAAACACAGAATTTTAAAAGACTAAATATAAACAAACGCTGGAGAGGGTAGGAGAAACTGGACCTCCCATAAGTTGTTGGAGCTAATGCAAAATGGTACAGCCACACTGGGAAAAAAAATCTGGCTGTTTCTTATGAAGTAAACTTACCATTTAACCCAACAATCCCACTCCTAAGTATTTATAAGAGAAATGAAAGTATATAATCACAGAGACTTGTACATAAATACTTTATTCATAATAGCTCAAACTGGGAACAATCCAAATGTTCAGCACCTAGTGAACGGTATATCCATATAATGGAATACAACTCTGCAATTAAAAAAAAATTAATTCATACGACAATGTGGATGACACTTAACTACATAACACATGGTTCCATTTATATGAAATTCTAGAAATGGCAAAACTATAAGTGATTACAGTGATGTAGCAGATAAGTGGTTGTGAGGGACCAGGAATAGCGACAGAGGTTTTACTAAAAGGAGCACAAGGTAACTTTTTAGGGTGATAGACATATTTTATACACCATGACTGTGGTGACGATGGTTATATGATGGCATACGTTTGTCATAACTCATCTAATTGGTCCATTTTATTATATGTAAATTATACCTCAATAAAAGTGATTAAAGAAAAAGAACAGGGGAATAAACATATTTGCCCCTCATATTATCTGTCACTCACCAGAATTTATCAACACCTGACAGAAAATAGCAATAGGTAGGAAAGTAAAAATGTGGAAATCACTGGAAAGAGCAAGAAATTGATAAGAATTATGCAGTCAAGACAAAAAACAATGTCATTCTTTATATATTTTAATATATAGTAATGTAATGTATAAATATATATTTTAACCATTCAATAATAAGAACAATCTGATTCTAAAAGAGACCTTCATCAATCCAAAATATCACCTGCTTTATCAAAACAGTATTTCTTACAGTAGATTCTAAGGGTTACCTAAATCACAGGCATCAACATATTTCTGGGCACCACCCCAGACCTACTCCATCCATCACACACTCTTAGGCAAAAATAAGACCCCATTTTAAGCTGTTTCCAAATAAATTATTTTGCAAATTTAGTCTCACAGAACGACTTTATTAGAAGTTCTAATGTACACGTGTGTACTCACACATGTATATCAACTGGGTTTGCAATTATGCCAGGTTGATAGTATTCAATAGCACGTATGCTTTCCTTATAGGAAAATAGAGGTATCTCCATTTCATGGAGACGTAGCGGGCTCAAATGAGATTATCTAGAACATAAGAGATACTCAAAGTTGTACTGCTCCCCAGTCATCCTGGACTTGGATAGGAAGATCATTCTAAGCAGGTAAAAAAGACTTTTTGACCTTACCAAGCCTGAAGTCTCACAATGCCATACTGCCTCTCTTTTACCACTATATACTGCTTAGTAGCAGGTGACAACCACTTTAGTTATTAATTTTAGTTAATATTTATATTATCACAAGAATATTTCCTTTAAATATGTGATATTTTAAAGTTATGTGCTATGGCTGGGTGCGGTGGCTCACGTCTATAATCCCAGCACTTTGGGAGGCTGAGGCGGGTAGATCACTTGAGGTCAGGAGTTCGAGACCAGCCTGGCCAGCAAGGTGAAACCCCATCTCTACTAAAAATACAAAAAAATTAGCCAGGCGTGGTGGCGCATGCCTGTAGTCCCAGCTACCTGGGAGGCTGAGGCAAGAGAATGGCTTGAACCTGGGAGGCAGAGGTTGCAGTGTGCTAAAATCATGCCATTGCACTCCAGCCTGGGCTACAGGGCAAGACTCAGTCTCAAAAAACTAAAAAATAAAAAAATTAAAGTTATGTGCTATGTTTCCTCCCTTACTTTATAAATTGAGTTGGTTTCTTAGACAATATCCCATGGGCTTACATACAATTTAATTTCAAACTTTTTTTTAAAAAAATAATAGAGACAGGGTCTCACTATGTTGTCCAGGCGGGTCTCAAACACCCAGCCTGAAGCAATTCTCCTGCCTTAGCTTCCTGAAGTGCAGGGATTACAGGCTTGAGCTACTGTGCTGGACCCAATTTCAAACATTTAAAAAAATCAAGTACTACCATGTCAAAAGAAAACAATTTAACAATAAAACAAAACAATGTTAGGAACTACAGAAAACAAAGCTGAGTAAACAGGCCAAGGTCCTTACCTTCATGAATTTTGTCTTTTTTTTAAATGTGGTAAAATATACGTAAAATTTACCATTTTAACCCTTTTTGGGTATACAATTCAGTGGCATTAAGTACATTCACATTATTGTGTAACCATCACCACTATCCATCTCCAGAACTTTCCCATCATCCCAAACTCTGTACCCATTAAATAATAATAAATCTCCATTCCTCCTCCATCCCACCCTCGGTAAACACTATTCTATTGTTTGTTCTCTATAAATTTGACTATTGTAGGTATCTCATATAAGTGGAATCATGTATTTGTCCTTCCTTCCTGAATTTTTTTCTAATTTTTTTTGAGACGGAGTTTTGCTCTTGTTGCCCAGGCTGGAATGCAATGGCACGATCTCAGCTCATCACAACTTCCACCTCCCAGGTTCAAGTGATTCTCCTGCCTCAGCCTCCCAAGTAGCTGGGATTACAGGCATGTACCACCACACCTGGCTAATTTTGTATTTTTAGTAGAGACGGCGTTTCTCCATGTTGGTCACACTGGTCTCAAACTCCCAACCTCAGGTGATCCACCCACCTCAGCCTCCCAAAGTGTTGAGATTACAGGCGTGAGTCACCGCGCCTGGCTGTTTTTTCCAATTTTTAATGCATGTGTAGGCAGTAAGCACTAAGGACACAAAGACTGGCAGCATACTGAATCTGCCCTCATGAAACGCACACTCTTAAGAGGCAAGTCAGACATGTTAAAAACAAACAAAAAATCTTGCAAGTTAATGTGATAACTGCTTTAACAGGGATACAAAGTACAATGGTGGTACAAAGGACTGATATGACTAAGGGAAGTCGGGAGAGGCTTCACAGTGTAGATGATGTCTCAGGGCAGTCTTGAAGTGTGAAGAATTCACCAGTAGAAAAGGCCATTCCATCCAGAGGAATGGCATTCAGTCATTTCATAAGGGATGACACCACACCAGACACTGAACACCTAGGACAGCCAAGGTACCTGCTTTCATTAAGCTAACAGCATATGTAAAGTCATGAGGTATATACATTTGAGCAACAGCAAGCAGTTCAGACTGAAAAGCAAAGTGCTTGAGGAAGAAGCAGAAGATGACGCTGAAAAGGTAGGCAGGTGCTCGATCATGAAAAAACTTTATATTGTCTAGAGTTTTATTTTAGATTATAGGCCAGGGCTATAATTTAAAATATATAAGGGCTGAATTTGAAAACAGGTAAAGTTAGAGACAAACTGAGAGGTTATTATGATGATCCATGCAAAAATAATGACACCTCAATTAAAGTAGTAACCATGGAAATGGACAGAGAATGGACTTGAAAGTCCACAATCTACATGTAAGTGATTGTCACCTGTTTATGATTAAATAAAAAGAAATAATTTCTCTTCTTCAGTAAATATCTACCAAAGCCCCATAATGTATTAAAAATTATTGAGAAAAACATATTAGGATAAAAGAACACAATGCCATTTTCACTTTTCTTTCATATATGTGTGGGTGTGTGGAATCAGGGCTCCAATTACAATCCTGTGCCACATAACAATGTTTCAGTCAAGATGGAATGCACATGCAATGGTGGTTCCTTAAGATTATAACAGAGCATCATATCGAAACCTCATATATAGCACTTGATATTGACACTGCAGATCAAGTAGGGGAAATGGCTGATATTCAGTAATGGTGCTGGAACATTTAGTTTTCTAATGTAATATACAAATATATTTTTATTTATATGTATTTTTTCTAGGTTTGTGTAGTATACTCTATGATGTTCACACAATGACAAAATCGCCTACCAATGCATTTCTCAGAACATATCCCTGTCATTAAGCAACACACAACTATACCTTTAAGTAATTTTAGAGTCAGTCTTCCTTTCTACCAGAGGAAAAACAATTCCTTGTTCCTGTTCTACAACTGCAAAAGGAGTGCCAGAAAGAGTTAACAGTTGTCAACAGAAGCTTGACCCTCTGTTCTCAAGTACGTGCTGGGGATGTAGTGGGAATTTAACACACTAAACAAGAAACTGTCCATAATCCAGTTTACTTCAATTTTAAAGAAAAAATCTATATATAAATACTGAGGCTTTCTGCCAAAAAAGCAAATGCTTCATGGATTTGGCTCCTTGTCTTTTCTTGTGGCTGTTCTCCAATATCAACTTGGAGATGTCCCCATCTCAAAATCTGCCAGCTACTGAAACATGGGTCAAACAAAACACTTTCCTCTCTGTAGAGTATAATGTATCATGACAATGAATCCTTTTAGGTAAAGCAGAGATCACATTTAAAAATGCATATAATAACTAGTTGCCCCAAAACAATCTTTTCTCAGATAGTAATACTCATTCCACAATATTAAACTTCAGATTTCAAATATAAGGTTTTCTATGATTAAACTTTTAGACACTGGAATCAGACATACCCAAAGAATCTTTGGTAAATCTGACACACCTGAATTGATGTAAATTTAATAGAAGCGTATCTTGCTTTCCTTTGCAGGTAATATTCTTTTCACTTGACTACCATATAATTTTAAGAGGAAACCAGAATAACTCTCATTCATCACTTTTAGTAGTTCAAAAAGTCTGAATCTACTCAAAAAAATCTCCACACTTTGATATTTCCAAGTTTTAAGTTTGTTTTATTTATACTAATTCAGTTTATTACCTTTTAGTGGTCTTAAATATTTTATGCATTACAAAAATCTTTCTTTAAAAGGCATCCCATTTATACTTCCAAACCACTTTCTTAACATAAACTCAAGTTAACACACTCCAGAAAAAAACATTATTGTTAATTCCTTAATTGTATTGTACCTCAAGTCTATTTAATTCTACATAGTTATAGGAGAGAAAAATAAAAACATCTAGGTCTAGCTACTTGATAATAGGTAATACTCTTTACTCCAAATTAAATATATAACAGTATAATAACGAGAGTAATTCAGAAGACAATCAAATGACATTCAAGTGATCTAACAGAAAAATAAGAAAATATTTTGATATAGAAAACTAAAAACATAGCTTAGTTCATAAAGTCATTAGAGTTATTACATTACATTTTATCTTCACAACAATAGCCACAACCCTAGGCTATTATCTCATGGTCCCTAAATCTAAGCAGATTGTTTTTAGTTGGGAAAAAGATTATCATAAACTTATATTTTACTAATAATATGAAAGATCTCAAGAAGCCTATGTCTCTAAAATATAGCTTCATCTTTTGAAATAATTGATGCTTCAGGAACAGCAACAATAACCGTTATCATCAAAGTAATCTCCCTGAAAAATCTCATCACGTTAGAAAAAAAAACAAGTATTAAAAAAACAAAAATGAAAGCAGAACAAAGCATACAAGAGCAATGAGACAATTATTAAATGGCCCATATACCTGCAATTGAAATCACAGAAAGAGAAGAAGAGAGAACAGGTCAAATGAAATACATGAAGAGATAATGGCTAAGAATTTTCCAAATTAAATAAAAGATGCTAAACCACAGAACCAAAAAACTCAGAGAAGACCAAACAAACCAACAAAAGAAAACAGACACATCACATTCAAAATAAAGATACATCATAGAGAAATTCTTAAAGACAGCCAAAAGAAAAATAAATTAAATGAACAAAGGACACTATACGCAAAGAATCAAAGACAAATGACAAAAATATGTAATAGATGCAAAAAATCTCAACAAAATACCAGCAAACCAAATCCATCAGCACATCTAAAACTTAATTCACCATAATCAAGTAGACTTTATTCCTGGGATGCAAGGTTGGTTCAACATATGCAAATCAATCATTGTGATTCACCACATAAACAGAATTAAAAAGAAAAACGATATAACCATCTCAATAGAAGCAGAAAAAGCTTTTGATAAAATCCAACATCCCTTCATGATAAAACCCCACAATAAACTAAGTATCAAAGGAATATATCTAAGAGCCATTTATGACACACCCACAGTCAACATGATACTGGATGGGCAAAGCCTAGAAACATTCTCCTTGAGAAATGGAAGAAGACAATGATGCTCACTTTCATCACTCTTACTCAACATAGTAATGGAAGTCCTAGCCAGAGTAAACATGCAAGAAAAGAAATAAAAGGTATCCAAATAGGAAAAGAAGAAGTCAAACTATCTTTCTTTGCTAATGGTATGATTCTATACCAGAAAGCTCTAAAGACTCCGCCAAAAGGCTCCTTGAACTGATAAACAACTTCAGTCAAGTTTTAGGATACAAAAATCAATGTACAAAAATCAGTAGCATTTCTACATAACAATAACCTTCAGGCTAAGAGCCAAATCAAGAACACAATTCCATTTACAAGAGCCACACAAAAAAGAAAATACCTAGGAATACATCTAATGAAAGTAGTGAAAGATGTCTACAAGGAGAACTACAAAACACTGCTTAAAGAATCAGAAATGACACACACAAATGAAAACATATTTCATGCTCATGGATTGGAAGAATCAGTATCATTAAAATGACTATACTGCCCAAAGTAATTTGCAGATTCAGCATTATTCCTATCAAATTACCAATATCATTTTTCACAGAATCAGAAAAAACTGTTCTAAAATTCATATGGAACCAAAAAAGAACCCAAACAGCTAAAGCAATCCTAACCAAAAAGAAAAAACCCGGAGGCATCACATTACTCAACTTCAAACTACACTACAAAGCTACAGTAACCAAAACAGCATGGTACTGGTACAAAAAGGATACATGGACCAATAAAACAATAGAGAACCCAGAAATAAAGCCACACACCTACAACCATCTGATGTTCAACAAAGTTGACAAAAATAAGCAATGAGGAAAAACTCCCTATTCAATATATGGTGCTGGGATAACTGGCTAGCCATATGCAGAAGAATGAAACTGGACTCTTACCTATCACCATATACAAAAATTAACTCAAGATGGATTAAAGACATAACCGTAAGACCTAAAACTACAAAAATCCTAGAAGAAAACCTAGGAAATACTTTTCTCGACATCAGCCCTGTCGAAGAATTTATGGCTAAGTGCTCAAAAACAATTGCAACGAAACCAAAAACTGACAAGTAGGACCTAAGAGCTTCTATACAGCAAGAGAAACTATTAACAGAGTAAACAGATAATCTACAGAATGGAAGAAAAAATTCATAAACTATGACAAAGGCCTAATATCCAGAATTTATAAGGAACTTAAATCAACAAGTAAAAAACAAATAACCCCATTAAAATGTAAGCAAAGGACATGAACAGACATTTCTCAAAAGAAGACATACAAGTGGCCAAAAAACATATTGAAAAAATGTTCATCACTAATCATCAGAGAAATGCAAATCAAAACCACAATTGAAATACTGTCTCATACCAGTCAGAATAGCTTTTGTTAAAAAGTCAATAAATAACAGATCTCAGTGGGGCTGTTGAGAAAAGGGAACACTTTTACACTATTGGTGGGAACATAACTTAGTTCAGCCACTGTGGAGAGCAGCTTGGAGATTTCTAAAAGAACACAAAATGGAACTACTATTTAACCTAGCAATCCCATTACTGGGTATATACCCAAAGAAAAATATATCATTCTACCAAAAAGACACATGCACCCATGTGTTCATCGCAGCACTATTCACAACAGCAAAGACATGGAATCAACACAGGTGTCCATCAACAGTAAATGAGATAAAGAAAATGTGGTACGTATACACCATGGAATACTACACAGCCACAGAAAGAACAAAATCATGTCCTTTGCAACAACACGGATGCAGTTGGGGGCCATTATCCTAAGCAAACTAATGGAGAAACAGAAAACCAAATACCACATGTTCTCACTTACAAGTGGCAGCCAAACAGTGAGTACATATGGACATTAAGATGGGAACAAATAGACACTGCAGAATACAAGATGGGAGAGGGAGGCACGGATGGAAAAACTACCTATTGAGTACTATGCTCACTTCCTAGGTGACGGGTTCAATCGTACTTCAAACCTCAGCATTATGCAATATAGCTTTGTAACAAACCTGCAAGGTACACCCGGAATCTAAAATAAAAGCGGAAAAAGAAAAAAATTTAATTCAAATAAAAATATATATGTAAAAGCCATATAACAAACAGTACAGTGACATCCTTTAAGTACTGAAAGAACAAAAAGGCAATCCAGAATTCTATATTCAGCAAGAATATTTTAGAAAAATAAAGTCTTTTCGAGAGAAAAAAAGATAGTTTATTATTAGCAGACTTGGCCTATGAGAAATGTTAAAAGTTCTTCAGGTAGACAGAATGACACCAGACAGAAAACTTGGATCTATACAAAGACATGAACAACAGTATAAACGGTATAAATGAAAGTAAATACAAAACTTCATATTTTTCTTATTTGCAATTGTTCTAAAAGATAACTGTCTCTAAAGCAAAAATGCAGTCATGTACTGCATAATGATATTTAATTGACAAGGGGCCACATATATAATGGTGATCCCGTAAGATTATAATGAAGCTGAAAAATTCCTATCACCTAGGGACATCCTAGTTGTACTAACATTGTAGTACAATGAGTTACTCATGTGTTTGTGGTGAAGCTGGTGTAAACAAACCTACGCTGCCAGTTGTATAAAAGTATAGCATGTACAATTATGTTAAGTACATAATACTTGATCATGGTAACAGTTACTAGCTTATGTATTTATTACTTTATCATTATTTTAGAATGTACTCCTACTTACATAAAAAGGAAAGTTAACTGTAAAACAGCCTCAGGTAAGTCCTTCAGGAGATATTACAGAAGAAGGAATTGTTATCATAGGAGATGGCAGTTCCATGTGTGTAATTTTCCCTGAAGACCTTCCAGACAAGATGTGGAAGTGGAAGACAGTGATATTTATAGCTTGACTCTCTGTGGGCCTAGGGCTAATGTATTTGTGTCTTAGTTTTTAACAAAAGTTTTAAAAGTAAAAATTAAAAATTTTTAAATAGAAAAAAGCTTACAGAATGAGGACATACTTTTGTACAGCTGTACAATGTATTCGTTTTAAGCTAAGTTATTATGAGTCAAAAAGTTTAAAAAACTAAGAAGTTAATAAAGTAAAAGTTACAGTAAGCTAATTTATTATTGAAGACATTTTTTAAAAATAGATTTATTATAACCTACATGAACAGTTCAATAAAATCTATAGCAATATACTGTAAAGTCTTAGAGTAGTAACGTATTGTATGTTGATCGCATACATATGTAAGTAAAATGTATGACAACAAAAACACAAAAGATGAAGAGGAGAAATGGGAGTATAGAACTATAAGGTCCTACTAATACTACATATAAAGCTATGTATTATTGTATCAAGAAAACTGTGATTAATTACAAATATACAGCAAACCCTAGGGCAACCACTAAGCAAATTTCAGAAAGAGATATAAATAAATAAGCAAACAGCGGAGAGAAATGGAATTTTTTTTTTAAATCCAAGTAATCCAAAAGAAAAAAAGAACAGATAGACTAACATAAACCAGATAGAACGGTGGTAGATTTTAATCCAACCATATTACCAATGTCGATAAATATAAACAATCTAAACACACTAAATAAAAGAGACATGTCAAAATGAAAGACAGAGATTATCAGACTGGATAAACAAGTAAGCCCATCTATATGCTGCCTATAAGAAACCCATATTAAGTGTAAACATACAGATAGGTTGAAAGTGAAAGTAAAACAAAAAACAAAAACAGAAAAAATATGTTGGGAGACAATTCTCCATGGGTCTCTGTTGAGGTAGCTGCCTTTGAACCTGCTTCTCAGTATCTGGCCTGTAACCATCTCCCCAGTTACTCCTTATTAATAAGTGATAAAATGGAGAGATGGAAATCTCATGTCTATTGCTAGCATCTATGAAATTCGTGGCAAACTTCAGTTTTTGACATGATATACCATGTAAATACCAATCAAAAGAAAGCTGAAGTGGTTATATTAATACAAGGCAAAGAAGATTTCAGAACAAGGAATATTACCAGAGATAAAGAGGCTGTTCCGCCAGAAAGGCATACCAATCTGAAATACATATGGATCTAACAAACTTTCAAAATACATGAAGCAAAAACTGATAGAACTGGAAAGAGAAATAGATAAATCTATTAAATTGGAGACTTCAATACATCTCTCAGTATTTTATAGAACGAGTAGGCTACAAACATATGGAAAAACTCAACCTCTCACTAGTGATGAAAAATGTACAAACCCACAATGAGATGTTTTAAATTAATTCCTAATTTAAAACTTAAGTCTCACAATCCTAAATATTGGTGAAGATGTGGAACATCAGAAACTCACACTTCTGGTGGGAGTATAGGTTGGTATGATCACTTTGGAAAACAATTTGGCATTACTTAGTAGAGGTGTGCTCATATTTATAATTTAAAATTCTTATGACGAATAGTAAATATAGATTCACTCAGCAAATATTAAAAACAAAATAAATAAAGCCACAGAATGTAAGTACAACACCCCGTTAGGCCTAACTAGACACCTAGACTCACATAACCCAAACAGGTTGGTTATACTTAACATGTCAGGCAGGAGTCCTCACTGCAATTCGGGGGCTAGTCTCTTTGGCCCTCTCAGGTGGCAGATCAAGTGTAAGAGAATGAGAGCATAAGGTCCTTGCAGTAGCTACTCTAGCTTACAGGTACCAAATAGCAACCAATATCTCCAGTCTCCTAGGCACAGCTTCCTGAGCTTCAGCAACAGATTTGCTTAGTTGCAAGAGTTATCAAACTCAGGGAAGTCCAAAGCTGTTAACGGTGTAACTACCAGTATTTACAATTCATTCACAGTCCTCCTCTGGTCCTTACGCAATTTAGTAATCATGAGTCATTATTACCATAAGCAATTGTGCTTGGTTATACAACCGATATTCTACCTTATCAAGCTTCCAAGTGAACAAAGCTAGGAAGTTAACCCAAGGCCCAAACTGTCCGAAGAGAAGAAAGGTTAATGTTACAACAAATAAAGAGATGCAATTTAGAATGGCACTAAGCTAATCAACTATTAATATATTTCACTGAATCCAAGATGCTAGTGATTATGACATCATTAATTTTTGTACTAAGAAAAGTGCTGTTAAGTAAATATGGTCCACTACTGATTGTAAGACATATCCCAATTACTGAGATGCACATGGAGGGAAAATATACTTCTCAGAATTGATGAAATACAGAATAATCCTTCTCCCAATTTTTCACTAAAATATTTAAGACATACAGTAAATTTTCACTTAACTTTGTCGATAGGTTCTTGGAAACCTAAACTTTAAGAAAAACTTTGTAGCAGATCTCCAAATAACATTTTGTTCAACTTCATTTTATTATAACAATGAGAAAAAAATGGTTTCATTATATGTCATTTCACTTAAAGTCACAATTTCCAAGAACCTGTCATGGACATTAAGCGAGGACTTATTGTATAACTCTATTCTCTACCTTGGGGACACGGTCTGCTCCAACAGAAACCAGTCCCCTACTAAAAATTTTCTAAGACATCTAAGGTCATACTCTCTCACTTAATACCTCTGTTCATCTACTCTAAAAACAACCAATATCAACATAATTGATGCAGCATAGCTGTCTTCATCCTGGCATGTTAAATAGCATCCAAAATCTAAATAAATGAATTAGCTCCCATCACTGATTAAATCACTAAAAGTCCTAAGGGCCTTTAACAACCTGGAGGCTTTCATGCAACTTTCCGGTAAAATAAATAAATAACAAAATTAAAAAAAAAAACAAACACTGTTTCAGGTTATCCATAAATATGTTAGTTCCCATATACCAGAGAACTGTGCAATGAGAAAAGCGGAAAAAACCTTAAACCTCAATCCAGTAGAGGTACACTAAATGAATGTTTTCATCTAAGTGGGTTGTATACGATCATTAGTTCTTTATGCTAGGGAAGGCAATTCTATCTTTTTAAAAGCAGAAAATAAATATGATTGAAGTGAACTTGCCATACCCTACCTACTGGCAAACACTAAGCCTGGAAAAATAGCCCTTGTTCATAGACAGATATGTATGGAATGGGACCTAAACAAACATTCAGCAGCATAGACAAAACATCTTCTTAAAAATGCCAAAGGAAAGAATCTGTGATAATTTACATTTAGAAACCGAAAAAATGTGAAAAGTATATGCTGTGTGTTCTCAATAACATACATAGAGGAAGAAATAAAAAGACAGACTTATATGCAGTCTAAGATATAAATGGAACTCTTAGGAAATAAGAAAAAAGAAATGAATAGAAACAACAATAAAAAAAACTACATTTTGGTACATACGCTTTTTAAAATGAGTTCTGTTATCAATGTTTTCCAAAAAGGAAAACATGGCCGGGCATGGTGGCTCACGCCTGTAATCCTTGCACTTTAGGAGGCCTAGACAGGTGGACTGCCTGAGCTCAGGAGTTCAAGACCAGCCTGGGCAACACGGTGAAACCCCATCTCTACTAAAATACAAAAAACTAGCTGGACATGGCAGCATGCGCCTATAGCCCCAGCTACTCGGGAGGCTGAGGCAGAAGAATTGCTTGAACCCGGGAGGCAGAGGTTGCTGTGAGCCATGATCACACCACTGTACTCCAGCCCGGGTGACACAGCAAGACTCGGTCTCAAAAAAAAAAAAAAAAAAGGGAAAACACATAAAATGGTCTATGCTGCAAAAGCCACACACTAAAGGAAAGGGTAAAATAAAGTTATTTTTATTTATTTGTTCTTTTTTTTTTTTTGAGATGGAGTTTCTCTTGTTGAGCTGGAGTGCAATGGCGCGATCTCAGCTCACTGCAACCTCTGCCTCCTGGGTTCAAGTGATTCTCCTGCCTCAGCCCCCTAAGTAGCCAGGATTACAGGCGTGCACCATCACGCCCAGCTAATTTTTGTACTTTTAGTAGAGACGGGGTTTTGCCATGTTGGCCAGGCTGGTCTCAAACTCCTGACCTCAGGTGATCCACCTGCCTCAGCCTCCCAAAGTGCTGTGATTACAGGCATGAGCCACGGCACCCAGCCAAGTTATTGTAAAAATATAAAATTACAAGAGTAAAAAGCAAAATCCAACCTCAATTATAGCAAATTTTGTCGGCTGAGCGCAGTGGCTCACACCTATAATCCTAGCACTTTGGGAGGCTGAGGCAGGCGGATCACTTGAGGTCAGGAGTTCGAGACAAGCCAGACCAACATGGTGAAACCCCGTCTCTTCTAAAAATTCAAAATTAGCTGGGCATGGTGGTACGCGCCTGTAATCTCGGTTACTCGGGAGGCTAAGGCAGGAGAATTGCTTGAACCAGGGAGGTGGAGTTGCAGTGAGCTGAGATCGTGCCAGAGCACTCTGGCCTGGGCAACAGAGCGAGACTCCGTCTCAAACACAAAAACCAAAAAAAAAAAAAAAAAAACACAAAAAAAGCTTTGTTTAAAATCTCCCTGTTAAAATATCTTCAGATGGGTTTAAAACTGAAGTGACATAAAAGGATTAAAAATAGTGATAAAAAATGATTTACACAATATATCACAGAAATAGTCAAACCGAAAGGAAATAGGAATAATAATTTTGACACAGGACAAAAAGATTTTAAGAAGAAATGAATTAGTCTTTTTATATTGCTAAAAAGATCTCTACAGTGCTACTCAAATGCCATCTATGAACTAGCTGTTTGCTACAGCTATGCAACAAGACAAGTACAAAGCTCGAAACTTAGCATTTAGAAACTCTTACAGCAGTCTGACAGGGAAATTCTATACCTGTTAAATAAAATAATTTTTAAAAATGGAGGTTGTATTACTATTTTGTCAGTTATTCTCATTTCATTTATTTCATTTTTCTAGTAATTCATTTTTAATGTATTTTAAAGAAGTATCAGGGGAAAAAAATCTGATTCTTCACCACAAATAATTTGAAAAGCACTGTGATAAAAGACTTATCAGTCATGAAGCTGGGATGTGCCAAACAACACATCAAAATATACAAACTTAAAACAATTACAGATGTAAGGCAAAAATGAAGGACAAATGTTTATTTGGGAAGCAAACCCATTCCATGACACATTAGATTTTTTTTAAAAAAAAAAGCACATAGAGGAATTTTAAAGTGTCACGTTTTCTCTAAGAAGTCACTGATTATAAATGTCCTATCAGTTTAATATCAGCTTTTCAGGAGGGAAAATTACTGTATTAAATGTACATACTGTGAGACACATTACAACCTCGGAAATGTTAAAATTGGGCCAGGCGAGGTGGCTCGTGCCTGTAATCCCAGCACTTTGAGGGGCTGAGATGGGCAGATCACCTGAAGTCAGGAGTTCAAGACCAGCCTGGCCAACATGGCGAAACCCCGTCTCTATGAAACATACAAAAATTAGACAGTTACGGTGTGGTGGCACATGCCTGTAATCCTAGCTACTTGGGAGGCTGAAGCATGAGAATCGCTTGAACCCAGGAGATGGAGGTTGCAGTAAGCCGAGATTGCACCACAGCACTCTAGCCTGGGCGACACAGTGAGACTCCATCTCAAAAAATAAAATAAAATTAGAAAAAAGAAATTTTAAACTGTTTAAAAAGCATTAACCAAGAAAATAACAGTAAGTCAGTAATTTGGTATTAAATGAAAAACTTCCTTTCAATTTTCAGTGAAACATGTATAAAGATGTTAATAACAAAGCAGACGCTAAAGAATACATCAATAACTTTGAAAAACTAAAAACTATATAAGGCATGGTAAAAACTGGCTTTCTGCCATGCCCCACCAATCACTTAAGGATTCCTATTTGTTTTTGATGCTGCTGGGTAAAATTATATAAGAAGAAAGGGTTTGACAACTTTAAAATGTTTAAAATTACATTAAATTACTCAAAACATGATAATCTGTCCAGCCTCGCAGTTTTCTAATACCTTTTTATACAAAAGTCAAGGGAAAAGGTCAAAGTACTTCATGTCAGATGTAGCACAGGAGGTCACAGATGTCTCTGCCACCTTCTTCCTGGCTTCCCACATCTCAGAAAAAATCTAGGATATTATTTGGGCAGTAGGTAGCATTACTGCATTCTCAAAAAAGTCTACATTCTGTGTGTTTTTCTTTTAAGTGGTCCACTGCTAATGGCTAGCCTAATCTAGCCATCCTAACATACCCATGTGGTTGATTAGGTTAAGGTTGGCTGAACAGATTGAAAATTATATAGCTGGCACTCCATATCCATGGGTTCCACATCTGTGGATTCAACCAACCACGGATCAAAAATATTCAGGGAAAGAGTTGCATCTGTACTGAACGCATACAAACTTTTTTCCTTGTTATTATTACCTTAAATAATACAGTATCACAGCTATTACATAGCATTTACAATGTATTAGGTGTAAGTGATAATTTGAAGTACTATATAGGAGAATATGCTTAGGTTATTTTATGCAAATACTACACCATTTTATATAAGGGATTTGAGCATCTGTGGATTTTTATATCCTCGGAGATTCCTGCAACAAATCCCCCACAGATACTAAGGGATGGATACTGAGGGAAGACTGTACGTAAGAGTAGAGCATTGCTAGAAGCACTACCATCATCTATGCGTGTTTTATACACATCACACACACAAACACACACACACAATGAAATTAACAAGACTCAAAGCAACATTATTAACGATTTCTTCTAAGTGACACAGAGTATTTTCCATCTATACTATACAATCTCATCATCTAAAAACAGCCTTCCAGAGGCTATGATCCTTGGACTGCCCGGTCAAAAGGACTGATGTCATAATAAAACCAAACGTAGAAGAGGAAAAAATAAATCAAAGACAGGATCCTTTTGAAGTTTTTCATTTTAACTATCAAGAGTTTTAAAAAGTTCTCTACAAAAGATTTGATAAAGCCAGGATCTTTTCCTTCCATTCCCATGCCTAATACTTAAACTTAACTTCATCTAAATGTGATTTAAAAGCCTAATTCAGATATAAAGATTATTTATGAAATGAAAAAAGATACTACTTAAATAAAAAGTAATCTACCACAAGACCTAACGGAGGAAAACATTTGGAACTCAATTTACAGATGGAGATGAACTTTACTAATATATGAAGGCTCTTTGGAATCAGTAAGGAAAAGACCAAGAGTCTCAACAGGAAAATGGGTAAAAGATAAACAGTACGCTGATAAGGAAATACCATTAAGTGCCTCTCAAGCATATGAAAAAACACTCAATCTCACTCATAATAAAAGGAATGCAAATTAAAACTACACTGAGATCCATTTTATGTCTATTAGATTGGCAATGATCAAAACATTTGAGAACATAATCTTGATGAAGACATGGAAAAAGTCTCCTATTGCTGGTGGGAGTACAGATCAAAACAACCTCTGTATTAGTTTTTCTCATTTGACGAAATCCTTGTAAGATGTTTAAAAATGTAGCATGTAAGATATATTTAGCCTGGTATGGGCTGTTGGTCATTCTCAAAAAATTGTTAAAGTTTTCTACTTTTATAGAATTCTGTTCACATAATGAAGCAGACAGGTAGGCCACTTTTAAAAACTTGGATGACTGGTCGGGCGTAGTGGCTCATGTGTATAATCTCAGCACTTTGGGAGGCTGAGGCGGGCGAATCATTTGAGGTCAGGAGTTCGAAACCAGCCTGGCCAAAATTGTGAAACCCTGTCTCTACTAAAAATACAAAAAATTAGCTGGGTGTGGTGGTGCATGCCTGTAATCCCAGCTACTCAGGAGGCTGAGGTGGGAGAATAGCTTGAACCCAGGAGGTGGAGGTGGCAGTGAGCCAAGATCACACCATTGCACTCCAGCCTGGGCAACAGAGCGAGACTCCATCTCAAACAACAACAAAAACAAAAACAAAACAAAACAAAACAAACTTGGATGATTAACACAGTAGTCTTGCTCCATCTGCTGCTCACCTCTTGATACCTTATTATGCACTTAATGGGTGCTCAATAAGTATTTGTTGAGTTGAATGAAACTAAGAATAATGCTGACGGATGACAAAAATGGAATAAAAACGAGTAAGAACAATGAATTAACTAAATTCATCTGAACTGTTGAATAAATTGCTTACATAAACACTACTTCAAGAAAGGAGCAATGCCACGCTGGCGCATGCTTCCTGAAAAATGAGTTAGCCAGCAACAGTTAGATAATAGATTGTTGCAGTAATGGCCCCCGAATTAGCCCCACTGGGTTAGGAAACCCCTCCCATACCAACTCTGGAATTGGCCATGTTGATCTGCTTTGGCCTATGGACAACAGAAAATATACGAGGCTTGCTGTCACTAGTTACTTCTGTAAATCCTACTACTCCCTCCAGGTGAAAGAGCCACGCCTAGCCTGTGGGAGACACATGGCCCCCATCACCCAAGCAAACAACCAGTAGGGATTATCTAGACATAGCTATCCTAGACCAACCAGCTCCCAGCTGACCCATCAGCTGACTGCAGCCACATCAGCAAGGCCAGACATAAGCTGCAGCAGAATTGCTTAACTGAGCCCAGCCCAGAATTAGGCTAACAAATGCCTACTGTTTCACAGCACTATGTTTTGGGGAGATTTATCATACAGCAAAAGCTGATCCAAGTAGAGAGGGGAATAGGTGGTCAAAGAAGATTTTTCCCTTACCTGTTCTGGTTTTTAAATTTCACAATGAGAATATGTCCACATACTATTTAATGACACTGAACTTATAAAAATTTTATATCAGATTGATATTAAAATCCTACTATCACCCTGTAAACACATATACATTAATTCAGTCCAAATGGGAGCATGAATTTGAGAGGAGACATTAATAATTGCTTCAGAAAAAAAAAAATGGGTTAAGAGTACCAGGGTTTACTATCTCTCTCTCTCTCTCTCTCTCTCACACACACACACACACACACACACACACAAATGTGAATAAGAATATATTCACGGTCACTGTCACATCTCAATAATGGCTATTATCAAATTCTGGAAGTGTTAGAAGACATCTCAAATTCTGCTTCACTGTTTCTTCTGTTTAAGTGGGTAATGGCCTAATACATGCTTTCTCACTTAATCCTCACATGGTATGAGGTAAACATTATGCTGCATCACTTAGGCAAAGTTAATTAAAGTCTATGCCTCATTTCCTCAACTGTAAAATGGGGATAACAGTCCTATTTTATAGAACTGTTGTGAAGACTAAATCGCTTAGAACAGGGCGCACAGTCCTTAATAAACGGTTTACCACCTCATTTAGTAAAATGATGTAAAATTAAGGTCTTTTAACTATGATAACATGGCTTCTATTTTCAAAACACTAAGCATTATTAACTAAGGTGTGAGACATCATAATTAATTTGGATATCTTTCTAGTGACTTCATTAAAAAATTAAAAGACATGCCGGAGTGTGGTAATAGCTCATGCCTGTAATCCCGGCACTTTGGGAGGCCAAGGTGAGCAGATCACTTGAGGTCAGGAGTTTGAAACCAGCCTGGCCAACATGGTGAAATTCCATCTCTACTAAAAATACAAAAATTAGCCGGGTGTGGTGGCATGTGGCTGTAATTCCAGCTACTTGGGAGGCTGAGGCAGGAGAATCATTTGAACTCGGGAGGTGGACGTTGCACGGAGCCAAGATTGTGCCACTACACTCCAGCCTGGGCAACAGAGTGAGACTTTGCCTCAAAACAAATAAATAAATAAAAATAAATAATTAAAAGACAATGTTATTAAACAAAACCTAGGAATGTATGTAGAAAATATATGGTGATGAGAGGTGACGCTGTGGGCAATAATAAATCATTTAGTCCACATTCCACAATCCTAAGTAGGTTTAAAATACAAAGGCTTCCATTTTTGTGTGTGTTACAAATTCACAAGAAGAGAGCAGTAAATCCTATTGACATGTCACCTTTACTGTGACATCTAGCATGCATACTTTCAACGTGTTCTATCACCTTTTTTTTTTAAGGCACTACTGATGGCTTTGGAAAATAAGTTTCTTTTCAGGTCCTGATGGACCACTTATAAAACATAGCCAAATTTTTAAAAAGTGTTTTAAACAGGCAATTACCTAGCCTGTAGATATGTCACTAACCAAATGTAAAAAATCTCATACCACGGTGTGCAGATGTTTTAGTTTCTCCTAATGTGAGGAATAAATGCTACAAAAATTCCATTTTTCATTTCAATTCAAACATTTTAAAGAGTACTCAGTATACGAGGTAATGTAGCAGATTCTGGAGATAAGACAGGTAAAGAAAGTAACATTTACGTTACTATGTATGCCAGACATTTGCTGGTTATCTTATTCAATCATAATAATGCTATGCTGTAGAAATTATTAAAACTCACTTTACAGAGGAGGAAATTAAGGCTAACACAAGTATAATAACTTGCTCGGGGTCTCTCAGCCACAGAAGGCAGTGGGGTTGAGAAGTATGAGGTGGGGCCCATGAAGGTAGTGCCACATGACTATTCTTAGAGACAAACACAATATCCATTGTAACAGATCCTTTAACGGCAATGTGGAAGGGGACGAAGACTTGGAAAACCAAGGAGATAATCTTTGAGAATGGGCAAAGGAGTCACAGAAGGCTTTAAAGAGGTTGATATTTAAGTTGTTACTTAAGGATGAGTAGGATTTACCAACTTCAATGCCAAGGCTCACCCCCACCCCCCTCACCCCCAATATATTAACCAAAATAAATTACTTACTTGAAATTGAGAAAAACAATTTTGAGAGAAATCTTCCTCAGATATATTATTCCATAGTTTTAAAACAAATAATATGATGACAGTTTAATTTTTAGGTTGCTTTTATGTGGCTTGTCTTGGGTTTTATTCTGAAATGAAATTTAGATTAGTCATTTTCTTGTTCTGAGAAACTAGGAGTATGCCAACATGTTTTAACTTTACATTTTTCACATATCAACATGTATTCTTATTTACAAAGTCTTTCATTTTACCATCTCAAACAAAACCTAATTTAGTATATAAATTACTCTGAAGTATAAATATATATGCAAAATAATATATTTCTTTTAATTCTTGTTATACTTCCTTGGTAATCATAATAAATGGAAGAAAAATAGAAATCTTGTGAACTGTTAGATATTACACAAGGCATTTTTGAGGTAACACACTTTCTTTTATTATTTGAATTGTTTATATAGTAGTAATGCTCTCTGAACCCAAAGAAAATTAAATAACTGCCCCAAAATAAATTGAGCTCAAATTCTTTGTATTTCCCAAAACTATCATCTAAAAAAATAGAATTGGCCAAAAAAAAAAAAAAAAAAACCACGAAATTTTCCATTGACAATTACTACTCATTTTTCTCAGAATTTACCTTGCTAGGCTTGTATTCAATTTCTGCTACAGAAAACAGTCCAGTTTACCAATGCTAATTAAGCAACAAAGTATTTTTCATTTATAAAATGAAATACTTAAAAACCCACAGAGAACTGGAAGAAACACAAGATCATCTGGAAAACTTAGAAGGAATGACAGAAAACACACACACACACCAAACAAAAACACCAAAAAGGTTAAATAGGCTGTCATTAAGAGGGTCTTACTTTCACGTATAATTTGTTTTGGTCTCAAAATCCACATCATGTTTGGACAGTAGACAGAGTTATTTCTAATTGCCTAAGATACTCATTCCTGCCTTATCCGTATTTACATGGAAATTACAAGTTAACACAATTTCACCCAAAGTTCACTGTTCCTTAACTCCCATTATTTCCTCTTATTATCACTATGATGTTAAAATGGCAGCCAGATACCAAAGTGACATACCACATACCATGGCCCGTTTCTTACTTTATAAGTAAGTTCAAACTATTTCTTTGAAATATCCAGTGCCAATGACAACATCCTCTAAAACCTACTTTAACCCAACCTATTTAGACTTGAATCATTTTTCACTTAGATTACCTTTTTTTTTTCTTAAAGAGATGGGGTCTCGCCATGTTGCCCAGACTGGTCTCAAAATCCTGGGCTCAGGCAATCTTCCTGCCTCTGCCTCCCAAAGTGCTGGGATTATAGGTGCCCGGCCCTAGATTATCTTTAACTGAGTGAATTCTAATCCAATCAAAAGCAAGATGAGAGAAAATTTAATTACAGCACCAGAGGAACTTGAAAGGTCTCATATATTCCCTCCTCCCTTTTTTGGAAATTGCATACATACAATTTTAGTATCAATTTTTGTTTATGTTTGCCCTAAACTCCTTTTGCTATAATCTTTTGTTTTCTTAAAGATACAGCCCAAATCATCATAAAACGAATCCTACTATAATCTATTCTAGATTATAGAATATTAATATTATATAAGAAGATTCTAAGCACTATTAGACACAGGGTCTCAAAGATTTCTGAACTACATATGTGCAGTTCTTTTAATAACTTCTCTGAGGTTCTGTATTTTTGTCTTTCAATTATCATCAATGCCTTCCTCCAACATTCTCTCATGTTTCGGGGGGAGAGGGGATCAGTGTGAGGTGATGAGAGCTGAAGAGTCAAGAGTCAAGATCCAAGATCCCCAATTTTCAAATCCAGCCTCACACCAACCAACTGTAGGACACTGGACAAATCCCTGAGCCTGCTATGTAGATTTCAGTTTTCTTTATACAAAATGAGTACATTTGACTAGAATGATGCTTCTCAACCCTTTTAACATTGCAAACAAAACTTGTTAGCAAAAAAAATTTTAGCACACTGGACAACAGAAGGGCATTTGAAGGCATCTACATAGTGCCTGGTGAAAAAAAATTATCATATTTTCTAATTACAGAAGAAAAAATGTAAAGTATTACGGTAGATATTTTTTGACGTATGTAATGCTGAAAATTTTAATATGAATTTCAAAATCAAACTTTTTCACATCAAGAATATTTCAAAATTAAAATCATGCTTTATTTCTGACAAACATACATGCACTATTAGGCAGTCACCTTGCAGAGCATATCAAACGCACGTGGTGAGCAGCATCCAATACAGGTGAATACAGATAGTCAGGCCTGGAGCTGGGCCACCAGGGACACCCTCCCTGCTTCCTTGGCCTCTCATTGTAAGTGGGTTGCACCTTGTTGTAGGTGGCATGTTCCTTCGGCACCGTGAATACAAACTCCAGGAACAATTCCATGATCCCTTTCCCACAAGAGGCAGCTGTACACTGTGGCTGGCTGCTGAAGTAGATTCCAAGTAGTAAGGCACACCTCATTTAATGCACTTAAAATATCAAAAGGAGCAGTAACTGCTGGTTGTCACTCACCATGCTATCTGTTCACAGGAACCCCAACGCCTTCCTTCAGCCCCCATTCCACTAGGACTACCCTTCTGTGAGCCATGTAACATCAACTGAAAACTTTGAATTAGAAGATCTCTAACAATACCTAAAGTTAAAAAACAGTATTGCAGTAATCATTTGTTTGTAACGACTATTATGGTCTTTTATTTTTTCCTTCTTACCAATTCCTGTAAGCAAAACATAACTTAAAAATATTAACTTTGAATAGTATTACATGCACATGATTTTAAAACACTGAAAAATTACCAAACAGTATACCTAAAAAGTTGGTCCATCTTTGTCCTCTAGGCAACCACTTCTACACACTGGAGGCAATTACTGTCATCAGACTCTCCCATATCCTCCCATGCACATTATGTTCTACATCTGCCTATATATATATATATATATATATATGGATTTTATATATTATAATAAAGAATTTTATTCTAATACATAGGCATATATAGCATATAAAATACATATTTTAACCACACGAATGGCAGCAAACTGCACATGCAGTCATGCCTCTTGCTTTTTTTCCTCATATCTTAGACATAGCACCACAGCAGAACACATAGTATTCTCTCATTATTTTTAAAGGCTGACTAGTATTCTGTTGAATATATACACCATAATTCACCTACTTCCCTACTAATATATGTTTAGCTTGTTTCCAATCTTTTGCAATAACAAATAATGCTGCCACAAATATTCTTAGATATTTATTTGACATATATGCAAAATGTTCTAGAGAATAAAATCCTATAATGGAATTACTAGAACAAAATATATCTGTATTTTAATTTTTGAAAACCATTTTCAAACTGCTTTCTATAGAGTATGAATACTTTATAATCCCACCAGCAATGTATGAGGCTGACCATTTTCTCTTCTCACCTTTCCCGAGTTATACTATACATAACCTTTGCTCATTTGGTAGGTGACAACGAGTATGTTGTAGCTTTAATTTACATCTTTATTATAAATAAAATTGTACATTTTTTCATATGAATTCTCTTTGCTAATTTTTCTACTGGATTATTTTCTAGTTCTTTGTATTAACAGGAACTTAGCCCTTAGTGAAGTATACAAATAAGTTTTACTAGTCTGTTTCTCTTTTAACTTTGTTTGATTTTTTTCCCCTATACAGAATTTTATTTTTATGTCTTAAAATCCAACAACCCAGTATGCTATTAAAGGACTTCACCAATCCCGGATTATGTAAAAAATAATTACCCTACCTTTTTTGTTTCTTTGTTTCATATTTAAATCTTTAACTCCTCTCTGGAAGCCAACATTATTTTTCCAGATGACTAACTGGCTATCCCAACACTGTTTATTAAACAATTCTTCTTTTCCCTACTCATAAATGAAGGTGGGATCCATTTTCATATACAAGTTGAATATCCCTTATCTGAAATGCTTGGGACCAGAAGTGTTTCAGATTTTTTCAGATTTTAGAATATTTGCATATACATGAGATATCCTGAGGATGGGACCAAGCCTGAATGTAATTTTATATAATTTTAAATAATGTTACACATGAAACAAAGTTGTTTTGGTTGTTTTTGAGACAGGGACTTGCTCTGTCACCCAGGCTGGAATGCAGTCATACAATCATTGCTCACTGCAGCCTTCACCTCCTGGGCTCAAGCGATCCTCCTGCCTCAGCCTCCCAAGTAGCTGGAACCACAAACGTGTACCACCCTGCCTGGCTAATTTTTGTATTTTTTTGTAGAGATAGAGTCTTTCCATGTTGCCCAGGCTGGTCTTGAACTCCTGGGCTCAAGCAATCCTCCCACCTTAGCCTCCCAAAGTGTTGGGATTACAGACATGAGCCACTGCATCCAGCCTGAAACAAAGTTTTGACTGCGACCCATCACGAGGTCAGGTGTGGAATTTTCTACTTGTGGCATCATGTTGGTGTTCAAAACATTTCAGATTTTGAAGGATTTCAGATTATGGAGTTTTGGATAAGGGATGCTCAACCTATATTAAGTTCTCATATATATTTGAGTTAATTCTAGTCTTTACTCTGTTTTAGTGCTGTCATGTGCCAAAACCATGTTACTTTTCAAAACATTTTAAAATTAAAACCACTTTACATACAAGTAAGAATAATAAAACCAGAAATTACTGGCTTGCTTTAATATATGAATCATTTTGCAATTTCTAAATAGAATTTATATAATTAAGTTCAATATGATCATCATGCAATCATGCATTTTGGTTGATACATATTTTGGAGACCATTACGAATCTCATGTCTTCTACTACATTTCTGGAACCATATGTAGAAAACCAATTTTTCCCTAATTTTGTATATGGATTTTTTTTAAATTATAAAATCAGTACATGTTCTCTGTAAAAAATCTGAAAATATAAAACATACCTTCCAGAGATAACCAACTTTTATACTTTGGTGTATTTTTTTCCACACTTTTAATAAGTGACTATTTTGTAAACTAATTTTTTCACATAATATAATGACAGCACTTTCCCATGTTATTACACGTACTTTTAAAACATGTTTTAAACACATCCTCCCAAATGAATATACCCAGTTTGTGCAACCATTTGCCAATTGTTGAACATTTAGAGTTGTTCTCTGTGATGATTATCATCTGTTTATTAATCCTTGCAACAAATGAGTTGCAAGAATTAATAGACGAGTTTCAAGCACTGTGGTAAGCATT
Source organism: Symphalangus syndactylus (assembly GCF_028878055.3). Lineage (NCBI taxonomy): Eukaryota > Metazoa > Chordata > Mammalia > Primates > Hylobatidae > Symphalangus > Symphalangus syndactylus. Next base: position 89,342,861 of record NC_072424.2, read on the forward strand.
AACTCTATAATGGTGAGGAAAAAGAAACACATTATCAGGATTTCTGGAGGTTACAATCTATTTGGAAAAACAGATGTTAATCTCCAACACACATAAAATTACAATGACAGCAAGTGCTATGAGGAGAGTTCATGGTGCTTTGAGAGTCTATGATAGGGAAGGCTTCCCTGAGGAAAGATAAATCGAAGTTTAGGTGAAAGAAAAGTAAAAACATTCTCGGCAGGGGCAACGGCAGGTACAAAGCCCTCACTGTGGGAAGGAGCATGGCAAGAACAAGGGACTGAGATGAGGCCAATAAGGCTGGAACAAAAAGAGTAAATCAAGAACATGGCTCAAGTCATGACTACACAGAAAGGTAAGGGCCAGACTATGCAAGACCTTGTAAGACAGGCAGATGCCACCATATAAGACACAGAGTTTTGTCCATATCCTGAAAGCAATGGAAAGCTACTGAAGCATATCAAACAGTAGGGTGATGTAATCAGGTTTGCATTTTTAAAAGATCCCTCTGATTACAGTGTAGGAAACAGATCAGAAGGGGACAAAGTAGAGTGGGATAAACCAAGATTAGGAGGCTACTGTAGAAACCTGACCAAAAATGCTAGTAGTTTAGGGTGGTGATGGATTATGAAAAGAAGTAGATGGATTCAAAAGACAACTAGATTTGCCAAAAGATTTATGCTCATAGATTAAAATCCCTAGAACTAGAATTATTGGGTCAAAAAAGAACATTTCGAGGATTCAAATACACATTGTCAAACTGCCCTGCAAAGAGCAGTTGTCTTCATCTGTCAATTACCTTGTAGCTGTTCCTCTATCTGAAATTTTAAGTTCCTTAAAAATTCCTTTAACATGACTAATCCATATTTCCTTCATGAAGTCTTCCCTGACTCCCCTTTTTGCCTGGATATAGAACATGTCTCCCACTGAATCCTTGCTTTGTCTTATACACATTTCTATAGTCCAGTCACACAGCATTTGACTTACGTTTACATGCCCATCATCTCTACTACATTGTGAGCTTTTGGAGGGTGAAGCTGTTCTTAAGGCACTTAAAGCTACAACAACTTGCTACTCAGGGCTTCAAATACCTACTTTAAAAAAAATGACCAATTTGTTTGTGATGAGTCATTACATCTCCATAGTGTTCCTGAAAATCTCTCCAATAATTGTAGTCAAATAGGTGTTATATGATCTTAAAATATTTTTAAATAGCTTAGTAAAAAACAGACTATGAACAAAACAGATTCTATTAGAGAAACTTTTACACCTGAGTTGTTGATACACGCTAATTTTCAAAATTATTCTTATTGCAAATTTAACTCAAATTTACCAAAAAAAAAAAAAAAAAAAGGTTATTCTGGTAGTTTCTTATATTTAACTTTATAAACAATGAGAATATATTTATAATTTGGATAAGCATCTACATAAACTCATATAGCATTTCAGAATTATCAGTTTCTTATGTTGAAAAGCTTGATTTCATGGCTAACAGCATCTAGAACAATCTACCAAAATATTCACTAAGCCAGAGGAAGTGGCAGAGTTCCTTAGAGTAATCTTGAAGATAAGCAGCTCCCTCTATAGTCTGTCTGGCCTACTTTGTTTAATTACTTGCTTTGTGGACATCTCACACTCTTCTATTTACTCCTACTCTGCATCTCAGCAGGGAAGCTCTTTGAAAGGATAGTTCTGTTTAACCTGGTGCTGAGGAAACTGTGAGAGCTGTCTAAACTCAGCATGAAGTGAGTTACATCAAGCAACTAAGCAAGAGTAGAGATGTGGAAAATGGACAGCTTCCCAAGTCTACCTAAGTCAAATCCTTAAATGAAGCCTGATGATTTTATTTGTGGTGAATTCTCTGAGTGGTCACACCTATATTCAAATCTAAATGAAAAAACATTGTCCTATACTTTATTCACAACCTTTCTTCACTCCATTAAAACAAGTTACCAAAATGTTATAAAAGAAAAAATTAACAACTTATTCTACAAATGATACTGCTCAATTTGATTATGTCAAAATAATGTTCAAGACATTTTAAAAACTAGTTAAAAAAATAGAGAGGAAGTTTGTTTTTGTTTTTTTAAAAATTCCATAACTCAGATGAAGAAACTTTAAGTGATACCCTTAGGAATCAATATCCTCAGTTGGCAAGGGATTAAATAAGTCAGGATTTACCATTCAAATCTGAATATCCCACTTTTTTTTTTTTAAAGACAGGGTCTTGCTCTGTTGTCCAGGCTGGAGTGCAGTGGCGTGATCTTGGCTCACTGCAGCCTCAACCTTCTGGGCTGAAGCGATTCTCCTGTCTCAGCTTCCCAAATAGCTAGTACTACAGGTGCACACCACCACGCCCAGCCAATTTTGTTTGTTTGTTTGTTTGTTTTGTAGAGACTATGTCGCCCAGGCTGGTCTCCAACTCCTGGGTTCAAGTGATCCTCCTGCCTCTGCCTTCCAAAGTGTTGGGATTAGAGGCATGAGCCACAGCACCCGGCCCTGAATATCCCTCTTTTTAAAAATACCTTTTCAAATTTCACCAACTTAAGACATGGGAGTTTTTAAACCCAAAACACTATATTTCTTAAATTACTCAAGATACGTCCTCAAAACACAGAACAATCAAAAGTCAACTGGACTGTTTTCTAAAGCAGAAAAATGCTTTTCATGCAATAATAGAAAAACTAAACTAGTAAAAGGGTATTAATCCAATCAGTTCAGAATTTGTAATATAATTTTGAAATGGCCACTTCATTTGAGAAAAAATATCTTTGGTTGCTATTTTTCAGGATCTCATTTGTAAGGCAAACTCAATTTCAAAACATTTTCTCACCAAACCAAAGTAAAGCATTAAGGACCTCCCAAAGTAATTCTTGTATATGAAGAAAGTATGTTTATGGTATTTTATGTAGCATAGGTTCATCATGAGTTACACATTTTTATTACCTTATTTTACTTGTTAGTAAAGATATAAACTATAAGGATATAATATAAACTATGTTTATATCTTTGCATTATGTTTACATCTTTACTTTCAAGTAAATCTGTCTTCATTAAAAATTCTAGCATTCAGAGTTTTACTAAGTCAGACTGGCCTCTCTTTTATATTAATAATTTTCAAGTTTTATTTTATTGGACTAGTTTTCCTTGGGGAGATAATTCAAAAGCAGATAATTCTGCAGTTTTTGATTATGTTTAATTAGTATTAATCTCACTGGGAGTTTCTGACGTGCTAATAAATGGTGGCTTGGTTTATGAAAAGTGTAAACTCTAAATGTATGCCAATGACTTCAAATTTTTTCTTGTTGAAACAAATATTTTGTTGGAAACTGTGAACTATATGGCAAATTCAATTTGGTAATTCTTAACAATTTAAAATTTGACTTTCTCTGTATCAAGTTTTGTCTTTCAATGTATATATAAAAAGTATTACTTTTTAATTCATTTAAAATATAAATTTCAAAGTATATACCAAAAAAAAAACCCCTAGTGGGGTTTTTTAGTCTTTCGTTTTTTCATTTTTGTTTTTTTTTTTAAGGCGCTGGTAATCTATTGTGGGATGTCCATGAAGGATGAAATAGGAAATAGTGTGTCTTTTAAAAAATATTCAGAAAAACAAAAGTATATCATATTATTTATTTTTTAAGGAACATTTTCTCACGTAATAGAATTACATTAGCTTACAGTGAAACTCATTTATTTCCACAAACGAAACTTTCCTATAAAACAAAGCTTGACTATCTCTCAGGGAAACATATTTAATGACTTTGTGTGGAGGAGAAAAAATTATGTGTGGAAAATAACTCAAACCATACAAGCTGTAATACACAGAAATGTCACAGTATATCCTATTAGCATGTCACTTTATGATTCGGAAATCTGGCTGAACAGGGCCATATCAACTTCACTATTTTATCCTTCCTCTGCATCTGAAGTGAGAACAGTGCATTACACTGAAATCACAATTGGAAACAAAGACAGCACCACTATATTTAAAAGGGCAGCAAACCTATCTTATAGAACACTTAATCGCCTCGATTTCCCAGCCTCCGAAGTTTCAAGTGTTACACTTTCAACACGTTAAAAGCACTTAAATTCCCCATCTTTCAAGGTTCATATCAAAATCATATTTACTAGTTTAAAAAGGAATATGCTACCAAATCTCACATTGACATTTTAACAAAGAGAATTCACATTAAAAGATAACTGCTTAGAATGAGTGCTTGTTTGGGAAAGCGCTATTATCTTGGTAGTCCACAGAAACTGTAGTAGTAAGATGGAATGGTGATGAGGGCAAGCAGCATCAAGTGGGAAATGCTATCTAAAATCCCATAGGGCAATTCATAGCTAGAGGGAAGAGCATCCTTTCCTAAGATGAATTATTTCCTAGAACTCCATTATTTCATGGAAGCAGTTCAAAGCATGCAAAAAAGCAAAACCATTTTAAAACACCTAGTAAATTGGGCCTCTATCTTTTTTATGTTATCACAAGCCCCAAGAGTTTTTGAGAACGTACCTTCTGTCACGGCTGTCTCCCCTTGCCACCCCTTCTTCAACATAGTTGTGTTTAAAAATATATACACCTGTACTTAAAATGCAATCCTACAGCCCAGCCTAGGAGCATTTCAAAATGTCTGTGCTGCTGAGTCTGGCTGTGGTTCCTAATAAATTCACCCCATTAAGTGTGATGTTTTACGTTGGGCAACATAAACACGCATTTCCTACTTCCATGGATGCACATTTCCTGAAAGCACTGCACCTGAGGATGCTGCCCTGTCCCCAGACGCTCAGGCACTAAACTCTAAGGAGTCACGACCTGCACTCACAGCAGAGCCACACGGTCACCCCAATGAGAAAGATTATCTGTCCCCAGGCGCCACTCTCTCTGGCCCACTGCATCTCCGGAACGGGCAGAGGAGAGCGAGGGTGAGAAGAGGCCATGGGGAGCGACTGACAACAAGGCTGACACTTCTCCGTTTCCAGAAAGCGGCACTTGGGGGACCCAAGAGATGTCCCACTAGCGACCGACCTCAGAGCGGGCCCTACGAACCCGTCCACCGATGGACATGGCGCGGCCACCTGGCCCGCTGTCCTGGGCGCTCGCGGCTTTAGCTCCCTCGGCCCGCGCCCTGGAGTGCGGCTGCCGTTCCCGGCAGCCACACGCAGTGTAAACACGCGGCGCTCGCCACCTCCCTGCCCGGGGGTGGGGACGCCGCGCAGCGCTCGCGCGGACCCACATTTTTGCGCCTCTTGTCACGCACGAGAGAAAAGGCGGAGGGCGGAGGGGAGGGAAGACGCGGCAGCGATCCACGGAGACGGCCGGCGCCGGCGGCGTGCGCGCGTGTGCGCGGCGGGGAGGGCGGCCCCGGCGCCCCGCCGACTCCCGCTCCCGCCCCGCGCCCGGCGCCCGCTTACCTGCCGGGGTCGCTCCGAAGACTCGCACCACCGGCACCTTCTTGACAGGGGCCTGGGTGAGGGGGGATTGGCAGGTATCCAGCCCCTGCAGCGGGCTGGCCATGTAGTAGTCTGCAGTCACTATCCTTACTGAAAACATGTTCGCCGCCGCCACCACTGCCTCCCTTCACTGGCGACCCGGCAGCGGCAGCAGCAGCGGCGGCGGCTCCCTCCGCAGCGGCGGCGGCGCCCCCTCCCCTTCTCGGCAAGGCCCCCTCCCCTCACACGGAGACACCTCGAGGAGCAGCGGCGGGCGGGGCGGTGTAGGCGCTGCTGCCGCCGCCTCCTCAGGAGCACCCGGCAAGGGGCCGCAGGAGAGAAGCCCTCGAGCTTTCGTCGGTGCTGGTGCTGCCGCCACTGCCGCCGCCGCCGGGAATCACACGGGCTCCTCGGTCCCAGGCTGCAGCTCTTGTTGCCATGATGATGATGTCACGGACGCAACCACTGGGGGGAGGGGAGAGGGGGGTGTGTGTGGCGAAGGGAGGGCTGCGAGTAGTGCGGGGGAGGGGGCTCGGCGGGAAAAGGAGCGAGCGGGCGGGCGCCCGGGCGGGACACGGAGGGCGGGGGCCGAGAAAGTACTTTCTCCCCCTCCCCCGGACACGCGGCGAGGGAGGCGGCCAGCGGCCGGCAGGGCCCGCGCGGGATCGATGACTCGGCTGGCGGGCACGGTCACCTGGGTGAGGGGCAGCGGAAGGGGCGGCGGAGCACCTATCTCATGGATGGGCTCCGAGGGGCTTGCGGGAGGAGGGCGCCAGTGTTCGGGGCCGTTTTGGCGGCTATGCGGGATTGGCCGGAGCTGCGGTGCTCACACTTGCCTCGCCGACCGCCATTTCACATCCAGCAGAGGAGGCGGGGGCAGCCGCTGAGAGGGTTTTTCACAAGGTAAGAAAATCCGCCCGCGGGAGGAGGGAGACGAGGCGCAGATCTCGTGCCGCTGCGGCCTCGCGGGAGAGAAGGGCGGGCGGCGGAACGGGCGGGGCCGGGTGCGGACGCAGCCGGCCCTTCTCAGGTAACGCCACGGCTCCGCGCGTGGCCCGGGGGCGGTGTGAAGGGTGGGGGCGCGCGGGCGCGGGCTTCGGCCTATAAAAGGGCCGCCCTGGCGTTTCCTCTTCCCGAACGTGCCGCGCGAGCTGCCGTACCGCCTCCTCTCTGCTGCTGCAGTGTCTGCGCCGGGCCATTTAATGAGATTTATTCACGCACGGCTCTTCTCAGCTTTGCGAGGGGTTGGCAGATCCAGTGCACAGGGATTTCCCACTACCATGTTTTTCTCCCGCCCCCTTCCTTCCCTCTCGCCCTAATACATCTTTCGTTGGTTTCCTCGGCCCCGCAGGCTGCGTCCCGGGCACGCGCAAGTACATGTAAGGACTTGTCAGCTGCCGGTGACCTCCCTCCTCCCTCGTCGCTCCTCCCCCAGCGGAATGTAGGATTAACAGTCTTTCCGAGAAAATTTTGGCCAAAGAAAAAGGCCCGTGAAAGTCACCGCGTTAGACGTGGCCTCCTCGTGTTTTTCACTAACACGATATGGAAGGTTTTACTACCCGAAGGCATAAAAGCACCACCGTGGGGAAGGGCCGTTTTGAATAAACAACTTTATTCAAAAATCGAGAGGGGGTGAAGCGATGCAGTTAAGGAATTTTTTGTTTTAAAGAGTAGTAACATGCAGCTGGCTTGGCTATTAAATTGGAAACGGGGTTCCTTCTGACTTGGCCACTGATATTGGGCCTGACCTTGGACAAATAATTTTGTTTCTTTGGGCTCAGTTTCTACATATGTAAAACGGGAAGGTTTCTCTTAAAAGCTAATCCTGAAGGGTTTCTTCTCAACAAAAACATGTAAGCTGTAGGAGGCAGAAAGCGTGGGTTCAAGTTCGAAATTTGCCCCTGAATTAGGACCCTTGACACATTTCTAACCCATCCAAGTAGAGATCGTTCTTTTCCATTTATGTGTTATACAGGTGCATTTTAATGGTTACCAGGTTGCCACGTATTTGAAGTGGTGTGAGAGCTACTCGTTTGAACCGTTGTGGATTTTCAAATAGGAAAATCAAAAGGCCCAAAGAGACAGCTCACTGGTAAGAAGCTGTCTATAAATTCCCTAACATATAAATGCTATAATAAGAACTTACGCTCCGAGGGATTTGAGACTGATTACTACAGTAAAATTAGCTTGTAGTTTTTAACCTCAGAGCATGATTATAAACATAGGTGGCAAGATTTCTACTAATATGCTGGAAATTAGCTAATATTTTTAAGAGGCAAAATCTCTTGATTTGAAATTTTGGAAGGCTATAGAAGTGATTTTAGAATATGACTACCATGCTAAAATGTATTTTTGATAAAATAAGTATTTTGTACACGCCGAATGTCAGATACACGGTATCAGTGATTCTCAGCGTTCCATGACACCTAGAATTCTTTAAATATTGATATTTTGGCTCTTACTGAATTATGTTTTGGGGGATGGGGCCTGGGAATCTGTATTGTTAACAACACCACTTGCCACCCCGTGATTCTTAAGCAAAATAAAATTGAGAATCGTTGTACTATATTATAATCAGTGTATCCATAACTTTTAAATTATAATATTCCTAACTAGAAAATGGTAAAAGCATCAAATTAACAGATTTGCTATTTCTAGAAGAGGGTTTCTTTCCCCTTACCTCTTGAATCAACATTATTTACTTTAAGAAAAGGCAGTTGTAACCACAAGTCAAATCCTTCCAGAACTCCAAGAATGTTCACTCTTGAAGAAAAACATTTGCAGCATGAAATTAGGAATGTTGTGTTCATTGCATGTAATTTGGTTTTAAGTTGATGCTCAAATTGAAAACCTGACAATAGCCCCCTAATTAACCACTATCAAATGTGTTTTATATATATATTCTTCCTGAAGTAAGAAAAAGTTCTGGAATTTTGAGTCAGAGAATGTGAATTTTAAACCATCATTTAGCTAAGTGATCACTTATTTCTTGGAATTTATTTCCTCATCTGTGAAATGGATAGTAATTCCTGTTTTAACTTCTCAGGGATGTTATAAGGCTCAAATGAGATAATGTATGTGAAAATATAGTAAAATGTTCATATCCGGAAGTCTGATTCATTGAGAAACAGTAAAATCACTTGGAATTGCCTTATCTACATACAGTATGAGAAATGCAAAAATTGAACTCTATACTTAATATCCTTAATGCTTTTTTTTTTTTTTTTTTGAGACAGAGTCTCACTCTGTCACCCCGGCTGGAGTCCAGTGGCGCAATCTTGGCTCGCTGCAGCCTCCACCTCCCGGGTTCAAGTAATTCTCCTGCCTCAGCCTCCCGAGGAGCTGGGACTACAGGCATGTGCCACCACGCCTGGATAATTTTTGTATTATTAGTAGAGATGGGGTTTCACCATGTTGGCCAGGCTGGTCTCGAACTCCTGACCTCACGATCCGCCCACTTTGGCCTCCCAAAGTGCTGGGATTACAGGTGTGAGCCACCACACCTCACTGTGCTTTTTTTTTTTAAGTGGCTATTTCTTGCCAGGAGATTTGAGATATGGTGAGAAACAAAACAGACATGGTCCCTTCCTTTATGAAGTTTATAGTCTAGCATTCTAAAAATGTATTTTAATCATATCAATTAACATTTAATCATCTCTTCTAGTTCACTGGCGTGTACTTACCACGTCTGCCTTTAGTAAAAGCCTACCAAGTCTCCTTTACCAATACTGTTCAACATCTGTTGACATATGCCTGTTAGCAGTTTATAATCTAGAACAGACAGTAGTAGCTACCATACTTTTGTGGCAGATACTATAAGATGGCTTATTCAGTATTCATCCAACCCCCTTCTTCCTTACTTTTCTGTACTTTAAAAGCTGGAAAACAAACTACAGTTCTCAGACTCCTTTGCAGCTAGATTGCTGGTGTGAGATCAGTGGTGTGATCAGTAAATGTTTAACAATGGCTGGAGAAGAGGGAAGGCCCTAATTTGTAGCATTGGCCAATTCTATTTGCTTTCTTTTTGAGGAACAGGGTCTCACGATGTTGCCCAGGCTGGTCTTGAACTGCTAGGCTCCTCCCACCTCAACCTCCCAACTAGTTGGGACTACGTGGTACAAATATGTCCCCTACCAGAGTGACTTCAGTAAATGTGGAGTTAGTTGGAAAGGATGCTGACAATCAGAAGCTGGCTTCAGTATATGACCTAGTTTCCAGCAATCAGATGTACATACCCATTCAGGACATGGATGTGAGAGCAAGCAACGTGATGCTTCAGCTACACTCAGGGAGATAAGTATCTTCTGACAAATACCATGAAGGAGGTATCTGGTTCCTCTGGGTAGGTAGGGAGGAGTTGTGGCATCTGTTCTAGAGTCATAGGTGCTGTCTTGCAGGCAGTGCTGGGATGGGTTTCCACTAGAATAGCTTTGTGATGTGGGATGGGTGTTCTTTGTGGTTTGGTTTTTCTTGGATGATGTTTCTAGCTTTGTTTATCCAAGTCTGGTTCTCTGGCCCTCTGAGAGATCTGTGAACTAAATAGTATCTTCTAATCCCTTTTTGCTTCAATCAGCCCAGTCACAGCCAGCTACATAATTTGTGGAGCCCAGAGCAAAATGAAAACTTAAGGCCTCTTGTTCCAACACAGGGGAAAATGTGCTATTATCTGTATTAAAATATAAAGCTTTTTCTTTGTTCTGTCGTCGCTCTCTCCACTTGTCATAGTGTTTTTAAATTTGCTTTTTAATGTCATTCTACGAGAAGAAAAATTAAATTTTTTAATTCTTAGGATGAATTTTACCATTCATCTTTATATTATGTAATGCCATTTTAAAATGAAAATATAAGAGCATTTCAATTTTATGTGGAATTACCAAAATTATACAATTCATAGCTTGTAAATGCGTCTGTATTTTGTGCTATCAGAGCAGTGTAAACTCTGCACAAAACTAAACTATTTTTATTTTCCTTCTTGATATGCACACATTCTACCAACATTCTCCATCTTCTGCTTACTGATGAGTAAGGAAGGATGAAAGGAAAGGGAGTGCTGAGTTGCCCTACTTTCCCTTTCATTCTTTGTCATCATTTTTTTGTGTAAATGGTTGGCTAATAGTGGTAAGTAACACATGAGTAAGGAAGGATGTGATGTAATCACTTGTGTTTCTTAAAGATGCTGTTGCCTTCTTTCTGCATCTGAAGCAAATTCTGATTTGAATGAAAAGTATAGCCTCTTGGAACTGTCTATGCCTCCACTAACTCAGTCATAGATGTTACATGCTTGTTTTGTATTAACTTTGTTACTCTCTTGAGTTCCTGCACCTCATAGGTCCACCAGAATCCTTTGTCATGAGGCATCATGGAGACCGTATGCAAATAGAACGGCAAGGAAGAAAGGATACATACCTCTGCTTGCATATTATGCTCTGCTATACCACTGGACTTACAAAACAAATAGTCAAACATAAAAGTATTACAATTTTCAAGACAGTGACTGCAGAGCATTAAACCAAGCACTGGGCCTTATGTGACCATACTTGTCGCATGTTCATGAAGTTGATGGCTCTGAGCTCTTAGGTTTCTCAAATGGGGCTTCTGGCATTTTTGGCGAAACAGTTTTTCATTGTGCAGGACATTTAACATCCCTGGCCCCCGTGCACTACATGCCACTGTAACAATAAAAAACTCCCCATGTATTTCTAAATGTCCCCAAAGAGGAGTTGCCGCTCTCCACTGAACTTGTAGAGTGGCCTCCACTGTGTACAGCTATGAACCATGAGCACTACAGAGTTGAGTTAAAAAAGATTTCAAATTCTCATATCCTGGAAAGCAGAATTAAGATGACTTTTTTCGTATTGTCAGACAAATAATACCACCTACATTGATGATGAAACAAATATTTGAGATAACAATTTAAAGGTGGTTAGTGGGTTCTATCTGTCACATATAAATGGTAGTTGACTCCAGATAGATGGCAATTTCTGATAGTTTAAAAAAAAAAGAAAAGAGCAGAGCACCACAGAAAAGCAAAGAGAACCATCTTACCTTCATTATCTTCATCAGGTAGCCCCCAGGAAAAACTAAGAAAGTTGTCATAATAAGATATGCTACTCTTATTACATTGGATTTGGAATTTAGTTTCATTATATCTATTTTTTTTAAGGTATAGTTCTTCATTTAAGAATATTAACATTGTCAGTGCCAGGCACAGTGGCTCAACTCTGTAATCACAGCACTTTGGGAGGCCAGTGCGGGAGGATTGCCTGAGCCCAGGAGTTCGAGACCAGGCTGGGCAACATGGCGAAAATCCATCTCTACAAGAAATACAAAAATTAGCCGGGTGCGATGGTGCATGCCTGTAGTCCCAGCTGCTTGGGGGCTGAGGTGGAAGGATAGCTTGAGCTTCGGGAGGTCAAGGCTGCAGTGAGCCTTGAGCCTCATGAGCATAGGATTCTGGTGGACCTATGAGGTGCAAGAGCTCAAAAGAGTAATAAAGTTAATATAAGACAAACATGTTACATCTATGACTGAGTTAGTGGAGTCATAGAGTTGCCACTGTACTGCAACCTGGGCAACAGAGCGAGACCCTGTCTCAAAAAAAAAAAAAAAAAAGTTCTAGCTCTATAGAGCTGATTCTGCCTCTGCTAACTGTGAACTTCAGTTTCTATGAACCTCAGTTTTCTCTTCAATAAAACGGGTAAAAGTATACTTACCTTAGGTTCTAAATCATTTCATCAAAAGTGAATTCATTAAAAAAGTGTACCAAGAATACATTCATTGGCCAGGCACGATGGTTCACACCTGTAATCCCAGCACTTTGGGAGGCAGAGGTGGGAGGATTGCTTGAGCCCAGGAGTTTGAGACCAGCCTAGGCAACATGCTGAAACCCTGTGGGACCGCGAGGCTGCTTGGTTGAGAGGTGGGAGGATCACTTGAGCCCAAGAGGTCGAGGTTGCTGCACCACTGCACTCCAGCCTGGGTGGTGGAGCAAGATCGTGTCTCAAAAAAAAAAAAAAAAAAGAATACATTTATTAAATATATTCAGGATGAATATTCTCTAAAACAAATATTTGGTAAATATAGCAAACTGATTCGTTGGCAAATTACCTTTTAGCAAATTGGACTGCTTTCCATTCCTATTAGGGATATTATAATGATTAAATGAAGTATTGCCAAAAATACTTAGCACAATCTGAATACACTTTAGCTGTAATCCCCCCCGCCCCCGCCAACATTCATACTTGAAGTCCTGCCTATTCTTTCTCCTGAACATTCCCCATTTTTGTCCACATAATCATTGTCCTTTTGTAGCCTTTCACTAGCTTTAGGTATACTATTGCAGTAGTCACTTGATTGGTCTCTTGGCTTATTCCCCACTAATTTCATTTTCTACTGTACTGCAAGGGTGATCTGTGTACCACATAAATTTTAAGTTATCGTCTTCGTCAGATTATCATCTATTGCCATAAAAACAGTGTTTATGTCATACCAACTTCATGATTTGGCCTAGATAGATACTCGGCTTCATACCTTTTCACCTTTTCCATTTATCTTCTAGCACCAGTGAGGTATTATAGCTTCGTAAACATGCCATTCTTTTTGAAAAACTATCAAATCTCTGTGCATTTGCCTTTCTAAGTGGCATAGTACATTCTCCCTTCTTGTCTCTTGGCAAAATTCTTATTTATCTTTCAAGTTTTAGCTCAAATGCCACTTCCTTGTAAAGGTTTCCCTGATTTCCTCAAACAGATTTAGGTGTTATTTCTAGCCTTCCACTTCTCTTTGTATGTGCTTCTATTATAATGCTTATATTATTGTAGTTGTTTGTTAGTCTGTCATTCTAATAGACTGTTACCTTCTTGAAGGAGCAGACCATGTCTTTTCATCTTTTATATACTAGATCCAAGTATAATGCCTAGAATATAAGTTACCAACATTTATTGAATTAAAATTTTAAAATCTGTTTACAACTCTCTCTACTGCCTGCCCAACACCCGTCCGTTACATATCAGTAAGCTAAGGCCCAAAGAAATAAAGCTGTTTAGTGAGAACTCATGCCTCCAAACTCTAGATTTATTACTTTTACTCCTATACTTAGAGAATCTTCTGAGGAGCGGCTATATAAGTAGTCATTTCTATGGTAAGAAAGACTGTCTTGTCACTGTTTTTTCATTCATCTTTAAGGAGAGGGTAGAAGGGCATAGTGATTTGACAAGAGTGGCAGTATTTTCTTTCTTATTCAATCATTTAGATACTTTGTTTTCTAGTAAATTTGGTAGAGTTCAAGCTAATTTTTTTTTTTTTTTTAGAAATTATTTTAATAGAGATAAGGTCTCACTATATTGCCCAAGCTGGTCTCGAACTTCTGGGCTCAAGCGATCTTCCTGCCTCAGCCTCCCAAAATGCTGAGATAACAGGTATGAGCCACCATGCCCTGAGAAATTATTCTTTTTGAGACAGGGTCTCTCTCTGTCACCCAGACTGGGGTGCAGTGACCCAGTCTCAACTCACTGCAGTCTTGACTTCCCAGGCTCAAGCAATCCTCCCACCTCAGCCTCCTGAGTAGCTGCGACTACAGGCATGCACCTCTACACTCAGCTAATTTTCGTATTTTTTTGGAGACAGAGTTTCACTATATTGCCCAGGCTGGTCTTGAACTCCTGAGCTCAAGTGATCCACCTGCCTTGGCCTCCCAAAGTGCTGGGATTACAGGTGTGAGCCATGGCGCCCAGCCTCAAGCTAAATTATTCTTTGTGTCATCCCTTTTCTTTCCTTCACTTTCAGATAACTCAGTTTTCTTAACTACTGTAGGGTCAAATGTCTGAATCATTTAGTCCAGTGTTCCTCAACCAGGGTGATTTTTGCCTCCCTAGGGGACATTTGGCAAAATATCTGGAGGCATTTTTGATTATCACATCTTACAATGCATAGGGCAGCCCCTACAACACAAAGAATTATCCGGTCCAAAATGTCAATAGTGCAGGTGTTGAAAAACCCTGGCCTAGTGTAAAGTAAATTTTTACCCAGCCCTTCTTGCAGTCTCTTGCCTTTATGAAATCATGATGGAAAAGAAACTCATTCCCTTTCGGAGGCATTTGGAAGGCCTAAGTAAATATGGCAAATTTTGAAGGCAATTACATCAACTATACAAAGTCCAAAAAGGCTTTATGCAGGTTTCTGCAATTTCTCCATAGAACTTTCCTGGGTACAAGGTAGGCACATAAATATTTATTGCCTAAATGAATAATAATAAAATAATTCTTGGCCAAAAGACATATTTTCTTTCTTTCTTTTTAAACCAAAGTCAGATTTATCGTGTGGTGAGAGGTGAATTTCCTGAACAGAGATCTCTCTATTCATTTTAAGCAATTAATTTACTCAGTTACTCAGAGAAGAAAAACTTTTCTGAAACAACTCTTCCACTTCCATAAATTAGCAGTAATAGTCTTAAGGAAGGAATCGATAGCCTATAAATTAAAGATGATGTTTGAGGAACAAAAAATAGAAGAAACTTTCAGAATAGAGTAATATTAGAACTGATGCCTGAGCTTTCCAGGACCCTCATTTAAATTACATATCCAGAATCGATATTGGAGCATTTCCAATGGATTATGTTATAGATAGGCAGGAGGAGACCAAACACACATAGAGTAAGGATAGATAAAATTCCCAATTTAAATAATTAAGATGCAAAATCTCAGAAGCAAGGTATCTATTTGGATCAACATATCTCAGGGTAGTTTCCCCTGGCCCCAAAGTTTATTGCATTTTAATATTCACAGTGTAAATCACATTCCAGAAAAACTCCCACTAAAAAGCTTTTTACTGAGACTGGGCAGGGTGGCTCATGCCTGTAATCCCGGTACTTTGGAAGACCAAGGTGAGATTATTGCTTGAGCCCAGAAGTTTGAGACCAGCTTGGGCAACATAGTGAGACCTTGTCTCTACAAAAAATTAGCCAGGCGTGGTGATGTATGCCTGTAGTCCCGCCTACTCAGGAGGCTGAGGCAGGAGGATTGCTGGAGCCTAGGAAGTTGAAGCTGCAGTGAGCTGTGATCACCACTGCACTCCAGCCTGGGTCACAGAGCAAGACCCTGTCTCAAAAAGCAAACACACACAGAAAACTTTGTTATTGACACTGGATTCTCCTAGATTTTGCTCTATTTTACATCCTCATTCCAGAGGCCAGAAAAGACTACTTATTCTCAGATGTGTAAATATAGATAAGTCCTTCTATTTCTTCATTTTCTCAATAAAATGTATTTTTCCAATTTTAAAAGTTTTAAATGCATAGCATGGAAAATATGGAAGACAATAAAGAAAAATATAGAACATTCAGTCTCACCCAGTGGGATTCATGATTAACATTGTAGTCCATTCTGTTTCTAGAAAATTTTTCTGTAAATACATAGAGAAAATAATGTCCTAGTTTTTTCACTTTGCATTATAACAAGCATTTTCCATATAAATTAAAACTCTTCATATACATTGAGGCCGGGCACGGTGGCTCACGCTTGTAATCCCAGCACTTTGGGAGGCCGAGGCGGGTGGATCACGAGGTCAGGAGATCGAGACCACGGTGAAACCCCGTCTCTACTAAAAATACAAAAAAAAAAATTAGCCGGGCGTGGTGGTGGGCGCCTGTAGTCCCAGCTACTCGGAGAGGCTGAGGCAGGAGAATGGCGTGAACCCGGGAGGCGGAGCTTGCAGCGAGCCGAGATCGCGCCACTGCACTCCAGCCTGGGTGAGAGAGCCAGACTCCGTCTCAAAAAAAAAAAAAAAAAACAAAAACAAAAAAAACTCTTCATATACATTGTTTTAATGGCTGCAAAATATGCTGTGTTGTGGACATACGATAATTTACCTAACCATTTTCCCACTGTTAGCCAACAACAGAATGGTTCAAATTTTACATTATCGTGTATATCACACTGAGCATTTTTAGGCTGAAAATTTTGCTCCATTTTGGATCCTATCCTGAATTTTTCAAGGAACTTACTTTCTAATTCAGTATTTGATATCACCAGTTCTTGGTACATGCCATGTTCTTTCTACACAGAAGAGAGAATTGCATGTGATACTCATTCTGCCTGGTTTGCTCTTCCTTTCCCTGTCTCTTTTTGCCCAGTTAACCCACTCTTTTCTTTCTTAAAGATTTCAGTAAGTAGGAGTAGAGACCTTCCTGTGTTAGTACTTACTCAAAATATTATAAAATTTGAATAGGAAGATTTTTTAATAGAGGTTTTTTTGTTGTTTGTTTGCTTTTTTTACTTGAAGTTCCGGGATACATGTGCAGAATGTGCAGGTTTGTTACTTAGGTATACATGTGCCGTGGTGGTTTGCTGCACCTATCAACCCATCATCTAGGTATTAAGCTCCGCATGCATTAGGTATTTGTCCTAATGCTCTCCCTCCCCTTGTCCCCCACCCCCCAACAGGCCCCGGTGTGTGTTGTTCCCCTCCCTGTGTCCATGTGTTTTCATTGTTAATAGAGGTTTCAAAGATTATAATTACATCAGCTTAACTGTTATCTCTTCACTCAGTCACCTATTTATTTTATTTTATTTATTTTTTTTTTTATTATTTATTTATTTATTTATTTTTGAGACAGAGTCTCACTCTGTCACCCAGGCTAGAGTGCAGTTGCACGATCTTGGCTCACTACAACCTCTGCCTCCCGAGTTCAAGCGATTCTCCTGCCTCAGCCTCCCAGGTAGCTGGGATTATAGGTGCCCACCACCACACCCAGCTAATTTTTGTGTTTTTAGTAGAGACGGGGTTTTGCCATCTTTGGCCAGTGTGGTCTCAAATTCCTGACCTCAGGTGATCTGCCCACCTCGGCCTCCCAAAGTGCTGGGATTACAGGCATGAGCCGCCGTGCCTGGCCCAGTTGCCTATATTAAACATGCATTTTATTGCTCAATTCTAAGCTTTTTGTATTATGTTAACTTTTTATTAACTCATTGATATTTATAAAATCCTACGTTAAACGATGTGGTTGATGTTTTTTTTTCTTTAAAGAGTGAGACATGGTCCTGGACTCCAGTATTATGTAATTGACCAATAAGCTGTAAGTTTCTTGACATTAGGTATCATATTCTACATTTCCTTTTTTCTTTTAAGACAGGGTCTTGCTCTGTTGCCCAGGCTGGAGTGCAGTGGTGCAATCACACTTCACTGCAGGCTTGACCTCCTGCGCCTAAGCGGTCCTCTCACCTCAGCCTCCTAAGTAACTGGGGCCACAGACATGTGTTACTGCTCCTGGCAAACTTTTTTTTTTTCTTTTTTTTTTTTTTTGAGACTGATTCTTGCTCTGTCACCCATGCTGGGATGCAGTAGTGCAATCTCAGCTCACTGCAAGCTCCGCCTCCTGGGTTCACGCCATTCTCCTGCCTCAGCCTCTTGAGTAGCTGGGACGATGGGCTCCCACCACCAATTTTTTTATTTTTGTAGAGATGGAGTCTCCCAGTGTTGCCCAGGCTGGTCTTAAACTCCTAGGCTCAAGGGATCCTCCCAGCTGGGCCTCCCAAAGTGCTGGGATGATAGGCATGAACCACCATTCCCAGCCCGTTTCCTTTTTCCCTTTGCACAGTACCAGATATGGTTGGTACTGCAGAAATAATTTCCCCCTGCCCTCTACATTGATCATTTGATGACCAAATAGTGTCCGTCTAGCCACTTATTTATGACTTGTACAAAACATTCCGCTTTCTGAGGTAGACAGTGATATTCTAAAGCCATCAGTAAGAGTAATTTTCAGTTTGTTGAAAGTGAACATTCTTTGTGTAAAGGTCAACCTGTCAGGAAATAGCATGCTACTCTGTTCTTTTAAGATTATTTTTAAAAACCTTTGTATATGTGTGTTTTTATACTTAAAAAAAAAAAAAAAAAGTAGTGAGAAACTATACCTAGTGGTCTCACCAGATGTTTTCAAATCAGAACTGAGGCAATCTAGTTGTAATTTATTTTCACAAATTAATGAGAACAAGAGCTGATATTTTTCTTGCTTCAATTAGCTGGTAATTTCATTCTCCATTCCTCTTTAGCAGGGAAAATCTAGCCTTAGGATGAAAATGTGAACCAGAGGTTCTTGCCAAGTCTGCAAAGCAGTATAAAGATTAGTTTTATGAATGAAGGAAAACACTACTCATTTTTCTTAAGCGGCTGCTTACTTCTGCATTTGTATAAAATGTTTTTAGACTGAAAGCTCATAGAGAAAGGGGAAGGATCCTCATTCTAGAATATCTGCTCCCCTGTACTTAGCATATTCATAGTCTTTCAAGACTTAATTTATTAAAGATGTTAAAGACTGGCACTTGGCTTACAGTCTTCCTCCTTCACCTGAATTCCTGCCCTCATCCTAAGTAAATTCATCACCCAAGTAGACAGCCCATCTAATACTGTTGGGAAGGGAAGGTTATACCGTGTTATGTGTTAATTTCTACCTTATGCTAGGCCGGGCGCGGTGGCTCACGCTTGTAATCCCAGCACTTTGGAAGGCCGAGGCGGGCGGATCACGAGGTCAGGAGATCGAGACCACGGTGAAACCCCGTCTCTACTAAAAATACAAAAAATTAGCCGGGCGTGGTGGCGGGCGCCTGTAGTCCCAGCTACTCGGAGAGGCTGAGGCAGGAGAATGGCGTGAACCTGGGAGGCGGAGCTTGCAGTGAGCCAAGATTGCGCCATTGCACTCCAGCCTGGGTGACAGAGCGAGACTCCGTCTCAAAAAAAAAAAAAAAAAAAAAAAATTTCTACCTTATGCCAAAGTATGGTATTATAATTCTCCTTTGCATACCCAAAGTTAACAATAGGCGGAATCATTTGATTATCATTCCCTTAGATGTAGCTTTTATCCTTTCCTGTTTTACTTTACAGTTTTGGGTCTAGTTCATCTGATAAGGTACATTTCTAATATTTTTTAAATTAATATTTATTCAATCAAAAAGAGCATGTCTTAGACATCATGGGATGAAATGATAACTGAAGGAAAATAACTCTTAAAAATAGTTACCCTATTTAAAGAGGCTTTTGTAAATCAAAGTAGTCTCTAGTTGTAATTCAGGGCCAGAGGTCTTAGGCCCAGGTCCCTTGAGTTTTTTCATTCTTGAGTTTCCCAGCTTCCCCCTTCTGCTCTCAAAGATTTTCTAAAAACATGCCCTTTTTTTCCCCTGTGGTAGCAGGGAAAACAGCACTATTTGGGTGAGGAATAGTAATGGGGCTTATTGGTATGTATAGGTCATTTATTGAATGATAGTAGAGCATTCTGGTGTTTAAACTCTGCAGCCCAATTTCCCTACTTACCTGCTCCATAACGGGCAAATTACTTTCTGTGCCTCATTTTTCCTGTCTGTAATAAACAGATAATAATAGTAGTACCTACCTCTTAGTGTTGTTGTGAAGATTGAATTACATATATTAAATGAGTTAACACCTTAGACTGCTAAGCACTCAATAACTGTAAACTATTCACAATTTAGCTTCTCTATTTCCTAAAATATACTTATTCATCAAGAAGGATGATGTAATAGTGAAAGGTAGGAGTTTTTAAAATTTCGTTGATTGGATGTAAAAAGTAGATTCTTAGAATTTCAAATAACCCAAGAAATTATTTATACCATTGGTTCTTAACCAGTAATATGCATCAGAATCATTTATGAGATGTTGTAAAGATACATTTACCTAGGCCCTTTCTTCTCATATCTACCAAGTCAGAATGCCCACAGGCAATTCCAATGCAGTCTTCCTGTCAAGACCATTGAAATAATCCAAGTCTTTAGATTTTATAATGAAGAAATTGAGACTCAGAGAAAGTAAATCACTTGCCTAAGACCCCATAGAGTAAGTGAGATCCAGGTTACCTACCTCCTTGGTAAGCGATCTTCCTATTCTTCTGTGTTGCCACCAAATATATTAACTTTTAAAGAACCTAATACGAGAACTTATCCTTCTGTCAGTTATATCAGGAAGAATAATATAGGCTTTAAAACTTACTTTATTCAGCATTTAAATCAAAATAACAAAATTCCGGCCAGGTATGGTGGCTTACATCTGTAATCTCAGCACTTTGGGAGGCTGAGGTGGGAGAAACCCTTGAAACCAGGAGTTTGAGACCAGCCTGGACAACATAGTGAGACTCTATCTCCATGAATAATAAAAAAAACTAGCCAGGTGTGGTGGTGTGCACCTGTGGTCCCAGCCACTAGGGAGGCTGAGGTAGAAGGATTGCTTGAGCCTAGGAGATCAAGGCTGCAGTGAGTCATGATCACACCACTGCACTCCCAGCCTGGGAAACAGAGTGAGATCGTGTCAAAAAAAAAAAATTTTTTTTTAATTTTTACAATTTATTCAGAGGACTATTGCACCTGTACAGTAGAACTTAAAGTGAATTTTGCTGTCCTTTTCATGTGGACATGAGTCTTTGCCACAATGCTTACTACTAGTGAGTACAAGAAAACGCTGTGTGGGACAGAGTTGCTCGATCCAACCTCACAGATTGACAGGCAAACAAATGTTTTATAGGGCAAGGTAGCTGTAGGAATTAAACTTTTTAGGACTTTCGATAACAGAATATGTACTTCTCATAATTAGGGTTTTTTAAACATTTTTAAGGATTTTTAAACTTTTATAAAATAATCTCAGAATTTTCTAGTCTGTGAACAGTTCATGTAGAAAAATCAGTGGTTACTATGTACACTGTTATTGCAGCTTCACTGAAAGATTAAAAATCTAAAAAATACAGTAAAAATAAGTTCTGAGTTTTTGTATTGATGTTGGGTGCTGTGATATTATCTCTTTTAAAATATGTTTTTCTTTTTCCATAATATAAAAGAATCAAAAAATACATTACAACTTGTATGTGAACTTGTGCAAATGTGTGAAACAAATTAAGGTGACAGGGCAGAAGCAAGAAAATGAAGCTCAAATGAAATCCACCTCTCAAAGCAGGTTCTATTTAATTTCTCTATATTTGTTATTATAAATTTTTTATTTTCATGTATGTGTTTCTTTGCTAGAGATGATAATTGGGTGCCAACCTAACTTCCAATTTTTAGGTGATTATTTTACTAACAAGCCACTCACCTTGATGAATGCACTGCACGGCCCCTCCTCCAAAGTCCACCATTCCAGATCCTCATCAATATGTTATGACTACTGTTGCCTTTACTGTGTCTCTGCCTGATTCCATACCCTTTGCTCTACATTTCATCTCAGGTTCTGTCTTTTGGACCTTTTCACTTGATGCTTGTTCCTGGCATTTGAATCCCCATTCAACCTGATGATCCTTGATTTAGACTCACCATCCAGTTCCAGGCTGCTAGGATTTATTACCCTCTGATTTCAGCAGCTCAGAAATCCCTGGCACAGTCACAGGCTGGCTACCTCAAGGGGACCAGTCCCAAACACTAGTGCTATATTATAAACATCCATTTATTCATCTTTTTAACAGATTTTACTTATTGCACGCTACGTGTAAGGCACTACAGAAGTTTCTGGGGATATAGAAGATTAGCGGCAGAAAGCTCTTAAGTCTCTTAAAATCTGGTAGGACAAATAATACAACTACATAATGATAATTTAAGACAGTATGTGTTCAACTACTAGAAGTTATATATATGAACAGGACAGTAATTAACAAAAGCTTCAAGTAGATCCTTAAGTAATTAAGGAGCATAGGGTATGAGGATACGTTACCAATAACCTAGAGTGGTAGGTCACTGACAGGTGGCATCTTAACTAGATTTTGATGGTAAGATAGGGGAGACATCGTGGAAGACAGATATTACAAAAACTGGAACCAACAAGAACAGAAAAAATGTTATGTTAAACCTTATTTATCCAGACTGTTTGACAGTGTAATGAGGAGTAGAAGAAAGGGGCGTGGTGGCAGGCGCCTGTAGTCCCAGCTACTTGGAGAGGCTGAGGCAGGAGAATGGCGTGAACCCGGGAGGCGGAGCTTGCAGTGAGCCGAGATCGCGCCACTGCACTCCAGCCTGGGCGACAAGGCGAGACTCCGTCTCAAAAAAAAAAAAAAAAAAAAAAAAAAAAAAAAAAAAAAAAAGAAAGCTTAGAAAAATTGGTTAGAACCAAATTCTGGAAGGCTTTGAATGGTGAAGAGTTTAGAGTTGGCAAGCATGTATTGGACAGGACAGTCAGAAGGTTTTGAGCAGGAAATGAAATGATAATTGGCTTGATTTAGCAGTGGTATATAGAAAGGATTTGGTGGTGAGGCGATACGCAGGCAGAGACTGTAAACTAGTAATTTAAAGTAGGGGAGGGTCTGGAGATGACTTTCTTCATGTCATTAAATCTTGTTATTTGTGAGATGCTGAGCTAGATGCTGGGGATAGAGTGAGAACTAGGTCCTTGCCATGAGGGAGTTTTCAGTCTAGTGAGAGACATTGATATCTTAAAGGCTCCTTGAGGGGTCTCTATCCAAAATTTGGTACTCTACTTCTGACTCTTGCCTGATTACTAGGTGATTGGATCCTCAGTTTACAGTGGGCTGTGTTTCCTACCCTCTCAAACTGCTTTTCCATTTTTTGTGTCAGCTAAGGCAAAAATATTGCAACCACTTGTATATGGAGAAAAGCAATTTATTACTTAAAACAAGATAAGACATGAATACTGCACCAGATAAGGCAAAGAAGAAAATGGCATGTGTCTTAAAGAGATAACTGAAGATGATGTGGAGAATGAATTGGAGGTTATGTTAGGGGCAAGAAAACTAGTTAAGAGGCTGTCGTAGTAATCTACCTGCTTAATTAAGAGGGCCTACACTAAGACAATGTAAAAGAAAAGAAGAGGAGTCCTTGGTGGCTACTTCCACCATAATCCTTTCTGTCTCTCCCTTGGTACAACTAAGGGATAGATAGGTGACTCTCATTTGGAATTGACCTTTGAACTGAGGGATTCAAAAACAAGAAACACTCAGTTTACTTCAGACTTAGGGGTAATGCTCCTACTGTCAAGTAGTCTAGTTTCTGGTTCTCTTTTTATTTGGAACATGGTTCTGCAGTCTTTAGTGAGCTTCCTGATAAATCTTTCTTTCACATTAGTTAGACCATTAGTTACTAGTGGTTACAGTATTAAAAACAACACAAAACGAAACAAAAACTACCCTAATTGACATTGTATGTGATATTTGAAGCACCTATGGATAACCAGGAGAAAACTGTTAAGAGAGTTGGAAATATGGAACACCAAAATCAGCATCACCTGGGAACTTACTAAAAATGAAAATTAACAGGTCCTATCCCAGACTTACTGAATAGGAAACTGGGAGTCAGGCCCCAGCAATCTGAATATTAAGAAGCCGTCCAAGCGATTCTGATGCACACTGCAGTTTGAGGACCAACTGAACTAGAGCTTGAAATAGAGATTAGGAGTAGAAATAAAGATGTGTAAGTCAGATATATAATAGTCACTCTTGAGAGAATGAATAAACTCCCCAGAAGAGTGGAAGAGAGAAGATGAGCCCTTGAAGTAAATGGAGCAATCAAAGAAATAAAAACTAGTGGAGTACAATAAAAGCGGGAGAAATTTAACAGTGGTATGAAATGACCTATAGTGTCAGGTGCTGTACAGAGGCCAGCATGGATGAGGATCATGCCAAAGCTATAAGACCGACCATTAGAATTTTGGTGTCAATTAAAAGAGAAGTGGTACAGATAAGAATAAATGGCAAAAGAATATAAGCAAAAACTAAAGGATACTTTTTGCAGCAGTTTGGGAATACAACAAAGGGAATTAGAATAGTATGGTCAGGATGAGGTTTTTCAGGGTAGATGCATCATTTAGGTTTTGCTGTGTAACAAACACTCTAAAGTGGCTTAAGACAATAATAATTATTATAGCTCACATGTCTGTGGGTTGGCTCCACCCAGCTGGGCTTGCTCATACATCAGCAGACGTACTGGGAGCTTTGCTCTAGGCTGGACACTTACCTATCATCCTCCTTCTGCGACTGTCCAGCTCACTTAGGCGTATCTTTCTCATGAAGATGGAAGAAGTGTTGAAGAGGGCAAACAGAGGCCGGGCGCGGTGGCTCACACCTATAATCCCAGCACTTTGGGAGGCCGAGGCGGGTGGATCACCTGAGGTCAGGAGTTCGAGACCAGCCTGGCCAACATGGTAAAACCCCGTCTCTACTAAAAATACAAAACTTAGCCGGGTGTGGTGGCACGTGCCTGTAGTTCCAGCTACTCGGGAGGCTGAGGCAGGAGAATCACCTGAACCTGTTTGCACCACTGCACTCCAGCCTGGGCGACAGAGTGAGACTCTCTCAAAAAAAAAGGGGGGGTGCAGACACAAACACATGGACTCCAAACTGACACTGGCACTTCACCCTCATTCTAGTGACCAAAGCAATATATGTGGCCAAGCGCGTATTCAAGGAGCAGAGAAACAGAACTCTTCTCTTTAGAGAACTTGCAAAGTGACATGGCAAAGGGCATGGATTCATAGAGGGATGAAGAATTGGGACCCTTAATACTACAGTAGGAGGCCAGGAGTGGTGGCTCTTGCTTATAATCCCAGCACTTTGAGAAGCCAAGGTGAGAGGGTCCTTTGAGCCCAGGAGTTTGAGACCAGTCTGGGCAACATAGGGAGACCCTGTCTCTCCAAAAAAAATTTAAAATTAGCCAGGTGTGATGGCATGTGCTTGTAGTCCCAGCTACTAGGAAGGCTGAGGCGGGAGGATTGTTTGAGCCAAGGAATTTGAGGCTTCAGTGAGCTATGACTGCACCATTGCCCTCCAGCATGGGAGGCAGCAAAGCAAGACCCTGTCTCAAAACAAAACACAGTAGAGATGACCCGAACATGCTTGAAAGTACAAAGAAGGAATATGTAGAATGAGGAAGAAAGAGAAGTAAGGAGAAAGACAAATAAAAGTTCAGAGAATTAACCTTTGAAAACAGAAAAGATACTTCTGGGAATGGAAAGAAGGGAATTTGATTGGATTAAATTTAACAAATTAAAATCCAAGATGCCCAGTTAAAATTGAATTTTAGGTAAACAATTTTTTTTAGTATTTAAGTATGTCTCATGCAATATTTGGCTCAGTACATTTGGTATTTTTTGTTATCTTAAATACTATTTACGTGTTTCTATATCTGGGACATACTTTAAACTAAAATTTTTCTTGATTATTGTAAATTAAAATTTAACTAGGCATCCTGTATTTTATTTGGCAACCCTACTTTGGATGAATTTTAAATAAATCCATGGTAACATAATCCATAAAGGGATAGATGGGTATATTCAGGGATTTAGTCCTAGAAAAATTTCGGAACTGCTGCTATAGATGCTGTGTAGTGTCAGTGAAAGAATTGCTGAGCAGTAGTGAACTCACTTAAAAAGAAGCAGCATGACTTTTCTTGATTGAATCCCTGCTAAGAAGAGTGATAGCAGAGATTGCTGGTACAAGGGACCACTTTGGTTTGGCTCTAGCTGGTGAGGACTGAGCAGGAGATTTGGGCATAATTGAAATGACTAGAGTCCAGGCTGTAAAGGAAAGCAAGTGAAACCAAAAGATGAATTAGAAGGGACTGAGAGTTTGGCAGTCACAATGAGTCAAAGAGGTGGAAGTTCACGGGGAAGAAACTCAGAATTTACAGTCTTGGAGGAATGGTTCTGTATTATAACGGGGTTAAAAATCCAATTTCACATTTACTTTTACTAAATTAAAAGTAAGAGCTCTGGAGACAAGATACTTGGTTTTGAATTCTGGTTGTGTGATCTTGGCCAAGTAATTTAACTTCCCTGTGTCTTTGCTCTTTATTTGAAAAATAGTAATAATGATGGTTCTTGGGGCCAGGTGCGGTGGCTCATGTCTGTAATCCCAGCACTTTGGGAGGCTGAGGTAGGTGGATCACTTGAGGTCAAGAGTTTGAGACTAGCCTGGCCAACATGGTGAAACCCTGTCTCCACTAAAAATACAAAAATTAGCCAGGCATGGTGGCATGCGCCTGTAATCCCAGGTAGCTGGGAGGCTGAGGCAGGAGAATCGCTTGAACCTGGGAGGCAGAGGTTGCAGTGAGCCGAGATCAGCCATTGCACTCGATCCTGGGCGACAGAGTGAGACTCTGTCTCAAAAAGAAAAAAAAAAAAAAAAAAAATTGGTTCTTACCTCATAAGGTTATTGTGAGGATTAAATGAAATAAACCATGTGAAATAACAAGAACACTATGTCTGGTTAAGTGTATCTATAATCACTATATATGAGTGCCCTAGAGAATATTATTTTAAAGAAAAAATGGCAAGTATACATTGTATATTTTCCTCCTTGGTAAGCTAACAAATGCTGTTTGGTAGAAACAAACACAATTATCTACCTGTTGAAGTTGAAGCTCACACAACTTTTACTATTTAAGGTTGTTTTCTTTAACTGTTATTACAAGAAAATAATTATGCTCAAGTCGTATCTGTCTCATTTCCCTGTAGGTGACCATGCTTTGGGATTTTCATAGTTTGAGTGATTCCTATGGGCTCTATCACCCAGCGAGTTAAAGAAGACAAGATTCCACCCCCAGGGGGTTGTGGTTCTGGGAATGTGAGCAGCTTGTTTTCATGAGATCTGCACCTTGATCTGGCCTGCTATTAGGATCTGTGGTGGTGGTGGCTGTCTAGTTTTAGTTGTTTCTTTTATCTTACACAGATTTTTGTAAGTTATTTGCATATAAAGGTTTTTGAAAAGTGAATGTTTTATGGGGCTATCTTGCTTATACAAAGAAAAATTGAAACTATTTTAAAATAACCACTCGTGTTACACTTGTCTCTTCTAAAATAAATGAAAGTATTAATGTTGTTGTCTGGAAGGAAAATGAAGACCAGGAAAATAGCTATGCTCTTAATGTTTTAAAATAGGTAATATTATTCTCTGTTTGAATGAAGCCTTCTAAGGAATTACCACAGTCTCATACACAATCGACTTAAATGCATTCTTTATCTTTAAAAGGAAGCAGAATAGGATCATTGAGTAAATCACATGTGTTCACAGTCTTGTCTGGTGTAATCATATACTACACAAACACATTATTCTGTAGTCAGGAGGGGAAGGGGACATTTGAAGCAGGACTTGCCCTTGAGGAGGCCTTTTTCTGCTTAAAGAGTAGTGCAGTGAAAGACCACACAGTAGAAGATAACAAAATATCTTCCATGCCACCCCCACTTTTTCATTTTCTCATTCTCCTTTGTTCTCTAAGGACATCTGTTATAATGATTATTCTGTAAAACTCATAGGTACCTAGCAGAAGCCATATCATATTTCATTTATTATTTTGTCTACTTAATTATTGTTTTCTTTTATATCATGCAATTGTGGGTTTTAAAAATATTCTGTTTATAAAAGATATGGAAGTATGTTATAGAAAATTTATTAGTTAACTGTAGATATATAAAGAGTAAAAGTTTCAACTCTGAATTTAATAAAATTATATCTTAGGAAGCCCAGTAGACTTTTATTAAGCTACATCTTAAAAAGATAAATATACTAAAAAGAGATACTTAAAAAGATGAATTTTCCTTTCTGTATTAATTACAATGGATTTTTAGATACTTTAATATGGAAATATATAAAAGTAGTGTTTAGACATTTGAAAAATTAATGGGAATATGTATTTTGCTGTGTGGTTCTGAAAGTACTAATTGGTAACTGAATTGAATCAAAATATCAGAGTTGAGATTAAAATAAAGAGCTAAAATTAAATAATCTCTTCAGAGACTTAACAGAGATCTTTCATTTGTGCCAAATTTAGTAAGATTTGCCTCAATTCAGTTTTACTTGTGGTGTATATTGATTTTTTAAAATGTCACGTGTATGGTGGCTTATGCCTGTAACCCCAGCACTTTGGGAGGCCAAGGCGGGTGGATCACGAGGTCAGGAGATCGAGACCATCCTGGCTAACATGGTGAAACCCTGTCTCTACTAAAAACACAGAAAAGGCCCGGCACAGTGGCTCATGCCTGTAATCCCAGCACTTTGGGAGGCCGAGGTGGGTGGATCACCTGAGGTCAGGAGTTTGAGACCAGCCTGGCCAACATGGCGAAACTCCATCTCTACTAAAAATACAAAAATTAACCAGGCGTGGTGGCAAGCACCTATAATCCCAGCTACTTGGGAGGCTGAGGTGGGAGAATTGCTTGAACCTGGAAGGTGGTGGTTGCAGTGAGCCAAGATCGTGCCACTGCACTCCAGCCTGGGTGACAGAGCGAGACTCCATCTCAAAAAAAAAAAAAAAAAATTATCTGGATGTGGTGGCGGGCGCCTGTAGTCCCAACTACTTGGGAGGCTGAAGCAGGAGAATGGCGTGAACCCGGGCAGCAGAGCTTGCAGTGAGCCGAGATTGCACCACTGCACTCCAGCCTGGGCGACAGAGCGAGACTCCGTCTCAAAAAAAAAATACAAAAACGACAAAAAAATTAGCTGGGTGTGGTGGCAGGCCCCTGTAGTCCCAACTACTGGGGAGGCTGGGGCAGGAGAATGGTGTGAACATGGGAGGCGGAGCTTGCAGTGAGCCAAGATCACGCCACTGCACCCCAGCCTGGGCAACAGAGTGAGACTCCGTCTCAAAAAAAAAAAAAAAAAAAAAAAAAAAGTCACATGTAAGCATTTGAAAGGCATTCTTAATTATGAACAATAGTTATGTGAGATTTTGGAAGATCCAATATAGATGCATTATTTCAAATGTTTTCAACATTTTGATTGTTGGTTTGCTGTCTATATTGTGGATGCAATTCAAAATTCAAGATTTTTCTTTTTATTATATTTCTATTTATTATTTTTATTAAAGAATTAGGTTCTTTACATTGCCACCCAATTTCAGCCTAAGTTGATCTTTTGGGGATTCATGGAATTTATGTTTGAAGGGTTTTTAAAAATTTTTTTAATGAAAAATTTTAAACATATACAAAAATAAAGCAAATAACATGAACCTCCAAGTTTTGTTTGAGTTTTTAGTAATATGTTAGTACAGATACTGTGATTGTTGATGCAACAGATGTTCAAGAATTCAAAAAATGCTTGTTGCTTAATGTGCACCTGAAATAATTTGTCAGAGACTAGGATTGCAACCCTTGCTTTTTTTTGCTTTCCATTTGCTTGGTAGATCTTCCTCCATCCCTTTATTTTGAGCCCGTGTGTGTCTCTGCATGTGAGATGGGTCTCCTGAATATAGCACACTGATGGGTCTTGACTCTTTATCCAATTTGCCAGTCTGTGTCTTTTAATTGGGGTATTTAGCCCATTTACATTTAAGGTTAATATTGTTATGTTTGAATTCGATCCTGTCATTATGACGTTAGCTGGTTATTTTGCCCATTAATTGATGCAGTTTCTTCATAGCATTGATGGTCTTTACAATTTGGCATGTTTTTGCAGTGGCTGGTACTGGTGTTCCTTTCTATGTTTAGTGCTTCCTTCAGGAGCTCTTGTAAGGCAAGCCTGGTGGTGACAAAATCTCTCAGCATTTGCTTGTCTGTGAAGGATTTTATTTCTCCTTCACTTATGAAGCTTAGTTTGGCTGGATATGAAACTCTGGGTTGAAAATTCTTTTCTTTAAGAATGTGAATATTGGTCTCCACTCTCTTCTGGCTTGTAGGATTTCTGCTGAGAGATCCACTGTTAGTCTGATGGGCTTCCCTTTGTGGGTAACCCGACCTTTCTCTCTGGCTGCCGTTAACATTTTTTCCTTCATTTCAGCCTTGGTGAATCTGACGATTATGTCTTGGGGTTGCTCTTCTCAAGGAGTATCTTTGTGGTGTTCTCTGTATTTCCTGAATTTGATTGTTGGCCTGCCTTGGTAGGTTGGGGAAGTTCTCCTGGATAATATCCTGAAGAGTGTTTTCCAACTTGCTTCCATTCTCCCCGTCACTTTCAGGTACACCAATCAGATGTAGATTTGGTCTTTTCATGTAGTCCCATATTTGTTCGTTTCATTTTACTCTTTTTTCTCTAAACTTGTCTTCTTGCTTTATTTCAAATTAATTTGATCTTCAATCACTGATACCCTTTCTTCCACTTGATTGAATCGGCTATTGAAGCTTGTGCATGTGTCACGAAGTTCTCATGCCATGCTTTTCAGCTCCATCAGGTCATTTAAGGTCTTCTCTACACTGATTATTCTAGTTAGCCATTCGTTTAACCTTTTTACAAGGTTTTTAGCTTCCTTGCGATGGGTTAGACCATGCTTCTTTAGCTCGGAGAAGTTTGTTACTACCGACCTTCTGAAGCCTATTTCTGTCAACTCATCAAAGTCGTTCTCCATCCAGCTTTGTTCCATTGCTGGCGAGGAGCTGTGATCCTTTGGAGGAGAAGAGGCGCTCTGGTTTTTAGAATTTTCAGCTTTTCTGCTCTGGTTTCTCCCCATCTTTGTGGTTTTATCTACCTTTGGTCTTTGATGTTCGTAACCTACAGATGGGGTTTTGGTGTAGATGTCCTTTTTGTTGATGTTGATGCTATTCCTTTCTGTTTGTTAGTTTTCCTTCTAACAGTTAGATCTCTCCACTGCAGGACTATTGGAGTTTGCTGGAGGTCCACTGCAGACCCTGTTTGCCTGGGTATCACCAGCAGAGGCTGCAGAACAGCAAATATTGCAGAACACCAAATACTGCTGCCTGATCCTTCCTCTGGAAGCTTCATCCCAGAGGGGCACCCACCTATATGAGGTGTCTGTTGGCCCCTACTGCAGGTGTCTCCCAGTTAGGCTTCATGGGGGTCAGGGACCCACTTGCGGAGGCAGCCTGTCTGTTCTCAGAGTTCAAACGCCACTGAACCACTGCTCTTTTCAGAGCTGTCAGACAGGGACGTTTAAGTCTGCAGAAGTTTCTGCTGCCTTTTATTCAGCTATGCCCTGTCCACAAAGGTGAAGTCTATAGAGGCAGTAGACCATGCTGAGCTGCACTGGGCTCTGCCCAGTTGGAGCTTCCCAGCCACTTTGTTTACCTACTCAAGCCTCAGTAATGGTGGACGCTCCTCCCCCAGCCAGGCTGCAGCCTCACAGGTTGATCTAAGACTGCTGCGCTAGCAGTGAGCAAGGCTCTGTGGGCATGGGACCTGCTAAGCCAGGCACAGGAGAAAATCTCCTGGTCTGCTGGTTGCTAAGACCATGGGAAAAGTGCAGTATTAGGGCGGGAGTGTCCCGTTTTTCCAGGTACAGTCTGTCACTGCTTCCCTTGGCTAGGAAAGGGAAATCCTCCAACCCCTTGTGCTTCCCGGGTGAGGTGATGCCCCGCCCTGCTTTGGCTTGCCCTCTGTGGGCCACACCCACTGTCCAAGCAGTCCCAATGAGATGAACCAGGTACCTCAGTTGGAAATGCAGAAATCACCTGTCTTCTGCATCAATCATGCTGGGAGCTGCAGATCGACTCTGTTCCTATTTGGCCATCTTGGAACGGAAACCCCACTTGAAAGAATTTGTGTACATGAAAATTTTTAAAAATCCCTCCATTTCCCAATCTATGATAGAATATATTTCAAAAATTTGGTGGTAAGCCAATTTTTGGACCTACAAATGTGTTTTTCATAGAAGCAATCTTAAAATGGCCATTAGGTTTTCAGGCCAGCTCTCCGTGACTTATCTAATTCATAGTTTAGGGAAGCTTACCCATCATTTTTAACATTGTTTCAATGAGAAAATGCCTCTTTAAAAAATTTTTTTTTCTGACCGGGCACGGTGGCTAACGCCTGTAATCCCAGCACTTTGGGAGGCCAAGGTGGGCAGATCACCTGAGGTTGGGGGTTTGAGACCAGCCTGACCAACATGCAGAAACCCCATCTCTACTAAAAATACAAAATTAGCCAGGCGTGGTGGCGCATGTCTGTAATCCCAGCTACTTGGGAGGCTGAGGCAGGAGAATCGCTTGAGCCTGGGAGGCGGAGGTTGCTGTGAGCCGAGATCACGTCACTGCACTCTAGCCTGGGCAACAAGAGTGAAACTACGTCTCAAAAAAAATTTTTTTTTTCTTTTTCTTTTTTTTTTTTAATTAGACTCTCATTCTGTCACCCAGGCTGGAGTGCAGTGGCACAGTCATAACTCACTACAGCCTCTAACTCCTAGGCTCAAGTGATCCTCTTGCCTCAGTCTCCTAAGTAGCTAGGGCTATGGGTGCACACCACAATGCCTGGCTAATTTTTTTAAATTTTTTTCTTTAATTCTTTTTATAGAGGAGGGGTCTTGCTTTGTTGCCCAGGTTGGTTTCAAACTCGTGGCCTCAAGTTTGCTTTTAGCCTCCCAAAGTGCTGGGATTATAGGTGTGAGCCACCACACTCGGCCAGAAAAATGCCTCTTTTGCAATTAGAATTCTAGGGAATACCACCACTCATCTTCCTCTCTATTGAAAATGGGTAGTCAAGTTATCTTGTCATAGGGATTTTGTCTGTGATGGGTCCTTAGCTCTCTCAGCAAAAGTAGCAGGAACTCAGAGTAAACAGTCGGGGGACAGAGTATACTTCATGTATACTCTTCCGAAATTATTCTTCTGCCAGGGGGAGTTGAGGAGTCAAGCTCTCCTGTAATAGGTATCTTGTCTGTGAGGGCTCCTTAGCTCTCAGCAAATGTAACAGGAATGCTGAGTGTTGGGGGACAAGAGTCAACTCTCCCATACCATTCTGAAATTATTTGCCACTTTCTCTGCTGACAGAGTTTGTTTGTGCTGTTTTTTTTTAAGCTTATTTTTTAAAAGAACAGAAAGGAAACCTCCCTTTATAAAAGAAATACTCTGCGATATACCTAAAGCTTATGTTTCATAGACTTTTTAAAAAGAGGGCTGATTGTCTTAAGTTTCTGATATGGGGAAAAATCATTTTCACTGGCTAAGACATGTCTAAGGCAACAAGAAAAGATTCCTGACTGTTAAATCATAAAATTGGAATATAAGCGTAGGTACTAAACTGCCAACCAGCTAAAATCAGGTTGTTGGAATAATGCTTATAGTGAAACTATAAGTAGTATAACCTTTTAGAGTATCTGGGAATGACAGATGGGAGCAGAGAGGAGTGCCACTGCTTCTGTCTCACCAACCTACATTCTCTTCCAACTTACCTTACATTTGTACTCTTCCAAAATCTTTTTCTAAGCAAGATTATGGAGCCACAAAATGGTGCTAATGAATTTCTCCTCATTTTGTATATGTATATGTAAAATAAAAAAGGTAATAGAGGAAGTGCTTTATTGACAAAATGGGCAAGATTCAGAAAGAATGGAGTGGCTGAAAACAAGGCCTCCTCAGAGGAACCCTAAATATTACAATGTTCTGTGACCCTGAGCAGGTTACTTAACCTCCCAGGATAATCTGTAGAATGAGTGATTGAAATAAATCAGCCGTGTTCCTTCTAGCTCAAAAACGAAAGTTCCATGTTGTGAATAGTTGTCCTAGATCCTGCAAGTCTTCAAGTGCTAATGTGGTGTGGCTCTTAATCTGTCAGCTAATATAGGCTCCAATCTTACATGTCCTCCAGAGAATGCATGTTGTTGTGGGTGACTTAACAGCAGGCCCCCAAAGCTAGTTAGTCTCATTTTTCAAAGACAGTAATGTCAGTACCCTTATATGGGAGAATTAGGCATACTTTGTGATGAGGCAACTAGAGTTCCCACAGAATGGTGTACTGCAGCTTCCCCACCTGGGATCCATGTCCCCATTAGATAAAGAAGGGCCTACCGTGTGTCAGGTACCACACTAACTACTTTACATATGTTTCTATATTCATTTAGTATTCATTTATTCATTATTCTTCACAATAACCCTGAAAGGTAGGGGGATTGTCTTCATTTTACAGATAAGGAAATTTCCCAAGAACTAACTAGTTGGTGGTGGAGCTAGTGAATGGTAAAACTGATTTGAAACCTCCTATGAAGGGAATGAAACCAAGGATCCCTTCATTAAGCCTGCCCATCAAACTAGCTAAGGGAAGGAAACCAAAAAGCCTTTTACTGCAGTTAGCTTTATACTCACCAACAACTACAAGCAACTGTGGCTCCTCTGCCTGTGGGACCTGGCCCCTGCAGCCAGCTCATGTGCCCAAGACTCCCCCTACCTCTAAATCCAGGGTAAGCGTGTTCCCCCTAGCCCTTCTGAAGTCTCAGGTGAATACCCCAGAACTTTCACAAGGCCTCCCATCTAGGAAACCTAGCCACCTCTAACCTAGAGGATGTAACTCTTAAGTTTGATATTAAGACCCTGCTCTAGTAGAATCCTTCAAAGCAGGAAGCCCTTCTGTGCTATTGGTGGTGCTGAGAGGTGCCAGATAACATGTTACCCTGCCAACTAGTGTAACTCAGGGAAGAACCTACCTGAAGATGATAAGAGAAATGAAAATAAAGTCTTGAAGAACTACAATTGTCAGGTGATCCTGCAGTGGAGTCCCTGGCCCACAGGAGTTTTTTTCTACATCAGTAACTTCAAAGATAGCTGTTAATACTTCTAGATCTCCGAATTCCTGACAGGAGATGAAAGAGCATCCAAGTTTAGGATTATCAGGCTCAGAAACTGCCAGAAATAACTTAGAACAGTTCTCAAAGTATGTTCCTGGGACAAGCAGCATTAGTGTCACCTGGGAACTTGTTGAAAATACAGACTCTTGGCCGGGCACGGTGGCTCACACCTGTAATCCCAGCACTTTGAGAGGCTGAGGCAGGCGGATCACGAGGTCAGGAGATTGAGATCATCCTGGCTAACACGGTGAAACCCCGTCTCTACTAAAAATACAAAAAATTAGCAGGGCATGATGGCAGGTGCCTGTAGTCCCAGCTACTCGGGAGGCTGAGGCAGGAGAATGGCGTGAACCCAGGAGGCGGAGTTTGCAATGAGTCAAGATCACGCCACTGCACTCCAGCCTGGGCAACAGAGCGAGACTCCATCTCAAATTTTATATATAGACACACACACACACACACACACGCACACACACACGCTCTTGGACCCCATCCCAGACCTACAGAATGAGAAGTGGAGCCCAGAAATCTGTGTTTCAACAAGATTCTGATGTATACTAAATTTTGAAAACGACTGTCCTAGGACTAAGAATGATGATCGCAGGTTCCCTACATCAAATTGCGACAGCTTCCTGGGACTAGTCGACCGCCCCATCTCCAATATAGTGCCATTGTTAGAGATATGCAGCTCTCTCAACCAAGACTACTGCCTAGGACCTCATTTGTTTCCTTGAAAACTCCTAGGAAAATATTGGGCAGAATGTTAGATGATTGGTAATGATAGAATTGAGGTAAAAAAAATTAATTGTATATGATGGGGGAATTGGAAGTAATTTATATGCCTATTTATAGGAGTTTGCCTAAAAGCAAATTCCACGAGGATTAGGACTAACACTGACCAACACTATGTTCACTGTACTCTCATTATCTACTATAGTGTAAGTATTTAATATTCGTTGATTGAATGAATAAATGTACGTATACATTTCAGTCCTGAAGTAAAATGCAGCCATTAAAAAAGATGTCTTCTATTAGCAATCTCACTCCTACATATGTACTCAGAAACCTGAAATTCAATGTGTATATCAACTTTATTCGTAATTACCAAAAACTGGAAACAACGCTATTGTCTATCAACTGGTAAACAGATCAACGAACATTCATATAATGTACATCCATAGAATAGAATACTACTGAGCAATAAAAAGGACCAAATTACAAATATATGCAGAAAACATGGATGAATTGCAGCGGCATTAGGCTGAGTGAAAGAAGCCAGGCTCAAAAGGCAAATGTATGATTCCATTTATGTAGCATTGTAGAAAAGGCAAAACTGGGCTGGGCCCAGTGGCTCACGCCTATAATCCCAGCACTTTGTGGGGGGCCAAGGTGGGCGGATCACCTAAGGTCAGGAGTTTGAGACCAGCCTGGCCAACATGGTGAAACCCCATCTCTACTAAAAGTACAAAAATTAGCCAGGCGTGGTGGCACACTCCTGTAATCCCAGCTATTCTGGAGACTGAGTCAGGAGAATTGCTTGAGCCTGGGAGATGGAGGTTGAAGTGAGCTGAGATCATGCCACTGCACTCCAGCCTGGCCGACAGAGTGAGACTCTGTCTCCAAAAAAACAAAAAAGGCAAAACTGTAGGGATTGAAAATAGTTCAGTGATTGCTGGAGAAGGAGCAAGTGCCTCTAAACTACAATCAGGCACAAAGACAGTTTGAGGGTGATGGACCTGTTCTATATCT
This sequence comes from Symphalangus syndactylus, assembly GCF_028878055.3. Taxonomy (NCBI): domain Eukaryota; kingdom Metazoa; phylum Chordata; class Mammalia; order Primates; family Hylobatidae; genus Symphalangus; species Symphalangus syndactylus. The sequence continues at coordinate 89,379,469 of NC_072424.2, forward strand.
TGATTGTGATGGTTGCATTATTGTATGCATTCATCAAAACTCATAGGACTGAATGCTAAAAAAGGTTAATTTTACTGTACATACTCAATATACAATATACTGTGTATACTCAATATGCTTTTTTAAAAAGTATACTAATGTTTTTAAAAAATGATCTTGAATAAATGTACCTGATACGTATGTAAGTGAAAAGGCAATTTAAATGTTTTTCTAAAAACAAAACAAATGTCATCCATATACATGTGTGTAAGTTCATGTGTATCTCTGGGTTATATAAATTTATTTAAATGCCTAGAACAAGATGTGAAAGAATATACTTCAAACTTATAATGGCAATTACCTCTAAGAAGGGACTAAATTTGGGGAAGTGATTTGAGACCTTAGTTTATGGGTTGCTGTTTGAATTACTTATAAGAATATATTTCTGTATTGTATAATTAAGAAGTAAACAACATTTTAGAGAATAGATGGATAAACACCAAAAATGTCAATAGTAGTTATCTCTGGCTGGTGGAGCTATAAGTGTCTTTTATTTAATTTTTTCTTTCTTTTTTTTTTTTTTTTGTCCAAGACAGTGTCTGTCGCCCAGGCTGGAGTGCAGTGGCGCAGTCTCAACTCACTGCAGCCTCGACCTCCCAGGCTCAAGCGATCCTCCCACATCAGCTTCCTGAGTAGTTGGGACTAGAGGCCCATATCACCATGCCTGGCTAATTTTTTGTATTTTTTGTAGAGATGGGGTTTTACCATCTTGCCCAGGCTGGTCTTGAACTGAGCTCAAGCGATCCACCTGCCTCGGCCTCCCAAAGTGCTGGGATTAGAGGCGTGAGCCACCCCACCTGGCCTATTTTATTTTTGCTTATTTGTATTTTCTAATGTTTCTATGGTATAAACAAGTTCTGCTTTTGTAACTAAAAAAAAAAAAGTAGTTATCTTAAAATACAGGGGTGAGGGACCCAGCAAGCATATACATATTAAAAGCTTTGTACATATTAGAAATGTAGACGTTACAAAAATATTCAAGACAAAGTTTCACTGAAAAAGAATTTGAATACTCCTAGAATAGTGCTTCTCAAACATGATGTCCATACAAATCACCTGGAGTGCTTGTTGAAATGCATATTATGATTCCAAGGATTTGCATTTCTGACAAGCTTCCTCTTGATTCCAGTGCTACTGGTCCATGGACTACACTTTGAATATCAAGGCTCTAAAACTGTGCTCTCAATACAGCAGCCACTAACTAGCCACATAAGGCTGTTAAGCACTTGAAATGTGACTAGTCCAATTGAGATATACTGTAAGTGTAAATACACATTGAATTTTGAAGACAATTTTTATAAAAGAATAACATCTTAATCATTATTTTATACTAATTACATATTGAAACTTTTTGGACACATTGTGTTAAATAGAATATTAAAATTAATTTCACTCTTTTTTTTACTATTGTAGTTACTAGAAAATTTTAAATTTTATTTGTGGTTTGTATTTTTGGCTTGTATCATATTGCTTTTGGACAGCACTGGTCTAGAATAACTGTTAATAGGATTTTACTTGTATTAGCTTCACATTGGGTCTTAAATCACCAGCATAATGTAGGAAAAGGATTAGCACCCCATTAAAGACCAAATTGACAACTTCTGTGTATTAATATGAACATACCTAGGAATTCTCAAAATCCATAGGTGGAAGTTGAGACAAATAGAAATAATAGAATTTTGACCTGGAAAGGAACTTTGATGTCATCAAGTTCAAACCCCTTGTCTTACAGAATTATTTATCAACCTGGCAAAGATGTATTTGGTACTTAAGGCATTCTAGGTAAGTATTGAATAGGTATGTCTGTGATAGGTGAGTAAGGTGAGGTGCCTACCCTGGAGAAGCTAAGAAGGATTGTATTAGACTGTAACAGCACTTATAAGGCGTACTGACAGGAGTGCTCTCAAACACGGAGGCAGAGGCAAATACGGGCTCAAATTTTTGTTTTGTTTTGTTTTGAGACAGAGTCTCACTTTGTCACCCAGGCTGGAGTGCAGTGACACGATCTCTGCTCACTGCAACCTTCCCTTCCTGGATTGAAGCGATTCTCCTGCCCCACCCTCCCAAGTAGCTGGGATTATAGGCACCCATCACCACACCTGGCTAATTTTTGTATTTTTAGTAGAAATGGGGTTTCTCCACGTTGGCCGGGCTGGTCTCGAATTCCTGACCTCAAGTGATCCCCCTAACTTGGCTGGGATTACAGGCATGAGCCACCATGCTTGGCCAGACTCAATTTTTTTTTAGGAAGAATCAGAGAAGCTCCAGTACTTTGAGAGGCCAAGGCAGGCAGATCACGAGGTCAGGAGATCAAGACCATCTTGGCTAACAAGGTGAAACCCCGTCTCTACTAAAAATAGAAAAAATTAGCCGGGCGTGGTGGCGGGCACCTGTAGTCCCAGCTACTAGGGAGGCTGAGGCACTCCAGCCTGGGCAACAGAGCAAGACTCCGTCTCAAAAAAAAAAAAAAGAATCAGAGAAGCTCCACTCAAGAGAACTTTAAGTTTCCCCAGGCTTTATAGCTTCTGTTTTAAATTAATGGTACAAATAAGGCTTTAGGATTAATTATTTACTTAAAAGTCAATGTAGAACATGCTCTTCCGTGTCTTTTCCCACACAAAATAGATATGTCCTCTATTATTAGAAGGCAAAGAAATTTAGACCTGAGACACTTTGAAAGTTTGAACAGGGTTGATGGTACAGATGGTACCAGAATGAAATTTGGAGTGTAGCAGTAGCATAGTCAACCTTCAATTATATGTGCAAATGAGGGACAAGAATTGCTGAGATGATTAAAAGCATGAATAAAACAAAACGCTTATTTTAGCTATTATTTTAAAAGACTTATTCATCAGGAATATCTTAAACGAGAGGCTTTATGACAGAAATTTGTTCTTGAGTTACATTTCCCTTCTGTGAAAGATTGAAAAGACAAATTTGGGTTAATAAAGAATGTGATTATGAAAACTCTTATTACTTTGTGGTAGAATGGGCTGAAAATATGAATAACCCTTTTTGTTTTTAGTTAAAATCTGGGTCCCCCTCATAATATTTCATTCATTTATAATATATTAGTAAAGGGATCCAGGTTTCTTTGGTGTGTATTCTTTTTTCTTTTCCTTTTTCTTTTTCTTTTTTTTTTTTTTCTGAGACAGTCTTGCTGTTGCCCAGGCTGGAGTACAATGGTGCCATCTCAGCTCACTGTAATCCACCTCCAGGGTTCAAGTGATTCTCCTGCCTCAGCTTCCTCCTGCCTCAGCTTCCCAAGTAGCTGGGATTACAGGCACACCACCACAGCTGGCTAATTTTTGTATTTTTAGTAGAGACAGGTTTTTGCCAGGTTGGTCTCAAACTCCTGGCCTCAAGTGATCTGCCTGCCTCAGCCTCCCAGAGTCCTGGGATTATAGGCATGAGCCACCGTGCCTGGCCTGGAATGTATTCTTAACTTGTAGGGAAATTATTTCAGAGCACAAGCCTCGCTCATTACATGTACAGACTCCAGGCCCTCGTGATCATGGAATGGCCCTAATTTGAACATTTGTATTATTCACTCTTAGCCAATATTTAAAAAATTATCTAGATTTGAAAACAGTCAAACCTACCTGAGAATGGCATCATGGACTTTGTCCAAGAGTGAAAACTGCCTACAGCCATTCAAAACCAAAACTTGAACTAAGCAGAATAAACGGTTCTACCTAAGAATTATAACATTTTCCTCTGTTCTTAAGAGGAATCAGAACAGCATTTTTAAACCTTTAAATGTTTTCTAGGAACCAGTGACTTAGTTTGGTTAATTTTGCTTCATTCATACAAACAAAAAAAAAAAAGGGTATTGAGTCTTTGGTTGGTTTTGAATATTCCCAATGATTATTTTTTGACATCTCGTTCCCATACATGAACAGTAGTTACTTATGTGAAGTGGCCTAATTTTCTTAAATAATAATCTGCCATAACACACACACACACACACAGACACACACGGAAAAAAATCATTACTTTATTGTTAAAAATGTGTCAGTTGTAAAGATACCTGTCCTTTGAATCAGCATGTTGGGAGGTGCAGGAGATTCCTGCCTTGGAACACCTGCTGAAAGATTCCATAACAAGGGGATTTGGTATGATGAGATATTTGCAAAAGTTTTGGATTCTGGAAAAATATATACAAGTCTTTTTCTAGGGGGGGAAAATACACACACACACACACACACACACACACACACACACACACCTCTAAGGAGTCCAATGTAATTTTGCTTCTCAAATTCCTATTTCTCAAATACAAAGTTTTAGGAGAATAAGACAATTTAGGAAAATCAACACACTATTCATGTCTCGTAAAACACCAAGATTGTTTTTCTATTTTCCTGAGTTACATCAATAGAAAAAACATAAAATGATAATTAATCTCCCTGTCACTTCATCAGAGGTTTTATAGATTTGTAATTTTCATGTATAGCACATTTATGACATAACTTACACCCTTATTTATTTGAGATGATTTTATTAGATGATAACCTGCAGGCTATGAAAAAAATCTTTTCTAAGCTTTCTATGTGAGTTGGTCATTAGAATGCTTCATGGGATTTTTGAAAACATTTCTAATATTCCAGCCTCTAACAATAAGCATTTTTTCCTCTATGACATTAATTTACTCCTTAAAGTTTTCTCTTCAGCTGTAATCTTAGGGTAAATGGGAAATAGACATAAGTGCATTTAAATTTATAATGCACTGATTCTCTTGTGAAGGTAGTCTTGTAATGAGGAAGGAATTCAAAACAGAACTTGTTTGCAGCTCTGCAAATGTGCAAGAAAGCTACAAACCTGCCAATATTCCATTCACATTTAGCTACACATTTCTGAGACACATCTATCTTTACTAGAGGACAGGATTTGCTATCTCTCTGGAGTAGCATATGCATAATAAAGATGGATAGAGATTGATAATTACTTGCATCAAAATGATGCTTTCTTTGTGTACCTAAATTTAGGAACAAAATGTTAGAAAATTGTTTCAAAAGTGCCTTGGTTAAAAATACCAACTATATCAAACCTAATCTACTTATTCTCCTGCTCTCCTCATCCACCGCCTCATACCTTTTCATCCTCAAGCCACAAGTACTTTTTCTCCTATCTTCCTTTGCAGTGTTACTTACTATTTCCCTGAGAAATAGAAGTAATCGGAGAAGGACTTCCACAGACCACCTCCCCCCACCACCTATAGAGTCACCTACTTGTAACCGTGCCTTGTATTCTCTGTCTTCCATCTGTTCTTGTGAATGAAATGTTCTGAGCTATATCCTTGCAACTTGTTCACTAGATCCCATTCCTTCCTCTACTCAAAGAGTGATTCAGCAACTTTCTCCTCTGCCCTGCAGCATCACTCCCACCCTCTCTATTGGGTCATTCCCACAACCAGCTTGGTGGAAGCAACAATCAACCCACTCCTGGATTCTTGCGGTAGCCTCCTACCTGGTCTCCTTTTAGCCCCTGCTCTCTTTCACTTTATTTTCATCGCAATAGCCAGAATGATTCCATTAAAATCCACTCTTGCTCAAAACCTTCCAGAGGCTTTTCATTCACTAAGTGTAAAAGTTAAAATCTCTAAAGAAAAAAAAAAACCCTACTTGGTCTTCCCTGCCCTCTACCTCTTCTTACTTCTCTAACCTATCTTACTCCGCTCCCTCAACTCTCTGCACCAGCCACACTGATTTTATTTTTCCTAGAACACCCTGGCTAGAACTTCCACCTAGCCCCAGATTTTCTAGTTTCCTACAACCCCCACTACTTGCCCTAGATTTTCATCTAGCTTGTTCTCTTACCCTTTTTTGACCTTTCATCTTTCATATCGTCAATGAGGCCTTTCCTGCCCACTCTTTAGAAGTATAACTGCCCCCACCTCCCCTACTCTATTTTTCTCGGTTACACTTATCTCCATGTTGTGAAATACCATATATTTTTACTTGTTAATTGTTGTTTATAGTCTGTTACCCCCCTCAACCCTACCCCAGGTAAGGTGCTTGAGTGATTGGGATTTTTTTTCCCTTTTTACTCCCCTCCCATATTACTGGTGTATTCCTAGAACATAGTAGGTACTTACTAATATTTGTTGAAAGAATGAATCTATAATAGAGTATAACTGGAAAATGACCTAGGAGTATCAGTCATGCAGACTGAATTTTTTTAAATCTGTTTCACCAATTCTGTTTTTGTTTGTTTGTTTGTTTTATTTTGAAGATAGGGTCTCACTCTGTTGCCCAGGCTGGAGTGCAGTGGTGTGATCTTGGCTCACTGCAACCTCCACCTCCCAGGTTCAAACGATTCTTCTGCCTCAGCCCCCCAAGTGGCTGGGACTATAGGCGCGTACCATCACTCCCAGCTAATTTTTGTGTTTTTGGTAGAGACAGGTTTTTCCCATGTTGTCCAGGTTGGTCTCGAAATCTTAGCCTCAAGTGATCCGCCCACCTCAGCCTTCCAAACTGCTGGGATTACAGGTGTGAGCCACCACGCCAGACTCAATTCTGCTTTATAAACATAATTTAAATACAGTTTTAGCTTCAGTTGAGTCACTATAGGCATTCCTCTTTCTAGAAATTGTGGGACTCTCCCTCTTACATGCAGTTGACCCTTGAACAACATGTTTAACTATATGGGTCCACTTACACGCAATTTTTTTTTTTTTTTTTAAGAGACAAGGTCTCCCTCTGTTACCCAGGCTGGAGTACAGTGGTGCCATCATAGCTCACTGCAGCCTCTATCTCCTGGGCTCAAGGGATCCTCCTGCCTCAGCCTCCTGAGTAGCTGGGACTACAGGTTCACGCCACCATGCCCAGCTAATTTTTTCTTTTTTATTTTGTAGAGATAGTGTCTTGCTATGTTGCTCAAACTGGTCTCAAACTCTTGGCCTCAAGCAATCCTCCTGCCTTGTCCTCCCCAAGTGCTGGGATTTACACACATGCACCATGATGCCCAGCCCACAGATTTTTTTTTTCAATAAATACTTCGGAAATTTCTTTGGAGATTTTTGACAATTTGAAAAAACTTGCAGGTAAATGTGTAACCTAGAAATATTGAAGAAATTAAGAAAAAGGTGTGTTATGAATGCATAAAATATATGTACATACTAGTCTTTTATAATTTACTAACATAAAATATATACAAGTCCACTATAAAATTTAAAATTTATCAAACCTTACACACAGACCATACTATGGAAGATTCCTAGTGGAAAGAAATGGAAACAAACAGTATTAAGTCATAACTGCGTAAAATTAACTGTACTAGTGTAATAGTTTTGTAGCAACCTCCTGTTGCTGTTGCAGTGAGCTTAAGTGTTGGGAGTATCCATTTAAAATTCTGTGTGATGCTAATCAATCATCTCTGAGTGAACAGTTCGCCTCCAGTAAATTGCATATCTCAGTAAAAAGTGATCTCTAGGGGTTCTTGAGTATTTTTTTTTCATTGTGTTTAGTTCAATGCTATAAACCTTGGATGTATGGGACCATGGGGCCCATATGAAGTGCCACTAGTGATGCTAGAAGTGCTCCCAATAAGCAGAGAAAAGTCAAGACATTACCAGAAAAGGTTGAATTCCTTGATATGCACCATAGATATGCAGCTGCAGTTGCCTGCCATTTCTAGATGAATGAATTCAGCCTAAAGACCACTATAAAAAGACACAATGGCTCATGACTGTAATCCCATGCTTTGGAAGGCTGAGGTGGGAGGATCACTTGAGTCCAGGAGTTCAAGACCAGGCTGAGCAACATAGCAAGACTCCTGTCTCTATGGAAAATAAAATAAAATAAGTCTCATGTTAAAAAAAAAAAAAAAAAAAAAGCCAAGCATGGAGGTGTGCTTGTAGTACTTGTAGTTCAGGAGGCTGTGCTGCAGTGAACTGTGATTGCACCACTGCACTCTAGCCTGGGCAACAGAGCAAGATCCTGTCTCTTAAATAAAAGAAAAGGGAACTTGGGAAGCCATTGCTGCAGCTATGCCAGTGGATGTGAAAACTTTACACTTTTTGCAAAATACAACATATGTGTTAATGGACTGTTTATGTTATGGGTAAGGCTTCAGGTCAATGGTAGACTATTAGTAGTTAAGTTTCAGGAGAGTCAAAAGTTATATGCAGATTTTCAGCTGCATGGTGTGGGGACCCCCCCCCCGCCCCATTGTTCAAGGGTCAACTGTATTTTAAAAGAAGTACACCATGAGAAAAGTATGTATTTTAATACTTTTTGAACTTTTATACTTTGAATAGGTTGCTGTTAAAAATTACTTTAGTTCAGTGTAGACATTCAGGTATTTATAGTTATTCTTCTTATGGTCCCTATTTAGAGATGATCTGCTATAAATTTCCCTCTAAGTGCTGTTTTAACTGCATTACACACATTTTGATATGTTGCCTTTTCATTATCATTCAATTCAAAATATTTTTCTATAATTTTCCTTGCAATTTCTTTAGTTATTTTAAGTTGCTTAATTTCCAAATATTTGGGAATTTTGCAGATGTATTTTCTATTGCTTTCTAATTTATTTTATACTCAGAACCCATGTTTTTATAATGCCAATTCTTTTAAATTTTTTGAGACTTGCTCAATGGCAACTGACACTCTGACAACTGCCAGATACACATTTTTTTTCCCAATGCACATGAAATATTCATCAAGAAAGACCATTGTCTTTTCATGTTTTCCATTATATCTTGAACATATTTATACTAGCTATTTTAAGGCTTTTCCTATTCCGTCATCTTTGTCAATTCTGAGTCTGTTTCTACGGACTAATTTTATCCTAGTTATGGGGTATGTTTCCTTGCTACTTTTTATGTCTAATAATTTTTTATTGGTGTTGGACATTGTGATTACCATGTAGTGTGTGTCTATTTTATCTTGTTTCCAAGAACGTTCAGTTCCAGCAGATAGTTGAAGGTCAACTTGATCCTTTCAAGCTTATTTTATGCTTTCTTAAGATGGTTCTAAAGCAGAAGACGACAAAGTTTTTATTTAATGAGCCAGATAGTATTTTAGCTTCTACAGTTTCTTTTGCATATTTGTACAACACCTTAAAAATGTAAAAAACATCTTTTGCTTGTGAACCATACAAAACCAGGCTGTGGGTTGGATTTGGCCTGTGGGCTGGAGCCACCAATTGCTGTTCTAAAGAATTCTTTAGGGCTACTTTAGCCATACTTTTGTTATTAAATACTCCTCTGTCAAGTCAGAGACTATTCAGGGTCTGAGATTTTACCCTACTTCAAAGCCAGTAAATGAGCTTGCCACAGTTTCACAGATGCTGGCAGAAGACATGAGACTCCTAGGTCAGAAACAGACAACCGTATTATTCACAGTACAGCAAATAGCATGGGCTTTATGTTCTCTTGGTTTTCCTTGTAACCAAACCAAGACAATGGGGACAATATGAGTAGGTCCAGGTAAATGCTACACATACAGTTGGTCTGTGTCACATCTGAGGAGCCCCAAGCTTATGAAACCTCTAATCTTATAAGGAAACCGCTGGTAAATCTGCCACACTTTGTCCTGGAAGAAGCCATTCACTTTATTTTTCTGGTCAGGAAACAAATCTGTCCTCTGTGCTGGAGGGTGACACTATGCCTTCCAAAGGCTGTTGGCTAGACAAACATCTTTCGAAGGATATTCTAGGTCAAAATTTGTCACAAGACACACAGAAATGCCTTGGAGGATTGTTGCTTAGCACCCACATGTTCAAGAGGCATTTCCACTGGTTGTAACTGAAATGCTTGTCAGCCCTGTGAAAGTGTTGCTGAGGTCTCAGTGCCCCAGTAATTCTTCCTCTGAGAGTTGTTCTTCTAGTAGTTGTTCTCTGCCTGGCCTTACATCGTCCCATTTTATGGATGTACATCTTAGTATTCACGTAGACTCAAGATGATTTTTATGCAGATTTCTGGAGCTCTGTTTCTTGACAGCTTTCTCTTTTCTGGTGGTGCCCTCTTTCTCAAATTGTGGTTGCCCTCCTAAGTTCCTGTCTCTCTCTTAAGCCCAACAAAACCACTGTACTCTGCTTAGGTTCTCCTTCTTTGTTGTTTTTTTGTTTTTTTTTTTTTTTGAGATGGAGTTTCACTCTTGTTGCCCAGGCTGGAGTGCAATGGCACGATCTCGGCTCTCTGCAACCTCCACCTCCTAGGTTCAAGCGATTCTCCTGCCTCAGCCTCCCTAGTAGCTGGGATTATAGGCATATGCCACCACGCCTGGCTAATTTTGTATTTTTAGTAGAGACGGTGTTTCTCCATGTTGGTCAGGCTGGTCTCGAACTCCCGACCTCAGGTGATCCGCCCGCCTCGGCCTCCCAAAGTGCTGGGATTACAGGCGTGAGCCACCGCGCCCGGCTAGTTCTCCTTCTTTGTATATCAGTCAATAGAGGGCCTCCAGGCAGAAGGCTGGAACTCAGTTCATTTTTCTTTCCCAAGGGATCACAGTCCTCCTGTACTACTTGTTGTTCAGATTTTCAAAGTGGTTACTTTATATATTTTGTCTACTTTTACTATTTTTTTATAGCAGATGCTAGTCCCATATTAGTTACTCCATCATTGATTCTTTTGCTTGTTTGTTTGTTTTTTAAACAGAGTCTCGCTGTCTCCAGGCTGGAGTGCAGTGGCGAGATCTCGGCTCACTGAAACCTCCTCCTCCTAGGTTCAAGCGACTCTCCTGCCTCAGCCTCCCTAGTAGCTGGGACTACAGGCATGCGCCACCACGCCCAGCTAATTTTTGTATTTTTAGTAGAGATGGTGTTTCAGCATGATGTCCAGGATGGTCTCAATCTCCTGGCCTCATGATCCCCCTGCCTTGGCCTCGCAAAGTGCTGGGATTACAGGCATGAGCCACCGTGCCCGGCCTGATTCTGTCTTTTTAGCATTTACTTCTTTGTAAGTTTTAGGATTTTGATTAGCATAATCACTTTGAGTGGGAGATATTTTTGTTGTCACCCTTTCTTGGCCTGTCTCCAAGTTTGATGAATATTTCTGTCTGCCCTTTTCCTCATTCCATATCCCAGTCCAGAACCAGTTCTTAAAATGGCTTTAGAGGGCTCCTACTCCTTACTGATATCGGGAATATGGCCAGTTCAGTAACTGAACCAGCTATTAGCTCAGCTCAGTTGCTGTAGTGATGTTTTTCTTTTGTCATTTTGCCCTCTTGGGTCCAAAGCTTCCCGTAAATGCACAGCCCTAGGCAGAATCAGAAGCAGATTTATTTAGCCTCCTTTCATGAAACTGGGGGAAACTGGGTGACAAACCACTGTTTGCCTAGAACTAAAGGGTTTCTTGGGATTTGGGATGATCAGTGCTAAAACAGGAAGAGTCCTAGGAAAACCAGGAAGGCTGATCACCTCAGTCATGCCTCAGTTTCTGGCTTCCAGTAACATGGCTGGCATTGGTCTTCATTTTGAGCAGAGCATTTTAGTCTGCGTATTCCACAAGAGCTGAGTTTCCAGTTGCCACTAGCTGCCTCAAGACCCAGACCCTGATGGACTACAGCTCTAGCCCAGCTTACTGCTTTGCATTTCTATTGTGTTTCTGGTCCACAAAGATGTTAGTTTTGTTTTTTGAACCCAACAATGGCCTTTTAGTTTTCTTTTTTTCTATTTTACCTCTCATTACCATGTGTTTAGAGCATATAAGATAAGCTGAAACATGAATTTACTGTGCCACCTTGATTGGAAATTCTACTGATTCATTTTCAATTTGATATTGTCTTGGCTTAGGAAATAATGTAATTTAACAGCCTGCTTTATTGAGAAATGCTCCCAAGTCTCCCTCTCATTTTGAGGGATCTCAAATCACAGAAATTCAGGTGAAATATAGTCATTTTCCATATAGTGGTTTCATTGTTTCTTTGAGGGCATCGTAACTCAGTGCTTGAGTTAGAATAGAACAGGGATAGTATCCCAGCTTTGCTCCCTCCTACATCTGGTTGATGAGAACGGTATCAGACAGTGCTTTGTGTCCCCAGCTCCTCCCCTTCTCTGCTTCGAGCTGCTCTCTGTCCTTTTCCTATTCCTCTCTGCCTGAAGAGGCAGAAGGAACAAAGTTAAAGAGGGGATAGGGCAGTGGTTTCCAACCTCTTAGAAGATATGGGTCCTTTTTTTATGCAACCCTCAATCTGTTCTTGGAGAATATGTGGATTTTCAGGCCCTTTGTCATAACTTTGTAGCCTTTCCAGAGTGTTACTGCCTCTGAACTTGGGCAAGAGGAGGAAGAAAAGCCTTCCTACTTGTTTATTTGCCTCGAACTATGCTCTATGTTCTTTTAGATGCAAATATTTTTAAAAAAAAATTTTCAATCTTTTGCTCTTTCATGCCGTTGCCAATAACAATCTAGGGAACTGTCTAGTGAACTGCATTGTGATTTACAGTAGGCATTTAAAATATTTCCAATGGATTAAAGAGTTTTTGAACATAGGGGGTTTCATATTTCAAGCCCAAATACCTAAATATAATTGCACACTATGCTCCTGTCAGTATACTTGCTGGAGCAAAGTAGTTCACACCAACCAGCTTAGCTCTACTTAGAAAATACTTTCTTATCATTCAGCTTTGGTCTTCTGTTTTTAATTGAAGTGGTAGAAATGTGTATGTGGTCATCCTCATTGAGACATTTAGAAACTGGTATTGCATATGGTGTCATCCTCTTTAAGCCACGGTTTTTAACAAAAATAAAATAAATATGTGAGTTAACAGCTCACATGAAGGAATGAAACATTTTCTGGGTGGTAATTTAATAAAAATCAGATGATTCAAGAAATGATTACCTTCATGTTTTATTTGTTTTGTTAAAGAAACTAGTTGGAAAAATGCCTTGTTCGGATATCTTAAAATAACTCCATAGGTAGCTGTTCTGTGATTGCCGACTTGGGGTGTGGAAAAGTTACAGAATGAAATAGAGAGCTATTATTTAGCAATTAAGAACACACTTTGCTTATTTAACTGGGATTAAGTACTTCTGGAGCAAGTTTTGTGCTAACATTAAACATTGAGGTTGGTCCAATAGCTGCACAAGTTATTCTTTAGAAACTGTAGTCTGTTAGTTTAAATCAGGACACCGCAGTGTGAATATAAATCACTTATGCCACATTCTTACGAGTTCATTAAACCATAATTGTCACAATTTCTGTAGAATTACCAAAGCAAGAATTTCCTCTGTGTAACGTTTGAGCTTTATTTTTTTTTTCTTTTTGTTTTTCTTTCATATATTGGAAGACTCTTTTATTTATTTATTTTAATTTTTTTTTTTTTTTGAGACAGAGTCTTGCTCTGTCACCCAGGCTGGAGTGCAGTGGCGCGATCTCGGCTCACTGCAAGCTCCGCCTCCCGGGTTCATGCCATTCTCCTGCCTCAGCCTCCCCAGCAGCTGGGACTACAGGCGCCCGCCGCGACTCCCGGCTAATTTTTTGTATTTTTAGTAGAGACAGGGTTTCACCGTGTTAGCCAGGATGGTCTCGATCTCCTGACCTTGTGATCCGCCCTCCTCGGCCTCCCAAAGTGCTGGGATTACAGGCGTGAGCCACCACGCCCGGCCCTAAGACTCTTTTAAAATGATATTTAGCTGGGCGCGGTGGCTCACGCCTGTAATCCCAGCACTTTGGGAGGCCGAGGCGGGCGGATCATGAGGTCAGGAGATCGAGACCACGGTGAAACCCCGTCTCTACTAAAAATACAAAAAATTAGCCGGGTGCGGTGGCAGGCGCATGTAGTCCCAGCTACTCAGGAGGCTGGGGCAGGAGAATGGTGTGAATCCGGGAGGCGGAGCTTGCAGTGAGCCGAGATCGTGCCACTGCACTCCAGCCTGGGTGACAGAGCGAGGCTCTGTCTTAAAAAATAATAATAATAAAAGATATTTAATTTTCTAATGCCCTGGCCTCTATCATCCCTCGCCTATAAAATAGATATATGTACTAGGAAGCAGGTATTGCGTGAGTGTACTGTGAACAGCATACTGGAACCCATTGGTTTTAGGAAATTAATGAGAAAGGTAATGTGGTATAGTGGAAAGAGAATGAGTCTTGGAGTCAGGCAAACCCACCTGTGAATCCAGCTCCACCATACTCTCTGTATAACCTTAGCAAAATTGCTTCATTTCTATGGGCCTCAGTTTCTTTATCTGGTTTAAAAAAGAAAGAAGAAAATGTTAGGTGCTAAGAAAATGTTACTTCACTGCCCCTACCCTTCTCAGAAGACATTTAGATAGATAGCTGACAGACAGATGGAATGTTATTAACTGAATGCTTATTATGTGCCAGGCATTGTGCTCCACATCTCATTTAGTCCTAACACACATACGAAGCACTGGAGCTTATACAGCCTTTGTACCTGTCTTCAGGCTTGACTTGCCTGAAGTTACATAACTAGGAAGTAGTAGAGCCAAACTACTGTACAGCACAGTGCTCTTAGCTACTGTGATTTTAGCTTCACGAAATTTAAAATCTCTTAGAGATATCCTACCCGTTTAATGCTGTTAGAAAATGTAATGACAGCCGGGTGCGGTGGCTCACACCTGTAATTCCAGCACTGTGGGAGGCCGAGGCGGGTGGATCACAGGGTCAGGAGATCGAGACCATCCTGGCTAACATGGTGAAACCCTGTCTCTACTAAAAATGCAAAAAAAAATTAGCCGGGCATGGTGGCGGGCACCTGTAGTCCCAGCTACTCGGGAGGCTGAGGCAGGAGAATGGCATGAACCCGGGAGGTGGAGTTGCAGTGAGCCAAGACTGTGCCACTGCACTCCAGCCTGGGCGACAGAGCAAGACTGCATCTCAAAAAAAAAAAAAAAAAAGAAAAAGAAAAAGAAAATGTAATGACAAACCACTAGTTTCTTATCATATTTTTTTTTCTGTCCATGTTTAATTTTGGTGCATGTATTTGCTAGAGCTGCCATAACAAAGTACCACAGACTGGTTGGCTTAAGCCACAGAAAATTATTTTCTCATAATTCTGGAGGCAAGAAGTCCAAGCTAAATGTGTTGACAGGTTTGTTTTTTTCCGAGGTCTCTCTTCTTGACTTGCAGATGACTGCTGCTATGGTCTGAGTATTTATGTCCCCACAAATGCATATGTTGAAATCCTAACCTCAAGGTGATGACATAAGGAAATGGGGACTTTGGGAGGTGATTACGTCATGAAGTCAAAGCCCTCACAAGTGAGATTTGTTCCCTTATAAGATACGCCCAAAGCGACCCCTCATGCTTTCCACCATGTGAAGACAGGGCAAGAAGGCACCACCTATGAGGAAATGGGTCTTTAGCAGACACTGAATCTGCCAGCACCATGGTCTTGGACTTTCTGGCCTCCCAACTGTGAGAAATAATTGTGTGTTTTTTGTAAGATGTCCAGTTTATGGTATTTTGTTATAGCAGCCTGAGCAGGCTAAGACAGCTGTCTTCTTGCTGTGCCTTCATATGGTTGTCCTTCTGTGCATGTTATCTGTGTCCTCATCTCCTCTTCTATGTAGACACCAGTCCTATTGGATTACAGCTCACCGTAACAATTCCATTTTATCTTAATTACCTCTTTAAAGGCCCTGTCTCTAAATACAGTCATGTTCTGAAGTACTGCAGGTTAGGGCTTCAACTTGGGAATTTGGGGAGGACATATTCAGCCCATAACAATGCATATATAGCATAAAGCATGTGAAAATAAGAGCACCTAACCTTCATTTTGTGTTTACTATGTGTGAGACACTGTTCAAAACATTCTGTACATATGTATTTAACCCATATGAGGATAGGTACTATCCTTATCCTCATTTGTTACTGGGAGGCTAGGTAGTCTGTCCAGGGTCACATTACTAGTAAGTGAAATAGGATTTGAAGCTCTACAGTCTGACTCCAGAATCTGAACTTTTATGCAGTGTATATACTGTCCATCACAAAAACAAGAAATACCCAGTTTGGAGCAAAGAAACAAGACACAGTAATATCTATTTGAGGTAAAATTATGATTAACTTGAAAATTCTGTATATGTTTAATTAGCGGTTACTAGGTTATCATATGTGAGAAAGAAGCAGCTTCATTCATTCTTCTTTGCCATTGAAAATCATGGCAAAAACCGCAGTTACTTTTGCACCAACGTAATACTATAGCACAAATAATAAGTCAGTCATTTAAAAAATAGGAAAGAAAATTCCGAGTAAATTTCTGGTATGCTACTCTATATAATAAAGAGTTAATTAATACAAAATATTCTTCTAAAATTTCAAAAGCAAATAGTACCCACAATAAAGTTTTAATATTTGAAGACCTGGTACACACATGCCTTACTTCTTGGCTTTTTGTCAAAGTTGATATCACTTCAGCTTCAGCCCATTTTACTGATGCAGAAAAAAGAGCTGAGTTTCACATCTGGGAGATATGGGGCTCAGGGACAGCAATATGCCCCTTCCAGTCTCTGAACTAAGCATACAAAAGCAAAGAGCTTGGACCTAATGGTGACTAGAAAAGAAATTGTAAACCATCCATATTCCCCAAACAGTGAGGAAGGAATATAGAGCCCCCTCTACACAAAGAAACAGGATTTGAGCCAATTTAATTGAGTGTCAAAGGACAGCATTCCTTACCTTCTATCTGGTTTAAAACCAAAGTAAAGAAACAGATTTCGGGGTAGGAAACCCTGCTGTGGTGTTCCCTTTTTGCCAGTCACTTTAGTGTCAACAAAGCCTCTGCCTTCAAGATGCGTGAAACCTGGTGACTGGGGGGATTTACAAAGATGAGATAATGAGAATTAACAAAGCTCACAGTCAAGTTCTAAGTTGAAAATAATCAAATATGAAAATGTTGGCTGGGCGCGGTGGCTCACGCTTGTAATCCCAGCACTTTGGGAGGCCGAAGCGGGCGGATCACGAGGTCAGGAGATCGAGACCACGGTGAAACCCCGTCTCTACTAAAAATACAAAAAATTAGCCGGGCGTGGTGGCGGGCGCCTGTAGTCCCAGCTACTCGGAGAGGCTGAGGCAGGAGAATGGCGTGAACCCGGGAGGCGGAGCATGCAGTGAGCCGAGATTGCGCCATTGCACTCCAACCTGGGTGACAGAGCGAGACTCCGTCTCAAAAAAAAAAAAAAAAAAAAGAAAAGAAAATGTTGAGTGGAGACATTGTTATGGCTGGTCAGGATTTTGGAGGCCACTATGACTAGAGTTATCAAGACAAATGATGTAGAAAAGGTGTGTTTTGAGATGGACCTTGAAAGATGGGATAGGGTTTGTGGTGGAAAGAAGAGGCATCTTAGACAGGATTCAACATCAGCTGGGCATGAAGGCAGCAACGAGGGAAGTATGTGGAAGCAATGAGGAGACCTCACCTCTGGAAAAGATAGGTTTGGGGGAGTAATGGGATATACTTTATAAGTAGATAGAGTGGGGTCAGATCATTAATATGGCTGCATGCTGGAGTCTGGCATTATTATTCTATTAGTTGAATTGCTCAGTGAAATTATCTCAATTCTCTAAACATGCTTGTAAGAATACATCTCAACAAAACTTAGCATTTTGGATCAAGTAGTATGTTTGTTATCCTTAAGTCTGCTCGGATCACAACCTAATCTGTGGACCACTGGCCTTTCCTGATTCTCTACTCAAAGTTGTGTCATGCCTAATTAGGCTAGGAGATCATACAGTCCTGTGCCTTCTCTCACCCCTGGCCAGAGGCCTTGGAAGAAGCTTAAAGTGATTCTAAGTGGCTGACTAGAGTTGGCAGGAGAGTGCCACTGCCCTGTGAAGGCATATAGCCTAAGAAATGGCTTAAACTTGGCTGGGCGCGGTGGCTCATGCCTGTAATCCCAGCACTTTGGGAGGCCAAGGCAGACAGATCACTTGAGCCTGAGAGTTCGAGACCAGCCTTACCAATGTGGTAAAACCCCATCTCTACTAAAAAATACAAAAATTAGCTGGGTGTGGTGGTGCACACCTGTAGCCCCAGCTACTCGGGAGGCTGAGGCATGAGAATTGCTTGAACCTGGGAGATGGAGATTGCAGTGAGCTGAGATCATGGCACTGCACTCCAGCCTGGGCGACAGAGCAAGAGTCCGTCTCAGAAAAAAAAAAAAACGAAAGAAAGAAAGAAATGGCTTAAACTTTTTTGAACCAGTGATATGTGTGATCTCTGCATTTTATAATTCTTAAAAGGGAGGAACCCTATAGAATTCTCAGATCCCCATGCCATTTTGTGGTAATAGAAAGCAGCTTTGGAGTCTCACAGACCTTAATCTGAAGTCTGTGTGACTTCAGGCAAATTACCAAATGTGTATGAGCCTGTTTTATTTTTTAATCTATAAAACAGCCCAATAACTATGCAGTTATTGTTAACTTTCTTTTTTTCCTTTTGTGACTTCTCTCAGTTCCTGACATTTTTGAAGAACATCTTTGTCTAATCGTAAATGCCCTCTACTGCCAAGGAGTTGAAAACTACTCTTTAGGATCCCTGTGGATCCTCAAGAAAACATGGGGATGTCAGTGAAGTTGACCTGCCCCAACCCTTCCCCTCTCCCTCCCCACTCATGTATTTATTTCCTCAGGGTAGGATTTTAAGTCAATCAGAGCCAATCCTTAGGATAGTATAGAGTTCAGTAGGGTTCAGAGTTCCAAGAAATCATCTCAGAGTGGGCAGATCAACTACCCTTACGTGTACTGAGTCTAAAACAAGAAATAATGACTTAAAGTCATTATATGGCCTAAAGCATATAAACATTAAGGTTACATATGACAAAACACTTTTTGAGTTCACTAATAGTTGGGCAAGGCCATAAACTATCACATTACTGAATTGCTACCATTTCTGATGTTCAAGGTTCCAACTACAAGTTTGTCCTTAGAAGTTGCCTTAGAAATTACAATGTGCTGTCAGTAATTTGGGTGTATCCAATTATGCTTGCAGCTAAGAAACACATAGGGTTTGCCGGTTCGTATTTTGCCTATATTTGAATCCTGAAAATAACCACTTCATAAGAACAGAATGAGCTCTGTGAACATTATATTGCAGTTGGTTAGAAATGGAAGGTACATTTTTCTTACCCGCTCTTGCCTTTCATCTCTAAACACATTTGCCCCTACTCTGAAGTAGAGGCGACTATGAGAGCAGCTGCGGTAGGCAGCTGTAGCATCTTCTGTGTCATCTGCTTCTACGCTCCTCAGACTCTGTCCACATCATCCACTCCCAGTTGCCCTTTTCTTCCTTTCAAAATGGCCCGCTGCCCTCTTCTGTTCAGTGCCCCACCTGGGGTCTGGCAGTGTCCCTGCAGTGATTTCAGGGGATTTTGCCTGGTGTCCTCTTACTTTTAGCATTCTGTATGGTAAAAAGATCATTAGTGAAAACATTTGTATCTTATTTAAAAAAAACTAGAAAGAAAAAAGCGTTTATCAGCTAATATACGCGGCTTGCTGCTGCCTCCACAAGTCCTGCCTGTTGATTTTGGTGATGCGCTCTACCCTATCAGTACAATAGAACACACAGAGGACCGATGATTATGAGCCTTTGAGGAGAAGCCCTCCACAGGATTGCGTTGAGAGAAATGACTTATTCATCCTATGCACATAGGGTAGTAAACCACTGTCCCAGAGGCAGTTCTCTAACTTTCCACAAAGTGCTTAGGGACTGGCCAAGCCACTCCCAACATTTTTCTCAGTGCACAATAAACTGTTATAACCAGCAGCTATGGAATCCCTTTCTTGAAAAAAAGCAGAGTTGAGCATAAGCTATTCTGTAAGGTAGAATATAGGAGGTAGTGCAGGATACATTCCTTTGCGCAATATGATAAAGGAATTTATGCTCCATGGCACTTAGGGAAGAGCCAGCTCATTTTAGACTGGTCCTTTTAATGTTGTTTGATTTTGTACACTTGGAAAATGGGCTTGCATTCTTTTTCTCTTTTTGAAAAAGCTATTATTTTGTTTTAAAACATACATATTTTAGGCTTTAGGTAATATATTATTCAAATTCTAATTTAAAACAAAGTATTACTTAATATATTTGATTGATAACACATTACATGCACCATGCATGGAAAGCAAGTAAAAACAAATTATATGTTTTATTTTACTATGTTGGCAACAGGGTAGCATGCCTTACAAAACAATATAAATCATCTTTTACCACTGCTCTCCAAAAATAATTTGGAGTTTACAAAATCCAAATTGCACCTGCCAGAACTGCCAGTAATATCTTCAATTTTCACTGACTATACTTTTCTTTCACTCCCTCCGTATATTTAGACAAATGGAACAGATATTTCAGCCACACAGTTTACACAATAAAAAACAAAGGTTGAAAGAAAGGAAAGGAATGTATTAAATTAACTTTGGGCATGTGAGTGTATAGATGCTAGCATCTACAGTGTATAAATACACAGGTGAAATATACCTAAAATAAGGTGGTATGTGTGTATCAGACTGAATATGCAGGTGTGGTGTACACAGATGTGTACATGCCAAATTGCTGATTTTCTCATGTAAGTATAGCAGTTTCAATACCTAGCAGTGAATGTTAATGTATTTTGAGAAAAAGAATTTGTCTCCTTAAATATTACAATATACAATAAGCATATATTTGTTATAAAAATAATGTGCTTAAAATGCTAATAAATTAGATTGGAGAGTACATACTTTGTGAGGAATAGATAAAAAACTAGAACAATTAGACCTCAGCCTGGGCAACTGTGAAAATATAAACTCACAGAAGCTCTGAGCTGGAAGGATTTGATCAGGGCCTCTACAATCTAAATCTTATTAAAGGCATGAATTGCCTTTGCAACATCCCAGTAAAGTGGTCATTCTGCACTTGTTATACTTTTGGTGTAGGGATACTCAGTGCTTACCAACACAGTCACCTTCAAGTTCTTTTTTTTTTTTTTTTTTTTAATTGAAGCAGGGTCTCCCTCTGTCACCCAGGCTGGAGTGCAGTGGTGCGATGATGGCTCACTGCAGCCTTGAACTCCTGGACTCAAGCGATCCTCCCACTTCAGCCTCCCTAGTAGCCAGGGCTACAGGCACAAGCCACAACACTGGTTAATTTTTGTATTTTTTGTAGAGACAGGGCTTCACCATGTTGCCCAGGCTGGTCTCAAACTCCTGGGCTCAAATGATCCCTCAACTTCAGCCTTCTGAGTGTATATACTTGGAAGTATATATAGGTATATACGGGATTATAGGTATGAACCACCACACCTGGCCCTCAAGTTCTTATTTAGGGAAAATATATTTACCTGTAATGGTGTAATCTACGTATCCATTTGGTTCTCATTCTTCCCCTCCATCCTACACAGAATAAACTAATCCCTCCTACAGTCCTTCAGATATGTGAAGACAATCATCATGTCATAACTGTTCTATAACTGAGCCATCACTAACAAAGACTTGTCTCCTAAGCCTATCAGAGCCAGGATGTGTATTCATCCTTGCCACTCAGCAACTGAAAGATCCTCATCTCTAGAGTAGATTGGTGGTGGTACTTCTCAGATGAAAAGCCTGTGATGTGGTTGTGTTGTGATGATAAGTTACTGCTGAAGACACTAGAGCCAGAGAGGAAATCCTAAGCCTAGAGCACAGGCAAGAGCCGCAGATTTGAATTAAGTTGGTGGCAGCAAAGGCAGGGACCATGATGTTTTACCTGCGCCAAAAAACAAAACCAAGAACTTTTAATTTGTGTCATTGACATTCAACTGAGCCTGTGATTTTCTAGTTACGGCCTTGAGCTCCATTTTACTCCAGCTCTGCCACTGGCCAGATGCATACCCTTGGGCAATCCTCCTCACTGCTCCCCTGTTCCCTCTCTGATACACAAAGGCACATGCTGCTTTTCTTTTTTTTTTTTTTTTTTTTTTTTGAGACGGAGTCTCGCTGTGTCGCCCAGGCTGGAGTGCAGTGGCGCAATCTCGGCTCACTGCAAGCTCCGCCTCCCGGGTTCACGCCATTCTCCTGCCTCAGCCTCTCCGAGTAGCTGGGACTACAGGCGCCCGCCACCACGCCTGGCTAATTTTTTGTATTTTTTAGTAGAGACGGGGTTTCACCGTGGTCTCGATCTCCTGACCTCGTGATCCGCCCGCCTCTGCACCCCAAAGTGCTGGGATTACAAGCGTGACCCACTGCGCCCGGCCCCACATGCTGCTTTTCTGCCTAGAAAACTGCCCCCCCCATCTCAGCTAAGATGTCATTTCTCCAGGAACCCTTTCCTAACTCCTATCCCTCACCCCAAGATTGGCCTCTGTCTTCCAAGGCACCCTATGCTCACCTCTATTCACTTACTTCATTGTATTTTAATCACCTATTTACTTGTCTGTCTCTACTATACTGGAAGTTCTTTAACACTGAGGACTCAGTCCCTAGCACTTAACTCAGTGCTTCGCATATACCAGAACTCAGAAAAAAATGTGTTGAAAAAAGAAAGAAAAGAAAGTGAAGAGGAAGAGAGATGATAAAATTAGGAAGTTGGACTAAATTATCTAAGTACCTCTTACAGCTAAACTCTATAATTCTTTGTTCTTAGGTGCTATATTTAATGGCAACCTGAGATTTTTGGAAGTTTAGATTTCTCTAGTAAGAGAATGGGTTTCAAGTGATTATACCAAAATAGGAAAACTATAAATATATATTCATACATATAGTAAAATGTTAAGACTGAGATTTAGAATTCATTTAATAAGCCCAAATTGTATTTTATATATGAGGAAACTGAGGCACACTAAGTTAACTGCCCAAACTCTTCCACCTGGTTAGTGGGAAAATCACATGTCCAACCCTGATCTTTCTGGTTCCTGAACCAGGATAGCTGGACTGTAATCTTCCCCATTTTTGAAAAAGCTGCTAAAAACTTGGTTACAAACTTTAAGTGACACGTTTCTCCATTTATGTGGTGGTTATAGCAATGTACAACTCTCTAGCTATAAATTAAACCTTGAGAAACACCCATCTCCACTCCTAGACAAACTAATGAACATTAGTCTTATTTTTCTGCCAGAAATGTTAGAGGGTGTTACAATGCTACACAAGATGACTCCTACAAGTTGCTTGCTAGATAGAGTTGCAGTCATGTGAATTGTTTTCAGCCAGGTTGGGTATCCAAGCTCAATGTTCTGGTGTTAAGCCATAGGGAAGTGTTGCCATGAGACCAGCTTCTTGGCAAGTAGCCCTGAGGTGCAGCTGTAAGGTGACCCAGTGCAGGCCTGAGGCCAGAGCCCTGTGCTCAGTGCCAGAAAACTTGAGCCAAACTTTGGAACTAATTCCCAGGGCACTGAAATTGGTCTCAATTAAAATTTTAGATGAAAAGGGTTTTTGTTTGTCCTGAAGAACCACTTCAATTTATAAACTCATAGAGAAAGTAGATATTTTGCCGTTGTACTTGGAATACTTTTCAGAAGCCAAACCCTTAAAAAAAAAAAAAAAAAGACGTTAGATTATTTAAGAAGTTATAAATTTTTTTTCTTTTTCTTCTGTATTTTAATAGGTACAAACCATGAAATATATATATATATATATATATATATTTTTTTTTTTTTTTGAGACAGTCTTGCTCCGTCGCCCAGGCTGGAGCACGGTGGTGCGATTTCCGCTCACTGCAACTTCCGCCCCCCGGGTTCAAGCGATTCTCTTGCCTCAGCCTCTCGAGTAGCTGGGACTACAGGCTCCTGCCACCACGCCTGGCTAATTTTTTTGTATTTTTAGTAGAGACGGGGTTTCACCATGTCAGCCAGGATGGTCTCGATCTCCTGACCTCATGATCCCCCCCACCTCATCCTCCCAAAGTGCTGGGATTACAGGTGTGAGCCACCACGCCCGGCTGAAAATATTTCTTGAAAGCAGCACTTTTCATAAGATTCACTGGCTAAAGAATCCTTATTTTTCTGTCTTTGAGCATGCTGTGTAAGACGTAAATCTTCTTCACATGTAAAGTGGTATTGGAGTGGAAATGGTGGAAGTAGTGGTCAAGGTGATGGTGATAACTGCACTAGACTTCGAACCC
The DNA here is from genome assembly GCF_028878055.3 of Symphalangus syndactylus. Classification (NCBI taxonomy): domain Eukaryota; kingdom Metazoa; phylum Chordata; class Mammalia; order Primates; family Hylobatidae; genus Symphalangus; species Symphalangus syndactylus. The sequence continues at coordinate 89,403,481 of NC_072424.2, forward strand.
ATACAGATTTGAATTTGGAACCCAGCTTCACTACCTACTAGCAGCTGACCACTTAGATAGTATACTTAAGCATGGAGACTATCGTGTATGGAACTGGTTCTCAAACTAGTTGCAGTGGAATCACCTGGATGCTTCTACAAAGTATCCCTCCCTGGATTCCACTTCAGACCAATTAATTCAGAATCCCTGCAAGTGGGACCCAAGCATGAATATTTTGTGAACATTCTCATAAAGATTCTAATGTTGAGGACCAGTGACATAGTGATTAAAACTTGGCTCTGGAGTCTAACTGGGCTCAGACTCCGGGTTGAACCTGTCTGAGCTTCAATATTTTCATCTGTAAAATTGGATAATAAGAGTTTAGGGGCTGGGCGCAGTGGCTCACACCTGTAATCCCAGATCTTTGGGAAGCTGAGGTGGGGGGATCACGATGTCAGGAGATCGAGACCATCCTGGCTAACATGGTGAAACTCCATCTCTACTAAAAAAATACCAAAAATTTAGCTGGGCGTGGTAGTGGGCGCCTGTAGTCCCAGCTGCTCAGGAGGCTGAGGCAGAGAATTGCCTGAACCCGGGAGGTGGAGGTTGCAGTGAGCTGAGATCGTGCCACTGCCCTCCAGCCTGGGCAACAGAGCGAGACTCCATCTCAAAAAAATAAATAAATAAAAAAGTTTAGTGTAGGGTTGTTAGAAGATTAAGTCATGGAAAGTACAGTACAGTACCTATGGCATAGTAAATGTTCAATTATAGCACCTATTGTTATCATCCGTAATTCCTTCAATTCATGTTGCATATGAATACTTGTTCTCACTTCAGCTTTGACTTAAAATTCATCCCCCCAAATCAGTTGTGAGCCCTACCAAGTCCATTATCATAATCTTTTGTGCCTTTGACATTTTTTCTGTATCTGCTACTAACAACCTCGTTAAAGTGATTGCTATTTATTTCCATTGCTATCCTTTCCCAACCTTCAGTCTTTTTTTGAGAGAGAGGGTCTCACTCTAGCCCAGGCTGGAGTGCAGTGGCGCGACCTCAGCTCACTGCAGCCTTGACCTCCCAGGCTCAAGCCTCTCAAGTAGCTGGAATCACAGGTGCATGCCACCATGCCCAGCCAATTTTTGTATTTTTTGTAGAGACAGGGTTTTACCATGTTGCCCAGGCTGGACTTGAACTCCTGAGCTCAAGCGATTCACCTGCCTCGGCCTCCCTGGAGGGGAGGCTCCTGGGGATTACAGGTGTGAGTCACTGTACCTGGCCCACCTGCAGTCTTTACAGGCCCCTGTGTTGCCTTCACAACTTTTACCAGATGACTTTTTTCTTAATCCACATACTCTGGACAAAGACAAGAGACATAGTGTGGTATAATGAAGAACTAAGGAACCAAGAAAACCAGGGTCCTGGTTCCAGTTTTGTGACCATTGACAAGTCATTTATCCCTCTTAGGCTTTCATCTCCTTATTTATAACTTTAGGAAGTTGGACCGGCTGATTTCTTCCTGCCCTAACATTGTCTGGTGGTTGGATGCAGGGGCTATTGCACATATTGCCTAGTGTGTCAGAGGAACACCCAGAAAGGAGGCCAGAGTGCCAGAGCTGAGGGAGACAGGGAAAGTGGTCAGAGATCAGGACAGAGAAAACAGGGCTGCTTGTGTGAGGCCTTAAAGGACCTGATAAGGACTAAGGCGTTTACTCAGAGGAAGAAAAGAAACCACCAGAGAGTTTGGGGCAGAGAAACTGTAAGATATTATATAACCCATTTTTATTGAGTGCTTACTCTGTTAGATTCTATTTTCAGTGCTTTATTTGTAATCCTCACAATAATCATATGAGATAGGAACCACTATATTCCCCATTTTACACCGAGGAAACAGGGATCCAAAGAGGAAGTAACTTGCCTAAGATCACATGGCTCAGAAGGACTTAGGCAGAATTTAGACCCAGGCAAACTTACTTATCTCATTCATTGTCCTGACCCCCCAACTGCTTAAGAGATTGAGACTGAGGTGTTTTTTTTTCTTTCTGTATTTCCAGAGGACACTCAGAATAAAATTAATTCATACTCATTCATAAATACAAAACTTCTTTACTTAAACTGGTAACAATTTCCAGTGTTTGGCTTTATGATTTCAAGTTTTTAAAAAAGCCCTCACATTAGCACATTAACAAGCCTGTTGATGTGTCTCTCTTTAATTATGCAGACAACTATTTCTTTTTTGCTCCTAATGCAGAGGTTGATTGGGAAATTTTTTATTTTATTGCTTGCGACTTTACCCTGTTGCTATCTAAATCACTACTATATGATTTGGCATTTATAATTTATCATTTCCCTCTGCTATTAGACGAAATGCCCTTTAAAGCATTCCACAGCAAGGTGAACACAAGTCAAGCTTGCAAAGTTTTAGAAAAAATAAGTGCAGAAAGTCATTAAAGAATAATGAAAGTTGATTGATATAGCATACAATATCAGGGCTGCCCAGTTTAACAAATACAATTATTTCAAGTCATTTTCAGAGGGCATCTAAATTTCAGCACCTAATTTTCACCATCTTTCCAGGAATACCAGCAAAAATCTCTTGTTTATATAAAGGCTGTAAAAGCAAAATTATTAACTCATTTCTTTGGATTTTCCTAATGCTAAAGTTGAAACAATAGACATTTTAAATGATAAGAAACCAGATTTCTCTTACTATCCTGTAATTTTAACATTGTATTGCTGTAGCCAAGAGTCTTTGACTTCTGGATCCCGCCTTTTGCATGCTGATTTTTCAGAGGGAGTCCCTTAAGAGTTCTTAACTTTTGACTAGTATCTACCTTGACTTCAGCCCCTGCAGGAAGTGAAGGTAGCAATGTTTGAGAGTAAAAACACTGAGGGAAAAACATCTCCTAGTAGAATCATCAACTCAGTCTAATTTTAGATTTCAGGCAGACCACTTAGCTGTACTTTCAGCTAGTTGCAAACATATGCTTTTTAGCTGCTCATCATTGAAGGACTAAAACCAGGACTTAAACTAAAATAATAAAATTTTCTATCATAATATTTTTCAGTAAAATAGGTGATATGTGAGAACATGTGTGTGCACGTGCAAACCATGTGCTTGTGCACCCACATTCAAGTATTCACAGCATTCAAAATAAGATGACCCAGTCAGGTGCCGTGGCTCACGCCTGTAATCCCAGCACTTTGGGAGGCCAAGCTTGGCAGATCACCTGAGGTCAGGGGTTCGAGACCAGCCTGACCAATGTGGAGAACCCCCGTCTCTACTAAAAATACAAAATTAGCTGGGTGTGGTGACATATGTCTGTAATCCCGGCTGAGGCAGGAGAATTGCTTGAACTTGGGAGGCGGAGGTTGCGGTGAGCTGAGATCATGCCATTGCACTCCAGACTGGGCAACAACAGCAAAACTCCATCTCAAAAAAAAAAAATTAGCCAGGTGTGATGGCACGTGCCTGTAGTCCCAGCTACTCGGGAGGCTGAGGCAGGAGAATCGCTTGAACCCAGGAGGCAGAGGTTGCAATGAGCTGAGATTGCGCCACTGCGTTCCAGTCTGGCAACAGAGTGAGACTCTGTCTCAAAAAAAAAAAAAAAATAAGATGATCCAAAAGTGTTCCTATTTTTCATAAACTCTTAATTTTTTTCCTTCCACCCATCACAACCACAAGGACTAATAGCCCCAGGCTCAAAACCTCAGAAGCCATGTTATTGAGGTATGTGACAGGAATACGAGACATTTTTGATAATAAGTTTTAGGTGGCAGCTATTTTGATATTGAAAAAACTGGATCAAATCTAACAAAGTTCTTTTGAGAGGAAATCGTTAAAAGGGCACATCCTGTGGCCAGGAAAACCACAGCAAAGTATGCCAATTAGGAATAAATTAGAGAATGCTATACTGTCCTAGAAGGATCAGAAAGTCAAATACTTGGCCTTGGGCTGCCTCTCACCTCTACCCCTGCTGACCCTGAGAACAAGTCACTCCTGTCTGTGTGAGCCCAACGGTTGCTGCCAGGCCTTGCCATTCCTCTGCAGAAAAGATCCAGGGATTTTTCACCAGAGGATGCTGGCCAGCATCAGAGTCAGAAGGAGGTAGCCGAAGTGCCACTGAACTTTCTATAGTGCTCTAAAGCCAGCTTTCTGTCTGCAAAGGAAAATTCTCTAAACTCACTAAAGCCAAATCCAACACACTTTAAAGTCTCCAAAGGAAGTCTCATAAACTTTCCTGTTGCTGTTAGAAGATTAAGCTCTAATTTCCCAGATATATTTTCTATTTTCCTTAAATTTAGCAACATTTAATCCATGACACTCATTGTTATACAAGAAAAATAATTCTGCTGTCTTCATGATCAATTTAAGGTGTTCAGCTGTGATGTCTTGGTACTTTATGTTGTGATTAATTGCCTTATACTAACATCTGATGAATATTTTTAAAAATGTTCCTTAGGTGACCTATGTGGCTGAACTGTGTGGTTAGTTGGGAAACTGGGGCTGTGAAGTGAGTTGCCCCAAAGAGCTGAATTCAATCAAGATGTCATGCACAACTGACCTCTTTAATAGAGTATTTTACTCTTTTGACAGCATCTAAAACCTACCTTTCCCTCAGGGTCTAGCTCAGTTTCTCCTCCTGCCCAAAACCTTTCCTGACAATTTAAGTTCTTACTGACATCTTTCCTCTGGGACCACCTAAAGCCTTATGATCTGTGAAGCTGTTATGGCATTTGGGTATGTCATCATATGCCATCATTTATTCCCTAACTTTTCATGTCAAAGGCCATATGCTCTGCCTTTTCAGCTCCCCCTGCAGTGCCTAGCATAGTGCCCAGTACATATGGAAGCTCCATGGTAGAAGTGGATTGAATTGGCTTATAGCCTTTTCCATCATTACCTGAATTATCATATCTAGGACTAGGGTTTGCATTATTTCTTTTTATTTTTCTAGTCATTATCTGTTCCTCAGTGATTCAGGAGCATCCACAGTGAGTTGCAAGTTGGACCACTCCTGGAATAGGTTGGTCAACTTGTGTTTCTTGGCTTGAACATCACTGTTCTGTACCACCCACAGAAAATAGGAGACAAATTATATGCTTTACGATTGCGGTCATTAGAGAATCACCAATTAGTATAAAGGCAATATATATATATATATATATATATATATATGCAAATAGAACAGAGAAAGAAAAGAAATATGGAAGAGGGTGACAGGAAAAGAGATGAGAAAGAATAAAAAAGCCAGCAATCCTGTTCTCTGATGTAATGTTTCCTTTTTCTAATGACAAAACATAAAGACTCCTTGCAAATGCATTTAATGGATGATGACTTGCACATCTTCATAATGTTTGATCTTTAGGAAATGTATGCAGAAATAACTGCCTTTCCAGTTTGAATTAGGAACAAATTGGAAAGGCAGTTACTTTGGGGGCACAGGAGTAAGGGTGGTTTGGGCGAAGGGAAGTAAATGCAGTCTAGTAACACTGGTGCATTGTATGCGGCAGTAAGAAATGACAACTCCAAATGAGGCCGGCTTCTCTCTTAATGTGATCAGCTTGCTATGCCCTCAATGATTCCATGAGATTTTGCATTTTATAGGTTGAGCTTCCCACTGGCAGCAAGTGAAGCAGTTCATTATGCACATCTGTCACATGATCCACTTCATCAACCAAATGGAACTGGGAGAATAAGTCACCCTAACAAGATCCTTCAGTACACTCTTAAAAACTACTTACAGATGTACTCTTCCTCTGTAGGGATACAATGGGTTTCCTTGTACTGTGCCACATGATACAGGAAATGCATTATCCCCATCCAAATTCTGGCATACCAGGAGGAAGCATGTGAAAAGAAAGCAGCTCGCAAAAGCACACACTGCTTTTGCAAAAGTCCTTAGAGGGACTCATACACCAATTTATGATAATGGCAGATAAAATCCCAGGCCTCTGAAGCTCAGTTCATTTCAAATGCTAATGTCCACACAGGGAAAGGAAACCACATCAGCATTCAGCATTGACACAAACATTGTTAATGCTTTTTATTTATGGATTGTCACTGAATCCCCTCAGCAGAATGCCAGATTTCCATTTGTGTTGTAACTTTAGCTACTTTTTGTGCTTTCATGACTAGCTGTGTTATGTACCCATAGGCGATTCATGCTTTCAAACTGTGTCTGGTGAGATAAGCGGCCACACTTCTGATCTTGAATCAGGAACCATTTTGTTCACATTCAGATCAGGTGGAATAAACGTTTTTTAGCTAAGCCCAGAATTAGATTCACCTGCCATTGTTAAATCTTCCTATTTCATTCAGTTAACCAACAAATATTATTGGATGCCTACCATGTGCCAGGCACTGTTCCAGGCACTGGAGACATAGCCATGAACATACAGAGTCCTACCATCATAGAGATTACAATCTAGAGGTGGGTAAGGGGAGATGGTCAACAAATAGGCAATATGTCAGAAAGTGTGTCAGTCAGGATAGGCTAGGTTATTTTGTGGCAATAAACAACCCAATATCTCAGTGGCTTAAAACAACCAAGTTTATTTCTCACTTAGACTGCATGTTCATTGCAGGTCAACTGGGGGCTCTGCTCTGAGAGCACCTTCCCTCTGGGACCCAACCTGCCTAGAGAACCCCCATCTAGAGTGTATGGCTTGTCTTTGTGGGAGATGGAGAAGATAGAGTGATAAATTATACGCCACCTCTTAAAGCTTATGCCTGAAAGTGACACATGGCACTTCTATAACATTTCACTGGCCAAAACAAGTCACACAACTACACCCAACTTCAAAAGGTGAGGTCGTGCAATCATATCATATGCTCAAGAAAATCAGACACACTTGGTGGACAGAACTGTCCCCGATGATGATGATTTCTATGAAGAAATAATCAAAGTAAAGGAGACAGTGTCTGGGTAGGAGGTTTCTATTTGATGTAGATGGTCAGGAAAGTTCTCTCTAATAAGGTGATATTTGAAGAGAGATTCCAAGGGGGAGAGAGAGCCATTTGGATGGAGGTGGGGGCAACTTCCTGCAAAGGAAACTGTAAGAGCAAAGTGTACCTGGCATATTTGAGAAACAGCAAGGAAGTCAAAGTGCCTAGAGTGCAGTGAGCAGAAGTGAGCAAGGGGAAGGCTATAGAAAATGACGTCAGAGTGTTGTGGAACACAAGGTACAGCTTTATTGTAAGGGCTATGGCCATTGTAGGTTTTTGTGTAAAGACATGATATGAGTTAGTTTTTAAAAGGATCCTGTGGCTGCTGAGTGGGAAGCATACTCGAGGGCAAAGGGGTGAAACAAGGGTAGGTAAGAGGCTTTTCAATAACCCAAGTCAGGTAAGAGGAAAGTAGTGGTCAGATTCTGGATATAGTTTGAGGATAGAGCAAGAGTATTTGCTAATGTATTAGATGGTAGGATGTAAGAGAAAGGGAGGATTCAGGAATGACTTCAAAGGTTTATTTTTTCTAGTAATCCTTGAATATATGTAAGGACTACCTCATGTGGTCTTGGGGAATCTTCAAATTTGGCAGTATCTCTATAGCATGTAAACTCCCCTGTAAATAAGTAGAGTTGAATAGCCAAGTGCAGATGTGGATTCTGGGCAGTTGGCTTGATTCATGCACCAGCTAAGGGACTTCTATCCCCATACTGGCCTCATATCTAGTCTCTCTTAGGGTTTATGATTCAAGTTAATTTATAAAACCAGAGAAATTAGCCTCATAATTATAAGCAAAATAGGAGCTTATGCCTGGGTCATCCCAACTTCACTCTACCCTTCTATTTCTCTGTGAACCTCAGATATCGCTACCAGGAAACCCAGCTCCTCCAGCATGAGATCTGTCCTCAGTAACGTATCATATAGTGATGTGTCACCTCCAGTTCTCCTGGAAAGAGGTTGAATAGAAATCTTAATACATACAATAAAACAATACTGTGGTGTTTGTCTGAATAGTATGTCCCTCTTTCTGCTTACCCTGCCTTCCTGTAACATGGCTTTCCCCATGACCATTATCCAGTAAATAGTAACTAGAACTCCCTACCACACTTAGACCTTCTCTTATATCTTTTCTAGCATAGCAGATCATAGGTTGAATGTAAAGTTTGCCAACTATCATAAAGGAATGAATAAAGGTCAATGCTGTTTTTAAAAACTGTGTTTTGAGGCTGTTTGTACTCAAAAGCTTTCATCTACTCAACAAACATTCTTGAGTTCCTACAATGTGCCAGATACTCTTCTAGCCAATGGAGTCACAGCTATGAATAGAATATATATGTAATACATATTACCAAAGACTGGAGAAGCATGGAAAAGTATAAAGAAAAGATAAAATTTCTACTAACTCACCACTGACACATAGCAGCTAGTAACATTTTAGTGCCTAGACTTTTTCTAAGCATAATATCCTTCCTCCCTGCTTTTTTGAATAAAATTTATAACTCTGGACTTACACATTTTTTTTCTTTAAAATTTTTTTCTTATTATTAAAAAAACATAGCAGATGCTCACTATTGAATGAATGAATGAATTATAGGAATTTAATTAATTACATAGAAGGAAAACATTTTAAATGGAAATAACCACTAGTATCATTATAAGAGATAACATTGCTGTTAGTAGTTTGGGTTGCTCAATGTGGTTTTGAATAATTGGAATATTTTTACAACTTTGTTCCACAACAAATGATTTACTTTAAAAATAACAACTTCCTTTTTTCCCAAATTACAAAAGCAACATGCCATTGTGGATATTTTGGAAAATACTGAAAACTACAAAAGGGGAATCTAAAAGTCATTTATAGTCCCACTGCCCAGAAACTACTGCTATTAACATTTTGGGCATTTTTTTCCCAGTCTTTGTTCTTAGCAGTACAACAGGCTAGTTAAGAATCTGGACAAGCTACTTAGCCTCTCTGAGCCTCAAATTCCTTATCTGTAGAATGAAACTAATAATGCCTGCCTTGTAAGATTGTTGTGAAGTTTAAATGAGATAAAATATACAAATTGCTTAGTCCAGTATCTGACCCATAATAAGTACTCAATATGGGGACTCTTACTATTTTGCAAGATATTTCTACGTAAGTTAATCATACTTTATACATAAATTTTTATCCTCTTTTAAAAAAAAAACAAAAAACACATTCCATCATTAATATTTTCCAAAAGCATGTTTAATGTCTGCATAACTTTTATTCATGTGACTGTACTACAGTTCTCTTAATGATACTCCCTTCTTATTAAACTTTAAAAAAGTACATTTTGAGACAATCTCAATTTTTCAGAAAAGTTGCAAGTAAAATACAAAGACCTTCTTTTCCCCTGAACCATTTGAAAGGAAGATGTCAATTTGATTTCCCCATCATCCCCAAATATCTTAGTATTTCTTCAACAGAGACATTCCCCTACATAACTCCAGTACAAACAGCAAAATTGGAAAATTAACATTGATACATTGCGATCTAATCTTCATACCCCAGTCAAGATTCTCCATTGCTCAATAATGTATAATTTATAGCAAAGGATTCCAGTTCAGAACCACACATTGCAATTATTTGTCATCTTTCCTTAGTTGCCTTTAGTCTGAAACAGTTCCTCAGTCTTTCCTTTACTTTCATATCCTTAACACTTCAAGAATATGGGTCAGTCATTTTGTAGACTATCCCTCCATTTGCTTTTCTCTGATGTATTCTCATGATTAAGTTATATGCCCTTATCAAGACTACCACAAAATTGATGCCTGGGTTCTTATTGTATCCTTAGATGGAACATCTGCTTTGGCTGTAACAGCCTGTGCTGTGCCATTTTCCTATACAGACACCCACCTCGCCCCACCTAAGCTCTAATGTTCCACATCAAGCCACCCCTCTTCAACCCACACTTGGTTATTCCTTTGCAAGAGCCACTCTCCTCACCCCATGTGGACCCTTGAAACCCCATGCTGGCCTGCACTCCCACCTTTAACCCACCTGGCCCCAGTGCTCTGCACTGAGCCATCCTCTCAGTCCTCTTTGGTTCTGGCACTCTGAGCCAAGCTGACCCTCTTCAGGGACACCCCTTTCATCCTTCTTGGGCACAGTGGCTCATGCCTGTAATCTCAGCACTTTGGAAGGCTGAGGCAGGAGGGTTGCTTGAGGCTCAGAGTTCAAGACCAGCCTGGACAACAGAGCAAGGTCCTGTTTGTACCAAAAAAAAAAAAAAAATACAAAAAAATTATGGCCGGGTGTGGTGGCTCACGCCTGTAATCCCAACACTTTGGGATAATAAGGCAGGAGGATCCCTTACGTCCGGGAGTTAGAGACCAGCCTGAGCAATATAGTGAGACCCATTGATATGGTTTGTATTTGTGTCCCCACAGAAATCTTATTGAATTGTAATCCCCAATGTTGGAGGAGGGGCCTGATGGGAAGTGATCGGATCATGGGGCAGATTTCCCCCTTGCTGTTCTCATGATAGTGAGTTCTCATGAGATCTGGTTGTTTAAAAGTGTACGGCACCTCACACTTCACTCTTTTCCTCCTTCTCCAGCAAGGCAAGACATGCTTGCTTCCTCTGCCTTCTGCCATGATTGTAAGTTTTCCAAGGCCTCCCCAGCCATGCTTCCTGTACAGCCTGTGGAACTGTGAGTCAATTAAACCTCTTTTTCTTTACAAATTACCCAGTCTCAGGTAGTTCTTTCTAGCAATGCAAGAACAGACTAATACACCCAGTCTCTACAAAAATAATAAAAAATTAGCAGGGTGTGGTGGTGCAGGTCTGTTGTCCCAGCTACTCGGAAGGCTCTGATGGGAGGATCCTTTGAGCCCAAGAAGTTGAGGCTGCAGTGAGCCGTGATCACGCCACTGTACTCAGCCTGGGCAACAGAGTGAGACCCTGTCCCAAAAAAAAAACAAACAAAAAGTACTATCTACTATCTATGTATGTAATACCAGTTTTTCCTCAAACTGGAGGAGTCTGTGGCTATAAGCAACATCATTGTGTTTTCATTGTAAGCAACATCATTGTGTTTTCATTTCAACAATGTTTTAAAAACTTATATAAAAATGCATAAACTTATCTGGCTCACCTGAGATGTTCATTTAAAAACTGCATACTTTTAGAATTGGTGCTTTGTGTTTAAAATTGGATTGGCACCATGTGATCACTTTTGTGGGAATATTCAACTTTTATTGTGTCCATTAGTCATCATGTTGGCATGTCCTGGCATCAAAATAACAATAACCATCTTGCTTTCTGTTTAAAGAGAATCATTGAGTTACCTTTCCTGTTTTAAAGTTAAAACTGTTCTTTTTCAGTGATAAGATGCAATTGAGTTTAGTCTCTTAATTTATTTAATAAATTGATTTTGATTTTCCATCATAAAAATAAACATGCTAATCTGTCATAGACTAATGAGAAAAGAACAGGGCTGATTTAGTACACAAATGATGCATTCATGTAAAGTGAAGGCCAAGTGAATCATGGTACCCAGCACAAATAAAGTTTTACAGTAGTTCAAACAGAAACATAGTGAGAAAATTGAAATATTACAGGGCTCATGTAGCATAGGCTGAACTCAAAAGAAGCCAGGCAAAGCAGTCACTTTATTCGGATTATAAGCAGTATATTAGGTTTGATTCTGTGTTTATGTGACACACCAACTTACAAATACTCTCCATGAAGAACTTTTGTTAAAAGTTCTTTTAAAATTATTGATCAGGCCAGGCGCAGTGGCTCATGCCTGTAATCCCAGCACTTTGGGAGGCCGAGGCAGGCGGATCATCTGAGGTCAGGAGTTCGAGACCAGCCTGGCCAACATGGTGAAACCCTGTCTCTACTAAAAATACAAAAATTAGCTGGGTATGGTAGCAGGTGCCTGTAATCCCAGCTACTTGGGAGGCTGAGGGAGAACTGCTTGAAGCCTGGAGGCAGGGATTGCGGTGAGCCTAGACCCCGCCATTGCACTCCAACCTGGGCAACAAGAACAAAACTCCATCTAAAAAAAAAAATTAATTAATTAAAATAAAATTATTTGTCAGTATTATATTTTGGAGAATGTCATTTTTAAATTAAGTGGGCCAATTAAAACAATGAACTGATAGTTTCCAATGAATAACCTTGTAGGAGGGAAAAAATTAATGATAATGATTATGAGTCAAATGACTATATCATGCTTGATAAATATAAGTCAAATATATAAGTCAACAATTGAAATAAAATCTATAAAAGCATCATGTTATACTTTTATCATTATATGTATAAATTGTAATTAAACCCAATATTAGTTATTTAGTTTCAGCAAATGTTACCACTTTCACACTGAATTAATGTTTTTTTATTTGAATTTAACTGATGATTTGTTTTCACTTAATCTGTAAATTTGATTTGTTCTTGTGGTTTTTTAAATTGTGGTAAAAAGATATATAACAAAATTTACCATTAAGATGGTAAATTATTAAGATAATTTAAGTATATAGTTCAATAGTGTTAAGTATGTTCACATAGTTGTTCAACAGATCTCTAGAACAGTTTCCTTTTGTGTTTGTATAGTTTTTAGTTAGCTACAAGCATAAAACATTTGTACCTAATTACTACATATTTGTACATATTTAAGGAACTATATAATGAAAATTATTTAAGTCAACATGGGGAGGGGTTTCAAGAGAACTTTTTTCCTTTAAAGAAAAAGAGATGTGAGACACACTAATCAATATGGTGGCTCTCCTTCAGTCTCAATGTTTGCTCAACCAACCCTCTTGGCTTTTCCTTCTTGGCTAGCTCACAGAGTGGGCTGTGTTGGAGATGACAGTGAAACCTCATTTATTGGAAAAGCAGAATCAGAGGAGAGAATAGCAGTGTTCTACCTGAATTCAAATCTTCCTTTTTAATAATAAGTATAATATGAACACAATACTGTCTTTCAAGTTACTTTTTAAAATACTTTCAAATCCATTATCCTATTTTTGAAGCCCCATTGTGAATCTCTTAAGTCAGTTTCCTTTAAAGTCAAACATCATTGGCAGATTTTGATACGTTACACCTTTAATTATTCTAGCCAGTGCTGCTAGGAGCTTTGCTCCTTAGCAAGATGTTAGAGGAAAGACATCTCAAGGTGCTCTGAATGTTCTGTGAGTCAGCTGTGGCCTCTCTCAGGCCTTATTAAGAAAATAAACTATGCCGATGAGCTCCCCTGAAAAATTGGATGGAGGTTTTAAGCTTAAAACTCATATTGTTAACCTCTCCTAGGCTTTCTTTTTAAAATGAAAGTTTTTTTGTTGTTGTTAGGATTTGCTATTTAACTTTTTGGAAATAAGGTAATAGTCAAAGTCCCCATAATCATTAACTGTGTGATAGAAAGCAAGAAGGAAAGAGCACGAAAGAAAGGAACATTTACCGAGTATTTACTAGATGCCAGACAGTATTCTAGAAGCTTTCTATTCTTCATCTTACCTTATCCTAACTATCTCCATGGGAGTCGGTTCAGTCGTCCCCATTTCATTGGCTGAAATTCTGAGAAGTAAAGTAATTTGCGTAAGGTCACCTAACTTGTAATAAGTAAACTGAGGTTCAAGCCCACCTTTGTCTGGTTCCATAGCTACACTGTGTGAGTGAGAAACATGAAAACACCTCACAGACTCAGCTTGGGCAGTGTTTTTTGCAACAGATTTTGCCTGGGGAACTTGGACAATGCCAATATTCATTCATAGAGTTTCTTTGCCCATTCCAGCAAATTATCATTTTCTGCTTTCTCGCTCAGTTATTTGTATACTTAGCTGATGGACTCAACTTCACACATTTCCCACACCCTACTTAGCAGAGTACAGAAATCCATTTGCTCTCTCCCAGCTGCTTCCAACACTGGCCACATCTGCCTTTCCAGATGTGCGGGCTGCAATGTAAAACACACATCCTTACCACTCTACTTGCTGCAGTGTGGTCTGGCCCTTCTTGAGGCATGGTTCTAGGCTGCTCTTTAGAAAGGTGTGATGTATGCCCTGTGGGCTGCGTTATCATCTGTTGGTTTAATATGCACATTCTGTGGTGCTTTTACATACTTTTCCAACTTTTTACATTCTGTGTCCATCTCTGATTGCATTTACATGGTGATTTATGGAGACTTTGAATATTATAATCTAAAGGGTATATGTGGGAAGGAGGAAGTGAGCAGGTTTGTTTATTAGGAAAATTCAGCAGTCCCTGCTTCTTTAAAGATCTGACCTTGAAATTGCTTCAATGTGAGCTCAGTGAGGGTCGGAGAAAAGGGACCAGCTGACCCACTTCCTTATCATTTACTGTATGCTGCTTTGGGTTGTTAATGGCCTTTTCACATGTTGGCGTTATATCACCCCAGCTAGATTTTAAGTAATTAGAGAGCAAGAGCGTGTGTCACTCATCTTTGTGCCAAGCATATTACCTTGCACACAGTAGGCTTTTAATGAGTAGTTGGAGTCTGGTTGCTATGTGTTAGTTGCTGTGGGTGCTGCTGAACTCTCACCTTGCAGCCTTTCTGGGATTAGCTTTTGAATGACAGTTTTGTTAGGCATGATGGAACCAGACCTCCCATGCTCACACTTCTGCCTCATGTGTCTTTTCAAATAATAACAATATGCTGGTACCCAAAGTATATGGTACCAGTTTAGAGTCTTGAATTTTAAAAACCTGAATATGGAAAGAACCTGCCCACCCACTTTGGAATGCCCCTGTTAAGCTCACCTTACAGCATCAGAAGTGGACTCAGCAGCCACCTATTAGATCCAATATGAAATGCCCTAAATACTCCCCTTACTTGGTGCCTGGAGGACCTCAGTCTTAAGCTTCTCATTTGGACTGAGGGCCTGACAAGGCCTGTGTAAGGCAGGCTGAGCCAAGCCCTGGCTTGGATTAGGGGTATCATCCAGGAATGGAATGAGCGAATGGCTTCACCTTAAGGAAACCTTGTAAATGAGATGAACAATGACCTTCTTAAACAAAACAGAGAAAACATGATGTAACCTTTTCCAGATGATTAAATATATTGTTTTTAAAACCAGTCACTTGCTGTGAAAGCCGTGATGTTATCAGTGACTTCTGAGGGGTGTTTATTGCTATAGTACATGATCTGAACCAATGAAGCTGGACATTTTAATGTGGCTGTTTTGATTTGACCTGGGTGAAAATTAGATGTAAGGTTGCTTTTACAAACATTACTTAGTGATTTTTTTAAAAGCTGAATATTTGGTAGTGCTTTTCAGGGTGCTTCAAAATATTAATATTTTCATGACAAAACCACCTTGTCAAAATGTCAGCTGTTATTTCCATCAAGATGCTGGTCCTCTAACCGTTCTTCCCTATTGTCCTGCTAAACTGGCAACTTCTAACCTACCAAGAGTTAGAAAAACAGAAAATTGCTCTTGTTAGAACCATGTATATAAAGTAAGAGTAAGTGTGATCTGGGTGAGGGTCTGATGGTTGTATTAGGAATAAGAGTGGGGAGGTTTAGCGCCTAAGCCTTGGGATACTATTTTGGCTTGGAGGATTATCCCATGAAACCCTTTTCTCCACTGACACCGTAGGTGGAATTAGTTCTTCAGGCAGACATTTTTTTCTTCTTAGGGTCAAAGGTAAGGTGACGTGTGAAGGGGCAGCCGAGGCATCATCGGGAGGCTAGGGCTCGACGGAAGGGGTAAGGGGGGTGGTGCCGGGCATCTGGTTGGAGGGAAGTAGGAATACAGGCAGAAGCAGAGGAGGGCCCTTAGTGCTGCCGAGCACAGGCTGCTGCTTGACGCGCGGCCCTCCACTGGCTGGCCCTGGCTGGAGAATTTCTCCTCAGGTCATTGGTTTTACCACAGCCTTGTTTGGAAACCATCTGTGTTCTAGGAGCCCATGGAGAACGGGCATCTTATTTTGAAAATCAATTTGAAGCCAAAGTGGACTTTTTAATTACAAATGAGAGCAATGAAAATATAGCTATTGAACTTTATTGTTATTTTGGCCTCGTAAAAATTAAAAGTAAACTTTTTTAACTTGAGAGGATTTTATAAAATCTCCCCATTTTGTGTACATTTCAGACATGAGACTCTACCACCCCAGAACCCATTTGAGAGGAATTTAAAGCTCAGGAAAGTAGCAGCTTTCTTCAAGTTTCTGAGTAACCGAACCTTGTAGATAACAACAGACTGGAAGATAGAATCAGTTAATCCCTGAACTCAAGGAACCCTTGGCCCATAGCCCAGACAATACAGCATGCTGAAAATTGGTCTGGTCCCAGCCTCATGTAAACCTGTTTCTCCTCTCCTGAGAAGAATGCAGCTTTTGACCACTGCCCAGTGTGAGAGCCGGCCTCACTGTTACGCCTCAATGAAGGCAAGAACAAGTGGCTTGCAATAGAGGGCATCGCCTGGAAGGTGGCAAAGGCCAGGCAGGTACCTGCAGCCCAGCTGCCGCTCGGCGATGAGGCTGGCAGCCAAGTCTAGCGCCAGCCTTTTCAAAAGCAGCCCTTTTGATAACACTGATTACATTTCCCTCACCGGAGCCTTGGGCTAATTGAGCAACAGCCAACTTCTCTGGGTAACAAAGAGGAGGGGAAAAGTAATCCAAACACAGGTTTTATTATAAAAACCAGGGAGTGAGAGAAGTATGTTTATTCTGTAAGATAACACACCTGCTCGGTGCCCGGGAGGCTCATTTCCATCAGTTGCCATGGCAAACTCGTTATACTTCAAGGCCATGTGGCTTTGTTTCCTTTTGGGATCTGGTCCTTGTCCTACCTTTTCTAACAACTCCAACACAATGACATGGAAGCCTGCGACAGCATAATTGATTTCTCCTTCCCTCTATCAACGGTTCACATTTGTTCGGCACAGGACTGAGTCTGCCTTCTCCTTTGAACTCCTTGCTAAGCATGAAGGCATGCTTCAGAGAGCCACCCTCATTAACATTCCAGGTCCCTCTTCCCTGTCAGCAATAAACAAGCCCTGCATCAATGGCCTCCTGCCTTCCACTTTTACAAATGAGTGGCTCAGTTCCATGTTTTGCTGCTGATCCAGGTGCCCAGGCGCATACAACGCTAGGCTAAGAAGCACGCGGGAGGGACTAAAAATAGAACAGCAGTTTTGGATGCATACCAGAGCAGCTACTTCATCTCAACTTGCTTTGCACACTAAGCCTAATGGGATCCATCAGGCATGAGTTCTCTCTCGCGCTAGCTCCCTCCCTCTCCCCTCTCTCCCCAGCTGCCGATTTCCATCAGCGCCTTCCTGGTGAAGGGAGCAAAGAGGGGTCAGGCAAGGGACAAGAAATGTGTGTCCTTATGGTTTTCTACAAGCCCTGGGAGATCTGGGGGCTGCAGTTACTCCTTCCATAAGAGAGTTTCTAGAAAAAAGCAGGCAGGCCCAGAACATGGTCACCTCTGCCCAGGTACACTTTGGTCCAAGACTTTCATTGTTTAGCAAAGCCTCAAATATCACTTCTTAATCACCCAATACCTATAACCTGGATCCATGCTCCTATGTTCCTTGAAAAGTTAAGTAGAAAACTAAAGTACACTAAGTGTTCCTCTTGCAGATCCCACCTGCTTGCTTGAGGCTAAGAATTTGGGAGCAAATGCACAGTGAGTTGGCAACACGTGACTGCCAGGGTCTGCAAAAGCCACCCACCTGCCACCAAGTACCCTATCCGAAAGTGATCCTATCCTAAAGCATTTTCCAATAGAAAATGGAAGAAGTCATATGCAGTTAGTAACATGCTATCCTGCCTGGGCACATACCTCCCAGCATGCCAGCTGTGTTGACTGAGCGAGGCTCCTTTGTGTGCTAAAGTGCCTCGTGCAGCCTCCCCCAAAAGGCGAGCCAGCATGACCATACGTTTCTCATGTCTACATCCAATAGGTAATGCAGATGTTCCAAACAGCTAAGTATTATTCCAAGAAGTGCCATTTTTATGGAATCAGAATTGTGATAGGAAGGGCTGGACGCGGTGGCTCATACCCGTAATCCCAGCACTTTGGGAGGCTGAGGCGGGCAGATCACTTGAGGTCAGGAGTTAGGAGTTCGAGACCAGCCTGGCCAATATGGTGAAATGCAGTCTATACTAAAAATACAAAAATTAGCCGGGCTCGTGGTGGGTGCCTGTAGTCCCAGCTACTAGGGAGGCTGAGGCAGGAGAATCGTTTGAACCTGGGAGGCAGAGGCTGCAGTGAGCTGAGATCATGGCACTATTGTACTCCAGCCTGGGCGATAGAGTGAGACTGTCTCAAAAAAAAAAAAAGAATGGTGACAGGAAGATGAATATCACAGTATTTAAAAATCTTTTTCATTGTTGATGTTTTGGAGATTGGCCAGATACAACTAAAAGAAACTGATCTGGGCCAGGTGAGGTGGCTCACGCCTGTAATCCTAGCACTTTGGGAGACCAAGGTGGGAGGATTGTTTGAGCTAGGGGGTCAAGACAAGCCTGGGCTGAACATAATGAGACCCCATCTCTAAAAAAAAAAAAAAAAATTTTTTTTTTTTGAAATGAAGTCTTGCTCTGTTGCCCAGGCTGGAGTGCAGTAGCAGGATCTCTACTCACTGCAACCTCCACCTCCCTGGTTCAAGCAATTCCCCTGCCTCAGCCTCCCGAGTAGCTGGGATTACAGGCATGTGCCACCATGCCCAGCTAATTTTTTTTGTATTTTTAGTACAGATGGGGTTTCACTGGGCTCAAACTCCTGACCTCAGGCAATCTGCCCACCCTGGCCTCCCAAAGTGCTGGGATTACAGGTGTGAGCCACCGTGCCCAGCCAAAATTTTTAAAAAATAAACTGGGCGTGGTGGCATGCACCTTTGGTCCTAGCTACTCAGCAGGCTGAGGTGGGGGGATCACTTGAGCCCGGGAGGTTGAGGCTTCAGTAAGCTGTGATCATGCCACTGCACTCCAGCCTGGGTGGCAGAGCAAGACCATGTCTCTAAATAAATAAATAAATAAATAAGTTGATCTGACTAATAGCAGATTTTGTCTGTAAGCGTCAGGCAAGTGTCAAGACCTTTTACACTGTGCCTCAGTTTCATATAATAGCAGTATAAGATAAATATGCCAAGCCACTTCAAGAAAAGTCATACTTCATATAATCACAGCAATAATCAATTCCCCAAAGAATTTCTAACGGAACAAGTTGCAACATGATCATTTAATCCTCCAATCACTAGAGGATGGAGGTACTTCTTCCCTCAGGGAGAGGGAAGTATCTCTTCAGGGAGACACCAGGTCATTTCTTGAACACATCTACTGTGAAAAACCAGAAAGCTTTCTAGATTCATCAAATAAATGTCTGCAGTCTGGAAATCAGAACATCCGGGTTCTGGTCCTAGGATGAACTTAGACAAGCCACGGCTGCTCTGGGCCCTGCTTTCCTTGTGTATGAAATAAAGCTGCAGGGATATATGATTTCTAGGGTCTCTTTCTAGACTCAAAGTTCCATAACAGAAATAAATGATCTGAGAATTTAATTGATTTTCATGCTTTCTTTCTTCCTTTTTTTCCCCCTTTGGTTGTTGTTGTTTATTTGGTTAGTAGGCTAAAATAGAACTATTTATCTTGAAAAATAGTGCATAATTCTCTGGGATGAGAGGCATTTCTTCTCTGTGGTATTTTCCCACAGTGTAACCTTCCTTCTCTTTTCATTTGCCACTAGGAGGTGGGTCTCACTGATTCTTCCTGGTTCATTAAGAAGAAACAGAAAGATCCTGTGTTTTCAGAGACTCTTTCTGGATCATTTCCCATGATCATAGGACTTTGCAATCCATTTGGCAAAGGTGGTGGTGACAATGGGGTGTTTGGCAAAGTGGATGAGGTAGTTGACGAAGCAGCTGGGGTAAAGAAAAATGCTCTTGGCAAAACATCATGAAACTAGGGTGGAATGTTCAAAATGGAGAACTTGCATCCCTTGCTGAGATGACTCAGAAAAATTCTGTCTTTAAAGAGGTGATTTATTTAACAGGAAACAAAGAAAAAGTATCAACAGCAATAATTTTTCTGAGCACTGAGCTGAGAAATAGCTAGTCTAATACTTTGATTGTAGCCATGTACTGAGACCTCTTTGAACAATCTAGAAGTTAAAATAGATTTGAAACCTGTCACTAAAATTAAAAATTACATTTAAAATTCTAAATTAGTCATCAAATATTAGATAAGAACCTAACCTTGCATTCCACAAACCCACCCTTCAAATCGGTGTAAGTCTGAATAAAGCCTTGGGGCTAAGAGGTTATTTTTACTAGGTCAGCCCTACCCCACTTCCACCCCAAAAATATCTAAAGATGAATGCCTGAGGACCAGCATAACATCTAAATCAACCAAGTGTTAATCTTACTGTCATTGCTCTCAAATAGTTGTTACAATTCCTTTGATAGGCTGGGCGCAGTGGTTCACGCCTGTAATCCCAGCACTTTGGGAGGCCGAGGCGGGTGGATCACGAGGTCAGGAGATCAAGACCATCCTGGCTAACAAGGTGAAACCCCGTCTCTACTAAAAATACAAAAAATTAGCCGGGCATGGTGGCAGGTGCCTGTAGTCACAGGTACTCGAGAGGCTGAGGCAGGAGAATCACTTGAACCCAGGAGGTGGAGGTTGCAGTGAGCCGTGATTGCACCACTGCACTCCAGCCTGGCTGACGAGTGAGACTCTGTCTCAAAAAAAAAAAAAAATGCTTTGATGCTGGTGGTCATCGTCTCTCATAGAAATTTCAGGGGCCAAGCTTTCATCACTTGGCCAAGTGCCTGTGTGTGTGTATGTGTGCATGTGTGTGTGTGTGTCTGTGTGTACTTTTTGGTTTGTTTTTTTTGCTACCAGTGCTACCAGCTGTAACACTTTAATGACTCTTTGTGGAACACCAGGGACCACTGCTCATCAACCACCTGGGGTAGGAAGAGTGGAAGGAATGAGTGGTTCAGAGCTTAGGACAGGTCTCTGAAGGGAGGAAGTTAATAATATAACATTACTAAATCTTTGCAAACTGGAAACATTTCAGAGTAATCGCTGATGTCATTTTATTTACAAACGTGTGTCGAATCCTTAATGATGGTGTCACCTCAGACTAAAAAAGACAACGAGAAAAGAGAAAGACTTGAAGTTTGTGTTTGGGTGTTTTCCAGGTTATCCAAATATGAAAGTTCTACCAGGTCTCAAAACTACGGAACTAATGTTACATGTCATAGAGTCTTACAAATGAGTACTTATGTTATGCTAGTTTTTCTTCTCTTTTCCTATTTTTTAAAGAACAAAGACATTCATCTCACCCAGTAGACATCTAAGTTATAAAGTAAATGAAACTAGTGTTCTTTGCAATGCATTAGCAATGTTTCTTATTTATAGTTGACAAGTATTTGTCCTTTCCCTGTGCTGACATATAAGAGCTAGACTGGGCTGGGCGTGGTGGCTCCCGTCTGTAATGCCAGCACTTTGGGAGGCCGAGGCAGGTGAATCACTTGAGCCCAGGAGTTCGAGACTAGCCTGGATAACATGGCAAAACCCTGTCTCTACAAAAAATACAAGAATTAACCAAGCATGTTGGTGCACACCTATAGTCCCTGCTACTTGGGGGGCTGAAGTGGAAGGATCACCTGAGCCCGGCAAGGTCAAAGCTGCAGTGAGCTGAGACTGTGTCACTGTACTGCAGCCTGGGAAAGAGTGAGACCTTGTCTTAAAAAAAAGAAAAAAAAAGGTGGGCTGTCTTGTAGCACAAGTGAGCCTTGTTTAAGAGGCTAGTAGATAAAGAAGAGGAAGCTTTCAGCCCCAAAAAGTCTTCATTGGCTTAGTAGCTTGGGCCATAATTAAAGCCATCCCACCTTTATAGTTTACGTAGATTTGATACATGTATACATATTTTATATATGGATATGTGTATGTGTTCTTTTTCTGGAGACCAGGTAAACAAGATGTATAGATACAGACAGATATCCAAAATTATCAACCTGAGGGTATTGTAGAATTTTTTTTTTTTTTTTTTTTTTTTTTTTTTTTTTTTTTGAGACGGAGTCTCACTCTGTCGCCCAGGCTGGAGTGCAGTGGCGCAATCTCAGCTCACTGCAAGCTCCGCCTCCCGGGTTGACACCATTCTCCTGCCTCAGCCTCCCCAGTAGCTGGGACTACAGGTGCCTGCCACCACGCCCGGCTATTTTTTTTGTATTTTTAATAGAGATAGGGTTTCACTGTGTTAGCCAGGATGGCCTTGATCTCCTGACCTTGTGATCCGCCTGCCTCGGCCTCCCAAAGTGCTGGGATTACAGGCGTGAGAAGATATTTTTTTTTTTTTTTCTTTTTTTTTTATTATACTTTAGGGTTTTAGGGTACATGTGCACAATGTGCAGTTTTGTTACATATGTATCCATGTGCCATGTTGATTTCCTGCACCCATTAACTCGTCATTTAGCATTAGGTGTATCTCCTAATGCTGTCCCTCCCCCCTCCCCCCACCCCACAACAGTCCCCGGAGTGTGATGTTCCCCTTCCTGTGTCCATGAGTTCTCATTGTTCAATTCCCACCTATGAGTGAGAACATGCGGTGTTTGATTTTTTGTCCTTGCGATAGTTTACTGAGAATGATGTTTTCCAGTTTCATCCATGTCCCTACAAAGGACACGAACTCATCATTTTTTATGGCTGCATAGTATTCCATGGTGTATATGTGCCACATTTTCTTAATCCAGTCTATCGTTGTTGGACATTTGGGTTGGTTTGAAGTCTTTGCTATTGTGAATAGTGCCGCAATAAACATACGTGTGCATGTGTCTTTATAGCAGCATGATTTATAGTCCTTTGGGTATATACCCAGTAATGGGATGGCTGGGTCAAATGGTATTTCTAGTTCGAGATCCCTGAGGAATCGCCACACTGACTTCCACAATGGTTGAACTAGTTTACAGTCCCACCAACAGTGTAAAAGTGTTCCTATTTCTCCACATCCTCTCCAGCACCTGTTGTTTCCTGATTTTTTAATGATGGCCATTCTAACTGGTGTGAGATGGTATCTCACTGTGGTTTTGATTTGCATTTCTCTGATGGCCAGTGATGAGGAGCATTTCTTCATGTGTTTTTTGGCTGCATAAATGTCTTCTTTTGAGAAGTGTCTGTTCATGTCCTCTGCCCACTTTTTGATGGGGTTGTTTGTTTTTTTCTTGTAAATTTGTTTGAGTTCATTGTAGATTCTGGATATTAGCCCTTTGTCAGATGAGTAGGTTGCAAAAATTTTCTCCCATTGTGTAGGTTGCCTGTTCACTCTGATGATAGTTTCTTTTGCTGTGCAGAAGCTCTTTAGTTTAATGAGATCCCATTTGTCGATTTTGGCTTTTGTTGCCATTGCTTTTGGTGTTTTAGACATGAAGTCCTTGCCCACGCCTATGTCCTGAATGGTATTGCCTAGGTTTTCTTGTAGGATTTTAATGGTTTTAGGTCTAACATATAAGTCTTTAATCCATCTTGAATTAATTTTTGTATAAGGTGTAAGGAAGGGATCCAGTTGCAGCTTTCTACATATGGCTAGCCAGTTTTCCCAGCACCATTTATTAAATAGGGAATCCTTTCCCCATTTCTTGTTTTTGTCAGGTTTGTCAAAGATCAGATAGTTGTAGCTATGCGGCATCATTTCTGAGGGCTCTGTTCTGTTCCATTGATCTATGTCTCTGTTGTGGTACCAGTACCATGCTGTTTTGGTTACTGTAGCCTTGTAGTATAGTTTAAAGTCAGGTAGCGTGATGCCTCCAGCTTTGTTCTTTTGGCTTAGGATTGACTTGGCGATGCGGGCTCTTTTTTGGTTCCATATGAACTTTAAAGTAGTTTTTTCCAATTCTGTGAAGAAAGTCATTGGTAGCTTGATGGGGATGGCATTGAATCTATAAATTACCTTGGGCAGTATGGCCATTTTCACGATATTGATTCTTCCAACCCATGAGCATGGAATGTTCTTCCATTTGTTTGTATCCTCTTTTATTTCATTGAGCAGTGGTTTGTAGTTCTCCTTGAAGACGTCCTTCACATCCCTTGTAAGTTGGATTCCTAGGTATTTTATTCTCTTTGAAGCAATTGTGAATGGGAGTTCACTCATGATTTGGCTCTCTGTTTGTCTGTTATTGGTGTACAAGAATGCTTGTGATTTTTGTACATTAATTTTGTATCCTGAGACTTTGCTGAAGTTGCTAATCAGCTTAAGGAGATTTTGGGCTGAGACAATGGGGTTTTCTAGATATACAATCATGTCATCTGCAAACAGGGACAATTTGACTTCCTCTTTTCCTAATTGAATACCCTTTATTTCCTTCTCCTGCCTGATTGCTCTGGCCAGAACTTCCAGCACTATGTTGAATAGGAGCGGTGAGAGAGGGCATCCCTGTCTTGTGCCAGTTTTCAGAGGGAATGCTTCCAGTTTTTGCCCATTCAGTATGATATTGGCTGTGGGTTTGTCGTAGATAGCTCTTATTATTTTGAGATACATCCCATCAATACCTAATTTATTGAGAGTTTTTAGCATGAAGGGTTGTTGAATTTTGTCAAAGGCCTTTTCTGCATCTATTGAGATAATCATGTGGTTTTTGTCTTTGGTTCTGTTTATATGCTGGATTACATTTATTGATTTGCGTATGTTGAACCAGCCTTGCATCCCAGGGATGAAGCCCACTTGATCATGGTGGATAAGCTTTTTGATGTGCTGCTGGATTCGGTTTGCCAGTATTTTATTGAGGATTTTTGCATCAATGTTCATCAAGGATATTGGTCTGAAATTCTCTTTTTTGGTTAAGTCTCTGCCAGGTTTTGGTATCAGGACGATGCTGGCTTCGTAAAATGTGTTAGGGAGGATTCCCTCTTTTTCTATCGATTGGAATAGTTTCAGAAGGAATGGTACCAGTTCCTCCTTGTACCTCTGGTAGAATTCAGCTGTGAATCCATCAGGTCCTGGACTCTTTTTGGTTGGTAAGCTATTGATTATTGCCACAATTTCAGAACCTGTTATTGGTCTATTCAGAGATTCAACTTCTTCCTGGTTTAGTCTTGGGAGGGTGTATTTGTCGAGGAATTTATCCATTTCTTCTAGATTTTCTAGTTTATTTGCATAGAGGTGTTTGTAGTATTCTCTGATGGTAGATTGTATTTCTGTGGGATCGGTGGTGATATCCCCTTTTTCGTTTTTTATTGCATCTATTTGATTCTTCTCTCTTTTCTTCTTTATTAGTCTTGCTAGCGGTGCATCAATTTTGTTGATCTTTTCAAAAAACCAGCTCCTGGATTCATTAATTTTTTGAAGGGTTTTTTGTGTCTCTATTTCCTTCAGTTCTGCTCTGATTTTAGTTATTTCTAGCCTTCTGCTAGCTTTTGAATGTGTTTGCTCTTGCTTTTCTAGTTCTTTTAATTGTGATGTTAGGGTGTCAATTTTGGATCTTTCCTGCTTTCTCTTGTGGGCATTTAGTGCTATAAATTTCCCTCTACACACTGCTTTGAACGTGTCCCAGAGATTCTGGTATGTTGTGTCTTTGTTCTCGTTGGTTTCAAAGAACATCTTTATTTCTTCCTTCATTTCATTATGTACCCAATAGTCATTCAGGAGCAGGTTGTTCAGTTTCCATGTAGTTGAGCGGTTTTGACTGAGTTTCTTAATCCTGAGTTCTAGTTTGATTGCACTGTGGTCTGAGAGACAGTTTGTTATAATCTCTGTTCTTTTACATTTGCTGAGAAGAGCTTTACTTCCAACTATGTGGTCAATTTTGGAATAGGTGTGGTGTGGTGCTGAAAAAAATGTATATTCTGTTGATTTGGGGTGGAGAGTTCTGTAGATGTCTATTAGGTCCACTTTATGTAGAGCTGAGTTCAATTCCTGGATATCCTTGTTAACTTTCTGTCTCGTTGATCTGTCTAATGCTGACAGTGGGGTGTTAAAATCTCCCATTATTATTGTGTGGGAGTTTAAGTCCCTTTGTAGGTCACTCAGGACTTGCTTTATGAATCTGGGTGCTCCTGTGTTGGGTGCATATATATTTAGGATAGTTAGCTCTTCTTGTTGAATTGATCCCTTTACCATTATGTAATGGCCTTCTTTGTCTCTTTTGATCTTTGTTGGTTTAAAGTCTATTTTATCAGAGACTAGGATTGCAACCCCTGCCTTTTTTTGTTTTCCAGTTGCTTGATAGATCTTCCTCCATCCCTTTATTTTGAGTCTATGTGTGTCTCTGCACGTGAGATGGTTTCCTGAATACAGCACACTGATGGGTCCTGACTCCTTATCCAGTTTGCCAGTCTGTGTCTTTTGATTGGAGCATTTAGCCCATTTACATTTAACGTGAATATTGTTATGTGTGAATCTGATCCTGTCATTATGATGTTAGTTGGTTATTTTGCTCGTTAGTTGCTATAGTTTCTTCCTAGCCTCGATGGTCTTTACAATTTGGCATGTTTTTGCAGGGGCTGGTACCGGTTGTTCCTTTCCATGTTTAGTGCTTCCTTCAGGAGCTCTTTTAGGGCAGGCCTGGTGGTGACAAAATCACTCAGCGTTTGCTTGTCTGTAAAGTATTTTATTTCTCCTTCACTTATGAAGCTTAGTTTGGCGGGATAGGAAATTCTGGGCTGAAAATTCTTTTCTTTAAGAATGTTGAATATCGGCCCCCACTCTCTTCTGGCTTGTAGAGTTTCTGCTGAGAGATCAGCTGTTAGTCTGATGGGCTTCCCTTTGTGGGTAACCCGACCTTTCTCTCTGGCTGCCCTTAACATTTTTTCCTTCATTTCAACTTTGGTGAATCTGACAATTATGTGTCTTGGAGTTGTCCTTCTCGAGGAGTATCTTTGTGGCGTTCTCTGTATTTCCTGAATCTGAATGCTGGCCTGCCTTGCTAGATTGGGGAAGTTCTCCTGGATAATATCTTGCAGAGTGTTTTCCAACTTGGTTCCATTCTCCCCATCATTTTCAGGTACACCAATCAGACGTAGGTTTGGTCTTTTCACATAGTCCCAAATTTCTTGGAGGCTTTGTTCATTTCTTTTTATTCTTTTTTCTCTAAACTTCCCTTCTCTCTTCATTTCATTCATTTCATCTTCTATCAGCGATACCCTTTCTTCCAGTTGATCGCATCTGCTACTGAGGCTTCTGCATTCTTCGCGTAGTTCTCGAAACTTGGCTTTCAGCTCCATCATCTCCTTGAAGCCCTTCTCTCCATTGGTTATTCTAGTTATCCATTCTTCTAATTTTTTTTCAAAGTTTTTAACTTCTTTGCTATTGTTTTGAATTTCCTCTCGTAGCTCAGAGTAGTTTGATCGTCTGAAGCCTTCTTCTCTCAACTCATCAAAGTCATCCTCCATCCAGCTTTGTTCCGTTGCTGGTGAGGAACTGCGTTCCTTTGGAGGAGGAGAGGTGCTCTGTTTTTTAGAGTTTCCAGTTTTTTTGGTCTGTTTTTTCCCCATCTTTGTGGTTTTGTCTACTTTTTGTCTTCGATGATGGTGATGTACAGATGGGTTTTTGGTGTGGATGTCCTTTCTCTTTGTTAATTTTCCTTCTACCAAACAAGACCCTCAGCTGCAGGTCTGTTGGAGTTTACTAGAGGTCCACTCCAGACCCTGTTTGGCTGGGTGTCAGCAGTGGTGGCTGCAGAACAGTGGATTTTCGTGAGACCACAAATTCAGCTGTCTGATAGTTCCTCTGAAAGTTTTGTCTCAGAGGAGTACCCGGTTGAATGAGGTGTCAGTCTGTCCCTACTGGGGCGGTGTCTCCCAGTTAGGCTGCTCAGGGGTGAGGGACCCACTTTAGGAGGCAGTCTGTCCGTTCTCAGATCTCCAGCTGCGTGCTGGGAGAACCACTACTCTCTTCAAAGCTGTCAGTCAGACAGGGACATTTAAGGCTGTGGAGGTTCTCGCTGAGTTTTTGGTTGTCTGTGCCCTGCCCCCAGAGGTGGAGCCTACAGAGGCAGGCAGGCCTCCTTGAGCTGTGGTGGGCTCCACCCAGTTCGAGCTTCCTGGCTGCTTTGTTTACCTAAGCAAGCCTGGGCAATGGCGGGCGACCCTCCCCCAGCCTCGTTGCCGCCTTGCAGCGTGATCTCAGACTGCTGTGCTAGCAATCAGCAAGACTCTGTGGGCATAGGACCCTCCGAGCCAGGTGCGGGACACAATCTCCTAGTGTGCCGTTTTCCAGGCCCGTTGGAAAAGCGCAGTATTAGGACGGGACTGACCCGATATTCCAGGTGCCGTCTGCTTCCCCTTTCTTTGACTAGGAAAGGGAACTCCCTGACCCCTTGCGCTTCCCGAGTGAGGCAATGCCTCGCCCTGCTTCGGCTCGCGCACAGTGCGCTTCACCGACTGTCCTGCACCCACTGTTAGGCACTCCCTAGTGAGATGAAACCGGTACCTCAAGCAGAAATGCAGAAATCACCCGTCTTCTGTGTCGCTGGGGCTGGGAGCTGGAGACCGGAGCTGTTCCTATTCGGCCATCTTGGCTCCACCCCGAGAAGATATTTTTTAAAAGAGGAAAATGTTGGCTGGGCGTGGTGGCTCACACCTGTAATCCCAGCACTTTGGGAGGCTGAGGCAGGTGGATCACAAGGTCAGGAGTTCAAGACCAGTCTGGCATAAAACCCCGTCTCTACTAAAAATACAAAAATTAGCCAGGCATGGTGGCAGGCGCCTATAGGCCTAGCTACTTGGGAGGTTGAGGCAGAAGAATCACTTGAACCCAGGAGGCACAGGTTGCAGTGAGCCAAGATTGTGCCACTGCACTCCAGCCTGGACGACAGAGCGAGACTCTGTCTGTCTCAAACAAAAAAAAGAAGAAAATGTCTCTGTTAAGAAAATGTAAATTTGTCCTCTGAGAGACACAATTATGAAAATGAAAACTCCGTCACTCCTCAAAAGAGTATTTAGAATTTAGGTCCTAAACTTCAAATCTTTTAGAGTGATTGATTAGAGATGCTTTTGTCCATGTCATTTTATAAATGAGTCCCTGGAATCTAAGAAAAGTGAAAGGACTTGCTAAAGGTCATACAGCTAATTGGTGGTAGAACCAAAATTAGAACACAGACTACAATTCTAGCCTACATCCCCCCATCACTTCATACACATATGCAAATATTTTTACCTATGTAGTCAGATCCTGAGAATCATAATCATACTATTTAGAATCATGGTTATATGCTATATAAAGTTGTTTTGTTAAAAATGGGTGTTTTTTGTTTGTTTTTTGAGACAGAGTTTCGCTCTGTCTCCCAAGCTAGACAGCAGTGGCATGATGTCGGCTCACTGCAACCCCTGCCTCCCGGGTTCCAGTGATTCTCCTGCCTCAGCCTCCCAAGTAGCTGGGATTACAGGTGTGCACCACCATGCCCGGCTAACTTTTTTGTAATTTTAGCAGAGATGGGGTTTCACCATGTTGGCCAGGCTGGTCTCAAACTTCTGACCTCAAATGATCTGCCTGCCTCAGCTTCCCAAAGTGCTGGGATTACAGGTGTGAGCCACTGCGCCCAGCCTAAAAATCTTTATTGCAAGAATAAAGCTTCCATGATTATGGTTAAAAAGGGTTGTTTAACTAGCTGGCTTTAATCCGTTAATACAGAGTGGTCTGTTATATTTATCTAATATTTTATCTAAGCAGCTTTGTTGATATCCCTGGAAACAACTGCCCATATCATTATAAATTATATGTATCTATCTCCTTTGAGATAAGTAAAACATAATCTTACAAAAGAGTAAACATTTTATTATTTGTACATGAATCAGTTTAGTCTGAGGATACACAAGCATCTGGCTAACTCATAAAAGGAGCCTGAAGTGATAGGAGAGTGTTTGTAGTCATTTCCATTTGCTGCCACATCCCTTACATTATCTATCTACTTGCTAAGCATTGAGAGGCCCAGAATGGACACATCAAACTGTCAGGAGGAACATGTGGGACACTGGCACCTGCAATGGGTTTTTTAAAAGCAGAGAATGCAGAGCAGCCGCAGACTCCACTTCAAAGCCAGGGTGTGTGGAGGTCTCCGGGGAAGAGCTCTGCACAACAGGTTTCCTGGGGGCCAGAGGGCCTCTCGGGGAGGAATAGAAAAAAAACCAGCCAGGAGTGCTACCGACCAGCCTCAGCTAGAATGCTGTCAGAACAGGGCCCCAAACATGGCCTGGCCTCGGTGATCTGGGGATGAACGGTGTCACAAGGGAACCACCTGAAGGGTGGGCAGAGGCCCCCGTGGAGGAGCCACATACTCTTCCTCTCTCAGCAGCCGCAGCAGGATGTTTTTTTTATTCTTGGGCCAGCTGTAGACGTGAGTGTTCTGAAGCCAGGTGGGCACATGCTCCTATGGGAAGCAGAATGACAGGAGCAAAGGTCATTAGAGAAAAACCTGGATTCCAGATCCCAGGCTCAGTTCCCAAACATTTCTGGCTTTCCCTACATGGGCGTTTCCTACCAAACTATCCTGGGAGTCGTGCTGTTTTGCTTTTGGAAAGGTTTAGCATGTGAAATGTTCTTGGCTTCGGGTACAAGCTGTATATCTCATTATAAAAACCACATGTGCACAGCATTTTCTGTCAGTCTCCCAGACTACCTACCCTTTGCATTTCAACGTGCTTTTCACCACCCTCACATAAAAGGGGTAGGACAGAGGTCACACAGAGTGATGTGAATTCCCCTGTGACTTCAGAAGAAGTATGCCAGGGCCGTAGGCTTAGATCAATTCATTACCCTTTCACTCCAGCCCCAGGTCTGGCCTGCAGTAGGAGCCCATCAGACCTCAGTGATCAGGCAGAGGCAGAAACTGTTAGCCAGGGATCCTGGGGGTGCAGTGTCAGACTACCCTCATGGAGTGGACGTTCTGGTGGGGAGAGGCAGATAATAAGTAAAATGGATAATGTGTTCAACAGTGATGCATGCTGTGGGGAAGAATTAAACAAGAAAGGGGACAGGGAGTGCTGGGGCAAGGGTAAAAGATTTGCAGTTTTAAATAGGGTGCTTAGGAGAGGTCTCACTGAGAAAATGAGCAAAGACCTAAAAGAGTGGAAGAAGCAAGCTCTGTGGTTGTCTGGGTCCAGGCAGATAGGTGAGTCAGTGCGAAGGCCCTGTGGAAGGAGTGTGTTGGGTCTGTTCACAAGCAACAAGGCCACTGTGAGTAGAGCAGAGTGAGTAGGTGCAGAGGTCTGGAAGTAGAAGGGGCTGTATCCGATAGCGCCCTGTAGGCCACCGGTAAGTCCTTTGCTTTTGAGTCTAACTCCTAGGGACTATAGGACGGGACTCCTCTAGGTACTGTGCTTAGAAGCAGCACCTGCTGCATGGCAGGCATCATGCTGAGTACTGAGGATGCCCAAATGAAAAGGACGCAGGGACTGCCCTGAGGACTTCAAATCTTAGAATGAAAGCAAAATGTCAACAAACGATTTTCTAGTCAATGGTGTACCAAGGGGACAGGTGGTGACAGCGGCCTGTGCTGAGCTCAGGTAATACGGGCATTGTCTGAGGAGATTTAAAAATAATAACAAAACCAATGAAAATTTGGTCTATTTTGTATATCGCCATGCTCCAATAATTCTAAACAATTATTCCCAGTACCCTCAACCCAAACACATACCATTGACCCAAGGTGCTAGAATTAAGCACTCTTAAGAAAGGGACAATGAAATATATCAGCATGGAGGTAAAGAGGTGTCAGGGCAGGGCGCAGTGGCTCATGCCTGTAATCCCAGCACTGGGGAGGCTGAGGAGAGTGGATTAGCTGAGGTCGAGAGTTCAAGGCCAGTGTGGCCAACATGGTGAAACCTTGTCTCTACTAAACATACAAAAATTAGCTGGGCATGGTGGCGAGCACCTATAACCCCAGCTACCTGGGAGGCTGAGGCAGGAGAATTACTTGAACCTGGGAGGTGGAGGTTGCAGTGAGCTGAGATTGCACTGCACTCCAGCCTGGGCAACAGAGCAAGGCCCTGTCTCAAAAAAAAAAGAAAAAGAAAAAGAAACACTTTGGGAGGCCCAGGCAGGTGGATCACAAAGTCAAGAGAATGAGAACATCCTGGCCAACATGGTGAAACCCCGTTTCCACTAAAAATACAAAAATTAGCTGGGCCTAGTGGCACATGCCTGTAGTCCCAGATAGTCGGGAGGCTGAGGCAGGAGAATCGCTTGAACCTGGGAGGTGGAGGTTGCATTGAGCCGAGACCACACCACTACACTCCAGCCTGATGACAGAGCAAGACTCTGTCTCAAAACAAACAAACAAGCAAAAGAGGTGTTGGAGAGGCTAAAGAGATTGGGTGATATAAGGGTAAGTAAAAGTTCACTAGGCAGGCAAGTTTCAGGGCATTGCAAGCAGATGGAACAGGAAAGGCAAAGGCACAGAGACACGAAGGAACACAGCATGTGTGAGGGCATGCTGAAGTGGTCCAGGGTGACCAGAGCACAGAGCATCTACAGAGGGTGATGAGAGAAAACTACGCAAGGGGACACAGTCCTCTTCTGAGAGGCCTCATAGCTCATGCTAAGAAAGGTGGATATGATCTTGTAGTCAATGGGAAAACAGCACAGAATTTTTAAGCTACCAAGAAACAGATCAGACCTACATTTTGGATGTTCCTCTTTGATGGCAGAGCAGAGGATGGCTAGCACAAGGTCAAAGTGGAGATGAGACCAGTAAGGAGACTCATCAGTAAGTGAGAGCAGTAAGACCCTGGGCAAAGGCAGCGCAGGGAGGATATAAAGGTGTGCCATTGCACAGGCTGTGCACCATACAGCCTGAGGTGTCCCGTTCCCATAAACTGGAGCCTCCCTCATCCAGGGCAGGGGTCTCAGTGCAGTCTTGACATCTGAAGATCCCTCCAGGATGAAACAGGGCCTGAGTTTAGGGTGCTGTGGTCTGATTCTCAACATGTTTATTCCACCACTGCCTTCCCTTTGCCAAGCGTGGAATGTGGCCTCTGATGGTTTTGCCCCCATTCTCCAAACTTGCTGGCAGACCCTTCTGGTGTGAAAAGCCTCATATGAATCACAGCAAAGTTCACTCTGGTAACTATAGATTTAATTCCTGTAATCATTAGCTTTGAGAGCTGAACTATGTGCAATGAAATGCCTCCCTGGAACAGCCAGCAAAAACCATACACGTCTTGACTTTTATGTACAAGAGATAAGCAGTATCACATGAACCTTCTCTTTTTCTCTCTTGAGTTAAAACAGAAACTACATCTTTGTGTGCAACGGTTCTTTGAACAATTAGGAGAGCAGTGATCCTATCAGATAGCTTTTAAACCCTCCTGATTCATACAGCTGAACTGAGTGGTACAACCTGTTGATCTTTCTGGTAACATTGTTATCTCTAAGGATTGATAAGGAATTGACGGCAGACATGGTGGTTCATGCCTGTAATCCCAGCACTTTGGGAGGCTGAGGCAGGCAGATCACCTGAGGTCAGGAGTTCAAGACCAGCCTGGCCAACATGGTGAAACCCTATCTCTACTAAAAATAAAATAATTAGCCAGGCGTGGTGGCAGGGACCTGTAATCCCAGCTACTTGGGAAGCTGAAGCAGGAGAATCACTTGAACCCAGGAGGCAGAGGTTGCAGTGAGCCAAGGTCACGCCATTGCACTCCAGGCTGGGCAACACAGCTAGACTCCATGTCAAAAAAAAAAAAAAAGAAGAAAAAAAAGAATGGACAAGGTTCTCCACTTAAAATCCCAGATGGCAAAGCAAACCAAAGATTGAATTATGAGGATTTTGTTTCTTTGTTTGTTTACCTTCTTAGCATTTGGGAAGAGCACAGGGATGAATCTGAAATTCATGCTTCCTTGTTTTATGAACTCAATCTGCATCTGAAACCAAACAAATTTGAAGGTTTAATTTCAGGAATGAGGATGAGGAGTTAATGGTACCCATAATCATGCACGTCCACATGGCATTTTTATTCTGGTTTCCATACTTGAGTGCCACACACTTATCATTTTAAGGCCTCCCCATTACACATCTATTCCATTCACTCATCAGTCGTTTATTGGAGGCCTATTAGAAGTCACATTCTATGTCAGACTTTGGGTTTTAAGGATTAGGATACCTTCCAGGGTATGCTGGAACTGGCTTGCAGCAGCTCACAAAAGCTGGTTGTGTGCATCTCTTCCTAATTCTGTGTTCAGTGACTTCACACTGATAGCTTGAAATTGGCGATGGTATTGGAGAGTATTTATACCATGGAAATAGGTAAGTGCTACAAATCAGGAGAGCCAGCTTAGCAGAACACCACAGATACAGTCCCTGTCTTCACAAAGCCAGCAGTCTAGTGAGCAGACAGAAAGGAAATTACCAAGCAGAGTGCAGGGTGAAAAGTATGAACAATGGCTCTGGAAGCCCAGAATGGGGGCCATCCGTTCTACATCAGAGATTGGAAGGACAGTTACAAAAGAGGGTTCATTTGGGCACTGAAAGAAAAGATTTTGGTCAAGTAGGGAAAATAGAGGCAGAGGCAACAGCATGAGCAAATGTCTGGAGGTGTGAAAGTGTGTTGATGTGGTTGGGACCAGCTACTAATGCACTGTGGCTAGAGCATAAGATGGGCTTGGCAGAGAGGGGATGTCAATTGTGAAGAGCTCCATCTGCCAGGCTTTAGGTTCCTCGCACCAGTTCCAATATGCTCTGACACTGCGGTAGCCCAAGAAGATTTAGCTACCAAGAACTCTCTCAAAAATCAGAATTTTCAATAGGAGGGGAGTTAGAGTCTTCCAAATCCTGTGACCAGCACAAAGCTTTCAGTCATCTGATGAGGAGATGAGGAATTATGTGTTTCCAACCATTTCATCTTCCAATTCATTTTTATAACTGAGAAGTTTTCATTGTGCATGGAAATAACAGAACAGAGAAGAAAGTGACAGTGGTGATGGCTGGTTATTGAAATCACCATAGAAACCCCTCATAAACACACACTCTCACATAGTCACATACACACACACGATCACACAACACACACAAATCTTCCACAAGGTGTTTTTTCGGAACCACCTCTCTCTAAAAACCGTAAGATAACACCAAGAACATATTTTAAAATGACCCGAGTACTGTGCAGCTAGAAGTACCCACCACACCAGCACCGAGTACACATGAAAGGAAGGGGGGGCCGGGCGTGGTGGCTCACGCTTGTAATCCCAGCACTTTGGGAGGCCGAGGCGGGCGGATCACGAGGTCAGGAGATCGAGACCACGGTGAAACTCCGTCTCTACTAAAAATACAAAAAAAAATGAGCCGGGCGTGGTGGCGGGCGCCTGTAGTCCCAGCTACTCGGAGAGGCTGAGGCAGGAGAATGGCGTGAACCCGGGAGGCGGAGCTTGCAGTGAGCTGAGATTGCACCACTGCACTCCAGCCTGGGCGACAGAGTGAGACTCCGTCTCAAAAAAAAAAAAAAAAAAAAGAAAGGAAGGGGAAGGGGTGCATAAATTACAAGTGAAGCACTGAGTTTTGTTTGACTTCTAGGACTCCGTACACTGTGAAGTTTGGCTTGTGCACTAGGCTGCCCAGCCTGTGGAGGGGCCAGCCAGCAGCAGTGCATTTTTATTTTCTCTCACCCTTGCAGATACTGAGTTTCTGTAAACTAATTCACTCTATGATGCAGTTACTCATCAGTACCTCTGCACTACCTCTGTCATGGCCAAGTTCTTATTGTTCCAGGGTTTTCTGTTGCCTAGAGGGGTGCAGGAAGTCAGCCAGGCAGGCAGGAAGGCACTTCTGTATCTGACCTCTTCGACCCCTTCTGTGATGAGTAAGGGCCCAAGACATGTGGCCCAAGAAACCAAGTTTGGCGACAGTCTGGTTCCACTTGGTACAGTCAGACAAGCTCTGAGACCAAGCTGTGTATTACTGCCTGGCTACACCACACACCCACAGAGCTAGACAGGTTTCCTTAGGAACTGGCTTGAGGCCTCGAGCCCTTCCCAGGCACCAGCTGTCAGCTTCTGGGACTGGCAGGTTCCTAGAGATGCAGACAGGACATTGGGTGCTCTGAGGCCATGCAGACGTGCATCAGACAAGCAAGGGCCAGCAGCACCCAGATCCAGCCATGACCTTTTAAGGCAGTTTACTCCCAGAAATGATACCTTTCGGGGGCACTGTACAAGGGCTGTGAGACTGGTTGAGACCAGAAGAGGAGGGAGCCTTATCTCCTAACTCCCTGGCCCCACTTTTTAACCTCATCAACTTGCCTCGGCTCTTCCTTCGGCTTGGTTGTGAGCTCACATGAGTGGTCTGCACTTGGTGGAAAGGGAGACAGAGACCATGAAGACTCAGATGGGGAACACCCACCCTCCTCCTTTCCCACGCTGCTGACCCACAGGACAGACCTGGGACCTATGTCTGCTTCCCCTGAGGTAAAGCTGTGTGCCCCGAGACAGCTTGACTGTGTCCTCCCCATCTTCCCATCTCAGTGACACTCTATGCTCATTCCAGGTGCCTTCCCCCTCATGAAGTGTTAGAGTGGAAATGGAGCTTATCAGTTCTAGTCCAGTGATTTTCCAAGCCTTTTTAAATCTCAGAATGCTTGGTCAACGAACAAGCCTGAGAAGTACAGACCAGCTCTGGCTGAGGTGGGGGTGGGAGGTGCAGACCCAGCCCCTCCTCCAGCACATATGGACACCCACTGGGAACTCCATAGGACAGCCTGAAAGTCCCAAGTGTAGCACCGCATCGTAGTCAAGCAGAAACTGTCTCCACAGCGTCTCTATAATCACGGGACGCAGGAGGATTGGTAGCCCATAAAACAGCCAGTTCCAAAGCTGGGTGATTGTTTCGGTCAGAATGTTCTAGTTTTACGCCATGCTGAACAAGTTTAATATCCTAAATGTCTCCCACTGATTTGAATATAACCAGGCCCCGTAGTTCCCCACCTGTCATGAGCTAAGAACACTCCCTTCCCTTGTCTGAGTATCTGATATGCACCAGATATTTTGAAAACATTATTTCATTTCATCTTCACGACAACCCTGTAAGTATTAGCGACCCATTTTGTGAATAGGGACATTGAGGCACAAAGAGTTTAAGCAGTGGGGCCACAGCCACACAGCCTGTACATGAGGAAGCCAACTTTAACCAGGCCCATGTGATGCAACAGCAGGTGTCCCTTTCACTACGCCACCTGCCTTTCTGAAAAGGTAGGGCACAGAACATGATACAGCTGCAGGGGCCAGCCCTCCTCACCGCCCTGTCTCCCACCTCCTAGGACTTCATAGTTGCTGGTAAACAGCCAAGCCAGCAAAGCACGTCTTTCCAGAATCTTGGATCCTAGAGATCACAGATTGCTCTCCCCTTGCAACTGATAGGAACAACTGAGTCCCAGAGGTGCAGGGACTTGCCCACAGTCCCTAAGGTAGATGGAGCCAGAACCAACAGCCCCTCTCCTGACATGGCAGGCCTGGAGCTCTTCACCCAGCATCACGCTGCCTTCAGTTGGTCTCTGGGGAAGAATGGGACTTCCCTGGACAAGGTATCCATCCCCAGGGGACAGTGAGGTGTTGTGATCCCCTCCCCACTCACCATTCGATGAATGTACTTAGTATGTAAGCCATGCTCATCCTCGTCCAGCTGCGACTCAGCGCCTTCCACATCCTGTTTGTATTTGGGGCTGATTGCTACGATTATCATCACGGTCTTCTATTAATGACAGGGAGAAAGGCATGTTTATGGAAGTGTAAAGTGTGGTCCGTTTGGTGAAGGCAGGCTGGAATCTGGCCAGCAGGACTGTGGGCATTCTCTGACACATGGGGTGGAGGGCCAGGCTCATTCTCCATAGAAAGAGAACACTGGCCCCCACTCAGGCAGACTCCTGTCTCTGCTTCTCCCTTCTGTCTCCAGCCCAGCCCCACGTCGAACATGCAGAGCAAATGGCTCAGAGAGGGGCCCTCTCAAATAGATGTGCTTTTGCCTACCATTTTCCACAACCATCACTAATAAACCTTTAATGAAAGCCCGAATCACTGAGTGAGTCTGCGTCGTGGCAAAAAGGCACTGCAACACCAACAGTAAGAAGCACCCTCCCTCCCTCCAGCTGGTTCTGAGCTGCCAGTCACTGCACTCTTGACTGCCCTGTCTTCTGCGTGTACACATTAGCACAGTCAGTAGGAACAGACCCTTCAGCACAAAGCAAACATCAGGCTGCAGACAAAAGGAAAAGTGCAACACCCCAGCCTGCTGAGACTCCCATCCCCCACTGACTCCCTCCGAAAGAAGCAGCTGACACGGACACGCTGGCAGCAATCAATTTCGATCTTGTTAAAGCACAACGTGTCCCAGTGGCCGGTATAGATTCTGTCAGTGGAGAACAAATCACGGGGCTGCGCGTGGGCACCTCGGGGGTGGTGTGCTGTGCAGCCTGCGAGGCTGCCTAGGAAACCTCTTCAGCCCAATTCTACAAAACACTTCGGGTGGCCTCAGATTAAATTGAATTCTGCTGCTCTCTCCCCACTCTCCGCCTTCATTTCCTTCTTTCCTATTCTCGTCAAAAGATTATTTCCTCTGATTGTTATCAACCACCTGTGTCTGGTTTGACCGTTATTTCCTGCCTGTGCATGTCCAAGAGGGCGACCCCATCCTTCCTTTCCAAGTCTTTGCACGGCTTCCAACAAGGGAGGCTTTGTTGGGGCTTTCTCAGCTTCAGACTTAGGTGGGTATGCCAGGGTTTCTTTGATAAAACAACTTCGTAAGCTCATTGTCTTTCTCACCAGAAAACGAACTCTGGTTTTTGGAATGTACTTACATCCCTAAGGTAGCGCTCCATCCATTTAATGATATCAATGCCTCGGATTCTATCCTCAAATATGTCAATCTGCAAAAAAAGATGTGGGAGTTGGCCCTTAATGAGAGGTTCTCTCAAGATGCAGAGCAGAAGAAAACATGATACTATATACATTTAAAGCTCCAAAACTTAACTAATGCTTTTTGCAAGGAGGAGCACATAGGTCTAAAAAACAAAATATAATTTTCTGAAAATATTCCCTATTTCAACATTAGTAGGCACTTAAGTAGTTAATATTATGTCCATAACTAGGATATTGTGATACACATTAAAATATATCTATGGCTACACAATAATCAGGTTTTTAAAAATCTGAGGGACATGGTATACCACTAAGTTGGATATAAACCAGCAATATACATACATTATATATCTGTAATTTAGAAATTTGAAAGGCAAACATAACTCTGGAACATTTTAATGGATGTGTGGCATACAAGTAACTGAGATACAATTGTGGTGCTTTACTTGCATTAGTGAGGTCATTATTATGGTATTATGTCCAGTTTCGATCTATATGTTTCAAAAGGATTGTATGAAACTTGGAGCAGAGCCAAGGAACAGTCACAAAAACAATTACTGAAATGGTAGGGAAGAGGTTTATGATGAAAGTCAGAAGTAGAACTCTTAGGCCTTGAAAAGACTGATATTTACTATCAGTGCTCAAGTTTTTGAAGGGATATTTTAAAAGGAGAAAGATCAGTTATTTTTTATTTTATAAGAAACCAAAGAAGGCCCTTCTTGGGCTCAGGCTTATACCGCAGTGTGTGTGTGTGTGTGTGTGTGTTGCACGTGTGTGTTTACGAGGTGCTCTTGATGGGAAGAAGGATTATATACTGGAATGGGTGACTCAGGGAGAGTGTCCCTGGGGAGGGGTTATATGATTCAGCTGCACTGCTCCCAGATTACTTGTCCTAAATGTCATTCCATGCCAGGCACAGTGGCTCATGCCTGTAATCCCAGCACTTGGGAGGCCGTGGCAGGCAGATCACTTGAACCCAAGAGTTCGAGACCAGCCTGAGAAATACGGCGATACTCCATCTCTACAAAAAATACAAAAAATTAGCCGGACATGGTGACATGAACCTGTAGTCCCACCTATCCGGGAGGGTGAGGCAGGAAGATGGGTTAAGCATGGGAAATAGAGGCTGCAGTGAGCTATAATCATGCTACTGCATTCCAGCCTAAGCAAAAGAACAAGACCCTGTCTCAAAAAAATAAATAAATAATAAATGTCACTCCACTGTTTAGGACTGATCAAGTCAAGTCCCAGCCCTTCAGCAAGCTTTCTGTGCCATCCATGATCCAGCCTCACCTCTCTTTTCCCCACATATCTTGTCTACTTTACTCCCTACATTGGTGTCCCCTGTACCCTAAAGGCACAGCACAAGCCTCCCTGCTCTGTGAATCATTCCCGCATGCCAATCTCCTCCTCTTCCTTACTTCACCTAACTCTACCCCATTGTGACCACTAATGATACTAGACAGTTAACACATATGATAACATTATTTTATTCGGGACATGTTTCATTTATGTCTGCTGTGTCTCTTCAACCAGATGCTAAGCTTCCTATGGAAAGAGACCGTTCCCTGTGTACACCGAACTATCACATACATAGAGTACAGAGTTCAGAATATGTGCCTTTACATGAAAAATGGAACGGCTGTTATTCTGATTTAGATGACTCCTGTTTTCAAATGTGTGATGGCCAGTGACTACTCTTGAGAACGCTTTTGTAGCTTTCTGTGACTGTGTCAGTAATCCACTGCTATTATATGGGAAAGAAGCAATATAGTGTCAGGGTTGAGAAGAAATGGACAGCTTGGGTTCTGTCTTGGCTTTGCCACTTCCCACCTGCATGACTTTGGAAATGTTACTAAAACTCTCTAAATCTTATGTTAACTTGTAATATGTAGTTAATAAACTGACTTCCTAGGGTGGTTGTGAGGACTAAAATGAGTTAACATGGAAAAGGCCTATCATAATGCCAGGCAGGAAATAAGCATTCAATAAATGGTGATAATTGGCCGGGCGTGGTGGCCTGTAATCCCAGCTCTTTGGGAGGCTGAGGGGGGAGTGTGGTTAACTTGAGGTTAGGAGTGTGAGACCAGCCTGGCAAACATGGTGAAACCCCGTCTCTACTAAAAATACAAAAAAAAAAATTAGCTGAGCTTGGTGGCAGGCGCCTGTAATCCCAGTTACTCAGGAGGCTGAGGCAGGAGAATTGCTTGAGCCTGGGAGGCAGAGGTTGCAGTGAGCTGATATCGTGCCACTGCACCCCAGCCTGGGCGACAGAGCAAGACCCCGTCTCAAAAAAATTAAATAAATAAAAAATAATGATTATTGTTATTATCCAAGCACTCTAAATTATTCCCAGGTACTGTAGTGGACATCCTGGGTGGTGCGATGAGCTGGATATCTTCCATTTGTTTCTCCAAGTCTCTCCCAAAGTCCATAGCTCCTGTTATGATCATTCCTCCACACAGCTACTATTATGGGCTGAATTGTGTTCCCAAAATTCCTATGTTGAAGCCCTATCTCCCAGTACCTCAGAATGTGACTGTATTTGGAGATAGGACCTTTAAAGAAGTAATTAGGGTAAAAAGAGGTGATATGTATGGGCCCTAATCCAATAGGACTGGTGTCCATAGAAGAAGAGATTAGAACACAGACATGTGTCCACACAGAGAAGAGACCGTGTGAGGACAAAAGGAGAAGACAGCCAGCTACCAGCCAAGGAGAAAGGCCTCAGGATGAAATGAACCCTGCTGAAACCTTCATCTTGGACTTACAGCCTCTAGAACTGTGAGAAAATAAATTTCTACGCTTAAGCCACCCAGTCTGTAGTACTTTATAGGAATCCTAGCAAACTAATATAGCCATCCTCTTCATCTTCCAGTAAGAATTCCTCCTTTGACTCTTTAGACCTAGGGGCAGTAACAACTCCCTGCTTTTGCTAGTGCCAGAATACTGCACTATCCCCAGTAAAATTGGATTCTCTAAAACCTACCCAAAGCTTTGTAATAGGCCCTTTATTACACTCTCCTTAAATTACTCATTAAGTGTTTCATTCCACTAAGGGGATCTAGATGTTTCAATAATAACTTAGCTGTCCAGGACCGGGCTCTGTGATTTCTACCACAAGTCTTCATAGAGACGAGGGTCAGGGACAGATTTAAATTCTGCTTAAGCGGCCCCTGGTTGCTGAGATAAACAAACAAACAAAACCTAAGCTCTTCTCCAGGGGCAATCAGTATGTGTCTTTGGAAATGACAAAAAGTAAGATCTTTTCTGAAATGCTGGCCTTATGTCTTAGTATTTATTTATATTACAGACCTGGTCTTGCTATATTGCCCAGGCTGGCCTCCAACTCCTGGGCTCAAGTGATCCTCTCCCCTCTGTCTCCCAAGTAGCTGGGACTACAGGCATGCACCACCACACCCAGTGTAATTTGATTTTATGTCACAGTTGCTGCAGTGCTTTCTTTTTTTCTTTTTTTTGGAGACAGAGCCTTGCTCTGTTGCCCAGGCTGGGTTGGAGCGCAGTGGTGTGATCCTGGCTCACTGCAACTTCCACCTCCCAGGTTCAAGCAATTCTTGTGCCTCAGCCTCCCAAGTAGCTGGGACTACAGGCGCACACCACCATGCCAACTTTTTTTTTTTTTTTTTTTTTTTTTTTTTTTTTTTTTTTGAGACAGAGCCTTGCTCTGTCACCCAGGCTGGAGTGCAGTGGTGAGATCTCAGCTCACTGCAACCTTCACCTCAGGGTTCAAGCAATTCTCCTCGTGCCTCAGCCTCCCAAGTAGCTGGGACTACAGGCATGCGCCACCACACTCGGCTAATTTTTTTGTATTTTTTGTAGAGATAGGGTTTGACTATGTTGTCCAGGCTGGTCTTGAACTCCTGACCTCAGGTGATCTGCCTGCCTCAGCCTTACGGAGTGCTAGTATTACAGGTGTGAGCCACTGCGCCTGGCCATAGATGGGGTTTTTAGTAGAGATGGGGTTTCTCCATGTTGCCTAGGCTCGTCTCGAACTCCTGAGCTCAGGCAATTTGTCTGCCTTGGCCTCCCAAA
The DNA here is from genome assembly GCF_028878055.3 of Symphalangus syndactylus. Lineage (NCBI taxonomy): Eukaryota > Metazoa > Chordata > Mammalia > Primates > Hylobatidae > Symphalangus > Symphalangus syndactylus. Next base: position 89,446,235 of record NC_072424.2, read on the forward strand.
GTGCTACAATTACAGGCATGAGCCACCACACCTGGCCGCTGTAGTGCTTTCTTATACCAGAAATGAGAAAGGGAAATATTAGTCTCTATATAATTATGGCGTTGGATTGTATAAGTTGTATACATTTTTTAAAAAAGAACTTTTTCATTTTTTTAAAAAATTGTCTCGGCCAAGTGCAGTAGCTCACACCTGTAATCCCAGCACTTTGGGAGGCCGAGGTTGGCAGATCATGAGGTCAGGAGTTTGAGACCAGCCTGGCCAACAGAGTGAAACCCCATCTCTACTAAAAATACACACACACAAAAAAATTAGCTGGCATGGTGGTGGGCGACTGTAATCCTAGCTACTTGGGAGGCTGAACCTGGGAGGCAGAGGTTGCAGTGAGCCAGGATCGTGCCACTGTACACCAGCCTGGGCAACAGTTTGAGACTCCATCTAAAAAAAAAAATTATCTTATAGAATAAAGAAAACTTCAAATAAAAACTCCTGTTAAACAATACTAAATAACTTTTAAAATTGATATTTAGTTACTAAGTATCTCTCTTTACCCATAGACATTTATATTCATAGATATTTCCCTTAATTTTTCACCACTCTCTAGAATTCACAAGAAAAGGCCTAGAAGAGGGCTCTGGAAAGGAAAAGAAGTTATCTCAGTGTTTGAGGAAAGCCAGTCCCCTGAGTAGCATCATGTGGTACTTTATTTATCATAGAGAAAAATTTACATGGCTTTAAGCTGTACTGTGTCAAGGGACTGCAGGGGGACAGGGGCAGTGTGTGTTTCCTGAGATTTCTGGAGCCAAGATCACAGTGGGCTTGCAGGGCTGGGTGAGGTCGGCCTCCCCTGGAACTGGATTAAACCAGCCCCAAACCCGGCCAGTGTCACCTATCCAGAAGCATCACTGCATCAAGGTATGAAAATGGCAGCTGTGCGCAATGGAGGATTTAGGCTGCAGGATTCTACTTCAAACCTCACAACCCAGTGCAGAACCAGAGGACCTTGTTAAATAAGCAGGTGACCATGGTGAAGCCTGCAGCTTCCTGCATCATGGGAAGCTCAGCCAAAGTGGGCATGATTGGTGAGAAAGGACAAAGGTACAAAGTGTAGCAAGAGCCCGGCGTTTCCTTCAGGCCAGGGGCCGCTGCATATGTGGTCAGCATTAGCACTGATCTTGCTGTTCAGACATACTTGGGGTCACTCAAACAGCATACAGGAAAAAAATGCTGGAGACTTCAGATAGCTTAAAATCTAGAAAATAATTATTACCTAAATCTATAAGCATTCAATGCATAATCACATAAATCAAATAATATCATTTAAAACACCAACAGCTATTACACTTTTTCTTCTGCTGCTTTTCTCTCCATTGTACTCACTATAACTGTTCAGTTATCTATTTGGACAAAATACTTACTGCAGTTTGGAAGCCATTTACCAACAAAAAGTTCACGAATTTCACCACCTCCATAGCTGTGTCCATTGAATAAGTGATAAAGACTTTCCCTAAGAGAAAATTTTTACATTTATTAGAAACTGATCCAATTATTCTATTCTAAACAAACTTATAAATTATATGCAATATCTTTTGTTCTTCTAGAATAATAAGAGGAAAACTTGGGCTGGGGGTGTTCTAAGAGCTTATGCCTGCATTGTATGCTGTCCTCAGGGCACAGCTCCTCCGGCCCAAAATGACAGCGGGTCTGTCCAAGGGAGTGCAGACCGCTCAGCGTGAATGGAAATCAGAGCGACAGAGGAGAGCACTGGCAGGCTCAGACAAGCCTAGGGAAATCCACCACCCAGAATCCACGAGCCCTTAAGATCAGGCACTGCCTAGTTTCTTAGAGACACTTGGCACTGTGCCCAAGGAATACTCTCCCAGCAGGCAGAGAAGCTAAAACTTGCTAAGGGGCCACCCAGCAGTGTCTTCTTTTGATCTCCTGATGCTCTCCGCTGCCCTGAAAGCTCGCTCTTCTGACAAGATCAAGTGGGAGGAGAGTGAGAAAGTGGTTCCCCACTCCCTTCTTCCCCGCAATCCACTCACTTTTGGAGAAAGGCCAGGAAGTTTGGAGTTAAACAAAGCACAGCTCAGAAATGTTAGTAAAAAAACACTTCAGCGGCTTGAAGGAGAGACACCGCCTCTGGGCAGTCCAACATCACAGACTCCGTCACTCATCCCTGGGTCAGCTTAGAGCAGCAGACAGTACGGTTTGGACAAGCTTAACCCAGTCAGGATGAACCAGTGTTTTCTCAGGCTAAAGTCTTGGGGAAATTGTCTGACTAGCATTTTAATGTGAAAGCTGAATAATCTCTGTGTGTTGGCTTGTAGTCTGGAATGGACCAGTTAAATCTCAGGAAGCCCTTGGGGCAGAGGATGGAGAAGAAAGGGGGGCTGGAGAGAAAATACGAGTCTGTATCTACACTGAGGTTTTCTGAAACACACCTCCCAAATGGAAGTGTGTATAATGGTCATATTAACTCATTTAAGCAGCCAGATATATTGATGGCACTCAATTTTCTTCTGAACACCTAACATTCACCCAATTCTTACATATTTTACGACTTCCTTTATAGATTATGGTAAGATATGTATGATCTATAGACTGATATCAGGACTATAACGTATGTGGGGCAGCATCTGTTCTCCAGAAATGCTCAAAATTAAAATGATTAAGACCTTAAGAAAGTGTTCAGAAATAAAATGTTTTGAATGAAAACAGCAATGAATCATTGTCATAGAAATCTTTCAGAGTTGTCAATGACTAAACAGCACAGATCCCCCAAAAGGAATTAGCAGATGCAAAAGGCTTTGTTTCAGGTTTGGTTCAAAGAGGTTCCCAGATTTGGAAAATGCATATTAGAATTACCTGAGCTTCTCTAGCAAGCACATCATATAATAATTTCACAAGTAGTGGCTGTTTTCTTAAGATTTCTGGAAATTACTGTCCTGACTGACCTTAATATGAGAACATTTTGGTGATATTTCAACATTTCTGGTTCTGGCAGCAAAATGTGGAAAAAGAATCATCACCTTACGCTTAGTTGAATGTTTCTTTAAATACAAGGCTTAGTTTGCATTTGGTTGTGATGCAGTATGGAGAATGTGAGACCGTTTTTTCCAAACAAGATTGCTCATTCCTACAGGAAATGACCTCGTTCTTGATGGCTGCTGCTAACTTATGGTGAGATGCTGGGTCCCTGTCCAATACCACATGGACATCCAATCTATTTACCCAGGGACAAGTCCACTCAAAAGCATCATTTAGAAGAGGGAAAAGGCATTGAGGTTATTTGTTTTTGGAGTATGTGCTTAAGGAAATCTAGAGGTAGGCAGTTTTTGAGTGTTACTAGTTGTGTCAGAATCACTAAAAACATTGATACAAAATGCTGGTTACTTTTTAAGCAAAAAGCAAAAAAGTGCATTTTATTTTACTGTGTATATGAGAAATAGCTGAGGTTATGAGGCCAGGTACAGTGGCTCACGCCTGTAATCCTAGCACTTTGGGAGGCCAAGGCGGGTGGATCGCTCAAGTCCAGCAGTTCAAGACCAGCCTGGGCAACATGGCAAAACCCCGTCTCTAGTAAAAGTATAAGCAAATTAGCTGGGTATGGTGTGTGCACCTGTAACCTCAGCTATTCGGGAGGCTGAGGTGGGAGAATCACCTGACCCCAGGAGGTTGAGGCTGCAGTTAGCCATGATCACACCACTGCACTCCCGCCTAGGCGACAGGAGTGAGACCCTGTCTTAAAAAAAAGGAAAATCTTCGAGATTAGGGACGAATGATCATCCAGCCATCACAAAGTACAAGACCTCACAAGAAGAAGGAGTGGCCGGGCACAGTGGCTCACACCTGTAATCCCAGCACTGTGGGAGGCCGAGGCAGGTGGATCACGAGGTGAAGAGATTGAGACCATCCTGGCCAACATGGTGAAACCCCGTCTCTACTAAAAATACAAAAAATTAGCTGGGTGTGGTAGTGGGCACCTGTAGTCCCAGCTACTCTGGAGGCTGAGGCAGGAGAATGGCGTGAACCCGGGAGGTGGAGCTTGCAGTGAGCTGAGATCACGCCACTGCACTCCAGCCTGGGCGACAGAGCGAGACTCCGTCTCAAAAAAAAAAAAAAAAAAAAAAAAAGAAGGAGAGAACAATGTTGCAAACAACTTACGCAATTCTTCTGGCAAATTGCTTGTTTTTAGAGTTCCTCTGGCTGGAGGGTTGCTAGGGGGTCTAGGCACAGCAGCTGGGGACGGAGGCTGGGGAACCTGTGGTCTCAGCTCTGCAGGGCACTCCAAAGACTCCCCAGGAGCACCAGCTCTATTAGGTGGCTGGTGATGTGGCTGGTCCCTAGAAAGGAATACATTTACAGTCAATTTTCATTCTTTACAAAGGCAAACCTTCAGGGACAGAAAGACTTTTAGAACTCTGGGAAGATCCCAGTGGGCTATCTCTCCTCTGCCTGTATTTCTTATCTGAGACAGAAGGAAGAGGGGAGCCCCATGGAGTTGTAGTCAATAAGCGATTCAGCTGGCTGCCACATGTGAGGGCCTGTGCTCTGACTCCAAAGAGGGAAGAAGGATTTGACTTCTCTATTCAAGATTTGTTTAATTGGAAAAACAAGTCTCATGCACAGGGCAGACAAGGTCACCAACAAAACAAACTAGTATGACAGGTGACACAGATGGTTGATGTTATAGGCATTCAGATAAAAAGACATGACTTTTAGCTCATAATAGATAACATTTAATTACGTATCAAAAGGTAAAGAGGGCCATGTAGATTTAGAAGTATTGTACTGTTGACATATAAATGGAAATCTGATTTTGAAGACCCTTTAAAGAAGTTGCTACCATATTAGATAGCATCTTTATTATTTTGGTTGCCAGTATTCCCACGAGCATTCTGCTGAGATGAACAATCAGATGCCCTCGTGTGAGATTTGGAGGGCAGAAGGAAATGGAGAGCACGCTTCTGCCACTTCTGTGGTTTCTGTCGGTAAGCACAGTGACGAGGTGCTGAGTTTTCCCCAGAAAGCCTCCCAGTGTCCTGTTACCAGCTTCACAGGTGTCGAGGGCAGGGCATGGGCATCCATTGTTCACCAGTGGAGATCTATCTGGCACAGAACCGATCCAACCATTGCAGTGGTCACAGCGGTGTTGGCTTTCTGATCCTCGACCTTCCTGACTGCCAGAGGAGGCAGCCTCTTTGGTGGCCCTCTTCTGTGGTATTGCGCTAACCGGTGGTGGGACTAAAACTGTCTCTATAATGTTTTATTTCTTAAAAAAAAATTCTGAAGCAAATGTGACAATATGTTAACATTCTTAAAATCTGGGTAGTGGGAACATGGATGTTGTTATTTGTGGTGTGTTTGAAATTGTGTCATATTATAAATTTAAAAAAATGTTTTGACTACAAAATCTCTATGTATATGCCCAGTTTTTATAGATTGTTGCTTACGCTTTTCATATTTTTACCCAAAGAGTAATCAGGAATTCTAAAAGTCTTATGTAACAGGATTTAAAATAAAATTACACAGAATCTCAACTGTACTATATTTTGAAAATATGAATGCTTAAGATTATTTTTATTTTATATTTTTATTATAGAGAAAATAATTTCTATAAAATATGCTTTCAGCTAATGGGGGATCCCATTCCATATTTTTTTCTCTTTTTCTTTTTTTTATTTCTCCAAGAAAAACTCATTCCAGTTCTTTTGCATTAAATTCTCTTACACCAAAAAAATTGTTTCAAAAGTTGCTTAGTTGTTATAGAAGATGATTGCTTATATGATAAAGAAGTGTTAAGGCCTTGATAATATTCAAAAGCTTCTGTATAAAAACAATACCGTGGAAATTAATGACAGAGTAAACTTTCTGAATTAAAGTTCTCTTTCAAACTATGAGTAAGAGGAGAATTAGCTGGCTTCTTTTTTTTTTTTTTTCCTTTTTTTTGAGACAGGGTCTTGCTCTGTCACCCATGTTCAATCACAGCTCACTGCAGCCTTGACCTCCTGGGCTCAGGTGATTTTCCCACCTTAGCCTCCTGAGTAGCTGGGACCACAGGCATGAGCCACCACACCTGGCTAATATTTGTCTTATTTTGGTAGAGATGGGATTTCGCCATGTTGCCCAAGCTGGTCACAAACTCCTGACCTCAAGCGATCTTCCTGCCTCAGCCTCCCAAAGTGCTGGGATTACAGGCATGAGCCACTATGCCCAACCTCAGTTGGATGGGTTTGTGTGTATGTGTGTGTGTGTTTTGTTTGTTTTTTAGTTTTTGAGACAGAGTCTCACTCTGTCACCCAGGCTGGAGTGCAGTGGCACAATCACGGCTCACTGCAGCCTTGACCTCTTGGGCTCAGGCAATTCTCCTGCCTCAGCCTCCTGAGTAGCTGGAACCAGAGGTATGTGCCACCACACCTGGCTAATTTTTGTATTTTTTTGTAGAGATGGGTTTTCGCTATGTTGCCCAGGCTGGTCTCAAATTCCTGGGCTCAAATAATCCACGCACCTCTGCCTCCCAAAGTGCTGGGATTACAGGTGTGAGCCACCATGCCCAGCCTAGCTCCTTTACCTGAACTTATTTTTCATTATCCTAAAATGGTAAAATAGATCAAGAAGATCAGAACAGGCTTAAATTGATGCTATAAAACCAATTACTCTGTATTATCTTTGCAACTCTTTTGTAAGTCTAAAATTGTTTGAAAATAAAAGTTTATTTTAAAAATTACTATTCTCTTTCCTATTCAACACCAAACTTATTTCATAAAGATGCTTACATTTTGTTTATTTCCCTGGAATTTTAGATATTTCTTCTGTTAGAGTGCCTATCCTGCTATAAAATCACATTTTACCTAATTCCATTGTTTAAACTCCATGTATTTACGGTTTAGAAAAATAAAGGATCTGGCCCAGCACGGTGGCTAACACCCGTAATCCCAGTACTTTGGGAGGCTGATGTGGGTGGATCACTTGAGGCCAGGAGTTTGAAACCAGCCTGGGCAACAAAGTGAGATCCCTTCTCTGCAAAAAATAAAAAAATTAGCTGGGTGTGATAGCGGACGCCTGTAGTTCCAGCTACTCTTGGGAGGCCGAGGTTGGAAGATGGCTTGGGTGCAGGAGGTGGAGGTTTCAGTGAGTTGAGATCACACCACTGCACTCCACCCTAAGTGACAGAGTCAGATCCTGTCTCAAAAGAAAAAGAGAAAAAAAGAGATCTGTCTTGAAAGAAAATATGAGGGTTTGTGGGCTTCTGAGCAAAAGAGAAAGCAGGCATGTGCCTCTTCACCATTGTTAATAAAGTGGGCTTTTTTTCTTTCCATGAAGTTTTCAAACTAATTACCACTTTCTGTATTTCTGAAAAATCCACTCTAATAGGAACTTCATATTTTACTCTATGCTATAAAAACAGAATCTAGTTTTACAGTGGTATACAAAAGTTGTTTTTGCGCAAAAGTAAACATTTAATCTACTTTCTTCCAAATATTGTCATAAATGAGGAAGCTCCATTTACATGAGTTTTACCTATATATTTTAGATCCATAAATTAAGAGAAAAGGAAAGTCCAAAGAGAATAAGGGAAAAAAATGATTAAAGAGGCAGGGCACAGTGGCTCAAGCCTGCAATCCCAGCACTTTGGGAGGCCGAGGCGGGCAGATCACAAGGTCAGGAGTTCGAGACTAGCCTGGCTAATATGGTGAAACCCCATCTCTACTAAAAATACAAAAATTAGCTAGACATGGTGGCGCGCAGCTACCCAGGAGACTAAGGCAGGAGAATAGCTTGAACCCGGGAGGTGGAGGTTGCAGTGAGCCAAGATCATGCCACTGCACTCCAGCCTGGGCGACAGAGCAAGGCTCTATCTCAAAAAAAAAAAAAAAAAAAAAAAAAAAAAAAGATTGAAGAATTAGACAACTGAAGTCATGAAAATACAGAGTTAAGCATAGGAGAGACCTAATAATGGTACTCAACATATATGAATGTTTTTATTACAAAAGAAAATAATAGGCCAGGCGCAGTGGCTCATGCCTGTAATACCAGCACTTTGGAAGGCCAAGGTGGGTGGATCACTTGAGCCCAGGAGTTCAAGACCAGCTGGGCAACATAGGGAGATCCCCTCACTACAAAATATACAAAAGTTAGCTGGGCATGGTGGCACGTGCTTCTAGCCCCAGCTACTTAGGAGGCTGAGGTGGGAGGATTGCTTGAACCTGTAAGGTAGAGGTTGCAGTGAGTCAAGTTTGCACCACTGCACTCCAGCCTGGGTGACAGAGCAAAACCCTGTCTCAAAAAAAGAAAAGAACAGGTAATTTTAAATTTTGATGGAAAATTAATTGAATTTAACATTTTAAAGTAAGAAATAGGCTTAAACAGAAACAGACACTAGACATATAAAGAATTGGCTAAGAGTGGAAGTCAGTCATAGTAAAATCAAAAATCTATTTTGTGGACTAAAAATTCAGATGATCTGAAAATAAAAGAAAGGGGTGTCACTTGGAGAACATCTGAAGAGCCTTTCCTTAAAGAGAATTTCGACTAGTCACTAGTGGCTTTCTATGTCTGATAAAGAGATCCTTGTCAACCAGCTTCCGTTTCCTCCTGACCTGAAAAGTCTATATTGGGCGTTCCACCATGTGACTTGCTCACTAACATGGGTTAGCAAACCTATAGAGAATTCTGTTCCATCTTCGTTGCATTGGCATAATTCCTTTCCATGTTAAAAATGCCTGAAGGTTGGGCCTGTCATACTTACTGGTGCCTTAGAAGCCCCGGAAAGGAGCAGTCTCTCTGTGCGGGCCTCTCTTCTTGGTCCCAGGGGCTGGGATAATTCAGGATAACCTTCTGCACAGGGTGCAGGCCTCTCACACTGGCTCCAGGCAGGGGCTGCCCAGGCAGAGCCGGCTGGATCACTTGCTGGTAGGCTGCTCGAGGGTAGTCATGGCCATCTGTAGGTGAAGACAACAAAGACAACAGGGAACATCAACTCTAGCTCCTTCGTGTGAAAGGAGTTGTAAGCTCCATGCTCATTTGTGTCTTGATCCAAGCTGAGGGGTCCAGATATCTGTTACCACCTCTGTGATGTTTGCCATATTTCTCTACTGTTAATTACTTGAGTGTTTTCATGAAATTCACTTTTTTTTTGTCCTAAATAAAAACATCTGTGAAATCACCAGTTTGGTATTCCAGCTGGAAAACTCAAAAAACTTTTCAAAAAACTCTACACAGGCTCCTCTTTTTGTAAGATACTTAGGAAAATCCAGCCATGAAGAACCTCTTTCACACCACCATTCGTACCATAATTTCCTTCATGTCCCGAACCCAAGGCTAGGAAAAATTATCTGTATGATATAGAATCACTGCTCTGTATTTTCCTCCCCCAAGTGGACACACGTGTGCATGTGCACACACACGTGCGTGCGCACACACACACCCAACTCTCCTCTTAAGAAGAGGTAAATGAACGAAAACTTGGCTCATCCTCCTGGGAACTAGCCAACCAACTGGCAACACCCTCCAACTCCCTTGGTCCTCTCCTGCTAGAGCCTACGTGCACTTGGAGCCAGGGCTGCTTGAAGAGGGCTGGGCTCAGAGCAAAGCCAGAGCTGGCAGTGACTTACGTGAATGTGCAACCTGGGAGAAAGTGGGTCCCAGCCAGGACCAGGAGCAGGAGGGTCCCCAGGGAAGGGCAGCCTGCCTGACCAGGCAAAAGAATAGAACTAAAAGCCCAGAGGAGAGATGCAGGGAACCAAGTAAGGGGGAGAGGGAAGAGCTCTGAGGGAATGGCCCAGGCCCAAAGGGGGTGAGGTGTTGGGAAATATGAGAGATGCAAGAGGACTGAAGAGAGCCACATGGTAGCCCTGCAAGACGAACAATGAGCACCTCCTAGTGATCCAAGCACTGCCCCTGCTACCCACATATGCAGTAAGACAATCCAGGAGGAGGCGTAACTAGTTAGGACAAGAAGGAAGATGTTTTGTTGTTGTTTTTTAAAACCCTCATTGATCTTAAAATTATTTTGATTCTTTTAAGATCAACCCTCATTGATCTTAAAATTCTTTTGCTGATTATAAAAGTAATAATCAAGTTTGCCTGCCATGTAGATAGGATACATACAGGGATGTACAGCAAAATAAAACTGGCAAGTAAACAAAAAAGTGACTGGTAGGTTGAAACCAAAATGAGAAGCTGAGAATGTGGCTAAAAATTGATTCTTAAGGCCAGGTGCGGTGGCTCACACCTGTAATCCCAGCACTTTGGGTGGCCAAGGCGGATGGATCACCTGAGTTCAGGAGTTCGAGACCAGCCTGGCCAACATGGTGAAACCTGATCTCTACTAAAAATACAAAAATTAGCTGGGCGTGATGGCGCGCACCTGTAACCCCAACTACTCAGGAAGCTGAGGCAGGAGAAACCCTTGAACTTGGGAGGCGGAGGCTGCAGTGTGCTGAGATTGTGCCATTGCACTCCAGCCTGGGCAACAGGGCAAGACTCCGTCTCAAAAACAAAAAAAAAAAGAACTGTATTCTTAGCTTGGCAAAGCAGTCAGGAGCCATCTACGTTTTCAAAGGAACATTCAGGGGAATTATGGCCTCAAATACAGAACAAGAGATAAATAATGTGCACGTTCACTAGTGTGGCCTTCTCCAGGTTCCCAGTGCCTAGACTCAGGAAACTGTTTGGGTGACCTGGCGATGTGCCCAAGCTAGTCTCTCAAGTGTGGTCAGATTCCCTGGACTAAATCTATTATTGTCTCCTTTGACCCATGTCACCACCTGGGTCCTTCCAGTCATGCTTCTTCTGGCAAAAGTGACCATGCCCCTCCAACCCAGGCTGTCTCCTGGCAGGACCCCATGAACCTTGCCCTGATATTGCTTAGGCCTGGTCATGACAAGTAGTAGGGGTTTAAAGAGGGGGAGGAGGAGAAACGGATCTGCCTAGATCTATCCCTGCACCTGGATGACAAAGGAGACTGGGACTTGAAGGGACTGCTCTCAGAATGGAAGACAGGCCCACAGAGACTCCTATGGTCTCGGACAAGGTCTACTGCACAGGCTTCACCTTGGCAGCCTTCTCAGGGCAGGGCGGATATATTCCAGGGGGTCCAGATCACCAGTTGCAGTTTCAGGGCAACAGAGCAGGTCACTACTGCTCCTTTCCCTCAGTTTAAAAAATAGCAAAAAATGCCACTGCTATCAGGTCCCCAGGTAGGGGCCAGCCCTGCTTTTTGATGAACCTTTCGTGAGCAGACCCTTTACAAACCCAGCTGTAGATAGAACCGTCTTGGTGGATTGCACTTACAATCCACCCTGCTTGATCAGGTTCCAGCCCCTGTAGATCTTGCCTCCCACTACACTGTCACTGGCCCACTAAGCTCTGGCTTCATTTTGAATATCCCAAACTTGTCCTCTCCTTTGGGATCCTGAGTTTGCCACCCTCTTTGTCCAGAATGTTTTTGCCCTAGGTTTTCACAGACTGACTTCTTGCCATTCAGAGCTCAGCCCAAATATCACCTGTCCAAAGAGGCCTGCGTCTTCACCCAGTTACTTTATCCCATTCCCTATTTTGCTTTCTTCATAGTTCCTATCATGGGTTTGCATAAGTAAGCATGACTTTTACCTGTCAACTTCTTACCTGTTTTCCCTACTAGAATATAAGCTCTGTGAAAGCATGGACTGTGTCCTCTTGCCACCATGTCTCCAAGGATAGTACTGGCACCCAGGGGATGCTCAATAGATGAATGAATGAAGGCTCAATAGTTACAAAGCCAACTTACAGAAAAAGAGAAGCCATTTAGGACTGCACAATCTATTAATACTTTCTAGGGCACAGGTCTCCTAGACCAGGGGCCCCCAACTCCCAGGCCACAGGCTGGTATCAGTCCATTGCCTTTTAGGAACCAGGCCACACAGTAGGAGGTAAATAGTGGGTGAGCAAGTGAAGCTCTGTCTGTATTTACAACCACTCACCATCACTTGCATTACCGCCTGAGCTCTGCCTCCTGTCAGATCAGCAGCGGCATTAGATTCTCATAGGAGTGCAAACCCTATTGTGAACTGCGCACATGAGGGATCTAGGCTGCACGCTCCTTATGAGAATCCAAGGCCTGCTGATCTGTCACTGTCTTCCATCGCCCCCAGATCTAGCTGCAGGAAAACAAGCTCAGGGCTCCCACTGATTCTACATTATGATGAGTTGTGTAATTATTTCATTATATATTACAATGCAACAATAATAGAAATAAAGTGCACAATAAATGTAATGCACTTGAATCATCCCCAAACCATCCCCATCCCCAGTCCGTGGAAAAATTGTCTTCCATGAAACTGGTCCCTGGTGCCAAAAAAGTTGGGGACCACTGCCCTAGACTGTCTTAATTCTCTTCTGCTGTCCATTTGTTTTGGGGGTTTTTTGGTTTAATCGGTGTCTCCCTCCAGAAGTAGGAAGGAGAAACACAAGGTAAAAGAGGAGACAAAGTTTATGAGGAAAGAGCTGAAAGTATCTTGAGAAGTTTTTAATGTTTGAAGCCATTTTTCTTCCTATATCCATTAATGAATGGCTAATATTGTTTTATTTGCTTTAAAAGGACTACCAAGCTCTAATCATAGGGTTTATTTCTTTTCCAGAAAGCGGATGTTAGTGCTGTTAATCAAAAGCCTTTGAATCAAGGTCATATGATTCCTAACAGATTATTTCCCTCACAACATGTTTTTGTCTCATAGCAACAAATCATATCATTAAAATCACCAAGGCATGTGGGCTAAGTGTTTGATTAGCTGTAACTTTCATTTCAGAAACGGCCACCTGTGGTAAAAAGTTATGCCAGCTTATGTGAGCAGATGAAAATGATACACCTCATCAATTTTTAAAATTAGGGTACTGACAATATAATCCTCCATGCTGTCCTTTTATTGTTGAAAACAAAGGAAAACTGAGTATCAATGGATCAATAAAAAATGAGCGTTCCCTTTTGTAAGTGGAATCTGACCAGCTTTGTCTGGAATTTGACTGGTTGTATGGAAAAGTTTCCTAAATAGGCTGGACATGCCTGTAATCCTAGCACTTTGGGAGGCCTAGGTGGGTGAATCTCTTGAGCCCAGGAGTTTAAGACCAGTCTGAGCAACAAGGTGAAATCCCATCTCTACAAAAAAAAAAAAACCAAGAAAAATTGCTAAATAAAAACTATGTTTATCAGGTAAATGACCATCTTTTTCACTGCTAAAGTTTTAATCATTTTTTTCCAATTACTATGACGAAGCCTTGCTAATTTACTTCGGTACTATACATGTAAAATAATGGCTAACATTTATTGATCACTTGCTACATGTCAAGTACTGTTCTAAGTTCCGTATTGAGAATTATAGAGTTCAATTTTCCATTTTCGTAAAGAAGTTTAACTCAGAATAAAAATCCAGATTCCTCACCATGGCCCATCCAGCCTTCATCTTCTAGCACACCATTCTCTCCTTGCTCACTCTGCTAGGCCCCACTGACTTGCTTTTGGTATCTTAATGATATCAAGCTCCTTGCTTCCTTAGCTCCTTGCTTCCTTGACCTTCTCATCTTTTAGGTTTCAGCTCAGATGTCTGCTTAAAGAGACATTCTCTGGCCAACCTATTAATGTCTGTTCCAACAACCAGTTACTTCCCTTATAGCACTTATAACTTGTCATTCTGTTTTTGACTTCTACTTCTTATCCAACTCTCCAGTAGACTGTGAATTCCATGAAAACAAGGAAGGTGTATGACTATTTGCTGAATAAATTGATAAGTGGATGGACAGGTTCTGTTTCCAAATTTCATTGACTCCCTTCTTTGCTTCCCTCCCAGACCAAAAAAAAAAAAAAAAATGGCTTTTCCAAGGCTTCACATCACAAAGACTCTACTCGTGATTAAGGCTCACTCCTTTCCCCAGGAAGTAGAGAACAGATTTCTTTTTATTCATTCAACAAATATGTATTGAACCTCGATGACCAGGCACTTGGTGAACAAAGATAAATAGGATACGGTTCCCTTGGAAGTAGCTCAAAATAAATGGAGAGAGAAAGAGAAAATCTGTGTGTCTGTGGGTGTCTGTTTTTAAACACAAACCCACACTAGTTAGTGTGTGAGAAGGGGAGACATATGAGTCGACAGCCACCTACTTGAGAATCCCTGTTCAAAAATAGCTTCCCTGCGGACTTGTCCCCAGTGCCTACAGTTCCATCAAGAGAGTTTATTCTGTAGGAGCGGGGAGGTGGATGATGTGATAGACAAATGATTTGCTAGCATGGTAACTCCTCAGTTCAGAGGCAGTGTTAATCACAAAGCAAAAATGAAAATCTTGCACAATCACCAATGGGCGCCCAGGACTGTATGTTATTTGTCAATCCTGTGATCTTCTTGGCCTGAGTACACACGATCTTCATGTTACTGAGCTTTTACCATTTGGAATGTGTAAACCAAATCCCAAATGAGGTTTTCCATTTATCAGTCACAACATGCAACATTTTTCTTCCTTATTAAGAATGGTATTAAAAGAGTTTATGAGAGAGAAATAAAATCTGATTTTCAAGTTGTCAAAAAAAATCGTGATATAATGCAATCAGTTTAGCCAGGAAACAAAATGGCCAATATAAACTGTTGCAGGAACTCCCACAGCTGTAAGCAGCTGTGGTTCCTGAAAGGCAACTCCTTTATCATTTCTTCCATCTGGTTTTTTTGTGCATGCATTCTAGCATACAAATAATCCCCTATTTTTTTTTGGTCCACAGGTACAATTGTACCCATGTACCCATAATTTTATTCTATTCAGTCTCCTTGGTAGAGAAAGCAATAATTTTATAATAAAATGAGGACTCTCTAGACTTAATTCTCTCTTTTCCCAATATATTTGCATCATGAATTTCATTGGATGGCACAGCCATGAACTCCATGCTGGTGACCTTCAGTGGAAGGATTCGGAGGCAGCAGGAGGCCGACTTCTCCAGGCGGTGGGGTGAGGAGAAAACATAGGCTTATTCCCTTTCTTATTTTCACCTACTTTGAAAACTTTTTTTTTTTACATGAAAGGGTGACCAATAACCATTTTTGCTTTAACTTGCAAAAAGCTTAGATATGCAATTTGCATGGTGATCATTATTTATTTATATATTCATTAATGGGTAAGGAAGTAATGCTCTTCTAAAGCTGAGTAGAGCCACGTAGCCATGGTTTCCAACTGCACAAGCATCCCTTAGGTGAACAGCTCTTTTGAAGTGGTTTTGTTAGCAATTAAGTGCAGTTATAGCCCTGACATGAAACTAAGCATTTGTACGCCTGCCCTGAATGCTTAAAATCTGTGCCAGTGAGTGGGATCTGGAAGTAGAGGAGCACCCTGCAGAACTGGGCTGCAGGATGCATTTAAATAATAACAATAATAACTAAAAGCTGTTAGTATTGAGGGCTTACCACCAGCCAGCCACTTTCCTAGTGCCTTTAATACATTATCTCATTTAATCCTCACAGCAACCTTCGTGGGACTCATTGCTCCTGGAGGCCTCATAAATATTCTAGGGCTGCAATGCCCTGCAACAAAGCCATCAGCACTGGCAACCCTGACCCTCTTCTCTGTGGTTAGATGGGAGCCAGGGCCAAGGGACATGCAAGGTGAATTGGGGCGAGCTTGCCTTCTGTACGCGCTCAGTTTCCCTTTGTTCTTTTCAGTTTTTACTCATTTCTTAATTATAGAAGTAATACTTGTTTGCTATTTTTATTTTTATGTTTTCTATGTGTTTTTTTGTTTTTAAGACTGAGTCTCATTCTGTTGACCAGGCTGGAGTGCAGTGGCGCGATCTCAGCTCACTGCAACCTCCACCTTCCAAGTTCAAGTGATTCTCATGCCTCAGCCTCCCCGAGTAGCTGGGATTACAGGCGCCCACCACCATGGCCGGCTAATTTTTGTATTTTTAGTAGACAACATTTCACCATATTGGCCAGGCTGGTCTTGAACTCCTGACCTCAAGTGATCTGCCCTCCTCTGCCTCCCAAGGTGTTGGGATTACAGGTGTGAGCCACTGCACCCGGCCGCTTGCTATTTTTAAAAATCAACAAAAGTATGTGAAATTAGAAGCAAAATATACCTGTCTCCTCTTAATTCCCTGCTTCCCTCCCCACCAAGATCACCACTAGATCCTTCTAGACTTAATATGTACATATAAACGTATATAGTTTTAAAACAATAAACATGGATGGGATCATCACTGCAGCTCTTGCCTTTGAACTTAATCTTTTTGATGTCAGAATGTGTATTCAGTGCAACATGGGCCTAGTAGTCCATTGTATACATAAATCACAAATGACTTATCTGGCCCCTTATTGATAGGCATTGTAATTGTTTTTGTTTTTACTCTAATGCAACAATGCTTTAATAAACATTCTTGTTCTTGTATTTGTATATGCTTGTTTAATGATTCTATAGGATAGATTCCTATAAGTGAAACTGCTGGGCCAAAGAGGAAGCACATATAAAATTGTGATAGTGAAATTGCCTTCTGGGAGATTGCACCAATTTACACTCCTATCAAGAGTGATTGGGAATATTCATTTCTCTGTAACTCCACTAACACTGCATGTTGTCCAAGGTTTTTATTTTTGCACAACTAATCAGGGAAAAGGTATCTTGAAGAATTTTGCACTTCTTAAATCTAATGATGTTGAGTTTGGTTTAATTCTCATATTGGCTATTTGTGTATCTTCTGTGAATTATTCCCCTCTCCTATCCCCGTTCTCTCCCCTCTGCCTTTCAACACCTCTTTTCACCCCCAGGATCCTAGATGTCTCTCCCCAACCCCCTAACAGAAGGAAATAATACAGAGAGCAAGGGGATGGTGAAATGATGAAAGAAAGCAGGTCCTGGGGCAATAGAGACAAAAAGTGTTCTCAGTCAGGAGTGTTTGCCTTTTAAAGGAGCCTGCCCCAACGGGACAATGCTCACCTCCAAAGACTAGATTGCCAATGGCACCGTTTCAGCTCCAACAACAGGAAAAGTATTTTCCATGGGAAGTAGTTTCCAGGAGGTCCTGGGGCCTTCATTATAACATTGAGTCAGTGCTTTTTTTGTTTATCACAATGAGGCTTTCCATTGTTAGTAGTCAAAGTCAGCTGCTTGGGACTGTATCACAAAGCCTTAAGTATTCACAGTTCTTCGCATTAATCTAAGGAGTTAATCAGAAGTGCAGTTAAAAACATATGTATGCAATGCTTGCCATAGCATTGCTTATTGGATCAGAAAACTGGAAACTATTTGAAATGTCCAACAATAAAGAATAGGTTCATAACAATTTGGTAGATTCATCTGATGAAACACAATGAAGCAGTTTTAAATGATTCTGGAATAAGTACTCAGTGTCACTGCAAACTATTTTAATTTTAGATTAAAAATATATGCAAAGAAAAAAACACTGAAAATTAATATGTCAAAACCCTAATAAGGAATTCTATTTGGGTGACAGAAATATGAAAACTTTTTCTTTTCTTTTTTGAACTTCTGGGCATATTTTAATTTTGGGAGTGACCAAATATTATAATGATCAGAAAAATTATCTTTTTTTTTTTTTTTTTTTTTGAGATGGAGTCTCATGCTGTCGTCGCCCAGGTGCAATCTCGGCTCACTGTAACCTCTGCCTCCCAGGTTCAGGCAATTCTCGTGCCTCAGTCTCCCGAGTAGCTGGGATTACAGGCGCCCGCCACAACACCTGGCTAATTCTTTTTGTATTTTTAGCAGAGACAGGGTTTCACCATGTTGGCCAGGCTACTCTCAAACTTCTGACCTCAAGTGATCCACCCACCTTGGCCTCCCAAAGTGCTGGAATTACAGGGGTGAGCCACCGTGCCTGGTGAAAACTTACCTTTAAATACAGATAACAGAATGTTAAAAAATAGTTTATGGTATTATTCTCACAAATTATTCCTTTTAAACCTGGCAATCACTGAGAAATACAGCCTTGACCTTGCCAACATTCAGTTCTCAGTGATTCATACTTAAGGGAATCCACCACCACACCCACCCTATGACTGGGTGCTTAGAGCAGGCAGTGGCATCCATGCACTCGCACTCTGTTGACTTCCCAACATTTATACACCACGTCCCAGTTTTAGGCATCAGGGGCTCTTTCTCCCCCTCCAGCCCGAGGCCCCATTCTCCTTATACCCTCCTGCTTCCCCAGCCCCTGCCCTCATTCCTGATCTCACACTCATTCTTACCTATTTCTTCCAAGCATCTTCTAAGTTACATTTCTCTATCTCCTCTTTGTTTTTTTTCTTTTTTGAGTTATGAATTACTGTGTTGCTCTCTTCACTTTAGGAAGCTTTATACTTAGTATACATGTACTAATATGTAAATTATGGTTGATTACAGCATTTGTAATTATTTCTAGAATTTATTTTAAAGCTGCACATCAGGTCTTTGGTCAGGCACTTCTTACACTCTTTGAACTACTTTCTGTCCAGTGTTTATTTGCTAAGAAAAATATCACACCTCACAGCCTTGTGTTTCATCTGTAAAGCCCTTTTGTTATTTTCCAGTGACCTCAGCGGAGATTTAACACCAAGAATGGTGGTAGGAAAAAAAAAATGGTGATAGAACCTTTTATCTCAATCTAAGACTTTATCACTTTCAGAGATGCTTACTGCACTGATACATATTACTATTTCAGAAGTAGTTTATTGAGAGTCTAGTATGTGCCAGACACTGTGCTTAAATCCTGGGGAATTATGAATTGAAAGTACACGTTTGCGTTTGCAGATGCGCAAAAGTTTGCAGTCCAGAAGGAGAGGAGACAAGTACATAATTAGATGCCATGCTGGTGTTAGGTGTCCCAGCAGGGCCAGAGCAGGAGGGAGACAGAGGCCCTGAAGGAGAACGTGATCTGGGGAGGTTTCCAGAGGGACACTCGAGCTAAGTCTCAAAAAATGTGTATGATGGCGGTTGCATAACTCTGTAAATATACTAAAATTTATTGAATTTTGTATTTAAAATGGGTTAAGGATAAACCTTACAGTATGTAAATTAGATCTCGATAAAGCAGTTTTTTTAAAAGGTGTATCGAAACTGGGTCAAACACACCAGAAGGAGAAGAACATCGCGGAGAGAGAGAAGAGCCTGGCAAACGCATGGAGATGTGAACCATCGCGACAAGCAGGAGGACTGCCAGTCTTAGAGTGGCTGGAACGTAGGGTAGCTGTGGATGGTGCAAGTGTCCAAAAGGGTTTAAGCAGCAAAATCACAGAAGCAACTTCATTTTCATGTAATGGCCCGAATCCCAGAGTCTCAATGACATTCTGGGCACCTTCTGGTTTTTTGTTTTGTTTTGCTTTGTTTTTGACTAAAAGCCCTTTCTCTGCCAAGTCTAAGATGGGGAAGAAACATGACGAGAAGGAAGAACCCATATGCCCAAAGATCAGAACAAAAAATACATTTTCTAGAAATCATTTGGGTCATCTCTCTGCTTCTAGGCAGGTTTGTTAAACTAACCCAGACAGAGGAACCTGTTTTATCCTTAAAGGTCCCTAGAGAAGGAGGCTCCAAGTGGGACAGGCTTTAGGCTAAGAAAAAGCATTCTCTGAAGGCCGTTTGCAAATCCAACCACACATGGAAAGCCCCTAAGAGAAGCAGAATGCCCTCCCTGCATTCTGACCTGTTCATGCCGGTCTAGTGACACGAAGCATTGATGTGAGGCCCTTGTTTCTTCAGTCACCCAGCCCAGAATGCCCAGAGAAGGTAAAGATCACTTACATGGCACCTGGTGATCAGGACTTCCAGGACAATGGTAATGATAGTTCCATGGAGCATGTGAAAGATTGGGAGGCAGCATCTGTGCACATGCTGGATACCTCTGAGGTTCAAACTGAGGGAACTCCCTGGACCTGAGAGGTCTGGGGAGGTCCTGGGGGTAACACACGGAGGTGAGGGGCAGGGGCCTTTCCAGCTGCCTGATGCCCAGGACATCCTGGGGCTGGGAATCATATCCCGTGTCTATGGTTGGCAGATCCAGGCCTGCTCGGTTCCTGTGAGGCTGGGCCCGTTGCACCACCTCCTGGCTACCGCCCAAGGAGTCTGCTGAGGCATTAGGTAAACTTTGGTCTGATTTGTCTGAGTCATGGCCAGTGTCAGGAGAAGCCGCTGAAAGCTGAGATCCCAGCCATTGATTACGTTTTTCCATAAATGAAAACTGATGCTCTGCAGGGAGGGCTCCAACCACAGACTCAGACTCAGGCTCACTGACTGCAGAACACCCAGAAGGGAAAGCTTTGCGCAGGCCTGGGTGTCTCCTGCAGAAGCTGTCTTCACTGTCCTCCAGAACTTGAGTGCACAGGCAGGTGACCAGCTGGGATACAGGCCGCTGGTGATTTGCAAGTTTCAGGGTTGAGTGAGCTTGAGAAAAGTCTCCGGAGGAATTGTGAGGCACTGTGGGTGCAGACAAGCTGTTGGGTGCCATGTTCCTTATATTTGGAGCAGGTGGTTCTGATTCCTCTTCCAGGGAATATTCTGGGATTGGTTTCAGCAACTGACTTGGGTATGGTTCTGATTCATCAACCTCCACAGGAATGCTTCGGTTCATTCTAGTTTCTGGAACAAGAGAAAACATGCCATAGCCTTAGAAGACAGATCAATTCTTGGAGTCCTCACTTTATGACCTTAAGGGACCTCATTCAAGATGTGGTTTAAATTAACAGTGAGACACCAATGTGCTTGCAAAGCCCTAATCACATAAAATTGTTTACTTATCCTCCAGGCAAAAGCACTAATGCTTATTAAGATATTTTATCTTGAAGGCAATTCAAAGAATGTGATTGGACCATCCTGTGGTAGAAATCGTTCACCAGCAAGGGGAAAACACAGATGAAAATCAACTGCCAAGTATTGAGGAAAGAGAAATTATCATAATGTGGGCTGCTTCGTGTGTGCTTGGAATACATGATGAAATAAATCTTAGTAACTGATATGGAATGATTGCTAAGATATATTGAGTTTTTTTAAAAGCCAGGCGCAGAGCAGTGTGCATACTATGCTGCTATTTTGTGTGAAAAATGAGAGAAGAATGTGTGTTTGTGTGTGCGTATCTGCTTGTATATGTGTAAGCCGTGTGGAGGATATACAGACATTGCTACACTGGTTGCCTTTGAGGATGGAATTAAGCTGAGGGAGAGGAGTGGGAGGAAGTTTTCACCTTTTGAACTTTTATAATTTTGTTGCGTTTGACTATTGCCTAATTTTAAAAAATAAAAGTTTTTTTTTAAGCAAAGAAAGCAAGCCCAAGTTTAAAACACATTGAAAAAAGGTCAGAGTGACATTTTCTACCAAATTTTAGGTCATTTGGAGGACTTAATTCCCTCTGGGCACTATGCCTGCAACAAAGGTAGCCATGACCATCTGGTTTGTGATGTAGTTGAACCAGCAAGGCTCGCTAAACTAGACCTTAGCCTGCAGAGCATTTATCCCACAGTCCAGGCAATATTGCTTTTAGCTGTAAGAAGAACTCTTAATTAACCTAACACAATGAGAAAGAAAACCAGCCTCCTGTCATCATTAAACTGATTGAGATGATGCCTTGACTGCAGGGGGAGGAAGAAGGAAGAAGCAACTGGGGGTTTGCAGGAGGCTGCAGGGCAGATGTCGTAAAAGAGCAAGCAAGCGAAAAAGAAGAAATCCCAGAGGGTTATTCTATGCAAGGCTAGTACACAGCATACTTCAAATACCAGAGAGAGAAAAGGGATTGTGTCTGGATTTAAAAATTCCTACTTTGGATCCATGTCGCATTTCAACCACAAACATTCACTGAGGGCTCACTGTGCCTAAAGTCAGGTTACACAAATTATGGTTCTAAGACAAGTTTCGGAGAGCATGAATTCACTTTCTCTTGCACCTTGTACCCAATCCAATGGGATCAGGACAGCATGCATTTTGAAATGCTCCCCTTTCACACAGATGGGGCCAGCAGTTTGTCACCAAATGTACTTAACAGCCTACAGAAAGATACCTCTCCACTCCCTGCCAAATGAATGCTCTTTGACATTCTTCTCCCACTTGATATCGAACTTACCCACCTGCTGCACAATGACCCTTGCTCTGTTTTCTGACACAACAGAAAACTCAACTTCTAATTTCGGGCTGGCCTTCCCTCCTTCCCTCCATCTCTCCCTTTCCCTATCCTTGTCCTTTTCAGGCTGTGTATGTCCTCTGCTCATTGGCTCTGCAGAAAAGGAGACCTCATCAGCTAAAGTGATCAGACGTTATAAAAATGAACAAGAGCCTACCCAAAAAACCCGTAAATATCGCAACTTTTTATTATTTAAAAAACGTTTGGCCGAGCGCAGTGGCTCAGGCCCGTAATCCCAGCACTTTGGGAGGCTGAGGCGGGTGGATCACCTGAGGTCAGGTATTCCAGACGAGCCTGGCTAACATGGCAAAATCTCCTCTCTACGAGAAGTACAAAAATTAGCTGGGCGTAGTGGCATGTGCATGTAATCCCAGCTACTTAGGAGGCTGAGGCAGGAGAATCGCTTGAACCTGGGAGGTGGAGGTTGCAGTGAGCTGAGATTGCGCCACTGCACTCCAGCCTTGGCGACGAGCGAGACTCCATCTCCAAAAAAAAAAAAAAAAAAAAAAAATTCACCATTTTTTCCCTTTCTTTCTTGCAATTTTTCCACAGTTATGAAATTGGATGTGCCATACAACATGCTCTTCAGCTGGTCAGAAAACAAAAGTATTTTTTCAAGGCCTGGCTGACTGTTGTGTCATCTTCCACATGCACTTGTGGGCCCACAGCTGAACAGGAGGCAAAGAGATGCAAAAAGCGAGCTGACTGGCAGGAGGACTAATTCCTGTCCTCTCTTTATTGCCATGGGATTCGCTTTCAATCCTCACTCTTCAGGTACAACTATTTCCATTCTCCCTGGGTTTTCCAATGTGAGTACCTTAGAAGCGCTTTTCTACCCAAAGAAAAAAAAAGTTGCAAATTCTACTCTTCTAGCTGAGGAGCCATCTGGGGGCTTGGAGGAGGCTTTAAAAAAAAGTGATGAGGGCAGTCATCTCACATAAACTGGAAATCTGAGGTCATCCTCTGGTGGGAATTCTTCTGTTAAAACTGGTCTGGGGCTGGGCGTGGTGGCTCACACCTGTAACCCCAGCACTTTGGAGGCTGAGGCAGGAGGATTACTTGACCCCAAGAGTTCAAGACCAGCTTTGGCAACATAATGAGACCCTGTCTCTACAAAAAATTGAACAAATTAGCCAGGTGCAGTGGCGTGCACCTGTAGTCCCAGCTACTTGGGAGGCTGAGGTGAGAGGTCACTTGAGCCCTGGAGGTCCAGCCTGCAGTGAGCCGAGATCGTGCCACGGCACTCCAGCCTGAGTGACAGAGCAAGACCCTGTCTCAAAAAATAAAAATAATTTTTTAAAAAACTGGTCTGGCCAGGCATGGTGGCTAATGCCTATAGTCCCAACACTTTAGGAGGCCAAGGTGGGTGGATCACCTGAGGTCAGGAGTTCAAGACTAGCCTGGCCAACATGGTGAAACCCTGTCTCTACTAAAAGTACAAAAATTAGCTGGGTATGGTGGCAGGCACCTGTAACCCCGGCTACTTGGGAGACTGAGGCAGAAGAATCAATTAAGCCTGGGAGGCGGAGGTTGCAATGAGCCGAGATCACGCCTGTTGTACCCCAGCCTGGGCGACAGGAGTGAAACTCTGTCTCAAAATAAAATAAAATAAACTGGTCTGAAAAGGAACACCTGACTTTTGAGTATTTAGTAAATAAACCTGGCATGGCAAGAAACAACTTCTAATAAAACTATGGAATTAATAATCTTTAAAAAACAAAGTGGACCCTGGTGTTTCAAACATGTCACTATCAAATACTCAAACAGCAGATAATTACAGAACTCAACTATGTGTCCAACTCAATGCTGTGTATCCCCCTTCTGACTATAAGCCCAACTGAAATAGTTTTAATACTTTTTAAATAACCACAAGTGATACAAAATTTAAGAGGTACCAAAGGGTATGCACGCCGGGTGCCATGGCTCATGCCTGTAATCCCAGCACTTTGGGAGGCCAAGGCGGGCAGATCGCAAAGTCAGGAGTTCGAGACCAGCCTGGCCAACATGGTGAAACCCCGCCTCTACTAAAAATACAAAAATTAGCCGGGCATGGTGGCGGGTACCTGTAATCCCAGCTACTCCAGAGGCTGAGGCAGGAGAATTGCTTGAACCCGGGAGGCGGAGGTTGCAGTGAGCCGAGATCGTGCCACTACACTCCAGCCTGGGTGACACAGCGAGACTCCATCTCAAAAAAAAAAAAAAAAAAAAAGGAGGTATGCAGTGAGAGATAATCACAGTGATTTCTGAAGACACAGAAAACATTCTTCCTACCTTCAAGTTGCTGTGATCCAGCCTAAGAGAGGAAACTAACATGCAGAAAACCCACGACTGGCGTCCCAGGGCCTTTGTGCTTGTCGCTCCCTCTTCATGGAACACCCTTCCCCCACACAGCTGCATGGCTGGCTTCCTTTCTCCTTCAGGTCTTTCCTTGGCTGTCACCTCAGAGAGGTCTCCCTGGTCGCACTCCCTAAAATGTTTACACTCTCCTCTCATTCCCATCTCCCTTCCATGCTTTACCTTCTTATCCAGCAGTTATCACTGTCTTATGTATTACCCAAATGTATATGATATACACAAATATCTAATAATCTCTTATTTGCTCATCACCTCTCCCTTCTCCCAGAATATAAACTTCCTAAGGGTGCAATTTTCTCTTTTCTTTTTCTTTGTGATACGGGGGTCTTGCTCTGTCACCCAGGCTGGAGAGCAGTACCTAGATCATGGTTCACTGCAGCCTCAAACTCCGGGGCTCAAGCGATCCTCCCACCTCAGTCTCCCAAGTAGCTAGGACTACAGGCGCACGCCATCGTGCCTAATTTTTTTTTCTTTTTTTTCTGAGACAGAGTCTTGCTCTGTCACCCAGGTTGAAGTGCAGTGGCACGGTCTCGGCTTACTGCAACCTCTGCCTCCCGGGTTCAAGCGATTCTCGTGCCTCAGCCTTCTGAGTAGCTGTGATTACAGGTGTGCGCCACTGCGTCTGGCTAATTTTTGTATTTTTAGTAGAGACGGAGTTTCACCACGTTGGCCAGGCTGGTCTCAAACTCCTGACCTCAGGTGATCCGCCCGCCTCAGCCTCCCAAAGTGCTGGGATGACAGGTGTGAGCCACTGCGCCAGTCGGCGTGCCTGACTTTTAAAATTTTTTTGTAGAGATGAGGTCTCACTGTGCTACCCAAACTGGTATTGAACTCTTTACCTCAAGCAGTCCTCCCACCTCAGCCTCCCAAATTGCTGGGATTATAAGTGAGCCACCACACCTGGCCTGGGGGCATGATTTTTGACTGTTCTGTTTACAGCTATATTCTCAACACCTAGAACTGCACTTGGCACATAGTAGGTGCTCAATAAAGATTCATTGAATGAATAAATAGTTGATGCCTATTTCAGAGAGGGGACAGACAGGTCCATGTAGCTGGATCAGTGACAATGAGAATGTTGTCAACAACAATGTTGGGTAGCAAGGAGTATCTGGTGGGCCTGGTCCTCAGAGTTCTTAAAATTATGCCACATAGGTGACCCTTCCCTCTTCTTTTTTTTTTTCCTCTCCAGAACATTAAGTGCCCACTACGTGTCAAGCACCCAAGTTAGGTCTGGGCCATGCCCAAAGGTCCTGCCCATGGGCAGGATTGACCACAACCCTCACTTGCAGAATAAAGGTGATGCCATCAGCCAGTGTAATGGGAGCATCTGCTCTTATTCCAGGCAGGGAGATGCTGGTCTTTGTGCCTCTGCAGAGCTCCACCTAGAACAGAAAAGGGTGGGGCACGCCTGCCACTACCACACAGGCCCCTTCCAGCCCCAGACCCCTGTCTGAACTGGCAGAAAGTGGGCAACCCTGCCAACTCTCCTGAGGCAGTCATAGAGAACAATTACAAATGCCACATCAGGGGGCCACAGACAGATTAATGGGTTATGTCAGGGATGGCAGTTTTATCTGTTTTGTCTTTAATGTCAATAGTGTAAAAATACTAAACATTAAAAAACAATCACTCAGTATCTCACCATTGTATTTTTAAAATACAAAAAAAAACCATTCAGCAGAGGGTGAGAGCCTGTACCCTGGGTAAGCATGGGTGGGCATGAACTGGGGACAGAGGTGAGTCCTGGGGACATACAACTGGATGGAACAGCTGTGCATGTGAGCCTGGTTCTTGCTTGTTCTGACCCAACCCATTTTTCTGTCTTTCCTTTTTTTTCCCAGGCTTTCTCCGTATTTACGTGCTTGTAACTCTGGCATGACCTTTGTTCCAGTCTCTACCAGAGGGTGGTGCCTGGATTGAAGTGGAAAAGCCGTTCTCCAGCCATGACCCAGGGAGCAAGCACTGACTCCTCAGGGGAACAGGAGACCTGCCAACTAGGACCCTGGGAGCCTCCATGCTGGCAGTGCCCTGGGTCATCTCAGGCTCATCAGCAAATCCTGGGGGGAGAGCGGGGCTGGAGGGCGAAGAAACCCAGGAGAGTTCCTGGCTCAGAACCCCTCTCTGAGGCTCCCGATACAGAGCCCAGGCCCCACACCCAGAGACTCTGAGTATTTTTGTTTATTGTATGTAAAATACTAGTGTATTTTTGTTTAAGTCTCACGGGTAAACAGGTTCTCTCATACTTTGCCAAGGGAAATGTTATCTGTGCAATTTGGCAATAACTATCAGAATTTTAAAAGCTTATGCCCTTTGACCTAGTAATTTCACTTCTAAGAATTTCCCCTGCAGAGATATGTATATCTTGTATGAAATGAAGAGGCTATGAAGACAGGCAACGCCACAGTGTTTATAATAGCAAAGACCGGACGCAACCCACATGTCTAAAGGTTCTGATTTTTAAAACTGTAGTATATCTGTACAATGAGCACTCCACATGCTTTAAGAATGAGGAAGGGCTGTGTGAACTGAAATGGAACTATCTCTAAGATGTATTAAGTTAAAAAAACTCAAGAGTAGCACAGTGTGTAGGGTATGCCATCATTTGTATGATATAAGGTCGTATATCTGCCATCTCAAATGAGGAACAGTGGTTGACTCTGGGAAGGGAACTGGATGGCTAGGAATGGGGTAGGAAAGAGGTTTGCTTTTCAGAACATTTTATACCATTTAAGTTTTGTAACAAGTGCATCTATATTGACTTACAAGATAAAAAATGAAAAGGAAAGGCTCCGCTAGTGATTCTGATGCTCACAAAGATTAAGAACCAATGCGAATGAGGAACTCCTGAGACCACCCAGGACAGAGTGAACATATCTCTTCAAATATCAAAAACCATTCAGCAGAGGGTGAGAACACGTGCCCGGGGTAAGCATGGGTGGGCATGAGCTGGGGACAGAGGTGATTCCCAGGGACATACAACTACCTTGCCCTCCTGGGATGAGGTCTTCCTCCCACCTTAGCCTCCCATATTGCTGGGACCACAGGCATGCACCACCATGCCTGGTTAATTTTTTTTTTTTTTGTAGCGACAGAGTCTTGCCATGTTGCCTAGGCTGGTCTCAAACTCCTGGGCTCAAGCGATGCTTCCGCCTCGGCCTTCCAAAGTGCTGAGATTACAGGCGTGAGCCACTGCACCCAGCCTGACAGTAGCTTTTAATCTCTGGACTCTCATCACCGTTTGGACTGTGAGCTGTGGTTCTAGCTCTTGGATCTGACGGGCATTTTCCCTCAAATCTGTCAGTTTCTCTCTCCAGGTTCCTCGCTTTGTCTTCCTTTATGCCCCTCGGGCCTGAGACCTTTCTCTGGGCTTCTCTACTCTGCCCCGAGCTGCCTAGTTTTGCGAATAATGTCACATCCAGATGTCAGCAGCCCTGATGTCCATGTGACAATGCTCCCTTGGTGTCCCAGTGACAGATTTTCCCATGCTTCACCCTCTCTCTTTTTTCATTGTTTTTCTGTACACAGCTCTTAGTCAAGCCCCTTGAGCTGCCTCCAACTGTTTGCTCATGTCTGTTCCCAGCAATCTTTTCCTCTTCTAGCACAATCTTCCTTAACTTACTAGTTTTTTGAAACAGAGCCTATTAGTCTTCACAACGCTACCTTTCTGATCTCACAGTTCATCAAAAAGCTTTTCCTCCCATCATGCCTGCCTCCCTTTCTTCAGGTCCATTAGACTCCACCGTGGCCCGTGTGGGAAGCAAGTCTCTCCCAGGGCACACATGAACAGACTTCATGCCCACATCCACAGTGAACAGTGGCTTCTGCCTTCCAGATGGGCTTACCCTAAATTAACACATATTCCTAGGATGTGGGAACATATCCAATACTTAAATGCACAGGCTCTGGGTTCAGACTCCCTAGGGTTAAATTCTCCCTGTGCCGGCTAGCTGCATGATTAGATTTGTGATCTTGACAAAGTTACCTGACGTCTCTGGGCCTCACTTTTCTCATCTGCAAAATAGGGAAAATAGCAGCACTTCTCCATAGGGGTGTGGTGAGGATAAAGAGCAGATGTAAATAAAGTGGTGAATGTAGAGCCTGGCCCATATCAAGCTCTCAAAAAGCAATGGCCATTTTGTTATTGTTACCGCAACTACAACTGCAGTTATTATCTGGCTTCGGAGCTCTCTTTTTAAAGACAGTATTCCCTGGTTTTACACCCAGGTGCTAATACTATTCTATGAAGCTAATGTAGAGAGACCATATCTTTTTAACAAACGTGTATATATGAGTCATTTCCGGCACATTTGATACACATCATCTCGTTTTGTCCTTAAAACAAGCCTAGGCCATAAGGAGGGTAAGTGTCACCACTTTGCCATTCCTGTTTTACAGAGGCTTAGACACATTGAGAAGCTTTTCCACAGTCACTTAACAAGTTATGGGTGAAGCCATATCAAGCCTTTAGATCTCCAAGCTCTTTCCATTAAACCATATAAATCAGGGGTTGGCAAACTTTTTCTGCAAAGGGGACAGATAGTAAATAGTTTAAGCCTTATGGGCCACATGCTGTGTCTGTTTCATATTCTGCTCCTTTTTTGTTTTTATTTTTTTTAAGAAAAAACACTCTTTAAACATATAAAAACCATTCTGAGCAACAGGCTGGTGCTAAAAACAGGTCACGGTAACCACTGGCTCCAGGGTTGTAGTTTACTGTTGATATAGATTGTATGCTGATAAGCCAAAATACAAACCTAATGAAACTGACATACTTAAGCAACTTTACTCTTTGTTAGCAATCATTGTTAATATTTATTGAATGGTTACTATGTGGGAAATGCTGTTCCAAGTGTGATAGATATATTAACTTACCTAATCCTCACACCCACTCTAATTTCATAGGTACTATTGTCAGACTCATTTTACAGACAGGAAAAGCAAGGGATAGAGAAGGTAAGTAACTTTTCCAAGGTCACATGGCTATTAAGTAGCAGAGCTGTGATTCAAATATAAGCAGTTTGGCACCAGACCCTGTGCACTTAACTGCTTGCATCTCAGTTGGGAGCACTGACTGGTTCAGCTATTGGGAAGGAAGAAAGGGGATGGCGAAGCCACATAACCCCTAGGAGATTCTGGAATAAATATGCTTCAGAGCCATTCACCTTGAAGCTGAGGAGGCATGGAAGCAGGTCACCTGTGTTCTGTACAGCATCACCAGGCTGGAAATCTGCCATGGCTTTCCTTCATGCCATTACAATAGAGGATACAGATGAGGCTGCAGAGGCATCTTGATTTGAGAAAAGCATTTGATTGGATCTCATTAAATTTTAATCATAAACTGAATTCAAAATAAATTGAAAACTGGTTGACAGAGCACCAACAAAGGGTGATGATAAATGGTGATGCATCTAGAGGGGAGCTATCTTCCAGGGGACAACTCTAAGGCAAGGACGGATGGGATTTAATGAAGGTGTTATGTCCCCAGAAGAAGACAAATAGCGCAGCAAGGAACAGAGGAAGGACAGGAGTGAGCAGCCTGAGTAATTAATAAACCATATTAACAGCTCCTCCATAATCAGGCCTTGGTGATCACAACTGCTTGGATTTTTTCTTAAGCTTTCTTTGAGTCAGGAATAGGTTTGAAGAGTCCTGGAGACACACAGCATGAATATTTCAGGTGGACATTAAAAAGAAATCTATAAATTTACAGCTGGGAGGATCCTGAGATCTACTTTGGATCAGAAACTTTCAATTACAAGATTCCCAAGGCCTTACTTCATTCCCCAGAGAGTAATCTTTTTAATAAATGTCCAAAAGTCATGGATTTAAAAAAAAATCTGTAAACTCATTAATGTCCTTTGTTTCCTGCCCAAATGCATGCAAACTTTAATAACACTGGTTTGCTGAGTGGAAGGTTGGTTTTGAGTGAACTGTTTGGCTCAGATTCAAACTCCAGTGAACAAATACTTCCAAGTTTACTTGCAGAATTTCCCATACAGAGAAGTTCTTCCACTGGGCTTGCCAGAGGATTTGAAACAGTGGCGAGCCCTGGAAGGAAGGGAACATTTACTGGCCCTTGGACATAAACCCAGCACAGTAAGACTCCATCAGGCTGAAAGCAGTGCAGTATGAACCGACCTGATTTGAGGACGTTTGCTCTGGGACTCCTCTGAGCTACTAAATGAGGAGGAGAAGGACTAATGGGAACGCACTGACTCCTTCACATTAGAAGTTATAATAAACATTTAGAGAACAACCTCAAACCAGCCCATGTTGTTTTTTTTTCTGTCGTTGTCATTGTTTTGGTTTTTGTTTTTTTGTTTCTTCAGATAAGATGGTTTCTCTAAGCACATGTGTGATCCCTAATTCAGCCACAGCCACAGAGTGAAGGAGAGGAAGGGGTAGAAAGGAAAAATCAAGAGAAGAAGAGGAAGGGAGAGAAAGGAAGGAAGGAGAATGGGAGAGAAGTAAGGAAAGTGGGGAAACGCTGAAGGATTTTTTTGTATTTGCCTTTTATTGGTGTAGAAGAGACACTTACTGTAATTTGTATGTAGTGCTGGGTATGAGAAGTGGCAGTTAGAAGGGAAGGGAAAGAATGAATATAGGTGAAAGGTAAGAGTGTCATAGGGTAAGCTGGGAGGCCAGGAAGAGTTTGGACAGACAGCTCAGAGTAGGAAGAGTTCAGAGCGGGGAGGGAGACCTGTTGACTCTGGGAAGGAGAAAGGGAAAAAACATTGGCATCCTGACTGCGGGGAAACAATGAGGCAGCGGAGAACAAGTATCCCTCATTGCTGAGGGAACTGCCAAGACCCCAGGCAGCCTCGGTCTATGGGGTGTGGCCTGTGGGGTGCGAGGATAGGGGCACAGGCTGGGAGCTCTGGTCAGTCCTGGCCCTCCTAAAGGGCTTGAGTTCAGCTGCCTTATCAGGGAACCAAGCCAAACCAGCACAGACCTAAGGATCACCCCATGGATGGAAGCCCACCCTTCTTCAGCCAGTCTACAGCTCCTGGTATCCGGGAAGGTCTGTGCACACACACACACACGCGCGCACACACACACATAAGGCGTGCACACACACACATAAGGCGTGCACACAGCTACAGAGTGAGCAGAGTAGTCACAGCCAAGCACATGTGTGCTCCCAGGAGGCCTGCTGGACACGGGAGGCAAAGACCATAAGTGGGAGAAACGACAGCCTGGTTTTCACGAACTAAAAATATCTTGGTGACAACGCATTGGGAAGAAACAGGAGAGGCCCAGGGGGGCAGCTTCCTGATTCCAGTCCTCAGACACTTTCTCACGGAAAAATCCGTCAGACTGCAGGATTGTTTTGATAAGGAAATGTGATCAAACATTAGGGGTCATTTCGCTGGATCTGAAAGGAATTTAAAGTTGAATATGCCTCATCTGTGTTCACTCTTTTTTTTCTGCAGCAGTTGCCTGCAATTCATATATGTTTTTAGAAGCTAATCTAAAATTGCCTGCAGAAGAAAAATGATTTGAATTCAGGATATTCCTGAGATTTCCATTCTGCAATGTGTAAAACAAAGATTTAATTTAGACAAACTACCCCACCA
Source organism: Symphalangus syndactylus (assembly GCF_028878055.3). Lineage (NCBI taxonomy): Eukaryota > Metazoa > Chordata > Mammalia > Primates > Hylobatidae > Symphalangus > Symphalangus syndactylus. Next base: position 89,478,281 of record NC_072424.2, read on the forward strand.
TAATCTTTCTGAATGCCTGTTGAAGAGTGCCTGCAAATATGACTGTCTTCTCCTCTTTTTCTTTTCAGAGCATTTGAAAGTCACTAACTCCTTAATCCCGGGAGAAGCAGGCTTTAACATTTCCTGTCTCTACACCCTCCAAAAATGAGTAACCCTGAGTTAAGAACCTTTCTATCCGACATGTTGGTACATTACTCAGACCTCACTTCTGTTTAACCCACCCCACGCAAGGAACAGAGCAGAGTAACTACATTATCCATCTTTTGATGCTCCGTCATGGAGTGACTGGTAGCTGCAGCAGCAGATTAAGAATGACTGTGGTGTGTGGCCTTTAAGGATTAGAGCGAGGCTGGCAAGTGCACAACAGTTAGCCTGCTTTCAGAGAATAGTGCATCGTTGTTTGAAAATAAAATCAGGAACTCATTGCAGGTGAAATATCTTGAAATTCCTGTCCTTTCATCCCAGGGGAATAGAGAGAAATGCCTAAAAACATGACATGGACTACACCAGGGCATCCCACAGAAACAGATTAGCAATACCAAAAGCCCTGCACCAGCCCATCCCTGTCAGCTAGGGCCTGTTTGAACTGTACTGATGGCAAGTAATTGCCAAAAAGAAACAGTAACAATTTTTTTTTAAGTCACGGTCTGGAAAAAGTTAAGGATTCTGTGTATCCGCCATCTAATAATGTCTCTAATCACAGTCATCACCCTTACATGGTATTAGGATGTGTTTCATAGTTTCCCTTCCCCTCCCATTAAAGGCCCCACACACAGTGACTGGTCCAGCTGAGGAGTGGTTTCCAGGTCCAGCTACAGCAGTAACTCTGGCTTCTGGAGCTGGGCTTGTCTGCCAGTTCTCTGGCCTGCCTTGACTCTGTGGGCAATAGCACGGACTATCCTTCCTGGGTAACCCAAATGGGACATGAACTAATTCGAGAAACTCCCTGTTTTCTCCTATCTGGCTAGAGCCAGTAATAAGGCCTCAATTCCAGGCAGCCCTCCTGCAGAGACACGTGTCTCCCAGCTTCTCCCAGCCTCTCCCAGCCTTTCGCCCTGACTGCTGCTTTACCTCTTGCCTTGAGAGCAGACGAGTGAAACAGAAATCAAAGCATTTGACATGGAAGGGGGGTGAGCACCTACTAGGCATTTGGTAGCATGCTGGATTCTGGGGGGTAGAAAAATATCAGGAAACAAAGTCCCTTCCTCAAGGGGGTAACCAACTGGTAGTGGGAGGTAAAATTAAAATATGTGAATAATCGGTAAACAAAACGTCTTGAAGACCACCCATTACCACTACCCCTCTGGGACTATCCTGGCTTTGTTTTATAAGGGAATTCGACACACTCATGTTAGATCACCACCCCCCATCAATTTACTGATGAAGAAATCCAGGCTTAGTGGAGTCAGAGTGAATTGCCTAAGTCATGGAACCACAAGAAGTGAAGAACTTGAAACCCAGTTTCTTGTCCTTTTAAAAAATTTGGCCTCTTGTTCTCCTGTTCCTTAAAAAAAAAAAAAGTCCCCCTATTCTAAGATACCATCTTGAACTTGAAAGTCACAAGAAGCTTGATTAGCTTCTAAGATCAAGTTCTGGCATTTCTCCCCGTTGTTCCCAAAGGCTCCGTCCAGCGCCAGCCTGGGAGGGCTGGAGGGCGGCTGCCGAGAGGGGCCGGGAGGCGGCTCACAGCCAGCACAGAGCTCAGCAGAACTTCCTGGCCCAAAAATGTGCTGTTGATTTTTTCCCCCCCCCTGCACGAAACAGGGATCGAGAAAACTCTGCCACTGACGTGTTCTGCGGCTGAAAGCCAATTGCTTAATCTTTGCCATCCCTGGCTCTCTCCTTGGAGAAGTGGGGCTTGAATTCTTATTATAAACTTGTGGGGACACTAAGTACCCAAACGAATGGTTCCCAGGCAGCTCCGAGCTGTCCCCGGGTGCGAGCCTCCTCTCCTCAAAGGGTTAACCCGGCGGGGCTCGCTGGCCTGAAATACTATACCAGCGACGCATCCTTGAAGCACAAACTTCACTGCCATTTTCTCAGCTAAGATGGTCTCTGTGCGAACAAGTTAAAGGAGGGGAAAGGAACACAGAGGAAAGTAGAGGCAGAATGTTTCAGTAAAGGAGAAACAGCGTGCTTTGGAAAATAGGTCAGAGGTGAAGAAATAAGACCAGGCAAGTGGCAACTCCGAATAACTTACCTTAGAACCACCACGGACAGACAGACCGGGCCCGGAGGGTGGTCGGCTCTCGGCGGCTTCTCGTCTCTCTCCACCTTGGGTCGCCCTGGGCCTCCCTCCACCCTCTCCGGGCCCAGGTAAGTAGAAGAACAGGCTCTGAAGCAGGAAGTGGAAGCCGTATGCAAATTTCTACGGAGCCTAGGAAGGCTCTGCTCAAAATCTCCCTGTGGGCAGTGAATCAACGGCTGAGGAGTCAGTTTATTTCTTAAAACAGAAACCTCCTTCATTCATGAGAAAGGGCCAGTGACCAATTAGGCGGCATTTTTGTTTTCGCCACCCAGCTAAGAAGCTGCCCAGGAGTGGGCCGAATCTCAGTGTAGTCGCAGTGCCTTCGCCTGGGAGGGTGTCTCCGGGAGGAGATTGAACTTGAATGTTAAGAATTAGTAATCATTAGCAGCTCTAAAGGAGGGGATTGGGGGCAGATAATGGGGAGGAAGAGGCAGCCGAGCTTCTTCCACCTCCTCTAACTGCTTAAAACATCAGTATTTGCTGCCCATAACCACGGGCGGGCGGGGGGAGGCTCACTGACCATGCCCCTGGACACACGTGTACACACAGCACACACATGCCCGTGGCCTGTGCACACACACCACCCTGTTGTCAGGCACAAAAAGTGGTTAATTTTAAGAACACACACACACACACACACACATACACATGCACACATGCACACTAACCTCCTCTGGCTGCATTTTCCTGACCTCAAGATTTTTTTCTCCGCTTTCCTTCCCATTGTTTATCAGTGGCCTGCAGAATTTATTGCATGAAGGAGCGCTGCAGGCAGGATGACATCCAGCGATGTGAATAGAGAGAGAGAGACACAACTGCCTTTCAGGGCAGCAGGGGGTAATGGGAGCAGTGTTAGCTGGAGCTTTGGAGTCAAGAGGACCTGGGTACGAACTCAGCCATGTCACTGGCCAGCTGGGTGCCCTGGGCAGACACACCATGCTCCTGGTGCTGGATTTGTCTGCCTGTTGAAGGGGTCCAAGTGTCAGTCCACTCAGCCGGCTATCTCTCTACTGTCATCAAGGGGACAGGCCCCAGAGCATCCCTGTTCAGATTGTACCAGGTTCTGCTCAAGCAGGATACAGGAAGCAGGTTGCTCAACATTCCACAAGCAGAGAAAATGCAGCTTGTTTTTAACACAGTATACACAGGTTGTTTGCATTTGGTTTGCAGAAAATGATGCAGTTATTAAAAATCATCAATATGTATGTATTATCTGAGCCACTAACATGAAAAAGTGGCTCTGAGATATTAACTAAAAGTATTATTTTTTGCTAATATATGTGACATATACACACACATAGATATGTATATCGATTTTTTTTAAGAGACAGGGTCTCAGTCTATTGCCCAGGCTGGAGTGCAGTGGCGCAATCATAGCTCACTGCAGCCTTGACCTACTGGGCTCAAACAATCCTCCTGCCTCAGTCTCCTGGATAGGTGGGACTACAGGTGCACACCGCCACACCTTGCTAATTTTTTAATTTTTTCTAGAGACAGGGTCTCCCTGTGTTGCTGAGGCTGGTCTTGAACTCCTGGTCTCATGGAATCCTCCCACCTCAGCCTCCCAAAATGCTGGGATTACACGTGTGCCTCACTGCACCCAGCCCAACATATAGATTTGTGTTTGCTCACCACTGGGCCCCAGGGGACCTAGCACACTGCCCTGCCTAGAACATTGTGGGCAATCACTGTGTATCTGTTCAGTGACCAAGTTAGAAATATCTGGAAATTTCTGGAAATATCTGGAAATTTGGAAAGATGTACACCAAACTGTTTAGTGGTGCTCACTTCAAGGGAATGCGATTGAGGAAAATAAATGAGGATGGAGGGCTTTATGATATATACGTATGGACTATTTGATTCTTTTTTTCACAATAACATATAGGACTTTTTCATTTAAAAGAATGAAGTTTTTTAAAAAAGATTTATTACCTTGGCTTTGAAGTTTCTGCTTCAAAATTATTATTAGAGTCATCTTTTGGAGGGTAGGAAAAAATAGCATTTCCTGTGGTCCAGCTGGTACCAGGATACTCTGAGAGAGCTACTGGAGTTAGGAAATGGGAATGGAAAAGCAAAGAAGAATGGCAAGGGGAGGAGCTAGGAAGGAGAGCGAGGGGAGCAGGAAAGGAAATATTTTTCATTTCTCTTTGTTGTCCTTAAATGGATTGGGAAAGGCCTGAAGATGCTCTGCCAAGTACCACCTCTGAAATACAACCCGCCAGGGAGAACAAAGGGAAACTTTTCTCCAGTTCTCCACCAACTGTTTTCCTGGGTATGAGACCTAAGAGCCCTGTAGGAAGAACACCAGGTGCTGAAGTGCTGCTTTTCATTGCTGTTGGCTGGGCCTTCCTCTTGTCTACAGTTTGTTTGTTTGTTTGTTTGAAACGGAGTCTCACTTTGTCTCCCAGGCTGGAGTGCAATGGTGCGATGTCAGCTGACTGCAACCTCTGCCTCCCAGGTTCAAGCAATTCTCTCACCTCAGCCTCCCGAGTAGCTGGGATTACAGGTGCCCGCCACCACACCCAGCTAATTTTCTTGTATTTTAAGTAGAGACAGGGTTTCACCATGTTGACCAGGCTGATGTCAAACTCCTGACCTCAGGTGATCCGCTCGCCTCCTGTCTAAATTTATCATGAGCAGAAAGGCAGGCACTTCAGTGAATGAGTTCATGGCTCCCTCTTAGAAGCCTCTGCTGGGGCCCTGGGCTGAAAAGCAGCCTGAGGATGGACACTGTTTAGAGAGGGTGTCCTGGATAGGAGAAACCTCCTCTGAACCTGCCTGAGGCAGTTATGGTGAAGTACAGGTGACCCAGGCGAACACGTACAGCTTTTGAATTGCCGTCACGGGAGAGCAACTCTTCACTGAGGACTTACCCTACACTCCCTTTGAGCACATCTCATCCTCCAAACAGTCCTGTGAGGTGTGTTTACTGTCATTCCCACTTTACCTTTGAGGACTCTGAGGCTCAGAGATACCGAGTAACTTCTGCAAGGTCACACAGCTCATCTATGGAGGAGTCAAGCCCAGAGCAGTCTCCCTTCCAGGTGGATGTTATTACTGCCCCCTCCCTGCACCCCGCCACAGCCCCCCAACCCCTACCCTCCATTGCCCTGTTGCCATCTGTTCTTCCTACATGCTTGAGTGGAGGACAGGTAACATGCTTTCTTTGCACAACTCTTGACAACGCTTAAGAAGGGAAAAAAAGGTGTAGACAATAAAAGGAGTGGGGTTGTGACTGTGCCACAGCCTGGTGCTGTGTTTATATGTAAGGATTGCTGTACAGATCATAAATAGAATAGTCAAGATGTAGGTCAGTCTTCTCTCTCTTGTGAGAAATCTAGAAGGGGAGCATGTGGTTTGCCAGATCCTAGAGTTTGCTCAGTGAATTCGTCAGGGTTCTGCAGCGAGAGAATCAATAGGATTACCTCCGTGATTATGGAGGCTGGGAAGTCTTGTGACAGGCTGTCTGCGAGCCAGACACCCCAGGATGCTGGTAGCATGGCTCAGTCCAAGTCTGAAGGCCTCAGGACCAGGGGAGCTGATGGTGTAACTCTCAGGCCAAGGCCAAAGGCCTGAAAACCCAGGGGCCACTGGTGTAAATGCTGGAGTCCAAAGGCTTGGGAGCCTGGAGTCCTTGTCCAATAACAGGAGAGGAAGAGTGTAACTCAGTTCCAGCAGACAGATTGACCCATTCACCTTTTCTCTGATTTTGTTCTCTCTGGACCCCCAGCAGATAGAATAGTGCCCACTCACATTCAGTGTGGCTCTTCCCCACCTAGTCCACTCAGACTCACATGCTAATCTCCTCTGGAAACACCCTCACAGGCACACCCAAAATGAATGCTTTACCAGGTTTCCAAACATTCCTTAATCCAGCCAAGTTAATACCTAACCATCACACTCAGTGTCATTGTCCGTTCCGGCTGCTGTAACAGAATACCATAGACTGGGTGGCTTAAACAACAAACATTTATTTCTCATAGTTCAGGAGGCTGGGAAGTCCAAGATCAAGGCACTGGAAAATCTGGCGTCTGGTGAAGTGTCACCTCCTGGTTCATAAGTGGCCATCTTCTCATTGTGTCCTCACATGGTAGAAAAGGGGCTGAAGAGTTCTCTGAGGTCCCTTTTATAAGGGCACTAATGTCATTCATGAGGTCTCCACCTCATGACTTAATTACCTCCCCAAAGTCCTACCTCCTAATACCATTACATTGGGGGTTGGGATTTCAATACATGAATTTTGAGGGGATATGACATTCAGTCTATAATACTTAGTGTATTAGTCCATTTTCACGCTGCTGATAAAGACATATCCAAGACCGGGTAATTTATACAGGGAAAAGGGTTTAATGAATTGATAGTTCCACGTGGTTGGGGAGGCCTCACAATCATGGCAGAAGGCAAGGAGGAGCAAGTCACATCTTATGTGGATGGTGGCAGGCAAAGAGAGAGCTTGTGCAGGGAAACTCCCCTTTTTAAAACCATCAGATCTCATGAGACTTATTCACTATCATGAGAACAGCACAGGAAAGACCTGCCACCATGACTCAGTTACCTCCCACCGGGTCCCTTCCACAACACATGAAAATTCAAGATGAGATTTGGGTGGGGACACAGCCAAACCATATCACTTAGTATTTTTTATTTATTTTATTTATTTATTTTTCATTTTATTTTATTTTATTTTTGAGACGGAGTCTCGCTCTGTCACCCAGGCTGGAGTGCAGTGGCGTGATCTCGGCTCACTGCAAGCCCCGCCTCCCAGGTTCACGCCATTCTCCTGCTTCAGCCTCCCAAGTAGCTGGGACTACAGGTGCCCGCCATCACACCTGGCCAATTTTCTGTATTTTTAGTAGAGACGGGGTTTCACCATGTTAGCCAGGATGATCTTGATCTCCTGACCTCGTGATCCACCCGCCTCGGCCTCCCAAAGTGCTGGGATTACAGGCGTGAGCCACCACGTCCAGCCAATCACTTAGTATTTTTTAAAAAGGCATAAGAAGATAAAGAATATCTTATCCCACTCCCTAAGCAAAACTGACCAAACCATTTGGATCTAATGCTTAGAAACTCTCCATCCTATAGCATTAATCTATGGAAAGAAGTGAAAAGGGAAAGGATTCATTCCTTGGACAAACCTTGATTTGACATTTTTAAAAGCTATAATTTCAAATACTAAAAAGGCAGAGTGAAACTATGACGTTTCATGTGGAAGAGAAGACAATTACCGTCATGTTCTTCCCTGAGAAGGGCCCTTATCGAAAGGGTCTGGTGTGCTCAAACACCAGCTGGCTAACTCTCCCCACAGCCCCTCAATGGACAGTCATTGCTAGGGTCCGAATGTCTGTGTCCCCCCAAAATCCATGTTGAAAACCCTATCTGCAATGTGATGGTATTAAGACATGGGGCCTGTAGGAGGTGATAAGGTCATGAGGGTGGAGCCCTCAGGCATAGGATTAGTGCCCTTTAAAAGAGGCCCAAGGGAGCCTCCTGGCCCCTTCTACCATGTGAGGACACATAGAAGGCACCATCTATAAGGAACGGGCCCTCACCAGACACCAGATCTGCTAGCACCTTGATCTTGGACTTCCCAACCTCCAGAACGGTGAGCAATACATTTCTGTTGTTCGTGAATTACTTGGTTTAAGGTATTTTGTTATAGCAACCAGAACAGACTGAGATAGCCACAGAGGAGTTGCTGCTAGGGCAGAGACAGGAAGAGAAGAAATGCTCAGGCTCCCAGTGTCGGGTCCTGCCACACCAGACCCACTCTAGTCCCACAGCCTGCAGTGAGCACCTGCCTTATTCCAGGCATATGCTTGGTGCTAGGCATGTAAATGGAAAGATTCTCACATGTCTCTTTCGGAAGCAAAACCTGGCAATGCAAGCGGTTCCAAACCAGCCACTACACAAAGCTATAGAATCCACCAGTTGCTTCTGTTCCACTGCTTTTGTGGGCTACTTCCAGTCCAGAGAGGCTGCCCTGCAGTGCCCTGGAAGATACCAGAACTGACCACCACCCTCCTCCTCCACCTCCTGCCGAGCCCCTGGACCCTGCTCTGCTTTCCTAGTGACCCTTCCCTTTGGGTGAGCCCCTCTCTGGAATGGGGTCTTGTTCTGTCATCAGATTCAGTCAGGGGACCTTCTGAATAGAAGTCTTGGTAGCATGGAGTCTCAAAATGGAAGAGTTAGCTCTCAATTTGTTTTTTCTTTCCGAGAGGTTCCTTGACTCCAGTACAAATTAATTAATTAATTTATTTATTTATTTATTTTGAGACAGAGTCTCACTCTGTAGCCGAGGCTGGAGGGCAGAGGTGCGATCTCGGCTCACTGCAACCACCACCTCCTGGGTTCAAGAGATTCTCCTGCCTCAGCCTCCCGAGTAGCTGAGATACAGGCACCCGCTACCATGCCTGGCTAATTTTTGTATTTTTAGTAGAGATGGGGTTTTGCCATGGCCGGTCTTGAACTCCTGACCTCAGGTGATTCACCTGCCTTAGCCTCCCAAAGTGCTGGGATTACAGATGTGAGCCACTGTGCCCAGCCCCTAGTACAAATTTATTAACCTCCTTCCCCTATTAAAGGAATACTGGGAACAGCAGGCTTTGTCAACCTACAAAAGGTCCTGTTAAGCAATGGATGCCTGTTCATCTGACACTTGCATACTTACTCAAGGAGCACTCTTAAGTTTTGGGAAAAGTTCAAGATGATCTGTTCCAAAATGACTGACTCTCCATGGTCACCTGGACCCAAAGGTTTTGGCAGCTTTTCTTGTTAAAAAGTGATTAGGTTCTCTTCACTAGGCTTCCCATGACTTCCACCACAATAGTAGTAGCTAAGCTCAGGGTTCTGAGCACTATGCATGCACTCACTCGTTTACTGTTGACAACACCTCCATGAAGCAGGTACTATGAGATCAGCTACCTTTCACTGAGCATCTAATACATGCAAGGTGATTTTCACCATCTGTATAATGAAGTGGAGAAATTACTCACCAGAATTCCAGAGTTTCTCTTCAAAAAACAGGTGAATAGAGTCCAGATTCTGCTTCCTATGAAGGCTGAACACACCAGGGTGGGTCAGATGAGAGGGGGTGCTTGGAAAGGGACAAAGGGACGATGACAATGTAGCATGGGGCCAGCAGAGGAGGGGGAGGAGGAGCAGCAGTGTGGCAGTGAGAGACTTTGTGGAACAGGGTGGCACGGACAGTAGAAAGGACAGGGAGGAGCTTTAACGTGCTTTGCTACTGGAGCCATTACATTGTGCCCTTCAGGACAATCTATCATAAAGTTCGACATTCTTCTTCAACTTTTCTCTAGTTGGATTTACCCAGTTTGACTTTTGGATGTGACCATGGACAGCTTTATTTAGTTCACATTTTGAAATTAGGATGTTTAGTATAAAAAAACCCAGAAAATATCAAGTGTTGGAAAGGATGTGGAGAAACTGGCACACTTGTGCACTGTTGGTGGGAATGTAAAATGTTCCAGCTGCTATGGAAAACACAGTGACAGTTCCTCAGAAATTAAAACCAGAATTACCATAGGATCCAGCAATTTCACTTCTGAATATACATGTATATATACACCCCAAAGAAACGAAAGCAGAGGCTCAAACAGCCCTCTGTACACCTGTGTTCGCAACAGCATTATTTGCAACAACCAAGAGGTAGAAACAATCCAAGTGTTTATCAACAGATGAATGGATACACAAAATGTGGTCCACACATACAATGGAATATTATTCAGCCTTAAAAAGGAAGGAAGTTCTGACACTACAACATGAATGAACCCTGACACATTGTGCTGAGTGAAATAAGCCACAAGGGACAAATACTGCATGATCCACTCATGTAAGGGACCTAGGGTAGTCAAATTCACACAGACAGAAAGTAAACGGTGGTTTCCAGGGGCTGGGGAGGAGGGAAGTGGGGAGTTATTGTTCAGCAGGTACAGAGTTTCAGTTTGCAAGATGAAAAGAGTTCTGGAGATGGATTGTGGTGATGGTTATGCAACAACAGGAATGTGCTTAATCCCACTGAATTGTACAACTTAAAATGGTTGACATGGTAAATTTTCTGTGTATTTCACCACATTTAAAAGACAATCCCAAAGCAGCTGTGTGAGATAGGTTTTATTATTCTTATTCCCCAGGTGAGGAAATCCAGGCACGGAGAAGTTAGGTGCCTTGCTAGGGCTACGCAGCTGGGCGTCAAATCAGGAGCTGACTCCCTAAGAAAGCCACGCCTCTCTCCCGCACCAGGCATCACAGGAGCCACTCAGGGAGCAACGGAGGGCGCTGGCTGTCAGCTGATACTGATATTCATCTAGGGTGGCCCTAGCCTCTCCTTTCTGCGCGTTTCTCTCTCTAGACTGCACTTCCTCCAACCCTGCATGTTCTAGTTGTCCTTATTCCCTTCTCTGCCTTTCCCCATCAAAACATTCTTTCAGAGAAAAACCTGATCACTCATTTATACCTAAGTTACATGGTGTGAATTTAAATCAACGCACTGCCTCTCTGAGGGGTGCTTGCATGTTAAGCCTCATCACGCTCTATGAAATGAAAGGCTTTGTTCCATATTAAAGGAATTTCAGTCATCAAGGAACAAGTGGGGAGAAATTGGTGGCAGGTGGGGCAATGATAACCCAAGGAAAGGCGCAGTGCTGGGTCTGTCCCAGAACAGAGCACAGAGTAGGGCAGGCAGCAGCCCTCTGGAGGTACATGCTGCTGCCTTTGCTTTCTTCTCAGCTGGATCCTCATGTGTGGTTGGGGTCTCTGATTTGTAGTACACTCTCTACCGTACAAAAATACTCCCTTATTCAATTGTCAGCATAAAATTCATCTCATTACTACATATGAGTATTTCTTTTTCTTTCTTTCTTTCTTTTTTTTTTTTTTTTGAGACAGAGTCTTCCTCTGTCACCCAGGCTGGAGTGCAGTGGTGTGATCTTGGCTCACTGCAACCACCACCTCCCAGGTTGAAGTAATTCTCCTGCCTCAGCTTCCTGAGTAGCTGGGATTACAGGCACCTGCCACCACGCCAAGCTAATTATTTTGTATTTTTAGTAGAGGTGGGATTTCACCATGTTGGTCAGACTGGTCTTGAACTCCTGACCTCAGATGACCACCCGCCTTAGCCTCCCAAAGCACTGGGATTACAGGTGTGAGCCACGGCGCCTGGGCAGGCTCCTTTTCATTCATCGATTCCCTTCAGCAGTTCCGGGCTCCCTTCCTGTAGGACACCATTCTCCCAAGATGCCCCCTTGCAGAGGGGCTGCCTGCTCTGTCCAGCCTCCTCCAGGCCTCTGCCAGCAGGCCCTTTGCCCTCCTTGCACTTTCCTGCCCCAGATCTGGCCAACTCTCTGCCTTCCAAGTGCACACTGGCTGCCCCACACCCCCCACCCAGGCTCAGAGGCTGCAGAGTAGGAAACAGAAGCTTATGCAACTTACCCAAGGCCACAAGGCTACAGGTGGGGAGCTGGGATTTTAACCCAGGCAGCCTGACTCCAGGATGTGGGCTCTTTGCCCAGAATCCTCCAGCCTTCAGGGCTCACCCTTCCTTTAACAAACAGATAAAATGTCTCAAGTCCATCTCCTACATCCTGTGGGAAGTCCAGCAGCCTCACCAGCCTTTCTAAGGCATCCTGGGAGGTGGGGGTTGGTTATATTCTCCTGGTTACTACTATCCGAATTCTTCATCCCTTCAAGTCTTGTTGCCGCCAGCATCTGCTGTCCTCTCTCCCCTTCCCTCACCCAAGGTATGAGCATTCTCCTTCCTTCGTTCCCCCAAGCAAGCCAATCCCTGGAAATGTGTTCTTAAGGACTGGGGAGGTTTGGTAATAATAGAGGGTCATTATTCACAGCAGTGATCAGGAAAGGGCTGAAAATTCCAAATGAGGCCTCATTGTCCTGCAGGCCCACCCCTACATCCACAGGGATGGACAGGAGCACATATGGAGACCTCAACCCTCCCCTTCTCCCCCATTCTCTTCCCAAGAACAGCTCCATCCTGCACACGAAGGACCTCACATGTGAACTCTGTACTGCCTGCTTTGGGATCAGGTCATTCCCTGGTCCATGGAGTGGGAGAGGCTCCAGTGGACTTACCTCATTGGCCCCACGCAGCGGTGTTGGCTAGGACAGGCTCTTGGGAACCAACTCTGCGCATCTTCTAACTCCACTTTCAGGCACATCACAATGGCAGCTTGAAATCAGTGATGGTGGGAATATTTATACTATGGAAATTGGCAAACACTGTAAATCAGATTTTTATTTTCCTGGGGAGCTGTTTTGCCAGCACACCACTGTGCCATGGATGCCTCACCCCATGCACACGGGCACAGCCAGAGAAAGGCCAGATCCAAGCTCTCCAAGGCAGTGGTTCTCAGATTTTGCTGCATAATAGAATCGCCTGAGAGATCTAGCAATTGAGAAATCAGTGTTGTAAAGAGTTTCCCAGGAAATCGCAATGCACAGCCAAATTGCAGACCAATGCTCTGAAACATCTCTTAGCAAAATTTAGCATAAAGGCCAGGCGTGGTGGCACATGCCTGTAATCCTAGCACTTTGGGAGGCCGAGGCAGATGGATTGCTTGAGGTCAGGAGTTTGAGACCAGCCTGGCCAACATGGTGAAAACCCATCTCTACTAGAATACAAAAATTAGCCAGGCATGGTGGCAGGTGCCTGTAATCCCAGCTACTCCGAAGGCCGAGGCAGGAGAATCGCTTGAATCCTAAAGGCAGAGGTTGCAGTGAGCTGAGATCGCGCCACTGCACTCCAGCCTGGGGAACAGAGTGAGACTCCATCTCAAACAAAACAAACAAACAAACAAAAATTTAGCATACATATAAATTGCCAGGGGGTCTTTTAAATGACACATTCTAGTTCAGTAAGTCTGGGTGGGACCTGGGAGTCTGCATTGCTAACAAGCTCTCAGGTGCTACTGATGCTGCTGGTCTCTGGATCATAATCTGAGTAACAAGGGTCTAAAGCACAGGGCCTGAGGGTGGTACTGTTATTCTGAGGAACCTCAGCTTTGCAGGTCATGGGGAACTTCTGGAGTTATCTTTCTTGTTTTTGAGACAGAATCTCGCTTTGTCGCTCAGGCTGGAGTGCAATGGCACAATCTCAGCTCACTCCAACCTCTGCCTCCCGGGCTCAAGTGATTCTCCTGCTTCAGCCTCCCAAGTAGCATGGATTACAGGCGTGTGCCACCATGCCTGGCTTTTTTTGGATTTTAGTAGAGATGGGGTTTCACCATGTTGGCCAGGCTGGTCTGGAACTCCTGACCTCAAGTGATCTGCCCACCTCAGCCTCCCAAAGTGTTGGGATTACAGGTGTGAGCCACGACACCTGGCCAGAGTTATCTTTCTTCTTAAACCCTGGCCTCAGCAATTTTTTTGGAGCTGAGTCTGGCCCCTTTTACCCTATTCTAGGTCATGGCAAACCAGTCTCCTTTGAAGCCTGAAGAAAATTCCCAAATTCTTGCCATCTCATTATGTAGATCCATTCTCTTTCCAGACAATGCCAGGCTGTGGGTAGGGTGGAAAGAAGGCTCATCTTTCAGAACCAAACAGGTGTTTTTTTAAACAATCAAGCCCCTTTCCTTCTACTCCCCCTGCCCATCCATCCTATACCTCTAGAATTTAGATGCACAACTACAATAATTTCTTTTTTGTGTTGATTGTTTTCCTTTCCTGTTACACTGATAAAGACTGGGGCTTAGTGTGGAGGGCCCTGATGCGAGTGTGAATGACCCGCAGCTCCATGCAATGGCCCGTGTGGGGTGGGGCCAAGGAGGGAGGAGCTGCAATGAGGCGCCAGACCTGAGCAGCCTAGTGGTGAATCCCTCAGTCACACAGGCTGAGAGTTACCACCAGACTGTTAGCAAAAGAAGCAGAAGACACCTCAGAGCTGAAACAATGGTGAATCTTTCGTTGTTGTTAAAAGCATAACTGGAGGCTGATAAAATGATGCCCAATTCTTCCCACAGAGTACTGGGCTCAGTCACCATCAGCAAACCTTTTGGGTTTTGTTTATTTATTTTCTATTTTTTAGAGGCAGGGTCTTGCTGTGTTGCCCAGGCTAGCCTTGAACTCTCGGGTTCAAGCAATTCTCCCATCTCGGCCTCCCAAAGTGCTGGGATTATAGGCATGAGCCACCACACCTGGCTAACAAATCTTCTGTTGCTCAAAGTCTTGAGTTAAAGAAACCTCCTCTGTGTTGATACAGACGGATACCTGGATAGAGGTGACCCTACCTGTTCTCAGAATCAAGGTTCTGATGCCCACATGGCCTTACTGAGGCTGGCAGCCCCTTGGCGTGATGCTGTCACAGTGAGGGGTGGTTATGTTTGAGTAAGGCCATACTCCAAGGCCAGTCTCTGCTCTGCGTGGCTCAGGGCTGGCCTGCCTCAGGAGAGACTCGTTTGGGGATGTTGCTCATAGTGATGGGAAGTTAGATCTAATCTAAGCTGTCCCGGTGTCTCCCAGCTCCCTGACACTCACAGCCTTCTGTTTCATGGGCCATGTGTTTTGCCAGAACTTGTCTCAGAGGGGGTAAGTTTTGGTTATGGGCCTGTTGGAACATTTACTAAGCAGGGATTTCCTGCCTGGCACATGGTCCTGGGGTTTCACTTCAGGTCAGCCAGTGGATCCTGTGTTCCTGTGCAAAGGCACGGTACTCTCAGGATAATCTGGAAAGCCCCGAGTCCTCCCATTGTCTGGAATTGCCTTTTCCTTTCATAGCGACTCCAAGTCCCACCTCATTTCTGGTAGGATTTTTGAAGTGCCTCACAGCCACCGTACACTCTGACTACTGCTCTCACTGAATATGGGTGCTGCTCACCTCCCCGCCATTTGGAGAGCCCCTCCCCCACCTCCCTGTTGCTCCCATTCTTCCTATTTGCCCAAAGGGCCACTATCACAATTCTGTTCCACATAACATTTTAGGAACAATGGAGGGGAATTACAGTTCAGGGTACACAAAGTAAATATTTAAAATGGACCATGAGGCTGGGCGCAGTGGCTCACGCCTGTAATCCCAGCACTTTGGGAGGCTGAGGCAGGCAGATCACCTGAGGTCAGGAGTTCGAGACCAGCCTAGCCAACATGGCGAAAACCCGTCTCTACTAAAAATATAAAATGGACTATGAGACGTTCAGAGCTTCATTGACCATCTTTGCCGTGGTGAATATCTCACGGTCATCTTAGGGTCCCTGGATGTCATGGTGCCACCTCTCTCCAGAAATTTCTCTCCCTCCTTTCATAGCTCTCGACCCATGTCTCAGTACCACGCAGAGAAGACAAGATTCTTGCAGCTTTATCAGACAGGGCCACTGAATTCCTTTCCTTGGTAGCAATTATTTCCTTTCTGACCATTGCTGGTGATCTCAACCAATTATGTCCCATCAAGGTAATTCCATAAGCAGCTATCTACCGCTGAGATCAATACTATTCCCTAAATGCCAAAATAAGCCATCATTTTGTTTTTGTAGTGATATTTTTCTTTGTTACATCATAAATTTCAGGAATATTAAAAAATTAGGAAACAGTTTGGTGGTTTCTCAGAAAGTTAAACATAGAATTACCATATGATTCAGCAATTCAACCTCTGGGTATATCCCCAAAAGAATTAAAAGCAGGGGCTTGGACAGATATTTGTGCCGTGTATTTATAGCAGCATTGTTCGCAATAGCCAAAATGTGGCAACAACCCAAATATCCATCAGAGGTTGGGTGGATAAACAGAATGTGGTCTATACATACAGTGGACCATCACTCAGCCTTAAAAAGGAAGTCTTGACACATGCTGCAACAAAGATGAACCTTGCAGACATTATGCTAAGTAAATAAGCCAGACACAAAAGGGCTGATATTGTGTGATTCCAGTTATATGAAATACCTAGAGTAGTCAAACTCATAGAGACAGAAAGTAGAATAGAGGCTACCAGGGGCCAGGAGAGAGAGAAACGGAGAGTTATTTGTTTAATGCATACGCAGTACTGTTCAGGATGAAAATGTTCTGGAGATGGATGGTAGTGAAGGTTGCACAACAATGTGAATGTACTTAATGCCTGAATTGTACATTTGGAAATGGTTAAAATGGTAAATTTTATGTGTATTTTATCACAATGAAAATAATCCCACAAATTAGGAGCCTTGGCTCTTTCATCTTCTGTACCTTCAGGCAACACCCTTCCGTGTACATGTACCTGGAGAGACCTAGAGGGGGACAGGTGAGGGCTGAGGGCAGGGAGAGCTGGTGACTGCAGCGCAGCTGTGCTTATAAAGCAGGAGAGGTTGTTTTTAAGATTCTGCTTCTCTTTGGGATTCAGCATCAACACTTGGCTCACAGGTAAGCCCTCCCTCTGAAGATCCCAAATGTTTTGCTGTTTTCAGTTTTCACCTGTCTTTTGATGGAGTGGAAGCCAGTTCCCTCCCTGGGATTAATATTCACAACAAGCAGCAAGCGATTAATTTAACCAGCTGAAATTTATTGTGCCTTCACCTTAACTCAAAGCCCGATTCTGCTGGGTGTTTATTTTTCACTGTTGATGCATTGCAGATGACAGCCCCTAAGCATCTGAATTGAAAGCACACCATGCTACAGGGTTCCTGCCGGCCCCCTTCCTCTTACCTGACCCCCTGAAATCTAGAGAGCTCTCTGAGTTCCACACCATGTCTCACTCAGAAAAACCAATTCTTGTCTGCTGGTCTCTAGGAACAGTTGGGATCCAAGAGCCAGTTTAAGATTTGGGTTTCATGCCTGACTCATGGAACTGATGACTCATTTCATTTCAGGGGGCTTCAGTCAATGAATGCTGACTGGAATTTACAAGCACATCCACCCTCACTCGCCGCCTGCCACAGAAACCACCAGAGAGGCTGAGTGTCTCTCAGACTGAGCATGAAACACTCTCAGCTGCGTTCAGCCACATTTGGGGTTGCACGTGTGCTACCGGGCATTGTGCGGCTCATCCCACCCCAAACCCTCTCCTACCTCACCTCGCTTCACCCCGCCCTGCTCCCCCGCCCTGCCAAGGGACTGTCTAGTGAGGACTCCAACTGGTGGTGTCTAACAAGGCAGAACAAAGGCCCGCGTGCTCATGGAGTTCCATTTGGAGTGCACAACAATTTCAGAGCACAAATGGAAAAAGAAAAAAAAAGAAGGTTTGAAATCTATAGCTGGCTTTTATCAAACCAGAACTTGTAGCTCTCGGCTGACAATCAGCCAGTAGCTAAAACCCACGAGGGACGGCTCTGACTTGCAGCTTCTGGCTGGCTATTAGCTATCAGCAGCCTTCTGACCCTTTTTCCAGGGAAGTAACAGCTGGCAGCTGACAAAGGCGCTGGCAGAGCGGGTAACTTTCGCTTCTCTGGGAACGGATCTAAGATTGGCAGGAAATAAGGCATTTAAAATATGACGATTATAAGCATTTTCACTTGCCTTTTTTTATTATGCTTTTGGATTCTGGCACTGATTGCTAAAATGTATTATGTGCTAAGGAGCTTTGATGGCATTTTTTGGAGAAGTAGATGTCCCAGCGCTTTCCCTGTCACTAACACCAGCCCGGAAAAAGGTGCATTCTATGAGTGTTTTCTACATAGCCTTCTTGAAAACAATTCTTAGTAACAAGCATGATAGACTAATGGCCGTGAGATTACATGAGCTTAAGTGAAGTGCTGCCGGCTAATCAAAGCACAGCTTTGGCTCATTCGGGGCTGTTGGGCAGGGCCTTCTGTGGTGTTGCAGCAGCTGGGGAGAAAAGTAGAAATTGGGATGAAGTGTAGATGGATTAACCAGCAGTAGATTGAAGAACAATTTAGCCTCATTTCTCTCTTTTATGTACCACGCAGCCCTCCATTTTTTTTTGTCACAAAGGGCAGAGGTAGGGGGGTTACAACAATGAGTCCTAGTAGAAGAGTCAATGATTGTGAGACCTGATAACCACCCTCACTCAAGAGGGTGGGAGGACACAGTGCGACGACTCCACACTTATGCCCCTTGGGTCCTAGTTGCTTTGTTGCTGTGACTCTTTTTGTAGGACATAGCACTTTGGGGTTGTAGCCATTACACTATCCGCAATATTGCTATTTTAATTTGGTAATGATAATACAAGCTGCTTATTATAAAGGTTGACTTCTATTGAAAGTTTTAATTAAAATGTAGATGTTCTGCAGGGCGCAGGTGTTCATGCCTGTAGTCTCAACACTTTGGGAGGCTGAGGCAGGTGGATCACTTGAGGCCAGGAGTTCGAGACCAGCCTGGCCAATATGGCAAAACCCCGTCTTTACTAAAAATACAAAACTCAGCTGGGTGTGGTGGTGCAAGCCTGTAATCTCAGCTACTTGGGAACTGAGGCAGGAGAATCGCTTGGACCTGGGAGGCAGAGGTTGCAGTGAGCCAAGATCATGGCAATGCACTCCAGCCTGAGTCACAGAGCGAGACTCTGTCTCAAAAAAAAAAAAAAAAGTAGATGTTCAAGGTAATGTTTGTCCAAAGAGCACCAGATGGGTGGAGGAGAAGAACACCAAGTGGCGAGTAGGACAGAGAAATTTACCCAAAAGGTCAAAAGGAGTGGACTGGCTGAGCACAGTGGCTCACGCCTGTAATCCCAGCACTTTGGGAGGCCGAGGTGGGTGGATCACCTGAGGTCAGGAGTTCGAGACCAGCCTGGCCAACATGGTGAAACCCCGTCTCTACTAAATATACAAAAATCAGCCAGGTATGGTGGTGGGCGCCTGTAATCCCAGCTACTTGCGAGGCTGAGGCAAGAGAATCGCTTGAACCCAGGAGGGAGAGGCTGCAGTGAGCCGAGATTGTGCCACTGTACTCCAGCCTGGGTGACAGAGTGAGACTGGACTAGCTGGAAGAAGAATGTTTCCATTACAGGCTTAAATGGCACAGATATGTGCATTTGACTTAGTAAGCAGGGTATTTTCAGAATACTGGGTTCTGTTTCTTATGTTCTTGCCTAAGAAAAAAAATCAATTTTAATAGGAAAGCTTATTTTTCAAGATGGTGGACTGGGCACATGGGTTTCTGCCACTCCCTCCCAAGGACCCATTAAAATGATAATGAACGCATTTTAAAAGGGTATAGCCCTACAACATGAAGAGAGTCGAGGAACAGGAATCAGTAGACTATGAGAGAAGGAAGATAAGAGAGAGGACGGTTGATTTTCCAAATAAGTCCTCCTGTACCATTTGCTTTTTTAATCATGTAGATATATCACTTTGATATAAAAGATTTTTAAGTTGGAAGGGACCTTTGTTGCCTTGTTCCTACTCCAGCTTTTAATTAAGACCACATTTCCACCATTCCAAAGAGATGATCTGCGATCCTATTTTTAACAACCCCCAGAGAAAGGCAACACAATCCTCTCCTGAACTGAGCTGTTTCATTGTCTGATAATCCTCATGTTTTTGATTCACATTTTCCTTGCAGCCTGAAGGTGATCATGTACACCCAGGACTGTACGCCCAGCTCTGTTCCATGAAATGAAACGTCCAGAGCTGTCTGCTTTATGTTTTATATGGCAACACATTTTTATGTGTGATTAAGAAACAAAACAACAAAGTGGGGAACGTACTAAGCTTATCAAAGTACAATAGTTGCTGCTTCACCAGAAAAACTAGTGCTTTCATTCTATTTCTGGCGCTGCTAGGCTGACCCTAGGGAACCAAAGACATTTTGCACTGAAATAAAGAATAACACTTAACGGCTATAGTCAAGCTCATGACAAAATTGTGAAATAGGCAAAGTTTTTTACTAGGATTTTCCCATCATCCCTGGCTGGGTGTTTCTCCTCTTACTGTCCCCTCGCTCAGCTCCAAGGCAACCATTGCTCTCTAGGTGCCAGGAAAACAAAACAAACTATTTTACACTAAAGTGTCATTGACTCCCTGTGAGTTCTACCCCAAGGCCATTTCTGTTCTATATGAGTCTGTATGCAATCAAGAGAGAGAAACTATACAGTAGTTTGAACAGGGAAAGTGTAATGTAAAGAATTACTCATTATAACAGGAGACTAAAGTAACAAAGAATTGATTGGTAAGATGTAAAAAGAACTCTAAAGAATACCAGAATGGCAGCTATAAGGAGCAGCCACTACCTTTAGAGCTGAGATAGAGGCCGAGGAAGAGGCCCCCCCAGGGCTGAGATCCAGACTTTGTTGAAGAAGGCTCAGCTGTGGCACAGGCGATGACAGAGAGGATGGAGAGGTGAAACTTCCTGGAAATCCATCCTCTAGGGTGTCCGGAAAAGCTGATCACAGGAAGATACTGTACCAGATGCATTCTGCAACAAAACCACCCAAAGTGAGGGAAGTGCCCAGGAAGCTGCTGGCCACTGGGTGCCTCTGGTCACCATGCATTATAGGAGCCAGGCATAGGAGAAGCAGCCTGTGCCACAGGAGACTGCTGGCCACTGGGTGCCTCTGGTCACCATGCATTATAGGAGCCAGGCATAGGAGAAGCAGCCTGTGCCACAGGAGACTGCTAAGCTTCAGGTGTCTGCCAAGCAAGCATAAGGGAACCAGGACAGAAACCCTTCCTCCTGCAGTGTCTCCCCAGACCCCTCTACTGAAGCCCCAAACCACAGTGTATATTTAAATGACTAAACTTATATACACACAGCTTAACATTGTGCCAGATGCAAGAGAAAAATATTTGAAGGGCACAGCTCCATTTTTGAAGATCATGCAATGAATGGTGAATTTAAAGTTAAGAGGCCACAAATTTATAACCAGCACATACTGTAAAAGAGAAAGAAAAGATCAAGGCAATGTTGAACCCAACAGGATGAATTTCTAATGGTAAAGTTCCAGAATAAGCAGGCTAGTGAAGGTATTTTGGAGAAGAAGAGTTTTCTAATGGTCCACAAATCACACTATGTAGATGACATAAATGTATATTACAACTGATGGGAATATTAACTGCTGCTTCAAGGCAGGAAAGGGATGCTGTCAGGTCTTGAGCTCTTAGTTCAGGTTCACCTCCATTCCTAGGTGTGTCTAGGACTGACTAGTTGCCACCAATTCCATTTCTGCTTTCAAGCACACGAAGAGACAATATTCCCCAGACTTCTTGCTTCTAGGTGGGGCATGCAACAAGTGCTGGTCAATTGAATTTGAGCAGAAAGCCATTTCCAATTCTGGCCCCTAAAATATCCCATTAGACCATCAGTTCACTGATGGCCAGAGGAAGGTAGGGGATCCAGTAGAAGGCTCCAAAGGAGCTCTCGGGTATGGTGGTGCCCTAAGGTGAAAAAAGCCCGAGTGATAGCTTAGAGGAGAGATACTCTGGAGAGCTGCTCAAATCACACTGAACTAGAGTATGACTGAATTGTTTTAAGCCTCTGATACTACTGGAATTTTTGTTACTGTAGCTAGTGTTAATTACCCTGACTGATACACTGTGCAATTAAGAGCCCTAGGACAGTCTCATTCTTAAGCTTAAATAGCAGAGAGATAGTACTCATTATTCCTTTAGTTTGAGCTTGTCAGAATGAGGAAGCTAGATCATATATTCTCTTTGGTTCTATGTATCTTAGATGTGGGATGTCTGAGTCCCAAAGTAATTTACCACAGCCCAGTGTGGAGGGCAAAGCATGGCAAACCAGTCACCGCACTGAATAGACAAAGACACTCTGAAAATAACACATCAGGGCATATTCTTCTCTCGCTTCTGGGAATTAGTTATTTGTATAAAGATGCTTGACATGGAGGCACACAATAGAATGCGTAAGTGACAGAAGGGACCACTTTCCCTGTCAAAGCCCAGCCCCCGCTCTGTCAGGTAGCTCCACCCCGGTCCACACAGTTTGCCCACTGGAAGAGCTTCCAAGGTCTGGGCTCAACTCTTCTCTCTATTGTTCACTGATGAGCAGAAATAGACTTGGTCACGTATAATGCACAAATATTTTTAAAGTGCCTTATTTTTCATATTTAAATTATATTAAATGTATATTTATATTAAATATGTATATTAAATGACTATATACACACACACTTCCCCTCCATTTTCCCCTTCAGTTAACCTCCGAATATATATGGACTTTTTTGGGGTATGAATGGATGAAAAAGGAAAGATACTGCACATAGGTATCCTTCCACGTCAAACAAGTGAGATCTACTTCTGCGGCCTCCTCTGATTTCACGGCTGTCAGGCTATAAAGTCAGCCAGAGAACACCTCCGAGACCTCAGCTGGGGAGAAGCTATCCCCTGACGGCTGAGATTCAAGACCCTCTGGAGTACTGCCCTGACCCTCAGGTGGTTTCTTTATGTGATGCCCACGGAGTTAGCACGGATTTCCTGAAGGTCTGCATCCTGTGATCCAACACCTTGTGAGTAAATCATTTTTTTTTTTTTTTTTTTGAGACGGAGTCTCGCTCTGTGGCCCAGGCTGGAGTGCAGTGGCGCAATCTCGGCTCACTGCAAGCTCCGCCTCCCGGGTTCACGCCATTCTCCTGCCTCAGCCTCTCCGAGTAGCTGGGACTACAGGTGCCCGCCACCACGCCCGGCTAATTTTTTTGTATTTTTAGTAGAGACGGGGTTTCAACGTGGTCTCGATCTCCTGACCTCGTGATCCACCCGCCTCAGCCTCCCAAAGTGCTGGGATGACAAGCGTGAGCCACCGCGCCCGGCCTGAGTAAATCATTTTCAACAGCAGCGTAGCACAATATAAAGTTTGTGGAGGATGGACGTAAATTTGGTTCTGGAAAAAGCATGGTTCCCTGTGGTGACAGGCAGCTGGGCTGGTGTGCTCAAACACCCCCTTTATTGGATCGCAAATGATATCAGCTGGAGGCCTTGCTAGCCCCTAACAGAACACACAAAACAAGGATCTGAGAGAGAGAGAGCCAGTCCCATGCTAGCACCTAGGATCCCAAATCCAAACTTGGAGCTGCTTTTCCTACTATGGAATGTGCTCAGTATAGGAAATCTGTGACACTGAAGACGGCACCCTCTAACTCCAAGCAGACACCTTTTTGGAGGTTTCAGTGAATTCCAGAGAAACAGGGTTAGAAAGAAGGAGGCTGGAGGGGGAAGTGAGAGAGAGAGAGAGAGAGAGGATTTTATTCTCCTGTCTATTGACACATGAGTACGTGGTTCTACTTTAGAATTCTGTTTTGGGATGGAGGGTCTCCAAAAGAACTCACTAAATCAAACATTTTTAGGGGCTTTTTACACTGAAATCAATATCAGCGCCCCCACTCTCAATGTGCCCCAGGATGTGCCACAGGATCCACACCTCCAGCTTTGTCTTTGACTTAGTGAGACTGCACACATTGACGTGTGTGCACGAAAGGGACCCTGAAGTCTACAGGGTTAAGGCCTTCTCACACACCAAAGTCCCAAACCACAGGAGCCTTGACAGGTTTCCTTGTGGCACCTGTCAGGCTGCCCATGTTATAAATCATTCCTTCCCAGGAAACAGTGGATGTTGGCCTTGGAAGCCTGAAGGCGAGGCCGCGTGGGGGTGGTGGTGGGTGGAGTTTGGAGGAAGGAGTGTCATCTTGAGGAAATGTAAAGTGATACTTTTGGGTTAGACCTGGAATGTCTCTCAAAAAACCAGGGCAGTAGGGGTCCCCAGGGAAGCCAGCACACTAAAGGGAGTGCTGTGGATCCAATGTGGCCTCAGAGAAAGCCGAGGGCCACTTGGGGCAATGAGCTCTGCTCTTGTGAAGACCTGGAATACTAATGTTGCTTTGGCTCCTTCAATCTTGAGAACAGAGCGGGCAAAGTACTTCAAGGAGTGATTTATGGCCAGGAAAGGTTTCTGCAGAAACCGAGCCCTGTTGGTGGAGGCAGCACAGTGCAGAGGTGAGGAGGGTGGGTTCTGGCACTGGGCTGGCTGCACTCAATTTCTGGCTCCTCCACTTATTAGCCGTGTGACCTTAGGCAAGTCACTTAGACACCTTTCCCAGTTCTCCCAACTATGAAATGAGGATAATAGGCCTTAATGTGAGTAACTGGTTAGAACAGAACCTGGCATATACAAGGGAACTTAGGAGTCTAAGCACTACACAGAGGAGGGCAAAAGAGGAGAGGAAAGTCCCTCTGCTCCCCTATGCTTGTGGCTACCTGATGCTTCCTAAACAGAGAAATGCTAAGGCCAGGCACAAGGGCCAGGCATGTAGACAGAAATGCAGCATTCGGACTTCGCTGGATTCCTCCCTTTCATGCAGGGAAGAACTGTGGGCAGGGAGTCAAAGGACTTGCCTTTTATCTCAGCCCTGTCACAGGGACCACAGACCACACACACCCAATCTTCCAGCCTGCCATTTATGCATAGACTCCTGCAGCAGTGGAGTGAGGTCTTGAAGTTAATCTAGTCCATATTCATTATGTGGATAATAGCAGTAACAACCGTCGTATCAGCATTTATTAAGAGTTTCTTGTGTCAGACACTAGACCTGTGTTATAAGTGCCTTATGAGAATTGGCTCGATGTTACCTTCTGATATGAGTTAGTGCTCTTACAGCCATTTTACAGATGGGAAAACTGAGGAAGAGAGAAGTTAAATGCCAAATTTTATACACATTATCTCATCAAATTAATACATGAGACAGGTATTTCAATTTACAGATGAAAAACTGAGGCTCAGAGAAGTTAAACATTCTACCAGACCCTTAAAGAGGGAGGAGACTCACATTTAAGTTTGTATACATTTTCTGTTAATATGAGTAGTCTATTTTATTTTTTGTTGAGAAATAATTTATAATCAGTATTGTGCCCTAGTCTTTTTTTTTTTTTTTTTTGAGATGGAATCTCTCAGTGTCACCCAGGCTGGAGTGCAGTGGCATGATCTCGGCTCACTGTAACCTCCGCCTCCCGACTTCAAGCGATTCTCCTGCCTCAGCCTCCCAAGTAGCTGGGATTATAGGCGCCCACCACCACGCCCAGCTAATTTTTTGTATTTTTAGTAGAGACGGGGTTCCACTATGTTGGCCAGGCTGGTCTCAAACTCCTGACCTCATGATCCGCCTGCCTCGGCCTCCCAAAGTGCTGGGATTGCAGGTATGAGCCACCTCACCCGGCCAGTTGTGCACTAGTCTTAAGTGTATAGCTCAGTGGAATTTTACTTACATATATACCAATGTAACCACTAATCTGATCAAGATTTAGAACATTTTCTTCACTCTAGAAGGTTCCCCTGTGTCCCCTCCCAGTGCCTACCTCTGGACCCTAAGATAATCACTAGCTTGACTTCTGTCACCATTGTGACATTGTTTGTTTTTGGACTTCATACAAATGGAATCAGATGGAATGTGCTCTTCTGTGTCTCCTTCTTTCTATGTCTCAAATTATAATTCTGAGATTTCATCCATGTTATGACTTGTATCAATAGTTTGTTCCTTTTTATTGCTGTGTAATATATTCCACAGTATAAATTTATGCACAATTCATTGACTCATTCTTCTGTTGACGAACATTTAGATTGTTTCCAGTTTTGGACTGTTATGAATATACTTATTCTGAATATTCATGTACAAGTCTTTTTGTAAGCATATGTACTGTTTTCTCTTGGATGTATACCTAGGAGTGGAGTTGATGGGATATAGGGTAGTAAGTACATGCTTAACTTCACTGCCAGTTTTCCAAAGTGGTGAGAGAAATTTATACTCTCATTGAAAATGAATGACCTTTCAGTTGCTCCACATCCTTGTCCAAGCAAGGTCATTCGTTTTGCTGAGCCATTCAGTGCTATCCAAATGTGATTTTAATTTGCATTTCCTTGATGAGTAATGTTGTTGAGCATCTTTTTCTATGTTTATTGGCCATGAAGAGATCCTCTTTTGTGAAGGGCCTCTTCAAGTCTTTTGCCGAATTTTTTTGTTTGTTTGTTTGAGATGGAGTCTCGCTCTGTTGCCGAGGCTGGAGTGCAGTGGCGCGATCTCCGCTCACTGCAAGCTCCGCCTCCTGGGTTCACACCATTCTCCTGCCTCAGCCTCCCGAGTAGCTGGGACTACAGGCGCCCGCCACCATGCTTGGCTAATTTTTTTGTATTTTTAGTAGAGACAGAGTTTCACCATGTTATCCAGGATGGTCTCGATCTCCTGACCTTGTGATCCGCCCGCCTCAGCCTCCCAAAGTGCTGGGATTACAGGCGTGAGCCACTGTGCCCAGCCCATCTTTTGCCGATTTTTAAATGAATTGTCCTTTTCTTATAGATTTATAGTTCTTAGTATACTCTGGGTATGAGTATTTTGTAAGAAATATGTATTGCAAATATCTTGCCAAGCCTGTGACTTACCTATTCACTTGCTTAATGATGTTTTTGATTAACATACATTTTTTTTTTGTATTTTTTTAAAAATTATACTTTAAGTTCTAGGGTACATGTGCACAATGGGCAGGTTTGTTACATATGTGTACATGTGACATGTTGGTGTGCTGCACCCATTAACTCGTTATTTACATTAGGTATATCTCCTAATGCTATCCCTCCCCCCTCCCCCCATCCCATGACAGGCCGCGATGTGTGATGTTCCCCTTCTTGTGTCCAAGTGTTCTCATTGTTCAATTCCCACCTATGAGTGAGAACATGAGGTGTTTGGTTTTCTGTCCTTGTGATAGTTTGCTCAGAATGATGGTTTCCAGCTTCATTCATGTCCCTACAAAGGACATGAACTCATCCTTTTTTATGGCTGCATAGTATTCCATGGTGTATATGTGCCACATTTTCTTAATCCAGTCTATCACTAATGGGCATTTGGGTTGGTTCCAAGTCTTTGCCATTGTGAATAGTGCCTCAATAAACATACATGTGCATATGTCTTTATAGCAGCATGATTTATAATCAGTATATACCCAGTAATGGGATGGCTGGGTCAAATGGTATTTCTAGCTGTAGATCCTTGAGGAATTGCCACACTGTCTTCCACAATGGTTGAACTAGTTCACAGTCCCACCAACAGTGTAAAAGTGTCCCTATTTCTCCACATCCTCTCCAGCACCTGTTGTTTCCTGACTTTTTAATGATTGCCATTCTAACTGGTGTGAGATGGTATCTCATTGTGGTTTTGATTTGCATTTCTCTGATGGCCAGTGATGATGAGCATTTTTTCATGTGTCTGTTGGCTGCATAAATGTCTTCTTTTGAGAAGTGTCTGTTCATATCCTTTGCCCACTTTTTGATGGGGTTGCTTGATTTTTTCTTGTAAATTTGTTTGAGTTCTTTGTAGATTCTGGATATTAGCCCTTTGTCAGATGGGTAGATTGTAAAAATTTTCTCCCATTCTATAGGTTGCCTGTTCACTCTGATGGTAGTTTCTTTTGCTGTGCAGAAGCTCTTTAGTTTAATTAGATCCCATTTGTCAATTTTGGCTTTTGTTGCCATTGCTTTTGGTGTTTTAGACATGAAGTCCTTGCCCATGCCTATGTCCTGAATGGTATTGCCTAGGTTTTCGTCTAGGGTTTTTATGGTTTTAGGTCTAACATTTAAGTCTTCAATCCATCTTGAATTAATTTTTGTATAAGGTGTAAGGAAGGGATCCAGTTTCAGCTCTCTACATATGGCTAACCAGTTTTCCCAGCACCATTTATTAAATAGGGAATCCTTTCCTCATTTCTTGTTTTGGTCAGGTTTTTCAAAGATCAGATGGTTGTAGATGTGTGGTATTATTTCTGAGGGCTCTGTTCTGTTCCATCGGTCTATATCTCTGTTTTGGTACCAGTACCATGCTGTTTTGGTTACTGTAGTCTTGTAGTATAGTTTGAAGTCAGATGGTGTGATGCCTCCAGCTTTGTTCTTTTGGCTTAGGATTGTCTTGGCAATGCGGGCTCTTTTTTGGTTCCATGTGAACTTTAAAGTAGTTTTTTCCAATTCTGTGAAGAAAGTCATTGGTAGCTTGATGGGGATGGCATTGAATCTATAAATTATCTTGGGCAGTATGGCCATTTTCACGATATTGATTCTTCCTATCCATGAGCATGGAATGTTCTTCCATTTGTTTGTGTCCTCTTTTATTTCACTGAGGAGTGGTTTGTAGTTCTCCTTGAAGAGGTCTTTCATATCCCTTGTAAGTTGGATTCCTAGGTATTTTATTCTCTTTGAAGCAATTGTGAATGGGAGTTCACTCATGATTTGGCTCTCTGTTTGTCTGTTATTGGTGTATAAGAATGCTTGTGATTTTTGCACATTGATTTGGTATCCTGAGACTTTGCTGAAGTTGCTTATCAGCTTAAGGAGATTTTGGGCTGAGACGACAGGGTTTTCTAAATATACAATCATGTCATCTGCAAATAGGGACAATTTGGCTTCCTCTTTTCCTGATTGAATATCCTTTATTTCTTTCTCCTGCCTGATTGCCCTGGCCAGAACTTCCAACACTATGTTGACTAGGAGTGGTGAGAGAGGGCATCCCTGTCTTGTGCCCATTTTCAAAGGGAATGCTTCCAGTTTTTTCCCATTCAGTATGATATTGGCTGTGGGTTTGTCATAAATAGCTCTTATTATTTTGAGATATGTCCCATCAATACCTAGTTTATTGAGAGTTTTTAGCATAAAGGGCTGTTGAATTTTGTCAAAGGCCTTTTCTGCATCTGTTGAGATAATTATGTGGTTTTTGTCTTTGGTTCTGTTTATATGATGAATTACGTTTATTGATTTGCATGAGTTGAACCAGCCTTGCATCCCAGGGATGAAGCCAGCTTGACCGTGGTGGATAAGCTGTATGATGTGCTACTGGATTCAGTTTGCCAGTATTTTATTGAGGATTTTTGCACGATGTTCCTCAGGGATATTGGTCTAAAATTGTCTACATAAGTAAAGCACTCCTCAGCAAATGTAAAAGAACAGAAATTATAACAAACTGTCTCTCAGACCACAGTGTAATCAAACTAGAACTCAGGAGTAAGAAACTCACTCAAAACCGCTCAACTACATGGAAACTGAACAACCTGCTCCTGAATGACTACTAGGTACATAACAAAATGAAGGCAGAAATAAAGATGTTCTTTGAGACCAATGAGAACAAAGACACAACATACCAGAATCTATGGGACACATTTAAAGCAGTGTGTAGAGGGAAATTTATAGCACTAAATGCCCACAAGAGAAAGCAGGAAAGATCCAAAATTGACACCCTAACATCACAATTAAAAGAACTAGAGAAGCAAGAGCAAACATATTCAAAAGCTAGCAGAAGGCAAGAAATAACTAAGATCAGAGCAGAACTGAAGGAGATAGAGACACAAAAAACCCTTCAAAAAAATCAATGAACCCACGAGCTGGTCTTTTGAAAAGATCAACAAAATTGATAGACTGCTAGCAAGACTAATAAACAAGAAAAGAGAGAAGAATCAAATAGACGCAATAAAAAATGATAAAGGGGATATCACCATCGATCCCACAGAAATACAAACTACCATCAGAGAATACTATAAACACCTCTACACAAATAAACTTGAAAATCTAGAAGAAATGGATAAATTCCTCGACACATACACCCTCCCAAGACTAAACCAGGAAGAAGTTGAATCACTGACTAGACCAATAACAGGCTCTGAAATTTAGGCAACGATTAATAGCTTACCAACCAAAAAAAAAGTCCAGGACCAGATGGATTCACAGCCAAATTCTACCAGAGGTACAAAGAGGAGCTGGTACCATTCGTTCTGAAACTATTCCAATCAATAGAAAAAGAGGGAATCCTCCCTAACTAATTTTATGAGGCCAGCATCATCCTGATACCAAAGCCTGGCAGAGACACACACACAAAAAAATGATTAACATACATTCTTATTTTTGAAAAGGTCCAGTTTACCATGTTTTACTTTTATGGTGAAATATTTTAAAGAAATCTCTGCCTACTCCAAGGACATGAAGATACTCCACTGTTTTTCACTAGAGGCCTATTGTTTCACCTTTTGCATTTAAGAATATGACTTTAGCTCAAATTAATTTTTGTGTATGTTGTAAAATAAGTGTGAAAGTTTTTCTTTTCAACATGGTATGTAAATGACTTGACACCATATATTGAAAAAACTGTTTTCCTGTTGGATTGCAGTGGTCCCTTTGTTGCAAATCAAACGACTATATATATATGTGTGGGTCTATTTCTGGAGTCTTTGTTCTGTTCCATTGGTCTATGTGTTTATCCTTGTCTCAATAGTACTTTTTTTTTTTTTTTAACGGAGTCTTGCTCTGTCGCCCAGGCTGAAGTGCAGTGGCACAATCTCAACTCACTGCAACCTTGGCCTCCCAGGTTCAAGCAATTCTCTCTGCCTCAGCCTCCCTAGTAGCTGGGATTACAGGCATGCATCACCACACCGGGCTAATTTTTTGTATTTTTAGTAGAAACAGGGTTTCACCATGTTAGCCAGGCTGGTCATGAACTCCTGACCTCAGGTGATCTGCTTGCCTCGATCTCCCAAAGTGCTGGGATTACAAGGCATGAGCCACCGCGTCTGGCCAATAGTACTTTGTCTTACGGTTTTATCGTGAATCTTCAAATCTGGTAGTATAAGTCCTCCAACTTTGCTATTCTTCAAAATGGTTTTGGCTAAGTTTTTTGCATTTCCTTATAAAAATGTAAGAATCTTGTCAATTTTTACAAAAACTTCTCCTAAGATTTTGACTCTTTAGGTCAATTTAGAGAGGGCTGACATCTTAATAGTAGAAAGTGTTACAATCCATGAAGATGGAATATCTCTTCTCAATTATATAGTTTGATAACAATAATTTGGGTAAAACTTTAGTTATTTTCAAATGGTTAAGATAGAATTCCATATGATCCAGTAATTCTACTCCAAACACCAAAGAGAATTGAAGACATATGTCTACACTGAAACTTGTACATGAATGTTCATAGCAGCATTATTCATAATAGACAAACTGTGGAAATAAACGTCCATCAACTGATGAATGGATAAATAAAATATGGCATATCCATACAATGGAATATTATTAAGCAATAAAAAAGGAGTACTGATAATGCTACAACATGGATAAACTTTGAAAAACACTATGCTAAGTGAAAGAAGCCAGTCACAAGTGACTACATATTGTATGATTTCATTTAAATAAAATGTCCAGAATAGGCAAATCCATAGAAACGAAATAGAGTAGTGGTTGCCTAGGACCAGGGAGAGGGGAGGAGACTGGGGCAGTGATGGCTAAGGGGTGTGGGGCTTCTTTTAGGGTAATGAAAATGTTTTAAAATTGATTGTGGTGATGGTTGTGCAACTCTGTGAATATACCAAAAGCCATTAAATTGTACAATTTAAGGCCAGGCGCGGTGGCTCATGCCTGTAATCCCAGCACTTTGGGAGGTCGAGGCAGGCAGGTCATGAGGTCAGGAGATCGAGACCATCCTGGCTAACATGGTGAAACCCCGTCTCTACTAAAAATACAAAAAATTAGCTAGGCGTGATGGCAGGCGC
Source organism: Symphalangus syndactylus (assembly GCF_028878055.3). NCBI lineage: Eukaryota > Metazoa > Chordata > Mammalia > Primates > Hylobatidae > Symphalangus > Symphalangus syndactylus. The sequence continues at coordinate 89,509,922 of NC_072424.2, forward strand.
CTGTAGTCCCAGCTACTCAGGATGCTGAGGCAGGAGAATGGCATGAACCCGGCAGGGGGAGGTTGCAGTGAGGCGAGATCGTGCCACTGCACTCCAGCCTGGGCGACAGAGTGAGACTCCATCTCATAACAAAGAAAAAAATTGTACAATTTAAATAAGTGAATTGTATGTGAATTCTATCTCAATAAAGCTGTTTTAAATAGTTTTAAAGTAATGTTGTCTGTAATCTATTTTTATGGAATGAATTGTGTATCTTCCCCCTGCCCCACACAAAGTCATATACTGGAGCTCTAACCTCCAATACCTCAGAATGTGATTGTTACTTGGAGATAAGGCCTTTAAAGAGGTACTGTCATTAAGTTAAAACGAGGCCTTTAGGGTGAGCCTTAATCCAATCTGATCGTGTCTGCTGTTATAAGAAGAGGAGATTAGGATAGACAGACAGTGGGGATGTGTGTGATCAGAGGAAAGGCCACCTGAGGGAGGACACAGGGAGAAGGTGGCCATATTTAAGCCAGGAGGAGAGGCCTTAGGAGAAACCAGATCTGCTGACACCTTGATCGTGGATTTGTAGCCTCCAGAACTGTGAGAAATTTCTGTTGTTTAAGCCACCCAGTCTGTGGTACTTTGTTATGGCAGTCCTAGTAAACTAATACATTTGTGTTGATTTTTATATTCTTCAGTGCCACATTTAGTCTAAAACTCTAAAAGCATAGAAACTTCCCACGTCTACAGAGAAGTCAGACCAGGCTATGTTTTCAGCACATGAAGAGCTTTTTTGTTTTTTTTTTTTTTTTTTGAGATGGAGTTTTGCTCTTGTTGCCCAGGCTGGAGTGCAATGGTATGATTTCGGCTCACTGCAACCTCCACCTCCCAGGTTCAAGTGATTCTCCTGTCTCAGCCTCCCAAGTAGCCGGGATTACAGGCGCATGCCACCACGCCTGGCTAATTTTTGTATTTTTAGCAGAGGCGGGGTTTCATCATATTAGTTAGGCTGGTCTCGAACTCCTGATGTCAGGTGATCCGCCTGCCTCGGCCTCCCAAAGTGCTGGGATTACAGACGTGAGAGCCACCGTACCCGGCCTAGTCATCTTTTTTGAAAACATTTGGATGGTAAGCAGCACTTTGGAATTCCTGAGGTTGTTTTTCTTTTTCTTCAAAAAATTCTAGACAAATGAGATTTTCTAAATTTGGTGGGGGTGGGGGTGATGTTAATGATAATTACTGAAAAAATCAAAAATTTAAATAGTATTGTCAATAATTCTCAAGATAAAAATTCTCAAGCTAAATCCTATAAAGTAATTATGATAAAAATCTTTGATTCTGTTTAATTAAAAAATATGTTTCTATGTATATTAATGCTTTATAGTTCAATAAAAAGTTCAAAAATAACATGAAAATAGATAAAAATTACTGGAAGACACCATGAATCTATTTTTAGGTTGTACTTTTAAAAATTTAAATCTTTTAAGGAACTATGGTAATTACTGTATTTTTTTTCTTTTGGAATAAAACAGTGAGAAATAAGTGAATCTCTTTAAATTCCAATTATGAATGAACACAAAGGAAGGTGTGAATGGCATATTAACAAGATCATGTGAGGGAGTCATGACTTGGTTTTCTAACTTAGGGTAATGTGTGTTTCACAGGAAAACTGAAGAGCTGTGCTGCTGCAAAGCAGTTTTGAAATCTACTTAATAAACTCCATATTATAAATAGACATTTGATTTCTGGCGGGGCGCAGTGACCCACGCCTGTAATTCCAGCACTTTGGGAGGCCAAGGCAGGTGGATTACTTGAGGTCAGGAGTTTGAGACCAGCCTGGCCAACATGGTGAAACCCCATCTCTACTGAAAGTACAAAAATTAGCTGGGCATGACTGGGCGCAGTGGCTCATGCCTTTAATCGCAGAACTTTGGGAGGCCTAGGTGGGCGGATCACGAGGTCAGGAGATAGAGACCATCCTAGCTAACACGGTGAAACCCTGTCTCTACTAAAAATAGAAAAAATTAGCCGGGCGTGGTGGCGGGCGCCTGTAGTCCCAGCTACTCGGGAGGCTGAGGCAGGAGAATGGCGTGAACCTGGGAGGCGGAGCTTGCAGTGAGCCAGGATCGCGCCACTGCACTCCAGCCTGGGAGACAGAGCAAGACTCCGTCTCAAAAAAAAATAAATAAATAAAACAAATAAAATAAAATAAAATTAGCTGGGCATGGTGGTGTGTGCCTGTAATCCCAGCTACTCAGGAGGCTGAGGCAGGAGAATCACTTGTACTCGGGAGGTGGAGGCTGCAGTGGGCCAAGATCAAACCACCACACTCCAGCTTGGGTGACAGAGTAGGAAGCTGTGCCAAAAAAAAAAAAAACAAAAAAAAAAAAAACAAAAAAAAAAACGACGTTTGACTTCTATTGGTTTACTCTAAACCAAATATGAAAGTTGACTCCTAAAATTCATTTTTGGTGAGGATCATCTCAACACAACAATGAGGAAGAGTAACTCTGTATTTGGTAATTTCCCCAGTGTCACAGAAGCAGGAGTTCAAACCAACTCTTCTTTCTGGCACCAAAGCCTGTGCCCTTCACCACTACGGTAGATGGGATTGAAAGACTTGGTCGTGACTTTTCACTCCCCTTTGTCATAACGTTGCAGAGCCCACTCTTCAAATACAGGGAGTATGTCCTGATCTATTGATGTGTGCTTGGCCACATGATTAGAATGGCCAATGGAATTTGAGACATCGCGATGCACTGCAAGGTCTTAAAAGTTTGAAAGGCTTAACTTAGCTTTGAGGGCTTCTGTGATGGCCATAAGACACGAATTTCCCAGGAAGCCACTGCCCCCTTCAGCCTGGGCCCAGAATAAACACTGTGAAACAGACCTGAACTTGACCTGAAGCCTGCAGCCAAGCTCTGCAGTGGGCAAATTGGAACTCTGAGCCTGGAGTCCAGTCAAGTACAGCAGGGTCCTGGTCTACCTGCAGACCCATGAGAAAAAAAGAAAAAATCCAACTTGTCATTTTAAGCCGTTAACTTTTGGAATGATTTCTGTAAGCCTAGCATTATTGTAGCAATAGTCAACTGATAAACCACTACTTGACATATTCAAAATATGGTCCTTGGACACTGGTATCAAAATCATCTGGCACTTATTAAAAATGAAGATTATAGGAAGATGATTACTCATTTACACTGAGGAGTTTAATGGAACAAGTCAGCAGGAGATACTAAATTTAAGAATATATTAAAATTAATATGGAAGCAATTCCACTTCTAGACATTTCTCCAAGGGAAATCCTTACAGATGTCCATAAAAAGGGCAAGGAGGTAACGTTGTTTGTAACGCTGAAAATCTGGAAATCACCTAAATATCCATCAACAGAAGAATGGTTAAATGATGCCATTTCCACCTTATGGCATACTAATAAATATTATTTGTTAAAAAGAAGCGAGAAAAATTCTCTGAGTCATACTGTTTGATGAAAAGTCAAGGTGCAGAACAATATGTGCAGTAAGATTTCATTTATGTAAAGGAAAAGCATGTCTATGTAAATGTATTAAAAAAAGATACAAACCAAGATACAAACCAAGTTGGTAAGTGATTACCTTTGGGAAGGTATGATGTTGAGAAGTGTGTGTGGGGTCACTGCTTTATCTGTAGAGTTTATTGTTTTTACACTGACTAGGTTGTACACACATATTACTGTGCCATTAAAAAGAAAAATATTATGTATTTAATGTAGCTGAACATGGTGGCTCATGCCTGTAATCCCAGCACTTTGGGAGGCCAAGGTGGGAAGTCTGCTTGATGAACCTGGGCAACGTAGTGAGACCCTGTCTCTACAAAAAATTAAAAAATTAAAATTAGCCGGGCATGGTTGTGTGCACCTGTAGTCTCAGCTACTCGGGAGGCTGAGGTGGGAGGATCGCTTGAGCCCAGGTGATTGAGGCTGCAGTGAGCTGTGATTGCGCCACTGCACTCCAACCGAGGTGACAGAGTGAGACCCTGTCTCTAAAAAATTAAAAAACATTTTTTTAAATCTGGATTTTTAGGTTTCACCCCAAATCAGAAGAGTCTAGGAATCTGCATTTAACTAAATTTTCAGCCCCTGTCCTCTCAGTTGCTTGAGTCAGCAGCAAGCTCAGGAGGAAGCAGCCGGCCAGGGGAAGAGCTGGAAACGTGATGTGGCCTGGGCGAAAGGCACACTGCAGGATTTCCCCTGTGTGGGGGAGGCAGTGGAGAATTCTGCCTGAGGGTTTTTGGTTTTAAGAAAACCAAACGAGGCCGGGCGCAGTGGCTCACGCCTGTAATCCCAGCACTTTGGGAGGCTGGGGCAGGCAGATCATGAGGTCAGGGGATGGAGACCATCCTGGCTAACATGGTGAAACCCCGTCTCTACTAAAAATACAAAAAGTTAGCTGGGCGTGGTGGCGGGTGCCTGTAGTCTCAGCTACTTGGGAGGCTGAGGCAGGAGAATTGCTTGAATCCAGGAGGCGGAGGTTGCAGTGAGCTGAGATCGCACCACTGCACTCCAGGCTGGGTGACAGAGGAAGACTCCATTCAGCAGCTGGAGAAAGTCCCTGTTAATGGCTAGGATGCCCTCTACAGGGCATCACCATCCCACCCTGGTCCCATCCCACCCATGGGGGAGTTTATCTGAATCTTGGAAGGGTAAGGGGAGGTACTTGAGATAGTTGCATTTATCAAAAGAGGGCATGAGAATCAAGGTGGGGCATCCTGAAGTTTGGCCAGCCCAGGAAGAGGGCACTGGACACCATTCCACGTGGAGACATTCTGACAAGGATGAGGTAGGGGACAGGAATAAAGCTAGTGGGAGTTTTCAGTATATTTTCTGAACAGCTTCATCTACAAAACCAGGGGCTTGCCCTGAAAAACAGTCCCTCATGCCCTGTAAATCTGTGATCTTCTGGGACTCTCTGCTGGAGGTCAGGATCATCAAACCCAACAGGGTGGCACTCCTTGAAGTGCTGGTGTGAAGGCCCAGGCCCTGCAGCCTCAAATCAAGTAGGAGAAGAGCTGTGAGCTGGGAACACTCACCTGGTGTGACGGGAGTCAGGTCCCCAGATCCCCATTCCAGCTTCATGGCTGTTCCCAGCTCACAAGTCCCTGTTGTATCAGGGACTTGCTTTCTCGGCAGTTGAGTCATGCCAAGTCTGCCTGACCTGCCTGGTTGGCTTCTCCAACAGCTGAAGGCCCCATGCTGAGGCTGCCCTGCTGCCCTGCCTGGAGGGGAGGATCTGCAGCCGTGCCCTGGAGTATCTGCTCACCAGCCCCCTTCTGTGTCCCTCCTCGCCAGCAGGGGCAGACTGTGAGATGGTTGACAGGGATGCCCAGAACAGAGTTGAGGGCAGGAGCCTTCCATGGCTGGGCCACTGGGGCTGGGGCAAGAGGGGCTGAGAAGGAACCCTAAGTATGCTATGCAATTGTTCTGCTGCCAGAAGTTTCCAGCAGGAGGCAAATGAGAGGACAAAAGGGCATATATGACTGAATGCTCTATTCCCCCACATTCATAGTTGGAATCCTAACCCCCTGTGTGATGGTATTAGGAGGTGGGGCCTTTGGGAGGTGATTAGGTCATGAGAACAGAGCCCTTACGAATGGGAGCAGTGCCCCTATAAAAGAGACCCCAGAGAGCTCCCTCTTCCCTTCCACCAGGTGAGGACACAGAAAGAAGGCACCATCTCTGAACCAGGAAGCAGGCCCACACCAGACACCAAACCTGCCGGTGCCTTGATCTTGGACTGCCCAGCCTCCAGAGCTGTAAGAAATAAATTTCTAGCTGGGTATGATGGCTCACACCTATAATCCCAGCTACTTGTGAGGCTGAGGCAGGGGGATCACTTTAGGTCAGGAGTTTGAGACCAGCCTGGGCAACACAGTGAGACCCCAACTCTAAAAAGGTAAAAACAGGCCGGGCATGGTGGCTTACACCTGTAATCCCAGCACTTTGGGAGGCCGAGGTGGGTGGATCATCTGAGGTTAGGAGTTCAAGACCAGCCTGGCCAATGTGGTGAAACCCCATCTCTACTAAAAATACAAAAAATTAGCCAGGTGTGGTAGCACATACCTGTAATCCTGGCTACTCGGGAGGCTGAGGCAGGAGAATTGCTTGAACCTGGGAAACAGAGGTTGCAGTGAGCCAAGATTGCTCCACTGCACTCTAGCCTGGGCAACGAAGCGAGAATTCTGTTTCAAAAAAAAAAAAAAGATAACAACAACAACAAAAAATTCTGTTGTTTATAAGCCACCCAGTCTACAATATTTTTGTTATAGCAGCTGAATGGACTAAGACATGTTCAATGAGAAATTCATGACCTTCTGCCTGAGAAAGCCTTATTCAGTAAGTCTGGGAGGGGCTGAGAAACCTGCATTTTTCTTCTTTTGTTTTTCATGTCAGACAGGTAATGTGCGGACTTGGTAACAAGGTTCAAGGGTGACGAATCTCACACATATGCATAAACATCCAATTGTCATGTTTAAGAACTAAAGGATCAAAACCTGCATTTTAAAAGATTCTCTTAGGCCGGATGTGGTGGCTCGTGCCTGTAATCCCAGCAGTTTGGGAGGCCGAGAGGGGCGGATCACCTGAAGTCAGAAGTTCGAGACCAGCCTGGCCAACATGGCGAAACCCCATCTCTACTAAAAATACAAAAATTAGCTGAGCGTGGTGACATTTGCCTGTAATCCCAGCTACTCGGGAGGCTGAAGCAGGAGAATCGCTTGAACACGGGAGGCGGAGGTTGCAGTGAGCCCAGATTGCGCCACTGTACTCTAGCCTGGGCGACAGAGCAAGACTCTACCTCAAAAAAAAAAAAAAAAAAAAAAAATTAATGAAAGATTCTGTTAGGTCATGCACAGGCAGATTTGAGAATGGTGATTTTAGGTTAACCTGGTTGGGGTTTGTTCAGAAAGCTTGAGAAGGGTCAGAGGTCATTGTGATAAAGCAGACTTTGCTTCAGCTGTTAGGAGTTTCCCTCCCTGGGATAAGGGGCAAGGGCTTGATCCACCTTGTGACCTAGAACCTCAAAACCAGCCCCTTTGTACAGAAGGACAGTCAAATGTTGAGCCAGGCTGGAAGTGTAGCTTGAACAGCATCCCTAGGGCTGAGCCCCAGGCACAGGGCCCAGGAGGAGCTGCCAGGCCCACATCTGCAGTCAAGATTCTCACTGGGAAATTCTTACATGTTTGCAAAACGCAGCTAATGTTTCACGCGCCGTCTGCATGAGCAGCTGCTTTCTATTCTTGACGTGGGCCATAGGATCTCAAACCGGAGTGGACGTGTGTCCACATGTAATATAGACACACCCTCTCCTGGTAAGTCTGAAGCAGGGTATGTCTGTAACTTCAGCTAAGGTAGGGCTCTGATGGTTCCCTGATCAATCGTGGAAGTCTAAATCAGGCCTTCCGTGTGTACTAGCCAGTTTCAGCAATAGGCGTGAGTGCTTTAATTTTAGACAAGAGCGATCCTAACACTTACAGCAAAGAGCCTTCCCACCAGGCTAAAAGTTCCAGAAAGTTTTATATTACAGCACCAAATCCAGTGTTATGGTTCCAATCAATTCAGGAAATAAAAAGTCTACAATTTATTTGGGTCTCTAAGACTCAGAACTCCTGGCCAAAAATGTGCCCTTTGATCTTCATCCCTTTAATCTGAAGTATTCTCTAAATGCATTTCCATTTTAATGAACAATGCCTTCTACTGGCACAATTCTCTTTATTGAAGAAACTCAGCTTGTGTTTCAGGATTCCAATCCTTGGATTAAATTCAGTGTCATATATCAGTCCTAATGTGTGCCAGGTTCCTACCCTCAGTGAGCTTAGTGGCAAGGAGCAAAACTCAAGGACGTTTACTAACAACTGCAGCCAGCAGTGCTGTGCAGTGACTGCCTTCAAAAGACCAGAGCTAGGAGCAGGGAGTTCTCAGAGGGTGGCCATCACTAGACATTTGAGTTGGGTCTCAAAGAATGGATAAGCTTTTAAGAAGAGGAGAGAGGGAAAAAGAACAGTCCAGGCAGGAGGAAAGAAGAGAGCAGTCCAGAGCATGCTTGTGGAGTTGTGGGTAACTCAGTGTAGCCAGGAGATAAGGCAGGGGTGATGGTGGAGGTGATGGGACAGATGAGCCTGGCCAGAGAGTGGAGCCAGACTGTAGTGGACCAAACTCCCTCGGATTTGCTCAAGTAAAGAGCTGATGTACACAATGCTTCAGAGGAATCTCACAGAAATGGTGTGGGGTAGAGCAATTGGACCTCCAGATGCTAGAGCATGGACAGTAGCTATTCCCAGTCACTCTCTCTGGTGGCCCATGGTTTCTTGCCACTGCTTCTCTCTGCACGCTGTGTCATCTGATCACCCATAGGGCAACTCTGGCCCTGACTTAAGCCAATCTGTAGGCCAAGCATCTGTCACCACAGTCTCTTGATTCTTGGATCCAACTGGACAGAGACAATTTGATTAGCCAGTGGCCAATGGACTGTCTGTCCCCTGGTCAGGTGTCTACCCCTCGAATATCAGTTGTTCTGGTCGGGGGCAGGGTGGGGGTGTTATACAGTGAAAACATAACCTACTGTGCTCACCCTTCAATAGAGGGGATAGTGTGTGTGGAAGTTGAAAGAAAGAGGCGTGGCTGGGCGGGTCCTCCAAACTGGTCTCCTTCCACGACAGTGGGGGTCAGTGGGAACTACCACATTTTTTGAGGAGGAAGATAACATCATTAAAGCTGTAATTCTGGAAGATTACTTTCTACCATGTGACGGATAAGACTGAAGGGGAAGGAGAAGTTGCCAACACGTATCAAACATCTACCACGTACCATATACCTGGCACATGTATCTACTGTGTACCTAGCTCCTATGATGCTAGATACTGTTTGCATATTACTTTTTCTAGTTTTCACAAGAGCCCATTTTATTTATGAGAAAACTGTAATCTCAGTGCCTTGGGAGGTTCAGGTGGGAGGATTACTTGAGTCCAGAAGTTTGAGACCTGCCTGGACCAAGAAAAACACACACACACACACACACACACATACACACAAAATTAGCTGGGTGTGGTGGTGCATGCCTGTAGTCCTAGCCCCTAGAGAGGCTGAGGTGGAAGGACGGCTTGAGCCTAGGAGTTTGAGGTTACAGTGATGAGCTATGATTGTACCACTTTATTCCACCCTGGGTGACAGAGCAACCCTGTCTCTTTAAAAAATTAATAAATAGCCCAGGTGTGGTGGCTCAAGCCTGTAATCCCAGCACTTTGGGAAGCCGAGGTGGGTGGATCGCCTGAGGTCAGGAGTTCGAGACCAGCCTGGCCAACATAGTGAAACCCCGTCTTTACTAAAAATACAAAAAATTAGCCAGGCGTGGTGGCGGCGCCTGTAATCCCAGCTACTCGGGAGGCTGAGGCAGGGGAATCACTCGAACCAGGCAGGCAGAGGTTGCAGTGAGCTGAGATCACACGCCATTGTACTCCAGCCTGGGCAACAAGAGTGAAACTCCATCTCAAAAAAAAAAAAAAAAAAAAATTGATAAATAAAAAATAAAAGAAACCAGGAGGGAAAGTGAAGTAACTTGCTCAAAGTCACACAGCTAGTTAGTCAATGGTAGAATTGTGATTTGAACTTAAAAGCTGTCCAGACTTGAAATCCACACCAAGCCCAAAATCTACCGGGATAGCCCCGTGTGCCTCTCTGCAGGTGCCTCATGTGCTGTGAGTTTGGACTGAGCTTGTCATCTTCTGCCTGTTTTCTATTCCTTTTCCGTATCACCATCCTCCCAGTCACCTAAGCCCAAATCTCTCTAAATCTCAGTCTCCTTGTCTGTAGAATAGAGATAATAATAATGTATCCCAAAGGTTGTTGTGAGAATTAACTTAGAGGATTCTCATGAAGTGCTTAGCACCATGCATGGTGCTGTGGTGTTGCCAGCTGTCCCCAACCTTTTTGGCACCAGCAGCAGTTTCGTGGAAGACAATTTTTCCATAGCCTGGTGGTGGGCATGGGGGGTGGGGGGAGGGTTTTGGGATGAAACCACTCCACCTCAGATCATCAGGCATTAGCTTCTCATAAGGAGCCTGCAACCTAGATCCCTTGCATGCACAGTTCACAATAGGATTCGGACTCCTATGAGAATCTAAATGCCACTGCTGATCTGACAGGAGGAGGAGCTCAGGCGGTAATGCTCACCCACCCGCTGCTCACCTCCTGCTGGGCAGCCCGGTTCCTAACAGGACACGGATTGATACCAGTCCACAACCCAAGGGTTGGAGACCCCTGGTGTCTGCAGAATTGACAGAAAGAGCAACTTATTGGCTGTGGGGAACCACAAGAGTATGACTTGGCGTTTTATTTATCTAATACAGGAGCTGGCAAACTTTTCCTAAAAAGGGCCAGATAGTAAGTATTTTCGGCATTGTAGGTCATACAGTCTCTGTTGCAACTACTAACCTTTACCATTGTTGGGCAAAACCAGCCATGGACAAGACATAAATGAATGAGTGTGCTGTGTTCCAAGAAAACGTTATATACAAAAACAAGCAGGGGCCGACTGGACCCAAGGGTTGTCTTTTGCTGCCTCATGGTCTTTGCCCTGCCTTATCTCATGAGGGCGAGGCCATGTCTGTTTAGTTCATCAATTTTTCTCCAGGGTCTAGTGCAGTGCCTGGCCCATAGTAGACATTCCATGAATATTTATTAAAGGAATGATTAAATGAGAGAAAGCAAACAAGCAAGAACAAAAGAAAGATTGAGAAGAGACGAAACTTCAGGATCACCTGGATATCTGTTACAGGGTTCTGTGTAGGAAATAGAAACCACGCTAGAGTTTTTAAGCAAAAAAGAATATAATGTGAAGAATTGCAAACTTGTTGGAAAGGCTGGAAGAGAGGGCTCTAGGCTGGGCCTCTAAGGATGGCTCCCAGAATGTGGTAAAATCAATCTGCCAGGGGAGCTATCACCTCTGCCACAATCAGGAAGGAGGACTCAGGAGGCTGCCATTGGGACTGTTGACTGCAAGAACATCATGGCTGCAAGACAAGGCCAGAAAGTGGTCAGCAAGCCAGGAACAGCGTGAATTACTGCCACCACCGCATTTGCTAGGCAGAGGAACCTAGCCACTGCCACGTCCACAAGATTCTTGATGCCCATGAAGCTGGAGAGTGGCTATCAGTAGCTCCATGATCTTGCTTTGCAGCAGAAAGTAGCCAAAAGCTGCAAGACATTGGTCTCTGCCTTCCAAGCTTTGTGCAAATATGTCTAATTGGTGTAGCTTAACTCACAATCACGATCCTAATGAAAAGAGACTCTGGGCAATGTAATTTTTAGCTTCCTAGACTCTGCAGCACCAGGAGGCATCCTAGAAAGATGTGGGAATGGATTCATGCAACATTTAGCATAGAGTATACATTCTAGTGATTGATTGCTACAAAGTAAACTATCCCAAGGCTTAATGGCTTAAAGCCACAGTCATTTGTTTTGTTCAGAAATTTGAAATTTGGTCAGAGCTGGGTGGGTCCAGCTTGTCTCTACTTAATGATGAGTCAGCTGGGGTAGTTCAACATGGGCACCACCGTGTGAGCAAGTCCACGCACACATGGGAGCCCAAGTGGAGAGGAACCAAAGCCCCTATCAGTAGCCCCAGCTGAGCTCCTGAGGTCAACAGCTGGCATCAACGTAGCAGCGTGTTGATGCCGAGCCATTGTGAAATGCAAGAGCCATTGTGATAGCGGCTCCTCCGGCCACACCCGAGCTGCGCTAGCTGATGCCGCGTGGAACAGGGGTGAGCTGGCCTTGATGAGTCCTGCTCAGATTGCAGACTCGTGATCAAAATAAATGACTGTTTCTATTTCTGCCACGAAGCTTTGGAGTGGTTTGTTATGTAGTGAGAGATCACCAGTACGTGCAGGTTGTGCTGAATGGGAAGGAGGCAGGGGAACAGATGGGACAATCGACAAGAAATGAAGCCGCCAAAGCCAGAGAGGGGTAATGGCTGCCCTGAATGTAAGCTAGGTCCACCTGCCCCTGCACCCCAACATTCAGCCTTACCAGCTTTCTAACTTGGATGCTTCCCGAAAATCAACCAAGTGTGGTTTGGGTTGTATCTGCCCAGGTAGCAGGTCAAAGCTTGGGCTGAATGCTGGAAGAGCCCTATAATCTTATAGGTACTGCTGCATGGAGACTCTGTCTCTCCCAGAAACTGCCCCTCAGCAATTTCTGATCATGGCGGAAGATTTAGATTTTGAAATGGCAAACTGTCATGAAAAGGCAAGACTGACCTATGGTGGTTGTGATTTTTACACAGGGTTCCAGGAGAGTTCAGGTGATTTCAAACAACAGGGTTGTCACATATAGTTGTGCCAGTTGTGTACTGCACAATTCTAGGGGGCACCATTCACATTCTAGTCATTATCCTTTTGCATATTTATTACAACAATTTCCTGGCAGATGGCAGCAAAGTGTCTTGAGGCAGGGTAGCTTTTTCGATTTGCATAAAGGCGATTTATAGCAAGTGACAGGAGGCATAGGTACAAAACTAGTATCTAATAAATCTTCAGCCAGTAGCAGCGGTTGGGGATAGAGATGGAAGGAGTGGGGACGAGTATTAGGATTAGGGAAGGTCCTTTTGCTTAACCAGAATGGGCACCCAACAGATAAGAAGTGTTGAGTGTGGGGTTCAAAGTTCAGCGTTGTGGGACCAGCAAGTTTGTAGAAGAGACAGGAATTAGTCCAACAAAGGAAACAGGTTTGCCCTGAAAGGTAGAACTCTAAGGGCTGAATTTATTTAAAAAAAAAATTTTTTTTCAGAGACAGGGTCATGCTTTATTGCCCAGGCTGGAGTGCAGTGGCACAATCACAGCTCACTGCAGCTATGACCTCCAGGGCTCAAGTGATCCCCTCTCACCTCTGCCTCCTGAGTAGCTGGAACTATAGGTGTGTGCCACCATGCCCTACTAAATTTTTAATTTTAATTTTTTTAGAGACAACATCTGGCTATGTTGCCCAGGCTGTTCTCGAACTCCTGACCTCAAGCAATCCTCCCGCCTCATCCTTTCAAATAGCTGAGATTATAGGCATGAGACACTGTGTAAGGGCTGAATTTAATAAGTAGATAATGATCTTTTGTGGAGAGATGGGGATGAAAAGAATTAATGAATATATAAGTAAAAATCTCATGATTCTAATGAGATTGGGGAGCAAGGGGTGAGGAGGAGGGAAAAGGAGGAGAGGAAGAGATATGAACATCAGCTGACATGGGTATGCCCTGTTGAAGTAAAGAGTATCTGGTATACCTACAAATTCCTGCCCACCTTCAACCATTCTGGGTCTGAAAATCTACATTAGTCATGAACAAATATCATAATTCACAGCAATAGTGCAGCTTCTGACTGTCAAGGTGGATTACATGATATCTTTTCATTCTGACTGATTGTAGATTGCAAAACCTTTACAGTTGGAACAATATTCTCCATTTTGCATTTGATTCTGAAACAGAATCCCAGCCAAGCACAGCTTTTTGTTTTATCTGTGTATCTTCCAAGGTCTCCTTTGCCTGCATGCGTGTTGCTTTTGTTCTCAGCTTGCTGTTTTAACTATAGCTTTGCTGCATTTCCATTTTTTCCCCACTATACAAAACAAGTACTTATTTGAATTAGAGCAGAAAAATACTGAATAGAATGAAGCATGGCTTTCTCCTCTCTCACGGTGAGGTCGTGGTTTAGTGGTAGCAATGACAATGATTAATGCTTTGCACTTCCATTTAGAGAACTTCAGGAAAGGGTAAACAAATATTTTCCAAAATTTGCAGGTGAGAGGAGGAAGGTGAAGTGGCTTACGAAAGATTGTGCTGATTACAGTCTGATTTCTCTTCCTCTTCCCAATTATCTTAAAAATTATGCTCTGGTGAATAGTCCTAGAGCTGCTCATCTTTTAAATCAAACTAAAGTCCACTGAAGTAGGAAAATTATGCATTTTGCATAAATGATGTGGGCAAATTATTATTCAATTTTTAACAGGGTTTTCCTGTCGCTTTCCCCTGCACAATGTAATATGGTTAATTTACCAGAAAGCATTGTTATTCATTCCCTAATTCTCTAAGCAACTGCTGCCATTTGCTTACCATTTCCTCCCTCTCTGGGAATTGACAGACCTTCCGGCTCCCCTCGGGGTGGTTTGGGTTCCTGAGCAATCTCTAGAGGCTTGGCTTCACTCCTGGTGTCTTCCAATGTTTACCCCTTGGGAGGAGTCTAAAAAAAATGAAAGGATTCACATACCTGGATTTAGTTTATGAGTGGCTTAAATGAATCCTTTTGTAAACACACACACACACACACACACACACACACAGATGAAATCTCTTGCTATTTAGTGATATTTCCCCACAGTACTACGTCTATGCTTTTCATTAAAAACACTATCTGAATAATGCCCATTTCATTCTCTCTTGCTTCCAATTAGCTACTCATTGATTATTACATAGTAAGCACTTGATAATTAACTAAAGGAAAACTATCCAGAACAAAACAACCAGAACACCATGCAACTGCTAGTGTATACCTTCCATCATGAATGTACATACTGCACAACGATTCAAGCGAAACAGCCCGGCTAGTAAGTGGAAGAATGACAATGGATTTGTAAATAGGAGAAAACCTCCCACTAGCAGTTATTAAGAGAGGTAGTGAGGAGTTATTGCGATTCCAAGCTTCTTCCTAGCAATTCTTTTATTCTCATACTTTATGAGAATATGAATATGAATATATTTCAGACCATATCCTAATTGAGACACTGGAGCCAACAACCTGCTAAAACCTTCCTCTGTCCTTGAACGCTATTATCTACCACCCCCTCTATTTAGTGGCCACTAATCAGAATAAATGGTGTACCTACTTACTGTTAATGGGGTGGGGGGAGAGGAGAGAAACAGAGAGACAGTGACTGAGATTCTTGTATGTGTGTGCTCTTGGTTTTTCTTCATTGAGACCCGTTTGTTGATGTCTTCCGTATTGAAAGCATGAGGTAACCCCTAACGGGGGCTAGAAATCAGAAGGAAACAAATCCAAAGGCAAGGAGCACTAGGCCCCGCTAAACACTATGTAACCTACTTCCATTTGTCTTTAAGAGAGTTCAGGCAGCACCTCTTCCAGGAAGCCTCCCCTGTACCCTCCCATTCTGAGCTAGATGTTACTACTTTGCTAACAACTGTGCTTCCATCTAAGAGAGCTTATTGCAACTATTTTTGTGGGTCTTTATCCTTACTAGACTGTAGATATTAATTGTCTCTCTTTGAATTTCTGGAGCTAGGCACAGGGCCTAGCCCATACTAAGTAGACAACGAAAGTTTGGAGGAGTGAATGGTAAGTCTTCACACACAACTGCAGTCATATCCACCTGCATCCCGTTGCCTTGAACAGCCCTGGAAAGGACTCCTCTCATGCTAGCTTTGGTTTCTTCCTCCAAATGTGTGCAATGTCTTCATCCTTCCTACTCCCCTGGCTGCCATCTTGGTTAAGCAGGCTGACCTGACCAGACCTCTACTTCCAGGTGGCTCTGATGGCTTTCCTCCTCCTTCTCATCCTCAAACGCCCTCATCTTCTGTCTCATTCTCAGTCACTGGGCACTTTGCTGGGTGAAAAAAGGAAATCAGATGAGAGAATCCACATAAATGGGGGCTAACGTTACCTTTTCCATGTACAATATTATGGACAACATCTTCACACTGTGCTTCTCACACAGGGCACAGGGGCTCCCTGTGTTATGCAAGGGTGTGCCAGGGACACTACAAGCCACAGGCTGGGTAACATGGCACAACTTGATGATTTGGGAAAATAATTTTTATCTGAAGACAAAGATGGATATCTTAGGGAGTAGAATATCAACTTTTCATAAAATGACAAAGCTAAAACGAGCCTTTGAAGGCACTTTACCTAAGGCTACAGCCTGGGCGACATAGTAAGACCTTGTCTCTACAAAAAAAAAAAAAAAAAAAAAAGAAGTAGCCGAATGTGGTAGCATGCACATGTAGTCTTAGCTACTTGGGAGCCTGGGGTGGGAGGATGGCTTGAGCCCAAAATGTTGACGTTGCAGTGAGCCATGATCACACCATTGCGCTTCAGCCTGGATAACAGAGTGAGACCCTGTCGCCTCCCCGCACCCCCCAAAAACAAAGACTGTGGCCAGGTGTGGTGGCACATGTCTATAGTCCCAGCTACTTGGGAGACTGAAGTGGGAGGATTGCTTGAGCCCAAGAATTTGAATCCAGCCTGGGCAACATAGTGAGACCCCATCTCAAAACCAAACGGAATCAAAATAAGAGTATGTATCACTTGGTGCCATTTACTTCATGCTGTCTCTCAGGTTCCAAGAGGTACAAGTTTTTCCTCACTGGCATTGTGACAGTTCTGGGGAAAGGGTTGGGAAGTATCAAGGGTGTTCACTTCAGGCTATAGATTGGGACTTCAATCATGTGTGGAACACTGGTGGCCACACATTCATAATGCTCAGGGCTAGCACTGTGGGCAGCATACAGTCAGTCCCACGTGCTTAGCAGGTTCTTAGGTAAATGTGTCATTCGAAGGTAAACCATTCGCCCCACTGGACAGTGGGCCTCATCCACCTAACAGTCTATCCATCAGTCCAGCCAGCATCCGTCAGAAGCTCATCACTGTTCTAGGTGCAGGGAGAATAATGGTGAACCAATCAGGAAGTTTCTGTTCTCGGGCTCACAATCCGGCAGGGCAAATGCATTAGAGGAGAGCAGTATTAAACACACTGGTGGCATTAAACAGGTTATTAGAGAGTAGTAAGCCGTATGGAGAGGAGCACAGCGTTCTGGCTGTTGAGGAGGCTGTCATTTGCCACTGGCTACATTTTGTTAGAATGGTCCCTGCAACACTGGAAAACCATTTATTTTTATTTTCAGTGCTCAGAATTAACTTTTAAAATAAAGGTATATTTGTCCCTCCATAGGATTCTGAATAGTTTGCATGTTGGGAAAGAATGAGGTATGATTTAGGAGTTTATTATGTAAGAAAATTTTCTGGGAATATAGGTGTATATAAATTATGAAGGTCTATTTGATATTTCGAATACAGTAAAGGTACTATTTTTCATTATTTTCTTCTCTGTAGTTATAAACTATTTTTGAGAATTAAAAAATATATATATAATTTGGCAATTGCTTTAGTAATCTATACCCCCCATATCATTTTTAGAATAAAAATGTGTTTAAGCTTCCTTCTTCTGCCCCCAAACCAAAGCCAGTCTCCTCCCTCCCTTCTAACAAATATTTTTGACAGCATAATTGAATTCCAACAGTATTGTATAATATATAGTGGTAAGAAGGTCAACAAAAGTCATTTAAACCTATTAAAATACCTTTCAGAAACAAACTGACCAAAGATCATTTTATTCCAATGCAACTTGTTAGGAAATGCCTATCACGTGACGTTCTTTGTCCTGAGTCATGACTAATAAACAGATGACATCCCTTTTGCTGTGGGCTTTAGTACAATTCTCTTCTGCCTGTTGCTGAAAACCATACTCTTTCAAGATTCATAAAAGAACCATTCCAATTAACATAGTATACATTCTTAAGACTCCTGGGGAAATCGCAGATAACATTTTGCCACACTAACGCTACTATAAAATCCCGTGGTGCCAACACTTAGCCACAGGAGGATTCCTATCTTTCTCAAAGCAGGTAAACACCTTCTGGTGCTTGTAAGGAAATCTTCAACAGTGTGGCTGTGTTTGAGGGATTATATATACCCTTAACTTTTCTCACGGAAAGGCCTGGTTCCCCATACACCTTTCTGTGTCACGACGATGGCAGAGCCAAATGCATCATTTGTCTCTATCTACCCTGATGTTCTAAAGCATGGGATCCTCTGTCTCCTAGGCTCTCTGATCCTCCCAGCCCATGAACTGATCATCAGAGGAGATCAGGAGCTGCAGAGAATGGAGTGAACAGAAATCCTTCAGTCGCAGTTACAATGTCTGAACTTTGCAAATGGTCTTCTCCGATAGGTTTGTTATTTGAATTTTTCTTTTTTTTTTTTTTTTTTGAGAGAGACTCACTCTGTCGCCAGGCCAGAGTGCAGTGGCGTGATCTTGGCTCACTGCAACTTCTGCCTCCCGGATTCAAGTGATTCTCCTGCCTCAGCCTCCCGAGTAGCTGGGACTACAGGCACATGCGCATCACCGCAACTTCTGCCTCCCGGATTCAAGTGATTCTCCTGCCTCAGCCTCCCGGGTAGCTGGGACTACAGGCACATGCCACTATGCCCGGATAATTTTTGTATTTTCAGTAGAGGCAGAGTTTCACCATGTTGGCCAGGATGGTCTCGATCTCTTGACCTCGTGATCCACCTGCCTTGGCCTCCCAAAGTCCTGGGATTATAGGCGTGAGCCACCGCGTCTGGCCTGTTGTTTGATTTTTAAAAAGTGAAAAGAGGTTGGCACAGTGGCTCACATCTGTAATCCCAACACTTTGGGAGGCCAAGGCAGGAGGACTGCTTGAACTCAGGAGTTCAAGACCAGCTTGCGGCAATATGGCAAGGCCCTATCGCTACAAAAAATAATCATAATCAAAATTAGCCAGTGTGGTTGGGAGGATCGCTTGAGGCCAGGAGGTTGAGGCTGCAGTGAACCGTGTTTGCACTACTGCACTCCAGCCTGGGTGACAGAGCAAGACACTGTCTTAAAAAAAAAGTAAAAACTAATAGTTTATTAGGAAGGCTCCCTTTCCAGCAGAGGAGTGCTAGATGCCAGCTTCCCTAAGGGGACAAAGCAAATACTTATTCACTGCCAGGTTACTGAAGACAAAAAATTACTCACCACCACCCTGACATTAAGGCGATACTTTTCTTTCTTAACAGGAGAACTTTCTGGTCGGCAAATTCCGTTTCGTCACCCTAAGCTTGTACAACTTATGAGGAAGAGAGGCTTCTTGGGAGGAGTGGGGACTCTCTGGAATGGTCTACCTCAGGAATATCTCTTGAAAGCACATTTGCCTCTTGGAAGAAAAAACCTGGAAGTCTCTGACTTCTTTGTATTTATAGATGCTCTCTTACTTTCACTCTGCAACCTCACTCTACAGCACGCTGTGTTTCCTAAGAGTGCCCTTGAGGTGACCCAAGTCCTTAGCTTTCTTTCATATAAGACAATCCACCATGAACTCAACCGATAAATTAAAGGCTATACTTTGGTTTGAAGAGACTTTTTTTTGTTTTTAAACAATTTCAATTTAAAACAGGTTCTTTTTTTTCCAGATTGTTTTGAATGAATCAGAACATAAAAATCCTCCAGAAATATTTGCAAATTATCCAACTTAGTGGGGTGTGAGGATTAAAAGCAAAGTTATCTTTAAAAAGATGTAGAATATGTTAATCAACTACCTAATAATGTGATAATAATATATGTAATAAGATCTTTAAAATTTTATCAGCTGGGCGCTGTGGCTCATGCCTGTAATCCTAGCACTTTGGGAGGCCAAGGCGGGTGGATCATGAGGTCAGGAGTTTGAGACCAGCCTGATCAACATGGTGAAACCTTCTCTCTACTAAAAATACAAAAATTAGCCGGGCATGGTGGCACGCGCCTGTAATGCCAGCTACTCAGGAGGCCGAGGCAGGAGAATCCCTTGAACCCGGGAGGCAGAGGTTGCAGTGAGCTGAGATGGCACCACTGCACTCCAGCCTCGGCGACAGAGACTCCATCTCAAAAATAAATAAATAAATAAATAAATATTATCAGTTTAGCAAGTCAATGCTAAAAACAATACCATAAAGTTTTGATTAATCAGAAAACCTGTTTCATCTTTTTTTTTTTAATGTTGGAAGCCCTCCCTAAATGTATAGGTTATTTCAACAAAGAAAACCACCCTCTTTGTATGACCCCGCATGGCATCAGTGATCTTAGAATCACAGGATCTTAGAGCTGTAGAGATCTAAGGAGTGAATCTTATGTAACCCCTTCAGTTCTACAGACAGGCCCTGAAAATGACAGATGCCAGGAGGCGGCTCAGGGTCCTGAAGCTGAATGATCACAGAGCCAGGCATGGACAGGTAGCCTGCATCCACCCACTGCCCTTCCTACCACACCAGGTTGTCGCTCCGTTAGCTCCTTCATTACAGAAGTAGGGGGACATTTGGAAATAAATATACTGACTCCAGGACAAGAAAGATTCGTCTTGTGATAGTCTATTTCTCCTACAACCAGGACACAGTAAATTCCAGTTAGAAAAAATGTCTGATCAATTCAAATGGTAAGGTATGCCTACTTTTGCTTTAATGATCCTCTGAAATAGCTGGTCAACAGCCTACCCTTTCTAGAGGGAAAAGAACCCTCCAGATGTTCTGAACGTTTCTGTCATTTGCAAATCATCGCACAAAGGCTAAATTCACCAGGTGACTCCATACCATCTGGTGTGAGACAGATGTGCCACAGAACTACGAGTACCTTCCATGATTTAAACAAATAAACAAAAAAAAAATTCAAATGTAAAATGCTCTCTTTTTAATTACTAAATTAAGAAAGTTAAACAATTTAAAAATGTAAACTCACAAATAAATCATAACAAAAATGGAATTAAGACTTCAGAGTTGCTAGTCAGTATTAAAAACTCAATAGAAATAGGATTTTTGATTCGTTGTTGTTAAACATATGTAATTTAAGGTTGGTACAAACAGCAACTAAAAATGTAATACTTTTTTGTTTTTGTGCATCCCCATGAAATGTAGTGCATAGTTATTCCACTAGAGAACTCCTGGACATATAGAAAGTCATTCATTAGCAGTACAGGACATTTAAAACACTTATTTTACAATGGGAAATGTACAACCCCCACCCTCATTTCCCCCAGAAATTTTAGTTGCATGAGAAAGTTTAGCAGGTTGCCATGACTACAATGCTATGGGTTTTAGATCATTTAAATGTGGTTACAGGTTTATTGAATTAAAAATGTCTGAAACATTTCAGCATTCATATTTTTATACAAGAAGTTTGTGTGGTATCCATCTTCCAGTTCTCTTGGTAGTATCAGCCATTTGGTTGCTTATTTTTAAGTTTTGAGAACAAATATCGCAGTAAGTTGAAGCAAATACTGCTAACAGAACTTGTTAAATTCAGCTTGGGGGGTGGTTCCTGAAAAGAGTCAAAGTAACAACCACCTACAGGTACAGTCATGAACCAGGAAAGTGCAATCCAAATGAAAAAATTCATGCTTTGCAAAAGCCAAAAATGAGGCCACTGGTGTTTTCAGAACAACACCAGTGCTTTGATGCTGACTTGCAGTAAAATCCTCCCTCTGGGTCCCGCAGCTTGGTGGCTCAGGCCGGCCACAGTCTCCACATTAGCACCCACATTGTATATGTACAGGGACATATATATTATATATATTCATATTTATAAAGAAGAAAACAAAAACAAACACCTGTCCTGATTGGTTTTTGTTAAAACATGAAAAAAAATTTTATTGTTTTAGACAAAGAGGCCACTTTTGGAAAATAATACTTTTTTTTTTTAGTTGAATTAGGTGAAGACAGAGTTAAAATCACATAGGATTTGCATTTTTAAAAAAGGAAAGCACTAGGATTGTTGGCACTGGAGTAACTATTTACACGGAACAGAGGTTTGACCTTTTACATAACATCGATACAATGCATTTTCCAAAGTCTGAGAAATAACAAGGTTCTGTCTCGAATGCTTCACAGAGGAGGTTCGGATTTGGGGACAAGTGTCATTAATGAGGGCCATGGAAGTTCGTCAGCTTCAGAGTCACATGCAATCTGATCCTGGGCGGTTCCGCTGCTGGGGAGCAGCTGGCTACGGAATTGAAAGCTAATGGGGAGGGGTGGGGCAGCCTCTGGGACAAGGCCTCTCTCCGCAGACCCGGGCCTTACAGGTTTTCACCAGGTTGGTACTGGGGCTCTGTCGCGGTAAAGTAGTCTTCCAGGAAGCTCTGCAAGTACTCAAAAGTGGGGCGCTCTTCAGGGTCCTTTTTCCAGCAGTGGATCATGAGCTCATGCAGAGAGATGGGGCAGTCCTGCGGGCAGGGCATCCTGTAGCCTCGCTCCACCTGCTCCAGCACCTCCCGGTTGTTCATGCCTGCGAAGACAAGTGCAGTGAGAGTGGGCACCCCGGGGCTCCAGGCCCTGACCGCCGAACTTGCAGATCCCCCTTCTTCTTTTCGTCTGCATGTGGCTAAAACATGTGGAGTGCCCCCATCCCCCCAGGAGTCAAACCCTGCCATGCTACTCAGAAGTAAAGAAGGAGTGCAGAACTGAGACATGAAAAATTCAGAATGACTCTCAAAAGCCTGGTAAGTGAAGGAAGCCAGACACAACAGGCAACATACGGTATGATTTCATTCATGCGAAATGCTAGAAAAGGCGCAACTACATCTATAGAAAGCAGATCAGTGGTTGCCTGGGGGAGGGGAGGAATCCCTGCCAAGGGGCCAGAGGGAACTCCAAGTGGGATGGGAATGTTCTGTGTCAGGGTCAACGGGTCAACAAACTTTTCCTGTAAAAGGCCAGACGGTAAATATTTTTGGCTTCGCAGGTTACATATGATCCCTGTCTTCTTCTTTTTAACAACCCTTTAAAACGTACAAAACAAACACAGGTTGGGAGCCAGATCTGCCAACCCCTGTTCTATATTATGTATGGGGTGGTGTGACTGTTTATGTTTGTCAAAACTCAATAAACTGCATTCTTAAAATTGTTGAATTTTATTGTGTGTAAATTATACTTCAATTAAACTGACAAAAATATATGAATAAAGCAGACAAAAAAATCCACACAGAATGAAAGCATGCTGCCCCTTGTTTATAGCATTTATAAACTCCATTTACGAACTTCATAAATTCGTTTTCTTCATGCCTGGGCAAACTCTTAGTTCCCCACTTCCGGAGATCTGCCATCATGCCAGCGTGGCTGGGCACCGTCTGGTCCTGCGACCCCACAGTGCCCTGAGGTTTGGTGAATTTGATGGGGAGACAGACCATGTCCGGGGCCTATCTTTACTGATGACTTCAGCCAGGCCATCCATCATTTGAGGTTTTCCTGACTCTGGGAAAGCTGTTGAAACACCGGGCTGCATAGTACTAACAGAAGACAGATCGCTAACTCCTTAGAGTGCGGCCTCCTGCACACTGGCCGCCTTAACACTACAGAAACTACCATGCTTAGGGGGTGGCCAATGTCCTGACCTTTTCCCAACTGCTGCCAGCCACTATTCTCTAGTTTTGCTTCCCTTTTTCATTGTATCACCTTCTGCCAGCTCCCTGTCAAGCTGTGCTATGCTTTGGTTGCTTCCTGGCCGGTGAGGCTGTCATCTGGAATCCTCCCCAATATCTGACCCGGTTAATTTGCAGGAGCAAGAACCCGATGTCAAGCCATATAGAAACCAAGATTTCTTCCCCTATTTCCCAGGGATACAGCCAGCAGGAGCACACACCATATGCATGGAGCTCCCTTTACTTCTGGGGGAGGTGGCGACCTGTTAGCTAGAAACTTGTCAGCACAGCCAGAGGCGCTGGGCCAGAGCACAGCCTGTCCCCCTGGGCAGGGAACACTCGGACTTCGGGGTCTGTTGCCAGTCCTCTTGGTTGTGTTGCTACTTGTGGAGCTGAGTGCATCCTGGCTCCTCCTGGCTGTCAGCCACAGCCTGTCAGTCACATGTCTCTCCAGACCTTTTCAGGATGCTTTCTTATTCTCTGCCATTATCATTTCTTGAGGTAATAAAAATTCATATATTATTTCTGCTGTACTGAAGCAGGCCTTCAATGCAATTATTGTAAAATAACCTCACTCGCGTGTCAGGGCGACTCCTTATTTTAGGGAGAGAGGTTTGGTGAAGGAGTCAGGGTCCCCGCCTCTGTGCCATGCATGCCTTTACCAGTGACTTCCTCAGTTGCATGGGCGGAGGGAGAGGCAGCACTGTGGCTAATTAGCCTACATCCTCCTCCAATGGCTGAAAACGGGGGATGGGGGCGGGGAGCTGGAAGCAAGGAAGGAACTGGAGCATGCTCAGGAATGAAAGGCAGCCTTCTCCTCAGGCTCTAGACAAACGCGGACAGAGGCCAGCATTTCCTTCTCCACAATTCCACAATCCAACAAGCTCTGAACACCATCGAGTTTTTGTAACTCACTTGACTACAGAACTGATCTGAACTGACCTCATTTGGCCACAAAACCTGAACTGATTACAAGGCTATTTACTGTTTTTATTTCTTCATACATATTGCCCAGAAAGATTAGGAAGAGGTGCAATCAGGTAGCAGAACTGGCAATCTCCAAAGCATTTGCTTTGCCGCAGTCCTTGGTTTCATATTTCAGCAACGACAGACCTGCAGAAATCTCCCGTGTCTCTGTCCCTGACAGGAGTCCACAGGAACTGGAGGGGAAACAGGCAGAAGGGCCTGACAGATCCTTCTGGGGGTGGTTACAGCCCCTGAAACGTCTCCTAATGCTTGACTCTGGCTCCGAGTGCCTCCCTCCAAAATGGCAGCACAGAGTTTAATCACTCTCCTATTGCTCCACAGAGCGCATGTCAGTACATGTTTCATTTCATTAAAAAACAAACTACTCAAATGGAAAGATTTCACTTAAAAAAAAAAAAAGTTTTCATCCAATGTCTGCCAATGGAAAGTTTAATTGGCCACTGGGTCATTTTTCCAGTGCTTGGTCCAAGCCTCGGACACAGCAGACTTGGTGATGTGAACCTCAACATGTAGCATCTCCTGAGGCAGTCTGTTTCCTGAGCATTTGGACAGGGCACAGGGTATAAGCTGGCCCATGCAGGGCCCTGGCAGACCCACATGGTCAGGCTCCTTCTCGCTCTCCCCCTTTTCCTGTCTGCACCCCTCCACTCTTCCTCACTCCTCTTCTTCTCATGTTTTCTTCTGCCCAGACCTCTCAAAGCATGGGGAGTATGTGAAAATAATTCCACGCACTGGGCCAAGTGGAAACATACCAATGAGAGCTTTGCCAGGAAAGTGGGATATTTCGACAATGCACTTGGCTGACAATGACAACTGGAATGGGACTAGCTCTTTTCCAACCATCCATAAACCAGGACCTGCACGGGCTGACCTGCAGACCTGGCATCTTCACAATGTACCTCTGCAACAATAACTGTGGCAATCAAGATATGCCCACTCAGCAAGGCTTGGGCTAGTTTTTGTTTTATAAACAATAGCTAGCTAAATTGAATGGATTGTGTCAATTCAGGGTGAGTATCCCTTCTCTGAAATGCTTATGATCAGGAGTGTTTTAAATTTCAGATTTTTTAGGATTTTGAAATATTTGCATTACAGGGCTGCTCAACCAGTAAGTTGAACATTCCCTTTGCTTGTTATATCAGTGCTCAAGAAGCTCCAGATTTTGGTGCATTTTGGATTTCATATTTTTGGATTAGGGATACTCAACCTGTATTTAAAATATAGTATTCTCAGCTATATGAATTTTGAAAATCATGTTTTAAAGATTTTTTTTAAATGGCTTTTACTCTGCACACTACCAAAATGATGGGTCTATTTCATTTTTTTCTTCTTAGATGATTTCGTATTTTTGTTAGCAAGAAAACTGTCATTTCCTCTTTTTAGCCACTTTTCCCCAAGACATTGGCTTTACCTAATACCTAAGAGGTGAAGGGTAGTGAATAGGAAGGGAATAAACACGAGTTTGGGCACCAGGGCAGTTGGGAGAGTGTCTTGAGAGACATGGGGACACTAGAGAGAAGAATCCTTTTATTTTTTATTTTATTTTAGTTTTTTTGAGACGAAGCGTGGCTCTGTCATCCGGGGTGGAGTGCAGTGGTGCGATCTCGGCTCACTGCAGCCTCCACCTCCCAGGTTCAAGCAATTCTCCTGCCTCAGCCTCCTGAGTAGCTGGGACTACAGGTGCACACCACTACACCTGGCTAATTTTTTATATTTTTAGTAGAGATGGGGTTTCACTATGTTGGCCAGGCTGGTCTTGAATTCTTGGCCTCAAGTGATCCACCCGCCTCAGCCTCCCAAAGTGCTGGGATTACAGGTGTGAGCCACCATGCCCAGCCAGAAGAATCTTTTTATTGCACTTCCAACTGAGGAGGTGCACAGGAGTGCTGGGAATGTTTTTCCTTTTTCTCTCTTTTTTTTTTTTTTTGAGACAGAGTCTCACTCCATTGCCCAGGCTGGAGTGCAGTGGCACGATCTCAGCTCACTGCAACCTCCACCTCCCTGGTTCAAGCAATTCTCCTGCCTCAGCCTCCTGAGTAGCTGGGATCCTTTTTCTCCTTTCTTAACAGAAAGAAGAAGAGACAGAAACTTTATAAAACATGGTGTCTGAGCACATTTTAGGGAAACAACATCATAAACAGTTTGGCCTTCCAGGTTTCCTAGTGGGAGCTGCAAGGGAGAGCATTTTTCAACAGGAGGGGAGATCCCAGCTGGCCAGTGGTGTCTGACTGTGGGAAGAGTCACGTTCGAGCAGTATGAATGTCCCCTGGTTCTCACAGAGAGGCGGCTTGGGGCTGGGAAGCCAGCAAGCACGGAGGCCACTGCCCAATTTTGTTCCAACCCTCTCCTCCTCTGCCCTTCTGCCCTTCTAGCCCCATGGGAGCCACCAGCTCCTCCTGCTGTCTCTCTAGAATTGCTCAGGAAAACAGGTCATTGTGGTGGGTCACTTTCACAGGGTACAACTGAACAGTACTCAATCCATAAAACACCTCCAGCACTTTGGGAAGCTGAGGCAGGCAGACTGCTTGAGCTCAGGAGTTCGAGACCAGCCTGGGCAACATGTTAAAACCCTGTCTATACAGAAAGTACGAAAATTAGCCGGGCATGGTGGCATGTACCTGTGGTCCCAGCTGTTCAGGAGGCTGAGGTGGAAGGACTGCTTGAGCCCAGGAGGTTGAGGCTGCAGTGAGCTGAGATGGTGCCACTGCACTCCAGCCTGGGTGACAGAGCGAGACCTTCCTAGTTTGCTGTGTGGGGGTCTGCCTTCGAGTCCCTCTTTCCCAGAGACTCCATGGAACACCTCCTGTCAACTCAGATTTTAGGCTTTCACATCATTTCCAGTCGGTCTGCCCCAAACACTGCAACTGAGATTCTCCAGCCAAGACGACTATGCTCACTTCCTGCCATTATGATATTATCCTTTCTAAATCATTTTGCTGGCTTCCTCCAGCGAACTCAGAGGTCAAGTTTCCAACTCTCACTTTCAAACTCTGACTGTGTAGGGTTGCCAACAGTGTCTATTCTTGTGTGTGTGTTTTCTTTCCCTTTTCTTTTAAACTTCCCTATTCCACTTCTTTGAGCTGTACATGAACTCAGTAGTCTTCCCTTTTTCCTTTTAGATTCTTTGAAAAAAAATTTTTTTAAGGGACAAGGTCTTGCTCTGTCACCCAGCCTTGAGTGCAGTGGCATGATCATGGCTCACTGCAGCCTTGAACTCCTGGGCTCAAGCCATACTCCTCACACTTCAGTCTCCCAAGTAGCTAGGACTATAGGTATGCACCACCATGCCTGGCTGATTTTTATTTTTATTTTTTTGTAGAGATAGCATCTTGCTATGTTGCCCAGGCTGATCTTGAACTTCTGGCCTCAAGCGATCCTCCCTGCTTCAGCCTCCCAAAGCACTGGAATTATGGCTGTGAGCCACTATACCTGGTCTTCTTTTAGATTCTATAGGGAAGGAATAAAAATCACTTTCATTGGCAGAGCACCGAAATAGATGTCACTTCTTGACTTCTAACTTTGCATCTTTTAGCAAATGACTTGACTTCCCTTGAACTTGGCTTCTCCATTCGTTAACAAAATACCTCAACATTCATTGTGCTTTCAGCTATTTGAAAAAATGTCTTTTATGAAAGAAGAGTGTTTGTGTTTTATAGCTTTCCATTTGTGCAGCTTCCCAATATGGATCTCAGATGGGCCATATCTGTACAATCAGGGATTTTAACTGTTACCTGTCCATGTTTGCATCTGGATTTGACTATGGGTTGCAAAACCTGGGTTTTTGTGCCATGTGAATAATTAAGCACTTTAACAATGGGAATTATGTTTAGATTATCAGATATCCAAATTCCTTTTGATAACTGAGCTTTCCGTTCAAAGGGAATCACACAACGTTGTGCATAAGGCCCAGGGTCTGAGGCTCCCCTTGCTTCTGTGCATAAAAGGCCCGGTGTTGACACGTCTGTTGAGCAGTGCTGTGCTGGCACTGGGAAGGAGGAGGGGTGTTAATGGTGCTTGCTCAGCATGAGCCTGCGCCATCGCATGTGCTTGTATTAACAGATTCTCATGTGTCCTTGCTATCGTACTGGTTAATAACCGTGACACTGAGTTAGGTTTTAGTATAGGATCATTGTGAAAATTCTGGGCAGAGAGATGCTGATGGAAGAGTGTGGATGAGAATAAAGAACTTATTTTGAGAAGGTACAATAATGACTTGTTTTGTTTCTCTTTCCCCATCTTGCCAGATAACCTCAGGACAGCTGTTTTTATTCAGCCCATTGTATTAATAAACACAGAAAGACAGCTACTGATGTAACCGAATACACAGGTATTTCTGTATTTGAAGCTGATAATATAGTATCACAGAGAACTCCTTTGTCCCGGAAAAAAAAAAAAAAAAAAGGAGTGAAAAAGAGAGGCAGGGTGCCCATGAGGAAGGCCCTGGAACTGCACCCCTGAGAACAAGGAGCACATGGGGCTGGAACACAGGACTGGGGGCCGAAAGTCCCTCTCTGGCCGCCCTCTTCACACGCATTCTCCCCTGGTCTCCCTCCTCCTCTCACTAGACATGCTGGCCAAGAGAAATCTTGTAGGAGGAGGTGACAGCATGACCTCTGGGCATTCCAGGCAGGGTTCCCTCTCTGAGGGGACATCATGAGCTGCAGGAAAAACCCCAGGGACTGTGGACGAGCCAGGGAGAGACACGCACCCTCGGCTAAGATGAGAGCTTTCATTCGGCTTCCCAGTCTCCTCCTGGTTGGAGAGTCCTAACCCTTTCTTCTCCCATGAAAAACCTGCTCCTGTTGTTATGTTGAACACAAAGAAAAATGTATCTAAGGTTCAGCGCTCTAAGGCAGAGGGAGGACCAGAGTGGCACTTGGAATCCTTTAAGGAAAAAGCCACCAGTTTCATTAACTTCCCTTATTTCTTCAGGTCATTATCAAGCAACTAGATGTATTCAAGAAAGTCACCTGTTGAATGATTTGAAAGTGCTTCCAATGAATGAGTAAGTGTGGTTTGCTTAAGAAAGTGATCCTGGCTGGGCGTGGCGGCTCACACCTGTAATCCCAGCACTTCGGGAGGCCAAGGAGAGTGGATCACCTGAGGTCAGGAGTTTGAGACCAGCCCGGCCAACATGGCGAAACCCTGGCTCTACTAAAAATGCAAAAATTAGCCGGGCATGGTGGCGGGTGCCTGTAATCCCAGCTTTCTGGGAGGCTGAGGCAGGAGAATCGCTTGAACCCAGGAGGCAGAGGTTGCAGTGAACCGAGATCATGCCACTGCACTCCCATCTGGGTAACAGAGCAAGATTCCATCCATCTCAAAAAGAAAAAAAAAAAAAGTGTTCCTGTTCTACCAGGTCCTGCCAAATCCACAAAACAGGTGTTCAGTTAAGAGCCAGGGCATAGAACGGCCAGGACACTCTGCCTAGAATAGTGTTGGAACATGATGTTTGAAATGATCACAGGGTCAACTTTCCAGAAGAACTTTGAGGACAGAGGATACCTTGTGGCTAGGAAAATATATATCTATGTGTGAAGATGATGGAATGCAGTTAAAAGGCTTTGCAGGCTATGGGCTAAATTTAAAAACCTTGTTTCAAAAACCTCATAGGTGAGTTCTTTTTTTTCTGTTTCATTCACTCATTGATTTGCTTATACTTACCGAGAGTCTACTATGGGGTGGACCCTGTGCTGGGCCTTGGGAATCCATCAAAGGGACTCCCTTCTCTGAAGCTGCTGAGAAATACAGACACACAAACAGGGGGCCCAACAGAAATATGCTAGGTGTCATGGAGGCAAGCAGAAGGAGCGCCCCATTTGGTCTGGACATGGGGAAGGCTTTCCAAAGCAGATGATGTTCAGTTGGGCTTTGAAGGGTTCTCAGGCAGACAGGGGAGCCACAAAGAGAGACTTGCATGTTCAAGAGAGATCTCTTGATGTGTCTTGGGTAACGTGTGAAGGATGGAAGAGAGCAAGAGAGAAATCATGTCACTCTCCCACTCAAATCCCCTCACTTCCCAAGTCACTAAGAGTAAAAGCAAAAGTTCCAACCATGAGCTAGAAAGGCCTTATCTGATTTGCCCCTGGGGCCTCTGGGACCTCCTGCTCCCTCTGCTCCAGCCATGCTGGCCTCCTTTGATTCTGGAGGGTCTCTGCACTCTCCCTTCCCCTGATGGAAGGCTGTGCTCCCAGATACCCACCTGGCTGGATTCTTGCTTCCTTCAGGTCTTTACTCACCAGTGAGGTGCTCCTTTGCCACTCTCCCCTCTCTCCCCTTCCCTGTTTTATTTTTCTCCCTAGCTGTTACTAGCAGCAAACATTCAATATATTTTGCTTATTTATCTTTGTTTATTGTTTGTCTCCTCAAAGAAGAATGGAAGTCTATGAGGGCAGCAGCATTTGTCGGTTGCTTCACTGCTGTATTCTTGGTGCTTGCAACAGTACCTGGCATATAGTAGGTGCACAATAAATATTTGTGGAATGACTGCAGAAAAAGAGTTATGAAGAACTATGTAGAATTATGGTTTCTAGGATTTATCTGGAAGGCAAAGGGAAGCCGTGGACGTTTTTTAACTAGCAGGGTGAGATAACCAGGTCTGTGTTTTCTAGGATACTAACTCTGTTGGCAACAATGATAGAATGGTGGGTGGGTGGGTGGTGGGGAGGCGGGGAGAAACTGGAAGCTGAGGGGAAAAGAAGGGTTTGAGAAAGGTTTTAAAGGTGAAACGACAGGTAAAAATGCATAACTCTGATTTTATGCATCAACCCCAGAAAACTGCTTTTACTTAAGTGTTTTTATTTCTCACATACAACAATCCATCAGTATGAAATCAGTTCTAATCTTGAGGTAAAGAATGCTTCTGAACCCTTGCTTGCAGAAAAGCAAGCTATACTGCAATGCAGAGAATGCATTCAGCTCAGGCTGCCAGCAGGGAACTGATGGAGCTCTTCTTTGGAACTGCATCCATACTTGTTACACATCTCGAAAGCGACCTTCCTCATCTGGTAAGGTGATGTAACTTTTCTCTATCACCCCCCCGTTAATCTCAGCATCGTATTTCAGTATTTTTTTCCCTTCGGCTTCCAGGTTCTCATTCAGTTTGAGATTGTCATCTTCCCTTCCTTTTTGTCCACTCCTCTTACACAACTTGCCAATGTTCTATCATTTCCGCCTCCCTTTGCCCTTTATTTGGTCACACCTCACATACTCCACTCTAAGTTCCTTCTGGGATTGTCACTTCTGGACCTTCTTTCACACTGGGAAAAGATGCCTGGAAAGCTTTTATAAAACCAATTTATATGTCACCCCCTCCTCCCGCACCTCCATCTTCACCTACCAGCCAAAGGAGCTTTCTTACGTGTCAAGGAAACAGCAGGCTATTCTCAGGTATGGAAGACTCAGAAAAATGTACCACCATCTACTGTTCTCCAAAAAAGAATTACTTCAAAATATACTCTAGCCAACTGAGACATGAGACATGACTACATCAAAATGCAGAATGGAAATCATGATGGACCGGGACTGGGAGACTGTCCTGAGGTACCAGCAACAGGCACAAAGACGCAACGTGGGAAGCTGAGAAGGACCCCTTGGCGCACACTGACTGACTTGCCACACCAACAAAT
This sequence comes from Symphalangus syndactylus, assembly GCF_028878055.3. NCBI lineage: Eukaryota > Metazoa > Chordata > Mammalia > Primates > Hylobatidae > Symphalangus > Symphalangus syndactylus. Next base: position 89,541,771 of record NC_072424.2, read on the forward strand.
AGCAAGAATGCAGACAGGAAGGTCCTTCTTTGCTTTCACAGTGACGTCTGAAGGAAGCTTCATGAAATCTCTTGTTCCTTAGGAATTATTATCCTTCGTTAGGGTAATCATCCTATAATTGGAATCCCTCTGTAAAAGCTTCCCATTCAAGAAGAGTTTTCTGTTGGATTCACAAACCCAATTAAATAGGATTATAGCTATGTTAAAAAGCAAAACCCAGAAAGAACCCATGGCTAGGAACAGGCCTGGGAACAATTTTTTGTGGCTTTCTTTGAATGAGGACCAGCTCACAATACCCCCAATGAGGACACAGTTCCCTGGTTGCCACTGCCAACCAGCGAGGCCCCAACACAGGCTCTCGGCCACCTTTCCAGTCACATCTCCAGGTGTGCCCCTGCACATGGCATCTTCTCAGATTCATCCTGTGGTCCCTGGAACTGTCCTCCCAGGCCTACATGCCTTCCCACGTGCCAGACCTTGGGATGCTCTTCCCACCTTCTGGGCTTGAGGAAACCCTACTTGGCTTCCAAGGTCTGGCTTACTTGCCTTCCTTACACAGCCCCCTCTCTCCAGCACTCCTCCATAGCTAGAGGCAGTTATCACAGCCCACTGCAGACCAGCACTTGCTCACAGCTCTCTCTGCAGAAGCCGCTGGAGTTAGTTCTCACTTCAAACTCGTCTGCCATCCTCACAGGACTCGGCATGAAGAGTCCCTCTCAGGACCTGCTGTGTGTGGATACCTGGATCAGGTGTCCCTGACCCCATTATCAGAATGAAGATCTGGGCCCCACAGTAGGTAAAGCCAAGTAATCCATCCCTTCAGGATGACTCCCTCTAATAATAAACAAGGAATAAAGAAGGCTGGTTTCTGCCTGGATTTGATGCATATTTTATCTATCTGACTGTAATGTCCACGAACATAGGGACTAAATTTATTTACTTGCCCACTGCGCTAACAATGCCTAGCCTGAGGCAGGTACTAATCAAGGCTTGTTGAGAGTATGAGGGTCTTATTTGCACTATCTCCCCGATAGAGGAAAATGCCTGGCACAGTTCACAGTGACTGAAGCTACGCTGAATGAATGAATCCTGGTCTAAGTGGTAAAATGAGGCCATCTTCTTTATGCTAAAACCAAACCTGACAAAAGACTCCCTCAGAAACGCGCACCTGCCTTCCTTCTCCGAGGCCCCCACCTCCACCCCTTTGTCTTGGTTTCTGTGTGAGACCCTGAGAAACAAAAAGCTGCTTTGTATTACTAGAAGGGAATGCTTCACAGAAGCGCAAAACAACATTAACCTTTTCTCCCCAACTGCATTTAACACACAGGGTGATTATAAACCTGGGGGGATCAGGAAGAAATCAGTTCAAAATTCAGACAATAAATAAATAAGAGATGCCTTCACATCTTCGCCCTCCCGAGACCCGCACATTTCCCCCCTTGAGAAGCGATTCAGAAACACCCACGCTGTGCTCCATCCCCCAGGGCGGCCCTTTCTTCTGTGCTGGTTGGCGATTCCCGGAGTGTCTGCCCGTGTGTGCATGCCGGGAGCAGCAGTCACTGCAGCATCAATAAAACTGACTTACACCCGCATCTCTAAACGCCCAGTGCTGGCACTTCAGAGACCGGGAATTTGTCAATTTTGCCTCCATGTCAACCTGGCTCTCCTAAGAGTCTCAAGGCTACACCAACCCAGAACGAGATTATCTTGATGTACCCCTCTCTGTGTTCTCTGAAGATGACCAGAAACAATCATAAAAAGGAACAAAGGGATTACAAATTAATCTGCCTTCACTGGCTCCTCTGACTGCAAAGATATGATTACAAACCCAGGATTTGCAAGAGACCTAAATTCCTCATTAATCTTCACTATCGTTTCTATCACTGTCTTTTTTTTTTTTTTTTTTCTTTAAGCTCCTTTCTTAGGCAGGGAATGAGGGGGAGCTATGTTCTTTCTTCACTCAGCAGTAACTGAAAAATATGTCCTTAACATTTCAAAAAAGCAGATCGTCCCCGTGCTATAACCACTAAAGCGTGGAGGTGAAATGGCTTGGGTGTCCTTTATGTCACCATCTGTCGACGTTAATCAATTTAAGCATGGATAACCCAAACTCGTGGTTTCTTTGGAGAGCATACATCTGATAATCCAGAAACATTCCAGAGTCTAAGAATTTCCACTTTCTTTACATTATACTTGCTTTGGTATAGCATGTTTTGACTGTTCAGCAATAGGCAGTGAGTGGGCTCTAAATTGCATTTTGCATGTGCCTCTGCTCTCTTTGGCCATCTGGAGCTGGGTCCTGCGGACAGAACAGGTCCTGGCACCTTCCTGCCAGGCTCACTCCATGGGTCAGTGCTACAGCGTAATCAAAAAGCAGTGGGGCTTTTCTCTTTCTCTTTCCCAGACATGTCTGCAAACTCCATTTGGGCAGAGGCACTGCCAGTGACATTTCTGCTCTGGGAACCACAGACACATACTCCTACTGAGAGAGGAGAGATTCTATGAACTGGAGGGGGACTGAAGCATTTAGACCAGCTGCTACTTACATTAATCCTGGCACACAGTTCATGGTGGCTGCTTGTCTACATATATGGTGGCTCCCAGTTCTGCTTTTCTCTGGCTGAATACCTGGCGGTGTTCTTCAAACTCAAGCTCAGCAGAAAGCTGAGGATGGGGCTTAGAAAGCAAAGTAGATGAAGTTTCCCCAAATGGTGTCAAAAAAGCCTCCAATCTCAGGCCCATGTCTGCGAGGCCCTGCTCTTACCTGGGTATGGCACTCTTCCTTTGGTGACCAGCTCTGTGAGTAAGATTCCAAAAGACCACACGTCAGACTTGATTGTGAACCTCCCGTACAGGGCTGCCTCGGGGGCCGTCCACTTGATGGGGAACTTTGCACCTGCAGAATGAACACCTGGTTATTCATCAGGCAGAGGGCACTGCAATGGGCATGGGGTGTGGGAGGGAAAGGCACTTGGCAAGCTGCTTTCATGACAGCAGGTTTAGAGGGGAGGACAGAAAGGAGGTGAAGCAGGAATGGGCTGGGATTGGGAAGATGTAGGGTCTGGTCTTGGCTGTGTGACCGTAAGTAATCCAGCTCAAAGCACCTTAATACCTCAATAAAGGGGGGAGGAAGCCCTGGTTTCTTGTGATTTAGGAAAATTATATATATATTTAACTTTGAAATAATGCTGTGTTTTAATAAACATACAAAGGATTTAGTCATAATGCTGCTCTCATGAGTCCTCGGGTATATAAGATAATGTGGTCTCACTGGGTACACAAAACCTGATTAAACCACTGAGCTGCTCCCAGGGTGGGGACAACTGGATACAGCCCATGTGTTCTGCTGAAATGGGTTAGATTTCCCAAAGGCCTCCCACACCCACAGCAGGGAAAGGAATCTGCCTCCAGCTCCTTCTCTCTCCACATTTGCTGTCTTTCCTCCATTCTTTCTCCCTGTAGCGGCCATCTTTACTCCTGGGATGGTTTTTTCTTCCATACTGTAAGATCACTTTCTTGCCACTTTTTCTTCTACCATCCAGCAAGAGTACTATTTAATGTTTGTTTTTTAAAGAGCAGTTTTGCCTCCATGACTGTCTTATGAGTCTCTGACTTTTCAAGACCAAGGTGCAAATTCATGTCAAACTCAGTGGAGTCTTTTTTTTCAAAAATTTATTTGATCATTGAAAGAATCCTCTCTCTAAACCAAAAGGAAGGGTGTGGTCCACCTTGCTTTCTACAAGCTTGATGTGTGTGCAGGGAATTAAAAGGGATTCAGGCCGGGTGTGGTGGCGTGAGCACCTTAGGAGGCAGAGGTGGGCGGTCATTTGAGGTCAGGAGTTCCAGACCAGCCTGGCCAACATGGTGAAACCTCGTCTCTACTAAAAATACAAAAATTAGCCAGGCATGGTGGTACGAGCCTGTAGACCCAGCTACTCAGGAGGCTGAGGCAGGAGAATCACTTGAACCCAGGAGGCAGAGGTTGCAGTGAGCCGAGATCGTGCCATTACACTCCAGCCTAGGTGACAGAGTAAGAGTCCGTCTCAGAAAAAAAATAAAATAAAATAAAATAAAAATAAATAAAATAAAATAAAATAAAAGGGATTCAGCAGCTTGTGCTCTCAAACATTCGGCTCAGCAATTATAGAGCAGTTCCAGAAATTTTACTGAACAAACTAAAGGAAAAACACAAGGAATTTTTATTACTTATGGAAACACAATTACATGCTTAAAGCATGTTCATTCTGCTTAAGGAGCTCCTGAAAATCATACAAAGGCTGACAAAATCAGAACGTTTCATAGAATATTCTATAAAAAGTCACCATGTACAAAAGTGGCAAATGATTAAAATATTTAAATTGGCACAGTTTTAATAGCCAGAGGTATGATAAATTACAGCAATTAGATTTTTGTCTTAAATACAGCATATGATAACATCTTTAGTAAATCTACCCTGGCATTTTCAGGCAATATAATTTTCCTCTCCATCTCTCATGTGTCTGTGTGAAATGAAATGAAAAAAAAAAAAAAAATCCTACTATTTCATTATGAGGCATCTCACATTAACACTGGAGCAGAAAAGTTACTCTATAGTTTCCCTTTTATGCATGGAGTTATTTTTAATTAGTTACATTTCTCAGGCATAATTATTTATATCTTTCCTTACGCGCTACATGATTCCACATAAGACCTGGTATTCTCTGAATAGTCGGTCGTTTTGTTTTTAAAGTTCCTTTCAAAGCATTCTTCTCCCACTTCCTATCCTTTAGCATTCTGTTCACGCAGCTCTGGACTCTGAGCCATTGGGATTAATGTGATAGATTTTCCTCAGTGTTGAGAGCAGACTTTGCCCTGGACCCAACCTCAGCTGGAGTTCTCTTACTTCAGAGAATTAAAGGTATACTACATTCATTCCTATTTAAACCATCTCTTGAGCCAAATGGCTTGGAAATCTCTGACCATCTCTGAAGTAAATGGAACATTTTTCTCTGCTGTGCAGAGAAATCCTGTAAATAAAATGACAACCAAAGGAGTTGTTTTTCCCCTTCTTTGAATCACTCAACATTGGTGAAGGTGTGTGTGTTGCTGAAAGTGACTATTTAAAATTTGGATACTGTCATGTTAGATTTTCCAAGGGATTTCATAATTTCACATGAAAAAAAACCAACAGCATTAGTCCGCTTTATTATTTTCTCATTTTATAATCTACAACAAGGATTATAATATATAACCTTCAAAAAATGTTAAAACAAAGGCTGCATTAATGTAAGGAATCTTTGAAAGGAACTCATTTGTAGATATGTGGTCTGACTTACTACTAGTCGGAACTTACTTAAATTTGTTTTGTATTAATTTTCTTCCCAAGGCAAGCAATATATTTATACTAAACAATGTATTTATAATGTATTTGGAGGAATAAAAAATAATGTCTTTGTCCAACTTCTCCTGCTTCTTCTCTGTCTTAAAATAGCAGCTGCTTTCGACAAAAGAAGCTTCTTTATAGATAACTCATTTTCCTTTTCAAGGAAGACAAAAGGTTAAATCAAAGCAGCAATAAGGTATTAATGATTAACTGAGGTTTCTACTGAAAAGAGCTAATCCCTGCTTCCTCTTGGACACATCTCATTACTTCTGTTTCCCCTTATCTTGGCTTCCCACCTCCTGAGGGTACAAAGCTATTGGCCCTAAAATGCAGCTCTAAATGTGGTGGAGTTAACTGGGGATTTTTGGCAGGTGTCTTTACAACTAGCCATGCAGGTTGCACAGTGTAAAACCCCAGTCTATGAAAACAGCATCCCTAAGGTTGTGTAGTACATAACCTATACAATCCCACAGGTGTCCCTGCTGCAGGGCTGCTGCAGTGAGCTCTATAAGTTAGGAGACTTCAGACACCTTGAAGGAAGGATCTCCTGGGTGTAAACGTTGCCTTTCCCTTGAAAGTAAAGTTCTGACAGGCAAAAAGTCAAAATCAAAGTGATCTTCTAAGTAGTATGGACTTACAGAACAATGGAGAAAACATCAGGAGAACTGCAATGCAGTTAACTTGGTATTGTTATGTAACTAGCTGATTCACACTTTGAAATTCTTCTGCTTGGAAGCAGGATCTAGATATGAAGACAGTTTTCTCCTCTTCGCATTTTATTTAGAGGAAACAGCAAACTATGCAGGTAATGATCATCTGTGTCACTGATATCTTGAGCTTCACTGTATCACTTACTGTACTTGTTCCATGTTTACATGAATTCAAAAAAAGAAGTGACCACTCTGTCATTTCTTACTGAATTAGCTTAACAGTTTAGGATTCTTTAGGATAAGTCAATACACAAAGGCCATAATATGTGTGCGTGTGTGTGTGTGTGGTGTGTGTACTTGGAAGCATCTTTTCCACTGAATGTTTTCCAGGTACTATTTGCAAATTTTACCAAACTCCCAAGGTAAACTCATTGCCGAAACCTCGACTTATCATGGTGAAAACTTGACAACCTGGTGTCGTCACTAGATGCCCTATGTCTAGGTGCCCATGCCCTAGAACTTCCAGGTAAGAGGATCTTTGTACCTTAGTCATTTAACTCCCGGGAACATATATAAGACCAGTTAGCCTTAGGCTGAATTATTCCTGTAATGAATACATGTGTCGATGTTTTAAATAATTTCTGATATACAGCTCAATCCTGTTTCTCTGAATTCTGTTGAGATATGAAATGAGTGGTCACAAACTCTGTGTAACATCAGGGATCTTACTCACTCCCGTGGCTCCAATGACTATCTTGACCCCAATGATGCCTGCATTTATATCAGCAGATGGGACCTCTCTCTTGAGTCCCTGACTTGCATAACCAATTTCCCTCTCAATTGTCTCTCCATGATGGAGAGACAATTGAGAGGGAAATTGGTTATGCAAGTCAGCGCCCCTCAAATTCAACATCCAAAATTTATCTTTCCCACAATTTGGCTTCTCAATCCTTGGCGACTTTGTAAACCACCCAGTTGGTGATAACAGAATCCCGAGAATCATCCTCACCTGGACACACTATTTTTCATCACTGTGCGCTTGGATCCCAGCACAGGGCCTGCCTATCGAAGGAGGTCAGTACATCTTTACTGAATGATCTCTGTGCCCTCCTGCTTTGTCCCTGCCCATGTCAGTTCCATTACATCCTGACCATTTCATGCTCTTGAATTCACTACTCTTCCTCTAGTCCTCGCTTGCTCAGCATGCCCCCCCTGGGTTTCTACAGTAGCCTTCTAATAGAATCTACATGCATAATCTGGTCCCTACCTACTTCCCCAGCTGCTTCTTATCATCCCAGATTTGTTCTCCTCTGCTCCCCTCCTCTCTCCTCTACAACCTCTCCATTGCCCTTCTTTGACTGCTTTGCAAATACCAAGCTCCTACCTGCTTCAGGGACAGGCTATTTCCTTTGTCAAAAGCCCTTAACCCATGGCTAATTCTTACTCCTCTTTTGCTCCTAGCCAAAGTGTTACTTGCACAGGGAACCTTTGCCTGATCATTAAAGACTGGGGTAGGTTTCCTACTTCTATGCTGCCAGAGCACCTTCCTCTTTGTAGTCGTCACTACTTTTTTTCAGCAAATATTGCCTAACGAAGCTGTTATTATTAAAGTGCAATGAATGCATGAATTGTCTGAAGGCTGTCTCTGTCCCAGATAAATACTGTGCTTGAGTGCTGGAGCATGACTTCCCGGATGGCCACCACATCTCCAGTACTGAGTACAGTGTCTGGTGCAGAGAAAGCACTTGATAAACAGGTGCTGAATGAATGAATGAGTAGCTGGACAGCCCACCTAGCCCTTCCCTTTTTGGCTGAATAACCACAGCTCCTTACAGAGTGTATTATCAGTTCCCTGCCCTCTGGTGAGTCCTCTACTTGTCCTTGGTGACAGCACCAGTGTCACTGTCTGGATGCCCTTTTAAGAGTCTAAGAATTACCAATTGAAATGGAAAAGCAACAGCCACACACTAATGAAACTTAAAACACCTGGAGAACCCTGCATTTTCACTGCCAAAGGAAGTGTGTTCAGATCCCCTTTGGGTCGGAGTGAATGTATCCGAGTGGGGGAGACCCATACTTTGTTCTCTGAGGACAAGGGGGCCCAGTTCACTGGGGCTGCAGCTGGGGATGGGGGTGGTTAGTTACAACAGCAGAAAGACAAGGTGGCAAGGGGCCTTGGGAGAGTTCACAGTGAAACAAAGTGGAAAATCCTTAATAGACTGGATTAAGAATAAATTCTTAATAGACTAGGACGAATGCAAGTGACTAGATATCAACCATTTCGACCTCACCGAGCCCTGGTCTTCCTCGTTTAACATAAAGTTAATAATCATCCATGCAGGAGAGGGCTGTGGATTTATTCAGTTATCAAAGTTTGTCCACAGAAATAACAACACAAACACCCACCACTGCTGGGCTGGCTTGTTCTTTCTTCCTACCACAAGTATTTCTGGAGTATTCCCCAGTGCCCGGCACTGCACTTGGTGCCAGGAGGACAAAAGTGAACACAGTCTCTGGCAGTCATGGAGCTGGAAGCTTAGTTTGAGGGAGATAAAATAAATGAATGGCTATTATGTATGTCAACTACAATAAAGTGCTATGAAGAATAATAAGATGGGGTACAAGGACAGATCTTGTGGGACTCTGTAACCTGCACTAGGATTTTGGATTCCATCCTAAGCACAACAGAAAGTCACTGGGCTGTGAGCAGAAGTGCGATGACTTCCCACATCGTTCTTTCCCCTTGTCTTTTAAAACATGGAAGATAACACATCATTACCTTGAGAATGATTTATGATGAGACAGAATGGGAAAAGTGTTTTGACTTTTCGAAACTCTTCAAAAGCATCGTGACGTTTCAAGGCCCATGGGTGTCTATTAGCAATTAGCAATTGGGTAGATGATGCTTCCATTGTCACTTCTGTTATGTTTACTTAATGAGTGGCTCTGGGTACATTTGTACTATTTTAGCACACTTCTCACATGTGAATAATACCAATAATCTCGGTAACAAGGCAGTAAAACTTAGCATACTCCAACCTGCAAAGCTCAAACATTTCTATGAGAAACGCGTGAATTATTTTTCTGAGTTTATTCTTCCCCATGTTCGTCCTTTCTTTCCAAGCATTTTGTGTGTCTCCCCCGTGGGCTCTTCTTGCTTGGGCTTACTCAAGCAAGCTTCTTGCCTCTCCTAAGTAGCTAGGACGCTACGTGTGAACCACCATGCCTGGCTAATTTTTAATTTAATTTTTTTTTTGAGACAGTCTTGCTCTGTTGCCCAGGCTGGAGTGCAGTGGTGCGATCTTGACTTACTGCAACCTCCACCTCATGGGTACAAGCAATTCTCCTGTCTCAGCCTCCTGAGTAGCTGGAACTATTGGTGCACACCACCACGCCTGGCTAATTTTTGTATTTTTAGTAGACACGGGGTTTCACCATACTGGTCAGGCTGCTCCTGAACTCCTGACCTCAGGTGATCCACCTGCCTCGGCCTCCCAAAGTGCTGGAATTACAGGCGTGAGCCACTGCGCCTAGTTTAATTTTATGTTTTGTAGAGATGGGATCTTGCTATGTTGCCCAGGCTAGTCTCAAATTCCTGGGCTCAAGTGGTTCTCCTGCCTTGGTCTCCCAAAGTGCTGGGACTACAGAGGTGAGCCACCGTGCCTGACCTAACTTGGTTCTTGCTATCCCAAACACAGTTAATCTAGTTCAGTTTGCTTTACTATAACCTGTGTCCTGCACTTAGCATGCTCACACTTGTGTCTTTTACGTTGGCTTTGGAAATGCTCTCTTTCCCTTCACCTGCTTAGCTAAAGCCTACTCAGCTCCAGTCCCACCTCCTTCATGAAGTCATCTGTGATTACTCCAGCCTTCACTAATCTCTCCAATGCACCTAGCGCCAGTGCTAGAAACAACAGTTTAATGCTTGATAATAGCAGCTACTACAATAGCTAAACACACACTGAGCGCTTGCTAAGAGTCAAGCGTGCAAAACACTGTGCACACGAGGTGGATGCCAGGAATAGTCTTGTTCTACAGATGAGAAAATGGAACACAGAGAGGAAAGCAATGTGCCAAACAAAGGACATGTGTAGATGGCAGAACTGGGATTTGAACCGAAGGCGCCAGAGCCTGACTGCATAAACACTATACACTGTTCCACTGTGTCCATGTCTCCTCTGTGTCCTTTTACTAGTTCTTTCGTAAGTTATTTAAAAAATCTCCTTAAATAGAATGCAAATCCTTTGAGGCTGGAGACACATATTTCTTCATAGCAACTTGCCTAAGGCTGGTTAAACAGCAATAAATGCTCTAACTAGCTAAAGGGTCCAGCCAGGCAGTAAGTTATCTGACACCCTGACGGTCAAAGTAATTCTCTTCCTTTACACAGACTTAATCAAACTAAACACAAAGAGCATCAATACAGTGGTGTAATAAACTAATAATTTTCTTCACTCTTAAAAGTTATAGGAATAAAATCTTCCTTTCACACGACAGCACAGCCTGACTGATGCTCTCGGTTTTTCAGTGCCAACAGGATGACTGCCCAAAGTCATTATGTCAGGATGGCCCATCCCAAGCCCCAGGCTACATTCCAGTTAATGAAGTCCCTTTATCCCTAGTGGCCAGGTAATCTGTTTTTCACTTCTGCCTGAAATAGAAAAAGCTTACTTGACTCAGTTACTTCCTGTTCTTTATGTGTTTTCATACATTAAGATGATGGCACAGGCATTTCAAATGCTCCAATGAAGACAGCAGATACTTTTGCTGCCAAATCACCTCCTGCAGTAAGAGTACATAAGCCGGCCAGGAAATGAGGAGTGGATGCTCTTCAGTGACAATGCAAAGTGGTCCGATTGTGGGCTGAGCTGGGATTGAGTGGTCACTTGTAGAAGGACCAGTATGATCATTTAGGAAAGGAGCTTCCGAGTCAGGCAACCCTGTGCTTGCACACTGGATTTGCTGGTTGATCATTTAAAATGTCCCTAAGTCTCAGTTTCCTTGTCTGTAAACTGGGGATGATAACCTCCTAAGGTTGTGGTGAGAAGAATAGTTGATGTAAAAGGCTCAGCACAGTGTCTGGCACCTGGTAATAGCTAAATAAATGCCAGCTGTTATTTTATTCAGATAGTAAAGGCCTCAAGTCACTGAGTCGCACTGGCAAATGCCATCAGCAATGCCAAAGCTCTCCAAACATCAGAAGAGGAAAAGAAGATGAAAAAACCCTCCTCATCAAAACACTCATCAACCAATCACTGAGAATCTTCTGAGCATCCATGATGTCCCCAGCACCCTGTGAGGTGCTCCTGGGAAAACCAAGCACAGGTTGCCTCCGCTCTTGGGGTTTCTAGGCAGCCAGGGAGACAGAGCTCACAGGCAAACCCAACAGAGAACTAAATGGTGGCATTGCCTTTAGGAAGAAGAGGGCTCAGCAGAGAGAGGAAAAGAGAACATGAACAGGAGATGAAGGCTTCAGGGAGAGGTAGCCGCATTGGAATGATGCAGCATGACCCATGGCTCTCCCTGCGGCGGGGAGGGTCAGGGCAGGGGCCAGGACAGGCCTGGGTGGGCCCAGCTCACATCACCGGAGAGCTGAACTGCCAAGTCTCTTTTTTATTTTTCCTGGTGACCAGGCCAATTCCATAGTCTCAGAGAATATCCCCTCTGGCTAAAAAACTAGGCCAAGGTGGAGAAGGTGAAGTCAGTATTGAATAAAAGAAGCCAAATCCTTCCTACTGAGAATCTGAGCTGTGCCCTAATAGCATTTTCAAGGAGGAAACCCACTAGCTTCAACAATAGACACTGTTTTTCTGAACCAAAGAGCCATCCAGAGCCCTTTTTAATTATAAAGCCACTAACTCTGCAAATTATTATATCCAATATTTAATAGTATGCAATAATTCAACTTGAAAGTTACTCTGGGTAATAAAAGAAAAAAAATCACAAACAATGCCAATAACAGAAATTTGGTTTACAGGAGGGGGAAGTGACAAGGCTGTACCAGGACAGGATATCCTGTGAAAGAAGCAAAATCAAAGCTGACCTGACCTGGAACTTTGTGGTTATTTAAACAAAACAATGATTTCAAACCCAATGAAACTTGGCAAAGTAAAACTCAGAATTTTCACACTAGGCCAAGGGAATGACTTTCAGATTTCCCAAATGCTTCTGAAGTAATACAACTGGGTGTTTTCCAATTATCCCTGGTGACGCATTCTGTTGAAACTTCTACTTCAAGTTCATAAAGTTTTAGCATCATGTTTTCTTAAAAAAATAAATGAAAAGTAAATGTTACAATGGGTTAAGATTATATTCCATCTGAAATTTCATAATGTTGAGCAAGAAGTTTGAGAAGGAGGGAGGTTGGGAGGAAGGAGGAATGCTGTCCCACCGGGGATGCGAGTGGAGAAGGGACAAGTTAGGCCAAGGAGGGCAAGAACCAAGGAGTGGAATGTGGGCCAGAACATATTGCAAAGATAAGGTTGACTAAGTAGGCACAGATCCAAAGTCTCGTTGACTGGAATCCATGGAAGGAATATTCAGGCTGAGAGGGGTGAGCAAAGTTCCACGAGAGCCCAGAGTTCAAGACTGGACAGAGAAGAGACAGAAGGTCCATCAGAGGGTATTAAAAATCGAACCCAGGACAACTAGAGGACACAGGGGAGTAGACTCAGCTACCAGGGAGAATGCAGGGGCAAGGCTGGACTCTAGGCATTAATCCTGGGGTTTTGCAGTTGGGGAAGGATAGGCAGGATAAATTGTGGAAGGGCATTCGATCCAGACATGGAGGCTACCAGAAGGTAAACTGTGACATTCCTTCCAAATATCCCTAGAGGAGCCAGGAAGTAAAGGGAGGAAACTCTGGGCTGCTTGTCTTTCTCCATCACCCTCCTTGCAACGGTGACCAATGACAAACCCAGGGTAACTCATGGGGACAACGCAAAAGTAGAGGATAACATTAATGGGTATCTCCTGAAATCACGGGTATCTGGTCCTTTTAAGAAGGAAATCTGAGAACCATCAAAGGGCCTTTCCTTGGAGTACAGACTATGTTATAGAGGCTTATTTAAGTGGTTATCTTGGGTGGGATTGAAGAAAAAAGGAGCCCTGCTTGCTGTTCTAGAATACTGAGGCTCTGAATAATTCCAATTATCCTTCCAGTTTTCCAAGAGCCAGAAAGGAGGCAAAATCAGAATAAAAATTCTGTAACCTGATTACCTCTGTAAAGAGAAAACAAAACAAAACAAACAGAATAAAAATTCTGATTCACAGCTTCAACAGCATAAATGCTATGTTTGTGGACTTTCAATCCAGAACAAAAGACAAGGGCTTTGTAACCATCTGCACACTGCTGCCCAGGGTGGCAAGACGAACTCACCTGAGTGATCAACGGATGTGTGGGATGTAGCTCAACACAGAAATGATGCCAAGAATCCAGCCACCCCCAGAAAGGGCAGAGGGCCCGTGTCAGTCTGACTTCATGCCACATGGCGAGCTGGGCTGCATGGGCAGCACTGGGTTTGGGGATACTGTGTGGGAACAGTTGGAGGTCACAGGGTTTGATTGGGAGCTCAGAACGTATCAAAGGATAATAGGATATACAGAAGACAAACACCACTTTGGGGTGGCCTTTTCAAACCGCTCCCCTTTTCAATCTGGTACAGTGTCTGTGCCAATGGGGGAACCACCCTGGGGATGGCAGAGCAATGCCACTGAGCCCCCTCCTTTGGCTGTAAGAAATGAGGCTTCAGAACTTGGGGCAGTTTACAAACGTACTACGTGTCCGTGATTACCCAGATGATGCAAATGCAGGAGTTCCTTTTGCCAGCAAGGCAAGACAAGGAAGCCAAATGACATTTTTGATCTTTGATGGCAGTATGCAGTTCCTATTTACACACTTTAAAATCACAGAGGGTGATTTTACATCTGCTTCCTTCTTGATGATTACCAAGAAACGTGGGCTGCACAGACTGAGGACTTGCTCTTGACCATTCATAAACAACCACCGAAAGGCTCTGCCCAAAACAGCACAAAGGAGAAAGAGATGCTCACACAGAATACAAAATGGGACTGACCAGCACAGATAAAGGGGAAAGGTGTGCAAAGAAGCTGGGCTTGAGGTGACCACTGCTTACCTCCAATCCATTTGTATCCTCTGGGCAGAGTCAGAGCTGCCCGAGGGTGGGGGTGAAAGAAATTGGTCCCATCTCCGACCTGAAACAGTTTTAATCTTTAAAGACAGACTGTAGTAGGAAAGGGTGATTTAGAGTCCCTTTTCTTTTAATTTTAATCTTTGGCTTTCAACACACCCTTTCCTGGAGGAAAATGGATGCGCTCTACAATTCATCTCCATTTCCCTGCCAATTTGACCTGCTCCCCCTAACTATTAATCTGGGCCCTGAAGCTCCACAGTGGCTCAGCAGATAAACAAAGCAGTCCCTCCCAGAAATGAGGTGGAAGCTCAGAGCTTGAAGCGACAGAATACAAATGAAGGAGCTTTTCTGCTTAGTGACTGAAGTGTACCAAACTCGGATCCGGGAAGCTTGATTACAAGCAGCATGGTTCAGGCATGCGACTCAGCTCAGCGGGAAGGCCGTGTCTGACCTCGGAGGGCAGGGCATTCTGTCGGGCAAGTCCCCTGGGGTCTCTCCCTAGACAGCCCTCAGGATGATAGACTCTCAATGTGGGCTGGGGAGTCGGGGGTTGGCGTGGTCATTTTATGGCAGCACCACTGAGTTGGGAACACACTAGTCGGTGCTTAAGGCAATGGCTTGCATTTTAAAGGGTTTGCTTTTCATCAAAGGATGGTTTGCTTCTCTAGCATGGGAAGAATTAGATTAAATTCAGTAATTAAAAAGGTTTTTTTTTTTCTTCCCTTTCCCTCTCCTGATATTTGCTGTTCAGGTCACAGCACACTGTGCGGGAATGGCAATGCTGTTGTTGACAGAGAACAAGAAATTCATGTGCTGACGGGGGCAGAGGGAGGGCATCTCATGGCGAGATCAGCCTTGATCTGCCACCGGATTACAGGGGCCTCAGAAGCGGCTCATTAATAATTCTGCAGGAGCCCTTGAGCTGGCGCTCTGAGTCTAATAATCCCCAGTCGTTGTAATACAAAAGAAGGACAGGAATTGAATTCACAGTTCTGGATTGTGAAATTCAAAATTTGAACAAAATAGGGATCCACTTCTTCCTGAGTGTGTTTGTCAACCTAGCTGCCTGCTCGTTTGTGTTAAATGGCTACTGTGCTTTTTGAATCTAAAATCTGATTATATTTAATTAGTACAGGCATCTGGAATTTCTAATACACAAAGAGTTATTAAAGTAACAAATCTTTCTAAAATATGTTTTCTATGAAATAATGTGTTAATTTATACGGCAACAATTTTTTAACATGAAATAATTAACATGAAAACTGCAACAATTAGTAATTCTTCGTAGTCTAATTTATACTTGAATTTTCCTCCAGACAATAATCTATTCTATTTAAACCCTCAATACTGGGAGCATTTGAACAGACACATTTTTCTTCTTCTATTTAATACATAAGCCTAAATTTACAGCAGTCTTATACAAAGACCCGAATGTTCCTATTTTTATTTACAGCCCAAAGATCGAAAGATTATGTTTCCTTGACATTTGTTTCATTAATTTTGAACTTAAAAAACAAACCAACCAAAACCATAGAGCAACCCCAGTTCCTGTCCTTCATGAGGATTCAAATCAGGAGAAAGGATGATAGAGGCAGAGCTCCCTGATGGGAGCGATCAGGAAAACCTGAAGTGGGGTGTGTGTCAGAGAGAGAGAGAGAAACACAGCTATTGGCATCCATTGGATCAATAATATTATAGTAATATTACTATTACTACTATTGCCAGCTACCACTATCAGCTCAGTGTTGGCTTTGTGCCAACTGCTTTATGGTTATTCGCAGGGAAGCCATACAACAATTCTATGATATAGATAACTATTATTATCCCTATTTTAAGAGGAAGAAATAAAAGCTCAGAGAGGTTAAGCAACTTGCTCAAGGTCTCACAGTGAATTAGCAGCAATGCTAGGATTTATACCAAGACACTTTGATCTCATGGGTCATGCTCTTTACCAGTCCAGGCCCTGCCATCTTTGGGAGGGGACTGAGGTGCATGTGAGAAGAAGAAAAGAGGTCAAGCTAGCCAAAAACAAAAAACAAAAAACCAAAATAAAACAGAACAAAAAAACACCAAAGTGTTGTGGGGAGGAGCTGGAAGAAGTGAATAATACCAACAACTTCTACTAATTGTCTTCTTGAATTCTTACAACCACCTTAAAGGTAACCAACACCGATCCTATTTTATGATGAGAAAGGTGAGGCTCAGAGGGGCCAGAACTTATGCTCTAGGAATACGGCACCAGGATGTGAACACAGGCTTATCTAGCTCCAAAGCTCTTGTGCTTCCCATTACTCCAAAGACAATCTTGGAGTGTGCAAGGAATAGCAATGCAATAAACAACCCTTTCTGGAGGTTCCTGCAGCCACAACAGCATTTGATTCCCGGAGACAGCCATGCACATTGCTGAGAGACAGCAGGAGAGCCTGTCTCACAAGAGTGTGGGGGGGTTGGTAACGTTGGTTATTTCCATTGCTGTAAACAAATATTTATTAAATACTACTATGTGCTCTGTGTCTACAAGGGCCCGCTGCTAGTCTTTAAACTAAATCACTTCTACAGAGAAGCAGTAAGACCGACTCCACGCATACTCGGGAGAACTGCTCCAGCCGTGCTCATGCAGCGTGTGTGTGCTCATGTGTGCTCATGTTGATGTGTGTATGCACATGCCTCAGTGAAAATGCTGAGAAGGCCCATCTGATATTCAGACTTCACAAGATTAAAAACAAGAGAGGCAGCGCACAGGCAGGGATAGTTCTCAACACAGAATGCAAATATGAGAAAACAGGCAAGTTGGCCGGAGACGAGGACAGTGGATGCGTGACTCCCAGCTGTGTCCGGGGTAGAGGGGCCCTTGGAGCATGCAGGTATATCAAAATGGTGACTGCCCAGATCCATTGACTGGCCCAAGCTATAAAATAGGGAGACAGTATTTTTTTTCTTGAAAGATTGAATTTTTTCTCTATTGATTACTAATAGTGATTCTCTTTAAAAACTTTTTAGACTTTTCAAGGAAAATGTATGTCAAATACAAAAAGTTGAGGTTATAAGGATGATTTTTACATTTCACAACTCTCAAAGAACTTTTATAGATAGCCCATGTAAGTTTCACACTAATGATATGAGGTGATCGTTTTTATTATCACCATTTTACAGATGATAAAAATGAGGCTCAAAGAGCTTAAGTAACTGGCCTGCGGACACCAAGCTTGTAAGTGACAGAGCTGATTCAAAGCCAAGGACCCTAACGTCCAACCCCTGGTTCCTCAGCCTCACTAGGCTGCCTCACTAGCAGCTTAGAGGGAAGTACAATACTGGCAAATGACACACTAAGTGTGTACTCTCCTTTTTAAAAATATGTCCACAAAATCTGTTAGGCAGTAACTGCAATTGCTAACCTAGGTTTGTCCTGTAATTACCAATTCCACTGGAGAACATAGCCCAGAGAGACGAGGGCATGTGTGCATCACCACAGCAGCCTTATTTATAATGGCCCCAATTTGGAAATAACCCCAAATGTTCAGGAACAGTAGAATGGAGGCTCTGTGATATATTTGTACAGCGGAATACTACTCAGCCATGAAAAGAGCTACTGTTCCATGCAGCAATATGGAAGAATCTCACAGACATAAGAATGGGAAAGAAGCCAGACACAAGAGTAATACTATAGGATTCATGTCTGTGATGTTCATTTACAGGCAAAACTTACCAATCTATGGTGAAAAGGGGAAAAAAAGGCTATTTGTGGGGGTGGTTACTGACTGGGAGTGGGAATAAGGGGTCTTCTGGGGTGCTGGAAGTATTCTGTATCTTTATCTTTGGGGTGGACTCAGGCATATATGTACGTAAAAATTCATCAGGCTGCACACTTCAGATTTGTTCATTTTACTGTATGTGTGTTATAGCTCAATGAAGAATAAAAAGGTATCCACAAAAGGAAGTTATGCTTACACACAGCCACGTCTGTCTGAACTTATTAGGTTTAAATCAACATTAGTCGGCACTGAAAGCTCATGAAGAAAAAACTAGAGTCTGCAGAGGATTTTTCCACTGCTTCTCTCCTGCTTGTGCGATCTCTGAAGGAAGTGAGGGCTGGAGGGGCTGTGAATTTCCGGAAGCAAGGCTTGTGACATCCGCCTATGTCGGGGGTCACAGGAGATAGGTGTGGTATGGACAAGAAGATGGACAGCAGATCCTTGTGGTGCCTGTGGTGAGTTCTGGAATGATTCTGGGAAGAAGGTGCAGTGGTGGGGTAGGGAGGCGGCTGTGACCAGACCTCAGGGGAGGGCTGGAAGGCTGAGGGCCCAGCTGTGGCAGTGAGACCCAGTGAGGGCACCCCGACTCATCTCTCTGGGCTTGGAGGACCAAGACAACCATCTCAAGTCTCAACAGATCCAAACCCAAATGCATCCTCTTTCTCTGAAAGTAAGATCTTCCCAAGTACTCATTTCTGTTATTGGTAATGCCATTCTCACAATCACCTGCATTTGACTACTTGGTAATTGTCTTTGATTCTTCTCTCTTTTTCCTGAATAATGTTTGAGACTTTCCATGTATCTACAATCCATTAACTCATTTGTTTATTCCCCAAGAACTTAGTATTGTGCCAGATATACCAATAGTAACAAGCAACATTTATCACTATGTGCTGGGTACCCTGTTAAGCACTTTACATGCATTGTTTCACTTAATCTTTGCAAAAATGCATACAGCAGACAAAATGTCTTTCCATTTTACAGATGAGTAAACTGAGGTATGCAAAAGTTAAATAACTTGCCTAAGGCCCCAGATCGTCAGGTGGTAGAGCTGGATTTCAAACCCAGTTCCATCTGACTTCAACAATGCCTCACGTGTTCCTCCTCATGCTTGCTGACTGTTGTGCAGTCTTAGGCTTCTTGATATCAGTAGCTCCTAGTAAAGACCTTTCATAGATAAGGCACTCAAATAACTGATGTTGGCATTATTTAGAGACTCTGATTGGGCAGAATTTAGCAAAGTGTTTATAACTAAAGACGAACTATCTGCTGTAATTGAGTGATATGTCCAGGGAATAGAGAATAAGCAATTGCCCCAAATTTCTAGTTGCTTCTAGAGTGCTGTCAGTGGAAGACCATCCTCACAGGCTCAGGGCCTGGCCTTGACCTCCTCCCTGACACGGGCTGCTGCTCAGTCCTGGGTAGCTGGGGTGGTGGGAAGCAAGGAGCACAGGAAGGACTGTGGAACCCAGCTCCACACTCCAATTCTGCTTGTGCCCTATGCAATGCCACCTCATCTGCCCAAGGGGTGACAGATATTTCAGTGCACCCTGAGATGGGAAACTCACAACTGTTTTGAAAACAATTGTCATTCATGGTCCTAAAATATCTGTGTTTGGTGCATGTTTCCAAATGCCGCCTGCATTCCCATAATCAAGATGCAGCATGGCTGTGGCCTGTGGGTAACATAAAACCCGACTTGCAAATATTATTAGGCACGCGGACCAGCTGTCTGGAGGAGCTGATTAATTCCCGGCAGAAACTTCAGCACACAGCACACATGCCATCTGCAGAGTACACCAGCAGACACACACCAGGCCCTTTCTGCCTCATAAAGCGGCCGGGGCACGGCAGGCCCTCGGGAGGAATTTTATAAACAGCTGGGTTGTCCCAGTGCTGGAAAACGAAGGTCTCTGCAACTCCCTCACATAGGCACACTAGAAGGCGCTCCTTAAAAACAGTCCCATAAAATAAAGGGGAAAAGGGATGTATGACTAATCCTCTCCATCTTTATTTTCTTTTCTTTTCATCACTGACTTGATGAGAAGCGGTCAGCATAGTTTAGGATGGTAGATGCAACAGGGTCAGCCATATCTGGATTCAGATCCTGGCTCTGCTATTTTCCTAGCTGTGTGACTTTGTACAAGTTACTTAACCCCTCTGAGTCTATTCCTATTGTTTCCCTGCCTGATCCTCACGTTTCCCCTCAGGCCTGGCAATTAGAAGGTATTTTATAAATGGCTCTGCCACTTCCTACCCCTCTGCTGCAGGACAGCATTTCTTTTATTCTCCTTGGACATCCTGGGACCCGCCTTGCCAAGCTTCGTTTTTTCCCCCAGTTCGGTTCTCCAGTTCACTTACTTCTTACTTCTCTCTTTCTAGTGTTTGGCATGGATTTGAAGGTGTTCGGGAAAGGGAGGAAAGAAGAAAAATGTTTGAAGAAGGAAGGATGGGACCCTTGATTTTGAAATTAAGTAAGGAAATGCAGTACAAAGGCTACAAGTACAAGGTTGGCCTTTTGAAAGGGGCTCTGATGGCAGCTGGGGACGTGATGGTGGAGCTGGGCACCCGGCAGAAGGGCAATCAGGATGGCTAATGCAGAAGAACAGCTGGGGGCCAGGCTGAGGGCAGCAGCCTGATGGGAGGGGAACCAGCGAGGGAGGCCAATCACCTAGGGCCACAGCCTGAGGAGCCTCACTCCAGTGAATAAGGCGTGGACTAAACCCCCAGGCCCTATTAACAGCACCCCTGCCAGCATCCTCTGGCTCCTGGCCTGGCAACCTTTTCATTTACCCATGGTTCATGAGCGCTAACCACAAATCCTGTAGAGTTCAAAGTCCAGGAAAAGGGGAAAAACTCGACTCACACACAGAAGGGTGAGCACAGGGCTCTATTCTAGCCCTTTCCTTAATCAAATATTCATGTCTCACAACCTTCACCCACTCTTCTTCCGAGTCTGAGGAGCTGGGATCTGACAGACTTGCCTCAGGATAAAGTCCCTCATTCAGGGCAAGTCTCAGATCCACTGGCACTCAGGTCCTCTCGGCTCACCTTGCCTCAAAATCACATGCACATTCCTCTCTGGACAGCCAGTGCCAATCAAAGCTGCAGTGAGCCTTTGATTAGAGCTACAGCACGCCATCTGGCCCAGCACCGGGGGTGTATGTGTGTGTATAACGCATGGGCATGCTTGCTGTGTGGGCATTTGGCTCCAGGACAAGAACTGCCACGTGTTGGGGAAATTCAAATAGCTGAGCTGTCTGACCGACATGTAATTCAGTATTTGGACAGTATCGGTAGCAGCCAGGGTCTTAGTTTAACATTTTTCCTCATCACTTGAGACTGCTAAGAATGCTTCCATTCTCAGAGTCAAATGAAGGGAGAGGATAATTGGCATGAAATGAAAGAATCAAGAGGAGGAGCAACAGGGGCAAGAGAAGGAGAAGGAAAAAGAGAAAGAAAAGGACTTCAGAGCTGGCTATTATGAAATGCAGTAGAAAGCACCACTCTGTAATACATTCCAGTCACTGCTCGCCTTTGCCTGGGATGACTGGGCTTTGGTTAGAAACACTAACAATGAAAGTTCCCCCTTGCCCCAGTTATAAACATTATATTCTACATGAGGAGCTTATACTCGATTGCAAACCAGATACTTAATCCCACACTTTGACCTGGTGACCACTTTGTCAGTATCTGGGAAGAAAGAAAATATTCCTAAAAACTCCTTTCTAGTATCTGGTGCTCTAATAGCACCTGAAAAGCTGCCCCACTGGGATGGCTGCTGAGTTGGGATATATTTTACTTAAAGGCTAATTTCTATAAATTTTTGCAGAGGGTGGGATGGCAGGGATGATGAAAGGAGGCAGAGATTTTCGAGTAACTATGCTGTTACCATGTATAGTCTAAGTCCTCTCTCCACTCTCCCTCTCCCTGCTCTGGACCCATAAGGATTCATCGCTGAGTTCCTGTGACATCTACTTCTGGTTGGGTCTGGCAGAAGACCTGGAAGTGGGCTAAAGAGTGGGGTTGGGTGTGAATCCCCAGATCCATCCCTGCCATCTCTCTTTACTGAGGAGGCCCTCTCTGTGCAGTGGCCCATTCTGACTTCTTGTGCCCACTTCTCTGCCCCCTTGCCTTTGAGGCCTTGGTTCTGTTGCTGTTACAAGCTCCGAGACACTGCACCATGCCCTGTTGGCTTTCTGAAACCCTGCCTGTACCTTTGTAAAAAACTCATTTCTTAACTTCTCTAATTTGAACGTGCCTTCTGCTTTCTGCTGAGACATACACTGATTGAATGACAAATTAAAACTTGACGATCCCTTGGCTTTCCCCAGCCTTCTTTCCCCAAAAACAGA
This sequence comes from Symphalangus syndactylus, assembly GCF_028878055.3. Classification (NCBI taxonomy): domain Eukaryota; kingdom Metazoa; phylum Chordata; class Mammalia; order Primates; family Hylobatidae; genus Symphalangus; species Symphalangus syndactylus. The sequence goes on from NC_072424.2 coordinate 89,564,043, forward strand.
GTATCCTAGGCCTGGATGCTGTGAGGAGACCAGCATGAGCCAAGAGGACCACAGCAGCAAAAACCAATACCCACCCACCCACCAAAAACCAATATCTCATCCCTCCACTGGGCCCACAACAGTCTCCCACCTGCAGAGCTGTCAAATTCCTGCCAGATCAAGGAGTCCAAACCAAGCTGAAGAATGACATTTCAAGTATTTTCTGAAGGAAGGGAAGGGAAGGAGGAAGGAAGGGCCGTGCAGTAAGCGACTGTGCTCACAGCTGTGATCACGAGCCATTGTCATTCAAGTGCCCACCTTGTCTTGCTGTGTATTCATTGTCTTCGATCAATCGGGCCAATCCGAAGTCAGCAATCTTGCATATGAGTCCATTCCCCACTAGAATGTTTGCTGATCGCAGATCTCTATGGATATAATTCATGCGCTCGATGTAAGCCATTCCTGCAGCCACCTGTGGAAATCCAGGGAACAGGACATGTTACATACAGCACGACCCAATGTACTTACACGGCATTAAATCTATGGCACATCAAGTTACCCTGCAGTGCCTACCTGTGCTGCCATGTCCACAAGATTTGGTAATTTCAGAGCTCTTCCTTCTCCATCTTTTAAGAAATCCAGTAAACTTCCTATGAACAAAACATAAAATCATTTCAATTTACTTTGAAAGATAATTCCCAACGGAGAGCTGTATTTGGTTTTCTTATTAAAAGTAGTAAGGTAGTCAAATGGAATAATGCCATCCACATGGGGGGACAAAAAGGTTTATATAAAAAAGCAGGGTAGAACAAAGTAAAGGCATGGAGAAGTAACAGTTTTACCTTTTAAAAACAAACAGCATTAATTCCATTTCTAGGAATAACAACATATATTTGATAAGACTAGAAGAAATGGGACTCAATCTCCCTTTATGTCATAAAGAGGAACCTATGAAGAACTGCACCTCTTCAATCCCATTCCCCAATCACCCCTGCACAAAGAATTGATGTGGGGAAAATACAGCCCAGCTGAGTGGTCCAAAACTGTGGTCTTGGGACCAGCAGCTACAACAACACAAGGGAACTTGTTAGATATGCAAATTCTCAGGTCCCATCCCAGATCGAGTAAATCAGAAACTTTGAAGGTTGGGTCCAGAAACTTGGGTTTTAAGAAGGCCTACAGGTGATTCTAATAATACAAGGTAAAGTTTGAGACTCACTAGCTTAGATTATTTACATATTTTGAATCAAGAAAAGACAATCTGAAGAATACGGGTGGGGCAGATGGTCCCCCTTAACTAGATCATAGCCAGCCAAGCCTTAAATCAGACATCTGAAACAAAACATTGGAAGCTTCAGAGCCACTATTATAACACAGCCTAAGGAGGCTTAGAACTAACACCAAAGCAGGGATAATCATTTGCAGAAGCTGGAGGCTTATGATGGTCATCAGTGATATTTTATGCTTTAATCACAAAGTTATTTACAAAATAACCCTGGACACAAAGGACAAACAGTTTGCCAGAAAAAAATTCCCATTATATTTTAAAAGAAAGTACATGGAAAAGGAAAATTACACTGGTATCCTCTGATGTACAGTGTATTGCCTTTTAAGGCTGTTTCTTGTTTGGTTCATCTATTTTTCCAAAACAAAATGATCTTTGGCCTTATCCCCAACAATGCTGGTTTGATTAGAAAGAGGGGTTGTGGGGGAGAGAATGTGAGAATAAATGTGGTCTCTGAAAGCATGTAATTTCATCGTCTGACGTTTAAGAAGAGAGCTGGGAAAAAAAAAGATGTTGAAATGATGGAGATTAAACTTAGCTTAGAGACCAGTGTCTGATATTAATTGTTTAGCCCTGCAAAAAGGAAATGTAACAAAAGCTACTACATTCAAAATAACAACAAACTATCATAACGCTCCCTACCACCCCCATATTAAAAATGAATGTTTTAATTATGGAGAGGAGCTTGAATTTCTGACACACATAACATGTAAAAGGTATTTGGCATTTCACAAGGATTTGAGGCAGGGGTAAACTCAAGGTTAGTCTGTTTTAAAAAATGTTTTCATTAATGAGCGCATAACTGGTGGTTCCTAATGGGAATACTTGACCCAGGCAGAAACTAGAAAAGCAGCAAGTAGGAAGCCTCCATTTCTCTCCCCCAAACAACCCCTTAAGGCACTGTGAGCTGGAGACAGGAGAGGCGTTGCCCAACCTTTATTCATATACTCGGTGACGATGTAGATGGGCTCCTCAGACACCACTGCGTAGAGCTGGACCAGCTTGTCGTGCTTCAGCTTCTTCATGATCTGCGCCTCCTCAAGGAATGATTCGGGGGACATTGTGCCTGGTTTAAGAGTCTTTATGGCTACTTTTGTGTTTCCATTCCAGGTACCTACAAACATCCCAGAATATGAAGTCAAACCAAAGACCTTCTTTTGATGGAAAAAGAAGGTTTTGACCACCAGCTATTTGCACAAGATTAGATTTTAAATTTAAAACACTTAATACAGTTTTTGTTGAACAAAGACATTCAATTGCAAGGACTCTGTCAAGTATTTTAACAGAAAAAATGAGTTTATTTGTGGTTATGGCTAAGATGGCTATATTAAGATTTATAACTCAATAAAAATTTTTTAAATTTTGATATATTACCAATCTCTCTTTTTTTGGCTCAGTGATATGATTACACATTTATACCAAAAGCTCTGCACCAGTGTTTACAGTGATGAAAGTCCAGGGGTTGGAACAGGCCTGGTCATCTAATAGCTGTCCCTTAGGGAATACAGTGAGCATGGAAGAAATTAGATTATTTAAGTTTATGGGGTGTGCCATTTAAAAAATATGGTACCAGATGAGGATGTCTGGAAATTACCTCTAGACTTTCAGTGTCTGCAATGGACAAGTTACTTGACTGAGTCCTTGCACAGGTGTGCCAAGCATGCTGATAAGCACTGGCAAGGAGCTCACAGTCTGCTTGCCAATACTTCAACCAGGTAAGGCAAATTCCTCAGCTTTACTGATGGCTAGCCACAAGAACAATGGCTTCTATCAGGTAGGTAGACAGGTGAAATTAAACAGCAGCTGAGAGGGAACAGAAATATTTAAATTTAGCATGTTAAAAAAAAATCTAGCAAATCTGAAGGCAAGGCCTGGATTATGATTGTCCTCAGTTACCTCATCTGTAAAATACAGGAATGGAACTGGATTATCTTTTGGGTCTCTTTCAGCCTCAGCATTAAAAAAACAAAACCACACCTAGGTTCTACATGTATTCCATTATTAGGCCTATGATGCTGAAGAATAACTTTATAAAGGGGAAAAAATCTGCTAATTTATTTTCTATTTGAAAAAGAAGACTAGTTTAAATTAAGATTTTTATATTTAATATAACTGACTTTGGAATTTAAGGATTCTGTAAATTGGAGTTCTTATTATCCTGTTAAAGACATGGTTCATACAATTACAACATGCAACCTACAAAATATAAATTATGAAAAAAACAAGTAGCTTAAAGAAAAGTTCATTTAAACTTCATAAATATCTGCCCACTAAGCACTCATGGGAAATTTGACAATTTATAAGTGATCTTTGCTATTTAAGAGTCAGCACCCCAAATTTTAAATACATTAAGATCTTCCTCTGTAATACAAACTTTGTTAATTACACAGACATCCATCCCAATTCTGATGGGCATGTTGTCTTGTGTTTATTGGAAAATAAAATGTGAACAGTATATGTAATGATTTAAAGTTGATATTTGTAAAATTTGAAAATAAATTTTCTAATAGGGTCCAATTCTCTGTGATTGTGTGAGTAATTTGACTAAAATTCTCTATTATTAGAAGGTGAATGAGGAAGAAGGAGGTCATATATTTTATGATACTTGAGATTAAGTCCAGAGAGAGATGGACACAATAATGTGGATTTATTAAACTAGCTAACTCATACATATATATGTGTATGTCTGTCTATTACCTATTTATCCACCTAACATACCTACATATATCTTTGTAGCACTTATCATTTGCTGGGCTATGTTTTAAGTGCTTTAACTGTATTAACTCTTTTTTTTTTTCTTTTCTTGAGATGGAGTTTCGCTTTTGTTGCCCAGGCTGGAGTGCAATGGTGCAATCTCCGCTCACCACAACCTCCACCTGCCGGGTTCAAGCGATTCTCCTGCCTCAGCCTCCCGAATACCTGGGATTACAGGCATGCACCACCATGCCCAGCTAATTTTGTATTTTTAGTAGAGGCAGGGTTTCTCCATGTTGGTCAGGCTGGTCTCAAACTCCTGACCTCAGGTGATCTGCCCGCCTTGGCCTCCCAAAGTGCTGGGATTACAGGCGTGAGCCACTGCGACTGGCCACCTGTATTAACTCTTTTAATGCAGACCACACCTAAAGATCTATACCCACACATAGCAAAGGGTACTGATCGATACTGTTTTTAATAAGTTCTGAGGAAGGAAGATGGAGGATTCCATAAGTATTAATATTGTTTTACTGAAACATGTTTTTGAGTGGGGCCTAAATCCATGAATTGTTTCTAAGCAAAGCTGCAACTGACCCAAAAGGTCTATAAAAGAAATTACAAAGGCCCAGTGCAGCCAGCCTTATCAATGACAATCAAATAAAGGGAAGTATGTATCTCTACTGAAGATCTACTATCTGCAAGGGACTTTAAACATATTAACCCATGTAATCCTAAAAATAATCCTATAAAATAAGTAGCATTCTAGCCAGGCGTGGTGGCTCACACCTGTAATCCCAGCACTTTGGGAGGATGAGGCTGGCAGACCACCAGTTCAGGAGATCAAGACCATTCTGACCAACATGGTGAAACTCTGTCTCTTCTAAAAATACAAAAATTAGCTGGGCGTGGTGGCAGGCACCTGTAATCCCAGCTACTCGGGAGGCTGAGGCAGGAGAATCGCTCGAACCCGGGAGGCGGAGGTTGCAGTGAGCCAGTATCGCACCACTGCACTCCAGCCTAGCGACAGAGCAAGACTCCGTCTCAACAACAACAAAAAAGTATCATTCCAATTTTACAGATGAAAAAACTGAGGCTTAAAGGAGTTAAATATGCCCCTTGTTCGTGGTTAATTAGCTAGTAAGGATTCAAACCCAGGCCCATTGAGCAAAATGCCCATAGTCTTCCTTATGGCTGCCCATATACAGTATCTTACCTTCCCATTTCTTAGGAAGAGGAAACACCAGATTCACAGTGTACTGGTTTCCTGTTCTGCGGGTGCCTTAATTAACCACATGAAGCAGGAAAGATGAGCACAGCAAGGTATCAGCATATTCTGAAAATCTGGATGGCCTGTGCCCGTCTAGTTATCCAGGTTAAGTGTCTTTGTCCCAATGGCTGTGTGTGCATTTTTGTTCAAAACCATCCTTTTAATCGGCTTTGAGATGCAGCCAAAACAAAATGTGCCCTCTGCCTTACCAAGCCACACTTCAGCGAAACACCCCTGACCCAGCTTCTTCTCCAGACACAACGAACGACGTGCAACTTCCCAAGCATCTTTAGCCAATCCAGAAGTTTGTGGGGTACAACTCGATGCAATCACAGTTAAGTTAAAACACAAACCATCAGCTTTCTCTACAGGAAAGGGAATTAATAAAGAAAACACAGTCCTTATAATCCATAATTATGCATGCACTAGGAAAGATGGAAGGTGACTTGCCCGTTAGGACGACATTCAACAAATATTTGCTTTTGGAAATGAAGGGCAAGACATTTTATGGCAGCTTGGACCATTTGCTGGTTTATGAATTGAGTCATGTAATAGTACAAGTTGAGCCATTTGCCAATTTTGCCCACTTACTATCTTTTTTTAGGAATTCCAGAATGTTAAAACCAAAACTGAAATTATTATTCCCCACTATTAGTAATTCAAACTTTCTTCCCGGTCACGCAGTCTTTATTTTCACCTTCCATCTTTCATGTTTGGGATTTCCCAAACGGGGAAGCTAATAAGAGAGTAATTGAGTCTCAGCATACCCATCCATACTTCCCCAAACTGCCCATTTCCCAGTCTCTTGATCAACTGCAGGGATTCTCGAGGGATTTCCCAGACATCTTTGGTTTTGACAGACAGATCGGTAAGCCTTGGCATCCCTTTGTGACAGGGAACTACTAGGCGGCAGCAGAGACCTGCAGCTCTCTCTGATGGAGCAGGGTAGGGGCAGGAGAGGGAGAGAAGAGCAGAACACATGTAATGACAACACTCATAAGTGTAAACCCACACTAGCGGCGCACAGTGCTCCTCAAACAGTGCTACACCAGCAGACGACCACACACATCGTGGAACACTAGCAGCACACAGCGCTCCTTAAACTGCGCTACACCAGCAGACGACCACACACACGGTGGAAGATCAGACGCCACACACGGAAACATTTTCATTGGAGGTAGAATAGAGGACATTTTAAATTTAGACTACTCCATGAGCCCAGGTACGATACAGTCTATACATAGATAGACACGCAGACTGCTTTGGTTTCTGTACTCACTGAGTAAGAAAAACGTTTTCAGCTCAATGTGCTAATAACATGTTTTTGGGAATGCTGAAAATATCCTTACTAATTTCAAACAGTGGTTTTGGATTAAAGAACGTCAATATGACTGTTCTTCCCCACCTTTAGTATCTAGATTACCCAGGGAATTAGGGATCTCTCTATATGACTATACTTAAAATTATAACTTTAGTGGAGGATCCTTCTATAGAACATTAAACTGTTATAAACTAGTAAGGCTGAAGATTATAACTGGTGGGGAAAAAAAAGAAGTTACTTTTTTTAGTGATGTCTTTGGCTTTCTAACTGATTCCATTCCATCAAGTCAGATACTCCTGGGCTGCTTCTTTGATATTTTCCATTAAAAAAAAAACAACCTTTTAACAGTCTTCGATGTATAATTTAGGTGTCTGGTTTGAAAGGAGAAAGAATGGAAACTAAAATTCACTGAAATTCAAGATGTGAAAGAATGTATTCTTTATAAAAAAAAGAAGAAAGGAAAAAGTAGTTATCACTCGGAGGTTTTTTTTCTCTCTTTGTCTTCTTTCCTTCTTTCTTTCTCTTCTTTTTTAAAAAGAATATAACCTTTTAGAATCTGGCAGTGCTAAGGGGAACTTAAATGCCAAGTAAAAATCAGTCAGGCGAAAAAAGGTAACAAAGAATAAGAAATCAGGGAGTGACAAAAGCTGACAGAGCCTGCCTTGTGAGGTGGACAGACCCCCCGCTCCCTCCTGGCAGCCCCCGGACCCGGGGAAAGCAGATGTGCTGCTGGGCTGTAACTTGCTTTTTACTCCTTTCTTTTTGATGGAATCAGGCTCTGAGATGTTTAGGTAGGAAATTATTTATGTGTCAGCATTTCAAAGGCATTTTATTGTGTGAGAGAGAAAGAGGGAAGAGGGAAAGCCAATATAAAAACAAGTCTAATGTGAGATGGATTTTTTTTCCCTGAGATTAAAAAAAGTGTCTATTGTTCATATCCCCTCTTTCCTTCCAGCTTTACGATGTTATTAAGGTGCCCTTTTGAACACAGTATTTTCAAATGATCCAAACCCTGGGGATCCTGCTGATGTTTGGCTGTAATGAAATATATTTCAGCATTTGAAAAATCCTTACAACAAGGAGGCATTTTGAGTATATCACTTAAGCTCAGGGAGATATTTTGTTCCATTTCTCCCAAATGTTTCATTAGGATCCACATAAACCAAGTTAGCCAATGCCATAATCAACTAGTACTGCAAGTGCTGTTAATATTTTCTATTGTTCATTAGTGCCAGGGATCAACAGACATTTCTTATTGTCATTTTCGAAAGATTGCTTTCTCATGCCAAAAATTATACACACATATTTCAATGATTGTGCACAGAGCAATAGTAGAGGTAAATCGTATACTATTTTTGAGTCTTGTCTTTGTCCTGGAGAACAATAGAAAATCGAGAAATGGGTCACACAAAAAAACACCTCTAGGCTTAATAGGATATAGACATGTGTCTATACATGTGCACCTATAGGCACATGTGAATATGTATTATATAGTGGCATATAATACTTGCTAATCCAGGAAAGAAAGCAATCATTTTAACAATTGCACATAAAACCACAGTCTTTGATAAAATGTATAAACTGCATATCTAATAATTATGTTTTCAGAAACAACAAAATAATGGTGATATCTGGGTGTTAGGACAGAGACAGATGTACGTTTTAAAAGTTTAATTTAGCACAATAGACGTAATAGATCTAAGAGCTGTGGGTTGTGTAAGTCTAAGCCTAGTTAGGAAACAGCAGTATTAGTGGGGAACATGATAAATGACTTGCATGAGAATGAAATGTACGTGCAGCTATTCCTGCAACAGTGCTGAGCGTAAAGTGATGGTGGAAACACAATATTCCTTGTAGGAGTCCCCATGTAAGTGCCCTCCAGGAGACTGCTTCCTCACATGCAATGCGGGGGAATGGGAAAAGACAACTTCAAGTATTTTAGGATGAAGATGAAAAAACAAACAACTTTTAAAATTTAACTTATTGCTTTCTACTTGGGAAACAAAAATATTATAGAATCTTCGGACAAACATGTGGAACTAATAATAACAACAGTAGAATACTACCAATAGAACCAATTCAGCCAAGCCCCACCATTAAGGGCTGGCAAAGAAAACATACTCTATAAGTGATTTTGTACATATTAGTTTTACCCCTTTCCACTTTCCTGCTCTAGGCCTATCCACTCCCTCCAGCATCCAAATGGTTAGTAGGTAGTTAGAATTAAGGTTACCTGAGTAATGTTGTACAAGCTGCTGAAGTGTTTCAAACTGGGCCCGGGTGGTAATGTAGTATCCACCATTGTCAAGTTTGCGAATTTTATAATGTTTGACATGGTCTCCTTTCATATCATCCCAATCACGGATGGAAAGTGAATAGGCACCTGGTAAACATGGAAAGCATAAGCAGCTCCAATCATTTAGAGTATCAGCTTGCTTTTTAGGCCTCATTTTCTTGACTCTGATTAATAATTACTAAGGATGCACACACACATGTACACACACACAGCATCTCCACTTAGTAACAGGAAGAAGATGCTTCTTGATGTCCTGCAAATGTCAGAAGATATTAGCAGTAAAATGATTCTGCCCTTGAGACTGAAAGCTTCCTGGATATTTTTCTTAAACACACTGTTCAGTACCCCTTGTTGCGTAATACAGCGTAGACTCAATTCCAACACTCCTTCCCCCCAAGGGTAGAGAAGGACCACGATGCATGGCTGAGCTTGCTTCCCTTGTCTTCTCTACCCAGGGGCATACTGGCAGGTAGCGGCAGCATGTGCAAAAGAAATCTAAGGCTTGTTTCTCTAGAAGTGAGCTTCAAGCTTCTGCTTTACAACACTTTCTACAGGAACGGAAAATCTGGCGAATTAAGCTAGAGGCCACTACTCTTTTCTTCCTTGACCTGTCTCCTCTTGTGGGCTGTAATGAGTTGTTAAATAATGAAAAGTCCAACAGTTGGAGGAAGAGAAGTGAAGTCCTCAGTTATTTAAAAAACAAAAGGAAAGCAAAAACAACCTGTATGACTGGCACCTGAGGAACTAAGAGTTTCAGAAAATCAAAATTCTAAAGGACTTCTGAAAATTCTATGATCTTGTGTGCCCGGAGCAGTGAAGCTGCCCCCAGCCCGTTTCAGGAGGAAGGTCTTGATTTGGAGCCTCTGTAGTTCTTCTGGTGCTGTCTGTAGTTTTAGAGCCTGGAGGGAAGACTGAAAACAGGACTCCACTCACAAGGCAGGGAGGATATGTGCCATTTTAAAATCCTTGTACATTAGAGATAAGCCTTTCATCCCCTCTGACTAATCCACAGATTTGAATGACAAGCCAACTTCTTCAACTCGTTATCTTACCTTTGGTGGTTTCACTCTCGCGGATAAGAAAGGTACCTCTTGGGTTTCCAAAGGACAATAGCTGTCGCTCAGCATCTTTTCGGCCAAGTTTTCCAAAGTACCACCTTTAAATTAGATCAAGGAAGGAAAATACTTTGTAATAGTCATTTACAAAATGCAACAGCATAGGCTCTTTTTTTTGCCCATGAATTCCCCTCACCTCCAATTTAGTCCTTAGCCTTTCCCTGTATGTATTTTTTCCTAGCTTAATTCAGTTCCTTTTCAATCTATCCTGGATTCTATCCCTAATTCATCTCTTTCACTCTTTAAAAAAAATCAGATTTGAATTGTGGGTTGTTTTCCTTCCCTCCAGACATGACCAGAACTGGTTTGTGTTAAAACTGCCATCTATATGCAAAAAACCAGAAATCTAAGACCTTGATTTGAAATGGTAACTGCAGGAGACCCTTTCCACGCTTATCTAAAAGACTCTAGTCTGGGCACGGTGGCTTATGCCTGTAATCCCAGCACTTTGGGAGGCCAAGGCGGGTGGATCACCTGAGGTCAGGAGTTTGAGATCAGCCTGGCCAACATGGTGAAACACCAGCTCTACTAAAAATACAAAAATTAGCTTGATGTGGTGGTGGGCACCTGTAATCCCAGGTACTTGGGAGGCTGAGGCAGGAGAATCGCTTGAACCTGGGAGGCCCAGGCTGCAGTGAGCTGAGATCGTGCCATTGTACTCCAGCCTGGGTGACAGAGCAAAGCCGTGTCTCAAAAAAACAAAACAAAACAAAACAAACAAAAAAAACGCCAGGCATGGTGGCTCATGCCTGTAATCCTAGCACTTTGGGAGGCCAAGGCGGGTGGATCATGAGGTCAGGAGATGGAGACAATCCTGGCTAACACGGTGAAACCCCATCTCCACTAAAAATACAAAAAATTAGCCGGGTGTGGCGGCATGCACCTGTAATCCCAGCTACTAGGGAGGCTGAGGCAGGAGAATCGCTTGAATCTGGAAGGCAGAGGTTGCAGTGAGCCAGGATCGCGCCACTGCACTCCACTATTTTCTTGAGACAGGGTCTCACTCTGTCACCCAGGCTGGAGTGCAGTGGCATAATCATAGCTCACTGCAGCCTCGACTTTCCCAGGCTCAAGCAATCTTCCTACCTCTGCCTCCTGGGACTAAAGGTGCACATCACCACACCTGCTAACTAAAAAAAATTTTTTCGTAGAGGCTAAGAGCGGTGGCTCATGATTGTAATTCCAGCACTTTGGGAGGCTGAGGCAGGCAGATCACCTGAGGTCTGGAGTTCGAGACCACCCTGGCCAACATGGTGAAATCCCAACTCTACTGAAAATACAAAAATTAGCTGGACATGGTGGCATGTGCCTGTAATTTCAGCTATTCGGGAGGCTGGGGCATGAGAATCACTTGAACCAGGGATGTGGAGGTTGTAGTGAGCCGAGACAGGGCCACTGCACTCTAGCCTGGGGACAGAGTGAGACTGTCTCCCTATGTTGCCCAGCATGGTCTCAAACTCCTGGGCTCAAGTGATCCTCTCGCCCTGGCCTCCTAAATGCTGGGATTACAGGAGGGAGCCATCACGGCTGACCCTGTACATCTTTTCTTTGGCACAACTGTAAGGACTGGTTACTGTACACCTTTGAGATCTGTGCCCAGTCAGTAAGCATGCCCTTATAATGACTTGGTGTTGCAGATATTTCAATGTATTATCCCTGAACAAACTAATGATACTCTGTGCCACTTTAGGAGGCATCACATTAAGTCACCTCAAGACTTTTGTTATTTGCCTTATATTCTCCCCCTGCACTCTCAAGCCTTAACCAAGCCTGGCAATTAGTTACTATTTCAGCACTAGGTGCTGAATGAGCAGCAGGTGCCCCCAAAACCCAAGGGAGAATGCTGGCGCATTCAATTGGAATCTGTGTGTGGGAACCATTTTTAGAATATTTGACTGTGAAAGAATCCAGATTCTAAAATGAAATTTCAATTCATTATGCTTGAATATAGGTATTATGAATTCACTGTCAAATTCTTTTGTGAATTAAGTTTCACTGAAGAAAAGAGGCATGGCGTGTTAGCTCCTCAGTGACTTTTAGAAACACCAAAATGTGCAACAATCCTTAATCTAGCACTAGGTGGTGTAAAGACTATTACGTCAATTACTTGTGAGAAATGGCTTTCTGGGTGTGTACCAATAACCCAATTAGAATGCTGTGTAAAACAGTGGTGAAAAAGGAATTGTTAGAACAATGGATTGCAGGAAAACAATAGTATTTTAAGATAATGATAGTTAATTGCATATGTAAAACTGAAGGCATTATTTTAAAAAATAATATTCTTTAAAAACAAAATATTTAAAAAGTCGACCATTATAAACATAACTTAAATATATAGCTGACAAATTTCCAGTTAAATCAGGGTAATGCTACATTTTGGTACTTTTTATTCTGAAAGAACACAAAGATGTTTGCAAATCTTCCCTAAAATACAAATTAAATACAAATACCTTGATTCACTGATGATGAAACACAGTCACTAGGAGAAAAAAACAACTAAGAACCACTGAGTATTTGAGAGTGGGAAACAAAACAGATCCTCTTAGAGGAAATACAAAGGCATTAAAGAATAGAACAATCCAACTAGGGATTTGGTTAGGGTGTGGAGTCTAATCCCTCTTGCACTACTTAAACAAATCTATGGTGAAATTAAATATCAGAGCCAAAGGTTGGGCTTGGTGACTGACTTTTCTCAACTCCCTTTCTAGAGAGGCAAGACCCAAGGTGTCAGGAGGAGGCCAAGTTCCTGCATTTGGGAAATCATGGCTCCATCTCTCCTTCCCTCAGTTCAGAAGTCAGGGCTGGCAAAGAGCCACTGGCAGTTCTTCCCCTTGGGAGTGCCCATTAATCCTCATGGGTCAGAAGAAGGGAGAAAGGTTATCCCTTTTAGATCCCTTCAGCCTACTGAACACCTTCCTAAACTGCTACCAGTTGAATAGCTGGGCCAAATAACTGCTCGTCACTGTTTACTATCAAAGAAGCCAATTGAGGTTCCAAATCGCTGTAGTATTTCCCAAGTTGGGGGGACACACTGTATGTGACTCACTTTTCCCAGGCATAGAAGGTGTCTTTTCAGCACTCTTTTAATATTTCTGATCACACTTAGGAGAAAAATCTTAGTCTTTGGCAATTACTTGCTACTGTCTCCTCTCTCTCCCCAACAGAGGGAGTGGACTGTGGGCTTAGAAACCTGGGTTGGCAATAATATAGGCTCTAGCTAGCATTTCATATTTTTATGGCTACTTTTAATCTATGACAAGTTTTACTGGCTTTTCATTTAGGGTATTGATAGAAAGTTTTCTTTCAAAATAAGTGAGCAGGCTTCAAGAGAAACATTAAGTTAATAATAGTGCAAGTATTACACAGGGTAAAAACCGGGGCAGAAAGCCTGAAAAACTCAGCCTTAATCACTGCTGTGAATTTCTTCTCCCTCCTGCCCAATGCTGATGGCATTTTATTGTGGCAATCAACTTTTAAAATCAAGTAGTTAAGTGAAAACAAAATGAAACATACTCTTCTGCCTGGATAGAGTCAACCGGAGCCACATAATTGCTGGGAATGTAACCTGTCTCTCCAGTTGTCAAGGAGCGGGCTTCCCACCAATCTCCTTCCCTGTAAAGAAAAAAGAAAAGTAAATACGTTGACCATTTCAACAGCTTGCAGTTAGAGACTCACTGTGGTCTGAAGTGTATAACTGTCACCTAATCATCCTGCCACCTGATTTCTCCAACATATTCCTTTACTCTGAACTCCAGCATAGTCCCCCTGTGAAGGTCAGAAGGTTCCAGTTCGAGTCAGCCATGAGATGAACTCACGGTTGTCTCTTGCCTTATTTGTGAATTAAGAATGTGGGATCCTGGCCATGAGAGGTCTCTCTTGGTAGGGGGCATTTTGCTTGGTTAGTGTCCTTAACTTGGACAGAGGGAAAAGGAACCCAGCCTCAGCCTAATTAAGTAAAACATGTTGGCTGCAGATCATCTGTGAAGGGAAGCTTTTTAGGAGGTCTGAGGTCAATCCGAGCTGCAAAGTACTGCTTCCCTATTGTAAGCACCCCTCTCTTTCAAGTTCAAATCATGACACTAGAAATGTTAACATCTTAACATTGGGAGGTTAGGAGGTCTGACGAGGGATGAAGGCACGCTCTAAACACATGCCTGGCTTGCTCTCAAAAAGATGGGGAGACACCTCTCTGCAGGTAGAATGATGCTACAGTAGGATCGCCTTCCCCAGGCATTTTCAGTCTGAAGTGATTCCATCAAATGTCCAGAGTACTGGCCTGAGGCTCATGGGCAAGGGGTGAGGGTGGGTATGGCTGCGTGTGCTCGCACAGGGGAAGCACAGAAACTCCGCAAGGGAGTGAGATTTTTAGTCATGCCACTTTGTACTGCCTTAGGCTCCATGCCACAGCATGGCAGTGGTATCAACCTGGGGAGCTCTCAGAGGAGGTCAAAAGGTAGCTTGTAGCTACTCTCATCTTAAAGCCAGTGAGTACATTAAGCAGTTCAAGTTCATCTGCTTAGATTCAGCAGTGTGTACCTCTTCCCATTAACATCGGGGAGGTCATGGATGTGGCGCTGTGGCTCTGACATCCATTGAGTATCTGCAGAACCAGCCTGCAGTCAAAGACATGATTGCCCTCAAGCAAATCAGACCTCCCAGCAAATCTGATCTCCAGGGGCTCAGCACCTTCTCTTCCTCCTTTTTTGGTCCTTGGAGGCAGCAAGCGAAACTCCAGGCATTTTTTTAAAAAATCGTTCTTTTGGCTGGGTTCTGTGTCAAAGCTTTCAGCCAGGGAAAAAAAATGTGTTGGCTTTTGGCCATGGTAAAGATGCTCCCCAGACAGATTTAATCAGGTAGAGAATAACCAGCCTCCACATTAAACTCAAGCATTACTCCAGAGGCTGCTCTCTAAAGCTGGACTCTCTGAGCAAGGTGAGCAGTGAGCAACGCCTCCAGATAGGATTTAATAGAGCAACAGGACAAAGGTGACAAGCCAGCGTGTGCTGGGGGTGCTGTTGTGGGAAAGTGTTTGGTGGCATAAGTAATAGAATAGCCCACAAAAAAACCAAGGTGCCAGCAAAGGTTTTTAAAACCTTATGCTTTAATTAGTTTCCTAATCTCTCCTTTTTACCATATTACAAATCCATCAAAAGTACAGTACTCATATTCAGAAAGTCCTTTATTCATAAAAGTTAGTTCATGTCTAGATTTATTCATAATCTTAAATTTAGTTCATGTCTAGATCTTTGTTAGGACATATTTACACACACTGAAGAATATAGGTACAGTATATACGAACCCCGTGAACCCACTGCCCAACTTAAGAGCTAGATCGTTACCAACTGGGTGGGATCTGCACTGTGCTGCTCCCCTATTGTAAGCACCCCTCTCTTTGAGGTTCAAATCATGACATTAAAAATGTTAACAGTTTGTACTAGTCTCATTTCTATGCCTTCCAAAAGGAATACATACAGTTGTAAGGATATCATCTAAGAACATATGTGGAAGTTTATTTTTTTCTTTAAACACTGTATGTGTTTAAGGAAATGGCTTTGGAGACATAATCTTCACTTTAATATAGTGACAACGTTTACTGCTCTGAAGTTCCACTAGATGGAGACATTTCATCATTAAAAATAACAATACCCAGCTCTTTCCCCTCCACCCTGTCCCGCCCAGCCTGGGAAATGCTCCAAAATGGCGAGGAAAAAATTAAGTGCTTGTAGCAGAGGCTTATTGTTTTTTAATGCAAGATAACCTTCATCAAGTTAGTTCTAATTGAATTAAATTAAGAAAAAAAATGGCTAGCATCAATTTTAGGGTATCTGAGACTGTCAATGGGGGCGGGAAGCCAATACATTTTGCTGCAGGTTGGGACAAGCCCAGCCTTATTCAGGTGATCTGGCATTAATGAAGTCATTTCCAATTCAAATCTACCATTAACTATCTCATTTTGGTCTAGGCACCTAAATAGTGTAGCACAGATCAGAATGCAATTATCTGCTCATTCTGAAGTCATGAATCAGGAATTCATGATTTTCTTACTTGACCCTATTAATCTCACAAGGGTTTTCAGCTACTCATGAGAAAGATAAAATCCTTGATTTCTCTTTTTCTAGGCTTTCCAGGGTCATCTTATTCATCAAAGGAGACATAAAGTGACAAAGATTCAATGTTTATTATGTAGTAAACCTCACACATTGAGCCCACAGAGGGTGGTACAGACTCAAAATATTCATCGAAAGCCGTTGAGCAAGTGAATAAGTCATCTTTTTGATATACTAGAAGCACCAATCCACCTATAAATAGATATACTCTATATTCATGTTGATTTAGGAAAATAGGATCTCTACTATGTTATCTTTTATTTCTTGAGTTACTGTGGGTAATTAGCATTGTTAAAGCTGTATTTCTTTAAACTGTTCTTACAGTTCAGATTTCTCTTTAATTTACACTTGGTGAGATATTTTTTATTATCTTGCTCTAATTCAAATATATGATTTAAAGCCTGGTGCTGGTTTAGAATGGCTTTTAAGATTTTATAACAGCTCTCTCTGTTCCTCTGATTTAAAGACTTGCTAAAAGATTCTGTGCCCCCACCACACCCCACACCAAGAAAAGAGTCTACCCCCAAACCCCAAAGTTGCTCATAGGCTTGCGGGCCCGGGAGCCGGGAGCCCTAGAGCCTTGGAGCCAGGGAGTAGTTACTTGCCAACAGAAGTCAGCCTTGATCTGCTCAGTAGTGTAGCATTTTATGTCGGTAACAATTTTATCAAATGCTTGGGTGGGGCTCTAAACCAGGATTTCTTTTTATCACAATAGAAAAAAAAAAAAAACACACAACAAACCTGCCCTCAGCTGTAACCAATACTCCACTCTGTGTAAAACATGTATTACATTTTAAAGAGTCACTGTTCCTAGATGGTAAACGACTAGTCTTGAAATGTGAAAACAGGGAATAAAATGGGTGGACTTAAATACTTTGCAAAAGGGGTTCAAATTTAACAATGTCCTAATACATGACACTGAGCACTTACAACAGGTCAATGAAGCAACTTTGCCCCTTGCTGGGTAGCAGGAACACCGCCTCTGGGTACATATATACATGCACATCCCATGGTGTATGCTGTACTTTAACAAAGCCAGCCCTGTGGCCTCCAGCGCCACCAGGGCTCCCACCAGGGAAGGGAGTGGGAGGACACACACTAGGAGGTGTGGCAGCTGCCCTGGCAGAACAGAGCCCCATTCCTCCCTCTCCTCTGAGGACCAGAGCCAGAGGCGGGAGAGGATGGGGGAGGGGAGGAGCCGCGTGCCATCTGCTTCCGTATATTGCTTTGTTTTTCCTTCATGATTTTCTCTTCCCTGTTATTACCCTTGACTTCAGGATATTGTCTTGTTACACAAACCTTATTTTTCTTTTCTATAACCTTGAGAAAGGGAATTTTAAAATTCCACTGATATGGAATTCCATTGGCAGAAAGGAAGAACATTAAGAGGAAGAGAATCTTTGTAATATTTTCCTCTATAAGAACAGGGTTGGAGGCTCAAAGGCCTCTGTAAACATCAAAGGCCGTGCATGGAAGTCACAAAATAGAGGTTGAGACGGATTGGATTCTCCTTGCGTGTTTCTCTAAAATTTCAATTTGGTGACACTGCAGATCCTTTCCAGATTAACAAAGGAAGAAGCCATGGGATTGACATTGGCAGGGACTGACTTTCCAATGCCCTCCAGCCTAATGCACAGATGCACGTGCAGTGTGGACAAAGCCTCCTGAGAGCTGGGTCTGCGCTCCTACTATTCCTTGGTTCTTGCAATTGAAAGTTTACAAATAGTCTTGAAATTTCTAATCAACCTTGGCATGTAGGGGAGGCTAAGGGGCAGGGGATTTCAGAATTCAAAGTTAATGGACTCCAACAAGCAGCAAAATAACAGCAAGGAGGTATACCCAGAGAGATCAAAGCCCAATCCCCTCCTCCCTAGCCCCAGCCAACTCTCCAAACCTTCCTGTCACTTGAAGGGTCCCATCTGGGCCTTTCCTAGATCAAACCTGACACTGTTCTCAGGATGCCTCCCTGCATCTCGCCCTGGGCTCTGCCACCTGCCAGTTCTGAGCTCTGGGGCAGTTTCCTAATCTGGGCCTCTGGCTCCTCAGATGTCAAACGATGACATCGATGCATACCTCAGACAGTTGTGGAAGAATGCATGAGAATGTTTGTAACTTAGCTCATGGCTGGTACATCAGGAGCCTTCAATGAATGGTAGCTGTTTATTATTTTTTAAAAACTTCCTGTGGCTACAGGAGGAGGACTCCCGGGGGCCGGTAACACTCTTCTTGACCTGGCTGGTGGCTGCACAGGCATGTTCAGCTTGTGAAAATTCAGCAAACTGTATACTTTTTGAAAATTGTAAAATATAGGCAACATAAAATTTATCATTTTAATCATTTTTAAGTGTACAGTTGAGTGGCAGTAAGTACGTTCACACTGTTGTGCAACATCACTGTGTACACGTTTGATACGTGCACTTTTCTGCATGTGTTCCAACAAAAAGTTAAAAAAACACCACCCCACACCTTTGTTAATGATGACAATCCTAATATATGTTTGAAAACCCTGTGGCTGTGTAGACTGTGCCTTCTGATGTCTCGAAGAGAGTCATCGGCCCTTTATGGTGGTATTCAGTTCTTGCTGTTGAAAGGCGGCATATTCTCACTGCATGGTTTTGTGAGCCGGGGGCATTCCAGGGAAGGGTGGGCTTTCCAAGGAGGCAGTTTTCAGGCCTGAAGGAGGTCCCTGTGGCAATCAGAACTCCTCTTTCCTGGGATGTGCAGTGTTACCAAGGCTGCCTCTTACTCCCTCTGGCATATCCTTCTGGGAAAGCTGAGGAGCCCGGCTCCAAGTCCTTCTGCCAACATGGAATCTGGTTTGCTCAGAGAGCAGAGGAGAAGCAACCAGACTTGGTGGCATAGAAGAACTTCCTGGTGTGCCCCTCAGCCCCTGGGTAGCATTCTTTCCCAACCACTGGGAGCACTCACAGGGATGCTGGAGATGCCTGGCATGCTGATGTGGAACCCCACACCCCACACACTTTCTTCAGAGCCTAGATTTTTTCTGAAGGGCCTCATCCACGCACACTGCCTCAGTCTAATAGACGCAGTATTTATAAACCACAAGAAAATCTGACCTGTGTTTACTCTTCTTACGGAGGTACTGAATGTAGGATTTGAAAAGTGAGTGATCCTCACTCTTGAAATCTCCCCACTGCCTGTTTAACTGTTGTTCCTCCTGGCCAACGTTAAACAACCATGCAGCATAGTCATTCATGAGTGAGTGAAATCACTTCTCCTTCTAGCTCCAAAAGATTCCAGTCACTCCCAAATTTTCATTACAGGGAAACGCCTCCATAGGCTTCACCAATGAAATGTTTAGCAGTTTATAAAACAAAGAACTTGTTGCAAGCCTCAAGTGATGACTTTAGTTAGTGTAACATCTGAAATGTGAAGAAAATCTCAAGGCAGAGAGCATGAAACGTGGGTAGCCAAGGCTTGTGCCAATCACTTGAAACTGTCGGTTTGTAGAAACACTCAGGACTGTGGAGAGCGATGCTGGTGATTTTACAATCTTTAAACCTAAACCAAAACCAATAAACATGGACTGTGCTAGTATTTTTGGTACTCTCCGAAAATCTCCTTGGACACACAGTGCCATAAAATACTGCAATGTGTCACTGACTCTTCTTTTTCTCAAAGTACATTGTTGTAAACTAGTGAATTTAGCAAATGTTCTTTTAGCATTTCAGACATCTGAAGAGGTGCAGACCAGAAATGCAAGACCCCTTCCCAACCTGAAAGGTATACATGCTTCTCCTCCCTCTCCAAACTTACGAGCTGTTCAATATTTGAAATTTTTCTCCTTTGTGAAAACTCAGGTCATCTTCTGTCCGTGCTTCATAGTCATAAAGGGCCACAAACAGTGTCACTCCTGCCGAAACGAAATTCACAAGAAGGGAGATTATTACACAAGGGGAAATTAATTCCAAGAAATTAAATCTTCACTAAAATCTCATTCTCACAATCTACATCTAGCCAGCACTAATAACGTGATGAAGTGTTGTAATTAATGTGTAAAAACCACAGTCACAGGGCTGTGTTTACGCCTTGGTCTTTGTAGGAGAAGCCTTACTGGATCTGATAGAAACCTAGAGCTGAAGGGCTTCTTTCTGTAACAGCTTTTAATGAGGGCTGAGGAGCAGGGAGATATTAAAATCGCATCCCAAACAAAAGGGCAGCGTCAGCGTCAGGGTTCAGGTTTGCAGGGCTCTGCAGCAGTTACTGACATCCTTTGCTGGTCATATCTTCTCCTCCACTTGGAGCCTATGTTAGGTTCTGGGTAAAATGCACCACCCTTTCTCCTGGTAAAACAGTAACACAGAACGTAATAGGAAATGCCTCCTGCAGCTTAGGGAAACTTAGAGAAGACCATTTCTGTAATATTCATCCCAATTAGAGGATGTACTGCCCTTGGCATCTGCAGTTGATTTTGCAGTTCTGTGCTGCTCAGCCCCACTGCTGAAAGTGGAACCCTCTCCCTTGTCCTCCTTCTACCACGAACTCACCTCTCCTCACACTGTCTTGTAGCACTCACTCTTCCTCACACCCACCCTATGTCCTCTCATCTGGCTGACTCTCTAGAGAGGCCCTTCCTGCTTTGCAAAAGTTTGCTAGCAGCAGCAGAGAATATCCAGTGTCATCTGGCCTAGGATTTCCTCCATATAATTAGGCATAATTCTTCTTCTTTTTTTTTTATAGAGACGGGGGTCTATGTTGCCCAGGCTGGTCTCGAATTCCTGGGTACAAGTGATCCTCCTGGCTTGGCCTCCTAAAGTGCTGGGATTATAGGTGTGACTTACCGTGCCCAACCCAGTAGGCATAATTCTAACATAGTCCTCAGTGACTCCTGCCTCCATGTCTTGTGCAAGCCCCTCCCCTTGAGTGTGGGCTGGATCTAACGACTTGCTTCTACTCAACAGAATGTGCAGTCCCTTAAGTGACTAGGCTTCAAAAGATGGTGACTTCCGTCTTTCTAACAGACTCTCTCTATTGCCACTTCAGCTTGTGTACTTTGATGAAGCAAGGCGCCATGCTGGTGAGGCCCATGTGACCAAGAACTGAGGGTGGCCTCTGGCCAACAGCCAGCGAGGCACCAAATCCTGCCAGCACTACATGAGTTTGGAAGCAGATCATTCTCAGCTAAACTGTGAGATGACTACAGCCCAGCCAACACACCTTGATTACAGCCTGTGAGAGATTCTGAAGGACCCAACTAAGCATTCGCAGATTCCTGACCCACTGAAACTGTAAATTTAGGTTTTATAATTTTAATTGATGTATGGACAGACACAAACAAAAAAGCATGAAGGAAGATTTGGATCCAAGTGGTGCCACACTTTATGTCATCACTACAAGTGTTCAAGTGTAAAGAAAACCAATTTTGAAACTATGAAATTCCTGATTCATAAATACACAGTTATTTCTACTTTAGTACATATAAGATAATTCACTGTTATTAAAGCTCTTTTATTAAGGCAATTGCATATGTCTTAAAAGCAATGGTAAATTAAGTTGCCTTCCAAAACTGTGTACTTGTCTGGTCAGCTGTGTATGATCAGTTATCTATCTCAGAGTCTATTTTCTTTTGTGCTGGGACAGGTTGCTGGCCCTCCTCGTTTCCACAGACCAAATCTTCCTAGCTCAGAAGCTAGGACTAAGCAGTTATTTCTTTTGAGTATTTTTTAGTTCTTACATTTTATGCTTGTATTTGATGATAAATGTCAGTGACATTTCATAGTTTCCAAAGTCCTTGCTGCTCTGAGAAGTGTAGATTCTGGTGAAAATTACATAGTCATAAGATAAATTTGTTTTTGTTGTATTTTTTAAAAGTTGTGGTATCACTGGTTCTATGCTCCCTGGAATATTACTGCTTTGTAAAAGTCCAGGCTGAATGCAGCACCCTCTGTGTACCTAGTACAGTTATAAACCTGGGTCTCCCACTACTTGATATTTTTGCATTAGTTAAGACAGAAATTTTGATAGTTTGGTTAGAGGGGAGGGGAAATCTGCTGCCAGAAATGTCTAACTAAGTGCCATACTCGTCTGGGTAAGATTTCGGAAACATAACCTCTGTACATTAAAAAAAAATTAGTTAAACATCATATAGTAGATAGCCATTAAATTATAAAAAAAAATTTATGAAGAAAGATCTTTTGTACCGATTGAAAAAAAGAGATATAGAGATGTCTATATGATCAAGAGAGTTAATTTTGTTTGTTTGTTTGTTTGTTTTTTTGAGATGGAGTTTCACTCGTCACCCAGGCTGCAGTGCAGTGGCATAATCTCAGCTCACTGCAACCTCTGCCTCCCGGGTTCAAGCACTTCTCTTGCCTCAGCCTCCCAGGTAGCTGGGATTATAGGCGCCCGCCACCATGCCTGGCTAATTTTTTGTATTTTTAGTAGAGACGGGGTTTCGCCATGTTGGCCAGGATGGTCTCAAACTCCTGCCCTCAAGTGATCCACCCACCTCAGCCTTCCAAAGTGCTGGGATTACAGGCGTGAGCTACTGCACCCGGCCAGAGTCCACTTCTTTACCAAGCTGCCAGTTTGCTGTGTAGGTAGTTCCAAGGGAAGAAATGTGTCATGGCACTATTCGAGGACCACAGAGAGGAGTGGGGCTTGTCTTTCTGCCCCATCCCAAGTGGGACTTTCCTCAGGAGAGTTAGCATTCAGAGGTCTGACCATGCAAAGCAAGGCTCATTTGGCAACTTTCCTTCTTTCCTTAGATTTCTTTGAAAGGTAAGAAAAGAGATTGGCTTAAAACAAAAATGTGGGTGCCTGTGAAGTCATGCCTATTCTTATTTAACACTCCATGACCAGATTCCCTTCTTTAAAAACAATTTAAAAATGAAGCCAAGCCAGCTCCACTGTGTGGAAGGCAAGGCACATGAAGACCAGCACCCTACTCTCTCCTTGCATCAGCTGACAAGTTCTCACTGAGGGCTTTTATGTTCCATGTTCCGGGAACTGAGGGGAGACTCAAAGGAGGTTACAGAGAAACACAGACATTGTTCTTGGCCTTACAGGACTGAAGGCAGTATTGGGAGAAAGGACATGCATATGTATTAAAACCAAATAACTCAAGGCAGAAAAATCTGCCAACATTTGGGGGTACTGTGTTTTAACTTTCAAATTTTATAAGGGATCAGGTAGCCTCTTAGAAGAAGACTGCTCCTGACTACAGTGGAGACCCACATGCTCAACACCAATGGTCCTCTCTAGTTGACTTTAATGAATGATACCTGCATACACAGGGGTCCATATCCAGCACTCGTGAATGAATGAACAAGGATAATGGCTGTGTCAGTAGAATTAATAGTCTGGGCTGGCAAAGCCCTCATGCTTCTCACGGTAGGCACAAAGATGGGGGTTGTGTTGGGTGCGTTTTTGCCTATTTTTTTCTCCTGCATCATCAGAAGACAGATGGCCTTAGACTGCCTGTCTGCGTCTCTCCTTTTCAGGCACCTTTGGGAAGGTGGGAGGGATGGGTAAAGGTACTTAGCACGTATTCAACCCATGCAAGGCCTGGGTTAAAAGGAAAGCTAGAGTCACCACAGCATGAGGGTGAACATAAATACTTCTTCTACTGGGCAGAGCGTGCTATGCTAGCAGAAGAGAAGTAGATAATGTCCAAAGGCTCAGGGTCAGGCTCCTTGATACAGCTACACTGATGTGTGATGTGTGTTGGGTGCAGAGGGAAAAAAAACTTGCTAATGCCTTAGTAGTGCCTCCTCCCTAGGTGAAAAGGTACCTGCTGCCAGATGGGCTGAGAGATACTGGATTCTTTCAAACTTTTATATAAGACATCTGCTACCAGATGAACTGAGAGATGCTGCATTCTTTCAAACTTTTGCAATAAACAAAATAATTTTTGGAACAAATAATGTGAAATATCTAGTTACCATGGTTCACATACTCAGAGAAAATTTGGACAACTAAGGATGCATGAGATAACTTACAAATATTTCGGAAAACATATGTCTGAGAATGTATGCCAGATATTTTACAAAGTATTAGCTAAGTCAGCAAATACACATGGCAGCAAAATATAGCCTTGTGGTATGAAAGACAAGGAAACTTCAAAAAAAAAAAAAAAAAAAAGAGAAACGCAGGCTGAGGATTAGGAAGAAGTGAGTGGGAAGAGGGAGTACATTAATATCTGGAGAACTCAAAATACACACACCCAGATCCAGTCCTGGAGCCTCTAATTGAGAAGACTGGGACATGGCTCAGGCATCCGTGTTTTGAAAAGCCTGCCCTAGTTCTTCTGTGCCAACCAGCCAGGCGAGGCTGAGAGTCATTGACCTACAGTCCCTCAGTAGAATGTTGTAGCTCACTAACCCATACAGAATCCTCAGAAAGCAGCAACTTGGGGCACCTTGCAACCCTGTAGCCAAACATTTTGTTTGTACATCAAACTCTGGCTTTTCTTACAGACCCTCATCTAGTAGAGGAGACAGATTAGAAACTTACATGTGAAACCCCTAGTCAAAGGGAAGTGATGGGAACCCAGATGTTCAATTGCCAAAAGATTTAAGGGCGGCTGTCCCCTCTCTGCACTCTGTGACTTTGGGGGCTTACCTGTTCCTCCTCTCGTACGCAAGGTCCCCGTGTGAGACGAAGAGTTCACACCTCCAAAGACGGTGAGTCCTTGGCCCCCGGCTGCGTGGAAGTTGTTGTAGTTGGGGATGGAGGTCACGCCGAAGCTGGGGTAGTGCTGAGGGGTGGGGTCTGTGCCATAGCGGTACCCGGAGCTCTGGTTCAGGCTGCCGTCCCTCTCCTCCGTCAGTTTTGTTGCTTCTTTATCCTTACATTGCACACAGCCCATTATCTAAATTCCTGCCAAAGACAAAAATGGGGGCACGTAAGCTGGGATGCTCGGTAGTTGCTGGGTTGCTCTACAGTTAACGAGGAGTAATTGACAAGGCTCACTGTTGGCTATTTCAGGCCTATGAGGGGCATGAGGAAAGGCAGTGGCTGGGGGGATGGTTAGAAGGAAGTTCAGTTCCTTGACCCCACAATCACATTTGTTCCCCATACGTTCTGGATGACAGCATCATCACAGAGCACAATGTTCACCATGCAGCAACTTTCCTCAAATGAGGCCTGTACCTCAAAATTCTGTAACAGCATACACCTGCCTACAGACAGTCCCACCATACTTACCAATTCTGCCTTTCTTTAGCCATCTAAAAAAAATAATATATGCTCTGTAGCATGTGTCTATGCAACATTAGAATAAAAACTCCCATCAGGGCACAGGAAATTTAAGGAAGAGGGCACAGGAGTGTTGGATAAGCCAGAACACAACCTTCAATCAAGTCACTAGACTGCTTCACTCATGGGTACTTCATCTTCAGGCACAAAACTGGTCAATTTTAAGCACTAAGATGATGCTAAGTATCAAAACTAAGAACTAGTTACTGGATGAAAACTAAAGTCGGCAGAACCTAAGAGGTCAGAGTATATTTGCAGGATGTCATGATAGTCTACAGTAATGAAATCACTTAAAGCTGCTAATTAACTTTTCAAATTTCCATTAGCTTTTGACATCTTTCAAAAACATTAAAAAAAAAATCATTCCCATGTTAAAGAGTTAGTGGTGAATTAAAAACTTGAGTTGTTGCCACCCCACCCTCCTCAAACCCACTTCTCCCAGGCTCCTCATCTTAGTAAATGGGACCACCAGTGACCCAGTTGCTCCAGTCAGCATCCTGAGAAGCATCCTCATTTCCTCCTCCTTGTTTACTTCCCACTCTTCCTGTCTCAGCTCTCCTATTCAAACACGCCCAACTTTTCAGATCCTCAAAGACTCCATTCCCCCACCCGCTTCGGGCCTTGGAACATAGCCTTGAACACTTTTTCCTCTTCCTCTCTGATATGTGATGTATCCATGTCCTAGTTAATAAGGCACCGCTTCCTCTGCAAGGCGTTCTCCGACTGCCCTGCCCTTCCAGGCTGGGTTGTGCTTTCCCAAGTGCTCCCATGGCATCCCCATCTCCCTCCTTCTGGCACCCTTGGCGCCATATTAAAACAGGGCCTACTTGTCTCATTGCCCAATGGACTGCAGGTTCCAGGAAAGCGGGACCCTGTCTGTTTTCATCACAGCTACATTGCCAGTGCCTGGAACAATAAATAGCAACCAGATGAGTGAAGATTCTGTAGTCTATTATGTTTCTCTTTTACCCTTTCTTTATCTCTGTATCAAAGCCGATCCCTCCTGTGACTTTGAGATGGAGTCTCACTCTGTTGCCCAGGCTGGAGTGCAGTGGTGCGATCTTGGCTCACTACAACCTCTGCCTCAGTCTCACAAGTAGCTGGGATTACAGGTGCCTGCCACCACATCCAGCTAATTTTTTGTATTTTTAGTAGAGATGGGGTTTCACCATGTTGGCCAGGCTGGTCTCAAACTACTGACCTCAGGTGATCCGCCCGCCTCGGCCTCCCAAAGTGCTGGGATTATAGGCATGAACCACCGTGACAGGCCACTCCTGTGACTTTTATCAGCAGTGTACCTTGCATTTTAAAATCTACTGATATGTGTGTGAGAAGTGAAGAAGATTCAGAAATACAAGCTGGTTAAATGGTCCCCCTTTGGACTTGCAATACCCCATCAAGCCAACAGGGGTCAGGTAGAACAGGCCAGTGGAGGTCCCTGCCAAAACCGCAAACCAGCCCATTTGGGACCAAAGAATCAAATAAGCAACACATGACATCATGTGTAATAACATTTATTCACTGGGGAGGGCACAGCTGGCACAGGATGGGAAGGGCTTGAGGCAGCGAAGGAGAAGGCATGCTTTTCTATACTATCTTGCAAACTAATGCAGGAGATGCCACATCAGAAGAGTGCTCCCTGGGCACTCTTCTGAGCACTGCTTCTCTGATGGACTGGGTGATGGGAGCAGTATCAGACGGTTCTATAGCTCTCTCATATTACACATTTCAATAAATACTTATTGAATTGAATGTCAGTTCTTGAGAATGAAAATGTTTGGAAAAGAGACGCCTACTGCTTGAGCTGAGCTCACCAAATCTGGAACATATTTACTCCCAAATCATTTGAGATTAACTTACAGTATACCGTGTCCAACATGCTTTGTAATTTGTGGTAAATGGATATGATTTTAACAAGTTTCCAATAGGAAATGCAAGCTATTTCCAAGGCATGATGTACTAAAGGAATTTCATCATTTGTTGTTGATGTTGCTTCATCAGACTGATAACTTGCTCATATAATATTAACTCTTTCATGGTGGAAAGTTGCTCCATATTTCTGCAAATACCAGGCAGAAAACACTTCTTGTCACAGACTTTTTTTTTTTTTTTTTTTTCCCAGGAATTTCACTGATCTACTGTAATTAGAGAATGTGAGACCCGAATCACAGACTCACATCACTTACACCAGTGGTTCTCAGCTGGGGGTAACTTTACCACTCCCCTACAAGAGACATATTGGGCAATGTCTGGAGACATTTTGGGTTGTCACACTCAGAGGGGAAGGATACTCCTGACACCTACTGGGAAGAGGCCAAGAATGCTGCTAAAACTTCCTGCAATGCGCAGGACAGCCTCCTACCAACAAGAGTTACCTGGCCCCAAATGTTAATAATGTCAAGGTCAAGAAATCCTGATTTACACAAAGGAAAGAATTTACATCTACATCTTTGAAACAGTTTAACAGCTGTTTCCCTTACACGGATGTGATTAACATGCAACCCAGCATGCTTTCTTCAGGCGAACAGGCATGTTAGGTAGAAGCAGGCAGTCTTAAAGAGTGACACGCTCTGATTTTTCTCTAGAAGCTTCTGCGCTGTGATAGAGAAACAGAACCTGGAAGTAATGAGAACGCTCATTGCAAACCACTCTTCCAACTCCAGCAAAACAAAATAAGCCCCATATCAGAACCCTGAAGAAAACAGGATCCTACATTTAACCAAACTAAGACAAAATAATCTTTCAAAATCCACTTTAAAAAAGAAATATACTATCATAAGCAACTAGCAGCTTATCTATAATTTTATGAACAGAGAAGAAAAATCATCAGCTCCTTGAAGGCAGGAATTTTTGTTTTTTTTTTTAACTGCTGCATCTTGAGTGGCCAGAACAGTGCCTGGCACAGAGTAGTCACTCAATAAATATTAGTTAAATAAATTAAAAAATAATCAAAATCATTTTGGAGAAAACAATCCTCTTTTATAGAAGAGACACCACTGTCACCACTTCATGCATTTGACATTTTGAGTTAAGTAGTGTTTCTATACAGATCTTGCTTACTCTCTTCTCTTCAATGACACATAGGAAGAAGTGAAAATAAATCAGTAAATGCAGTTTCAAGTCATTAAAAGTTAATCACAATGAAAATACTTATGTAGGAACCTGTGGTCTTCTTCCTCCCCCGTGGGGCAGTCAGACTAACTATCTTCGTGATAGAAGAGTCAGAAAATGCTACATGAGCTGTATTCAGTGTGCCCAGGTTCCTTGCTACAAGGCAAACTTTTGATCATTCATAAAAAAATAAAAGTATCCTTTATTATGCAGAGTTATGCGCTGTGGCTTTTATGTCCAATGCTGTACGTGCATCGTGACATAGAATGTACTGATTCACTTGCTGTAGATCTCTGGGGCACCAGGAAACACTGAATGATGCCATCGTGAATGTGGAGCCCTGGAGTTACTCTGATCAGGAAAATATCACATGCCATGAACTCATGGCTATAGTCCTCTGCAGGTTATCATGCCTAGAAAAACTGGTGAAAGGCATCTTCACCAATTGGATCCCGTGCCTGTGATCAAGGTGTCTGGATTACAGCTGTGAAGCCTCTAGTCTCCAATCCTTTTGCAAAGGGAGGGGCCCTGTTTCTACTATACAAATAAAACTTGATCTACTTAAAATTTCTCTAGTCCTGTGGTTCTTTTCAGATGTGCCAATAGTGTTAAGCAACCTGGGAAGAATTGCCAACACAGGATTCAAGGAACGCCGCACCCTGCTCCCATAAGCAGGGCAGACATTATCAACAGATCACAGCCCCTTCTGCTGCCATGCTGTGGGAGCTATGCTTCTTCACATAGCCCTGTAGTGACTGACGGAAGCTGACCTAAAGGACAGATTCAATCCTTTACTACCACAGGCACAGGGTGCTTCGATCCAAGATGAGTCTGGTTGAACATACACTCCCTCCTCCTGATGCAGACAGACCAGAGTCCAGTCTACAAGATGCACATTAAACACAGACACATTCATATTTCCTCATGCGCCAATCAATAAAGCAATGCCAGTATGCCCAAGTTATAAGCTTGCAGGACGTGAGATAAGATTTCAGGTGTGTGCAGGAGCTAGGTACCAAAATGGGAAAAAGGCTGCTGGCAGTCTTCTGCACAAGCAAATTACTTTCTCTTGAGGCACATACACTTGCAGGCAGAGGAGGAATGGCAGGAAGAGGAAGTGAAACCGACAACAAATAACTTTAATTTCAGCGGTGTACGCTCTTTTGTCTCAG
Source organism: Symphalangus syndactylus (assembly GCF_028878055.3). Classification (NCBI taxonomy): domain Eukaryota; kingdom Metazoa; phylum Chordata; class Mammalia; order Primates; family Hylobatidae; genus Symphalangus; species Symphalangus syndactylus. The sequence continues at coordinate 89,593,609 of NC_072424.2, forward strand.
AAGCCAACCTAGGTGGGTGTGAAGAAGTCACAGCCCGTAGGCATAATCCCTGCTTCTGACAGCCCCCAGCAGACTTTGGAGAGTGACAGGTAAAGCCACATTTGGCCCGTACTTAGAGGTGGCATGTTTCCTGGTATCATAATGGAAGTACAAGAACAAGGAAGGGAACTGAACTAAGAACCTAGAAACCAAATGCAAGCAACTGAGACGGGGGCAGTTGAAAAAATTTAAAGCTGAATTGCAGATCAACTGCATGGTTTCACACTTTTCTAGGAAAAAAGCAAAAACTGGAAGCTTATCAAGCAAACACACTTTTTCAGTCAGCAGGAATAGCGCAGGAATAGCATTAGGAAAAGGATAAGATGGGCAGAGACACATCTGAAATTATTTGACTTCAGGATAGAAGATTCATGGCAGAGGGCTCTTGATCCTCGTAAAATTAGAAACACCCATAACAATCTACTTGAGGACTTTTGCTACATTCTCAGTGGAGACAGTTAATCCATTGAAAGCCTAGGAAAGCCTTCTTTAGTTTTCCTCATGTCATTACTGGGAGCAGAAGGACATTCAGAGACAGTTGAGTACCACATCAGTAGCAACGAGGTTGGGCCACAGAACCTGTCACCCAAATTTCCTAATTTCCCAGCACCTTTCAATCCTTTACAACGGGGCTTTTCTCCTTTGTAGCACACTGCATCAGATGATCCTGACACCCCATGAGAGAGTGCAGGCAGTGCTGCCTTCTGGGGACAGCCGGGACAGAAGGGCCAGGGAGGACTGGGGGGGCTGGACAGAAAGCAGGACTATGCTGGCCACTCTTGGGATCACAAGCATTTCCCAAGGTACTGAAGCAGAGAAAAAGTCACTGCTGGGCTGGCCCTCTGGAGATGTTAATACTTGAGGGCTGAACCACTTTCAGCACTGGTGCTGGGTTCAGCCAATGGCCCCAGCCCAGCTATGAAAAAAAGCATGCAGGACTCTGCCAATATGGGAAAGTCCTCTCTTTGCTGCCAACTGGAGGAAGGGAGTGAAAATATGTGCCTTGCTAAATGACATTGTGGTAGGGAGAATTCTGAGCCGTCCCCCAGGACTCCTACTCCCAGTGTACATGCCCTGTAAATCCCTAGGATTTATGAACGATGGGGTAGTCACTCCATCATCGGGTTACGTTATTTGGCACAGCTGACTTTGAGAGATCATCCTGGGTGGACCTGACCTAATCAGGTGAACCTGTGAAAGGTATGCCAGTTCCTGGAGAAGTAGATTAAAAGTGTGAGAGGCCTTCATTGTGAGGGATATTCTCTACAGCTGCCTTTAAAGATGAAGGGGCTGTGTGGCCAGACACATGGGTGGTCACAGCTGAGAACAGCTCGGTCAAGAACCTGAATGAACCTGGAAATGGATTCCTCCCTAGTCAAGCCTTCAAACAACATAATCAGCTAACATTTGATTTCGGCTTTGCTGAGCAGAGAATCCCCTCTGTGTCTGGACTTGTGACTGACAGAAATGTGAGCTAACAGATGGATGCTGTTTTAAGCCACTAAGTTTGTAGTACTTTGTTAGGCAGCAGCAGAAAACTAATCCATGTTTTGGTGGGATGGGCACCATGGGGATGATGGCTCCAATTTCAGCAGTCATGACCAATATCCAATCAGTGTTCCCTGTAGCCTAGGTGCAGGCTGGACACTGGAAAATGCTGTCCCATTAAAATCTAGTAACAACTCTAAAACGTAGGTATTACTATTTCCCCACACTTTACAAAGGAGGAAAAGACGGGTTGCGGAATTTGTCCACAGCTGTGTCAGTCACAGAGATGGGATTTGAAACCAGACAGCCTGATTCCATGGCCAAAACACAGAGTCTCTATACTAGAGCTGTTTCCTGACCATGGAATCCTGGCCAGTCCATGCAAGGGTGTGGGTGTGAGGGCTGGAGGTGTTGAGGGAAAAATCCTATAGGGAAGAACTGGTTCCACAGAGCTCAGTATCTCACACATTATGATATGGTTTGGCTCTGTGTCCCCACCCAAATCTCACCTCAAATTGTAATCCCTATAATCCCCATGTGTCAAGGGCAGGACCAGGTGGAGGTAATCGAATTATGGGGGCAGTTCCCCAATGCTGTTCTCGTGATAGTGCGTGAGTTCTCACGGGATCTGATGGTTTTATAAGTATCTGGCATTTCCCCTGCTTGCACTTACTCCGTCCTAACACCCTGTGAAGAAGGTACCTGCTTCTCCTTTGCCTTCTGCCATAATTGTAAGTTTCCTGAGGCCTTCCCAGCAATGCAGAACTGCGAGTCAATTAAATCTCTTTGCTTTATAAATTATCCGGTCTCGGGTATTTCTTCACAGCAGTGTGAGAATGGACTAATACACATTACTAATGGAGGCACTGATTTCAGGGACTAGGCCTCACCTCCATCCCCAGTTCACATTCCATTCCCCCAAGACAGTGGATTCTGTAGAGGTGCTGGACCACACTAGGTGCAGTGAGTCACCATCTTCCTTCGTGTGGTTTGGCATCTTAATCACTATTTGGGCCAATGACACTGAAGCAGCCCTTAATTTCCTCATCTTTCCTAGTCATGGCAAGGGTATTCATAAGTACCATGAAGGAGTTGGCACTGGTTTCCTTGGTATAAAAATCAGCTTTCCTATTGCACTTAAAATATGATTTGCTTTACAGGCAAAACTTTCTGGAACATATTTACTGCATAAACTGAGATACACATATAATGCCTCCACCAAGCACAAAATAACAGCTTTCTACTCTTGGTGAAGCCTGTGAGGGAGAGCCCCTCGCCAAATGCAAGTATTAAAATACTACACTATCTGAGGTGAGAAGATAGATGTAAAAGTGGGAATATACACAATGCAGACACTAGCCACATGCAATCATGGGAGAACAGAGCCTACTTAAAAATCAAACCCAAGCTTTGCTTCAGAAATAAGTGGAGGTGGACCCATTCGATCATTTATGCATGACTTTGCAAAGGCTCTCTGGAGGGAGAAGAGGATCAACCTTGTCTCATACCGCACAGCAAGGGAACTGAACTAACATAAATCACTCTTAAAATGTCATGTTACTTCAAGAATAAGCCATACTGCTGGCACCTAGAATATTTTTGTGGGTCCCCATCTCTGGCTTTTCTTGTTCAAATGGCCCCCAGGCTGAGAGGCAGCTGCTCACATCCCTGCAACAAACATGTTCTTTCCTTTCTGCATAGCCCTCCATTTCTCGAGCCCGAAGATTCAAAAGCGCTCAATAAAAGAGAAATGGAAGCATCAGACCCCAGTGGTGAGATTGAAGACTGCAGTCAACTGAATGCTGGAACCAGTCCCAAACCTAAATGGCCAAATGAGGTTTTAACACCAAACCATGGAAAGGCTCCAAGAAAAGAGTAGGAACATTTTCTTCTTAAATTCATTTTGCTCTGGATCTCAGGGTTAAGACAAGAGTGAAATGGTGATGAAAACAAGGATATGTTTTAACCCTATCTATGCTAAAGGTTTCAGAAAGAATTAGAGCACAGGTTGTAAAGTTTTTTCAGGCTCCACCCCCTGCCCGCAAGCCTTTTTTGGACCATAGAAAAGCCCCTTGTAGTTAATATTTTTAAAATTTCATTTAAATTGAGACATAATTCATATACCATACAATTCACCCTCTTGAAGCACACAGTCCAATGGTTTTCAGTACATTTACAAAGGAGACCATTTCCATTATGTAATTCCAGAATATTTTCATTGCTCCAGAAAGAAACCCATGCCCATTAAGCAATCGCTACCCACTCCCTTCTCTCCCCAGCCCCTGGCAACCACGAATCTACTTTCTGTCTCTATGGATTTGCCTATTCTGGACATTTCATATCAACAGAGTCACACCATATGTGGCCTTTTGTGATTGGCTTCCTTTGCTTGGTATAATGTTCTCCAGGTTCATTCATGTAACATGTATTAGTACTTCATTCCTTTTTATGGCTAAAAGATATTCTACTGTATGGATATGCCAGATGTTGTTTATCTATTCATCAATTGATGGACATTTGGGTTTTTATGTTTTGGCTCTTACGAATAATACTGCAACAAACATTCATGCTCAAGTTTTTCTGTGGAGATATGTTTTCAACTCTCTTGGATTAATATTTTAATATATAAGAAATTTATACAGATAAGAGAAACCCTAAGTTTAGGTAACAGAAACATAAATTGGCAACAAAAAAAGAAAAACAATTTGTGAAACATATGGGAGAATATTGCCTTTGGTAGTAATCAGAGAAATACAATTTAGATTAGTGAGATACTATGTATCACTTCTAAATTCACACATTAAAAAAAATAAGTATACTCAATAGTGATGAAGTTTCCTTGAAATGAATATGACTCTCTTACATTGCTGATAGAAGACCAGAAATCAGTGTAAAATCATTTGTTAAGCCAATTTGGCAATATAAAAAATTCTTAAAAATGGGCACACTCGGCCAGGTGTGGTGGCCTGTAATTCCAGCACTTTGGCCTGGAATTCCAGCACCTGTAATTCCAGCACTTTGGGAGGCTGAAGTGGGTGGATCACTTGAGGCCAGGAGTTCAGAACCAGCCTAGCCAACATGGTGAAACCCCAACTCTACTAAAAATACAAAAATTAGATGGGTGTGGTGGCAGGCACCTTTACAGGTGGCTGCCTTTACACCTTTACACGTTTACACCTTTACACCTTTACTCGAGTGGCTGAGGCATGAGAATTGCTTGAACCAGGAAGGCAGAGGTTTGCAGTGAGCTGAGATGGCACTGCTGCACTCCAGCCTGGGTGACAGAGTGAGACTGTCTCAAAAAAAAAAAGTGTTGGGGGTGGCGGGGGGGCATGTCCTTTAACCTGTAAATGTATGCTAAAGACATGCCTTTTAAAAAAATGACGTGAAGAGGTTCTATGAAGTATTATTTATCATTTGAAAAATTAGAAAACTTGTTAGTTGTTTAGCATGACGGCAATGGCTAAAGTAAATTGTAAGACACAGAGACAAGTTAAGCAGAAATTAAAACTTATATTTACTGAAATTATCAGCAATGGAAAAATGTTCATGTTATATTAGGAAGGATCACATGATTGCAACTATATAACAAATGCCTAGAAAACTCTTTGGAAGGCCGGGCGCGGTGGCTCACGCTTGTAATCCCAGCACTTTGGGAGGCCGAGGCGGGCGGATCACGAGGTCAGGAGATCGAGACCACGGTGAAACCCCGTCTCTACTAAAAATACAAAAAAAAAATTAGCCAGGCGTGGCGGGCGCCTGTAGTCCCAGCTACTCGGAGAGGCTGAGGCAGGAGAATGGCGTGAACCCGGGAGGCGGAGCTTGCAGTGAGCCGAGATCGCGCCACTGCACTCCAGCCTGGGTGACAGCAAGACTCTGTCTCAAAAAAAAAAAAAAAAAAAAAAAAAAAGAAAACTCTTTGGAAGGAAACATGCTGAGATTATGGTGGTGTGCAGATGATAACACTACGGGCAACTGTTCTTTCTTTGCTCTCTGTGTCTTTGTTTCTCAGATTTGTCTATACCAAGAATGTACTTTTTTTATAATGAGAATAAATCACCTTTATTTTTCTATAAGAAAGTTCCCTTTAATATTATCAATTACTGATTGAATTTGTATATAAGTTGAAACAACCACACACTGATGAAGTATACTTTGTCAACTGAAAAATTAAGAGGGAGAGAGTGACTGATTCCGAAGCCTGTTGAGAGGCAACTCCTTCTAGAAGGTGTGAAGGATGAAAGGTACCAACGGACAGTGAGCCTGCTGAGCGTGTGCTCTTAACTAATCTGTGCTGGAAAGTAAGCAGTGAGGGGCAGTGCTGGGAGCGGGTGGTGAGTGCACACCAATGAACAGCCATAGAAATCTAATTAAGGGCACGAAAAAGGCAAAGCCACATGCAGAGGACCCTGTAGGGGACAAGTGTGGAATCTGGGATAACCGAACCAAGAGTAGGGTGGCTGGATTAGTGGGGTTTTGAGAACCTTTGGGCCACACGTCCTAGGTACTTGGGGACACCCACTAAACTCAGAATGACGGTACTCACTCAAGTCTACCTTGGCAACTAACCAAGGCAATCTGATTCCTGAGGTGTCTGCAGGAGCTCTCTGTGAGTGAGGTCATGAAGACCACGCATGGGCTTGGCTCTAGGAAGGTGGAGAAGATGAAACAAAGCACTTTTGTTCTTTGGATGCCAATTGGTGGGGGAGGGAAGGGGGCCTGCCCTCACTCTTGTTGCCTTCACCGTTTCCTGTTGGGACACTCAGCTGGGCATTTTAATGCTTTGACTTTTGAGCCACGGCCCCTAGAACCTGGGGCAATCCAAGCAGGGCACAGAACAGTAGGCAACACTGGTTCATGTGACCTGAAAATTTTCAGAAACACTAGGCACAGAAGAGATGTTTCTTCCTGATGTTGATATCCAATCAAGTATCTTCCTACCTCCTTACCCTCATTCTATAAAAACAATCAGCCAGAGAAAAAGAGAAAAGAAAAACAAAAACGTGGGCTTCTATTCATGACCAGCAAAGAGAAACAGGAAGGTCCGTGTCACATCTGGGCTACAGTGGCAAAGCCTGGCTTTCTGGGCTGTGCCTGTTTAAGGAACAGTGGTGACAGAACTGGCCGAGGGCCCAAGGGTCAGGGTGTTACCTGGCAGAGCCACAAGAAAACACATTAGCACAAAGCGGCTGTTTGAACAGGCGTCATCAATGCCCCCTCCCCAAGTACGAGGACCGCTGAGAATGAAAGCTGAGGAGGTTCACTCTCCAAGGCCAAACAAAAACCCGCCCTGCCAATCTTCCCAGTCTCTATAGAGGTTCCTCGCCAGATGATTCTGCAAATGTGGCCTCATCCTTTCAAAAAAACAGTGCATTCTTTTTCTCTTTCTTTAATTCACTAGTTCCAGTCAAGAAGATCCAATTCCTTTAAAGACACAGAAAGGACTTTGAAGAAGGAGACTTGACTTCTTTTGCCTTTGAGCTGATAGCATGGTGCTTGTGGTCTCCATGTCTCCCGTTTTCACTGATCATTTATCTGGTTATGAAGTCACAGCCCAATCTAAATCTACCAGCCTGAGAATTTGGCTGTGAGGCCACTTGCGCTGTGTTTTTGGGGCAGAGGCTGGTGTTTGAAGAATAATATGAAGCCCAGTCTCCCGGACCCTGGGTCTTTGTGTTGGCACTTTATTCAGGCTGCCAGAAATCAGCAACAACAGCAGGGATAACTTTTGCATCCCCTGCTGTGGTGTAGAATTTCAAAGCTTCTTGCAGCTGTTTTGGTGTGAATGCAGATAAAGTAGGCAGTCAGAAAGCATACGTCTATCTAATTCCACAGGCTCTATGGGGACAGAATGGCGCAGGAGGACGGGAACAAAAGAAGCAGAGAGGCAGACTCCAGCCAGCCTCCTCCTACACTTTATCTCCTGAAGGAAAGCAGGATGGTCTCTGCCTTCCCTGATGTTGGTTTCCTTACCCTGGGTGAGCCCAGGGTGGTTGAATTTGTCGTGCATGTCTCAGTAAAGTTTTCACTAGAGGTCTGCATTTATGAATGCAAATTGAGTGCCAAGAGAGACACAGAGGAAATTAAAGGAGGGAGATCAGTAAGAGGAAGAGAACGTGGAACCACCAGAAGGCAGTCAGTGATGCTTTCTCCAGCAGCACATAAAAAACAGTATTTGGGATGACAAGCTGTGGCTACTCTGTGTGGGAAGAACATGTGCTACATGGGCTAGACCACTTGTGGATGACCTACTTAACAACTGATGGAAACCCAGTCAGATTTTTCTTAACAAATCCAAAAAAGGGAACACTGGGTTTATATACCAGCATATATTCTACAAACACCACTGCTTGTAAAAGTTATGGTAAAGCAATTTAATAGTGACTTTTCACTTGGCCTATGAATGAGGTAGAGAATATAATGTTTTCTAAAGTGTTGTCTTGCAGAGTGATTAAACCTGAAGTTCACTCCTTAAAGATGGCACAGCAGTTAATCTTCCCTTTTTCCTAGGAGCTTGCAGGATTCTGGTATCAGGCAGGGTTACCCTGGGTCTAAACGGACCCAGCCTTGCCAATCTTGCAGCCCAAATCCATGTCACCGAAAGTAAGCAAGTGGTGGAGGGTGAAGGCAGGTGAAGGCAGGTGAAGGGCGTACAGGCTGCCTGCTATCCCCTCGCTGTCCCACCAAATCCACCCCACCCTCCTCCATCATAATAGCTTTAGTGAGGCCTCTGGCTTTGTAGCTGAAGACTGCATTCTCAGACTCTCTTGCAGCTAGGTGTGGCCAGGTCACTTAATTCTAGTTAACTCGTTGTGACTGGGTATAATATATTCAACTCCTTAATCCTTCAGAAGGGAGCTGGTTGCCCTCCACTTTCCTTCCTACTTCCTGTGGGCTGGGAAGTGGGTGTGGCACTGGTGAACTGGCTTCAACAGACAGACAATGGCAACCCAACAGGGAACAGCAGGACCACAGGATGGAAGGAACCTGGGCCCCGGACAGCTTCACGGAGCACAGCTGCTCGTCTACCCTAAAGCACTGATCACTGACCCCAACACGAGAGGCATGAATATTGATCTTGTGTGGGCCACTGCTTCTTTGGTAGGAGATGGGGGAGGGCATGCAGTGGGATCTTTGTTGTAACAGGGAGTCTGCAGCAACACACGGAGAAGTGAATCTAATACAGAGGTCAAAGGGTGGCTGTGTGGGCCACGTGTCTCCCCACTCCCAAGAACCAATAAGAACTTCTGATTACCTTTGACACAAACAGTTAAACTTGAATTAAGGCAAGTTAGTAGGATAACAACAACAACAACAAATAATAACAATGCCTACCACTTTCTGAGAACTTATTTTCTGCTTGACCTTTTACATATGCTATCTCATTTAATCCTCAGAGCAACCTTACAAGCATATTTTACAGTCAAGGAACCTCAGGCCCACAGAATTAGAGTAACTTTCCCAGAGTTACTCAGGCCGTGGGACCTGGACATGAATCTAGATCTAATACACTCGCATCTTCTACCTACTACACCATGCTGTTTTTTGAGAAGCATGCTCTGCTCCTAGCCATTTTCTAAGTCTGGCTTAGCATTGGTTCCCAAGTCTCTGGGACATCTTAGTCCGGAATATCGGGCTTCTGCTTTAGAGAAGGTCTGTAAGCAGTGCATTAGCCCAGAACCAGCCACAGGCTGAGTAGCCCTGTGGCACAGAGTGTGTCACTCTGAAGTTCTGGAGCCCAGTTTCCTCATCAGTGCATTAGCCCAGAACCAGGCTGCTGAGTAGCCCTGTGGTACAGAACGTGTCACTCTGAAGTTCTGAAGTCCAGTTTCCTCATCAGTGGAGCAAGGTGAGCTTCCAAGTCAGGCGCGGTGGCTCATGCCTATAATCCCAGCACTTTGGGAGGCTGAGGTGGGCGGAACACTTGAAGCCAGGAATTGGAGACCAGCCTGGGCAACATGGAGAAACCCCATCTCTACAAAAACACAAACATTAGCCAGGCATGGTGGTATGCACCTGTAGTCTCAGTTACTTGGGGGGCTGGGGTGGGAGGATCACTTGAGCCCAGGATACTGAAGTTGCAATGAGCCATGTTCGTGCTACTACACTCCAGCCTGGGTGACAAAGCGAGACCCTGTCTCAAAAAAAAAAAAAAAAAAAAAAGTGAGCTTCAACAGGGAGGCCTCCAGGGTTCACACCAATGCTGAAGGAACCCAAAGACCTTTTGCACACATTGAGCAGAACCACTGAGTCCACAGACAGACAGGCAGCTCTTGGCCCTTAGTTGAACCTCAGGAATTATGAGGACTCATGGAATGACCTGACCAAGTGCTCAGGTTTGGCTCTAAATGCTCAGATGCCCCCTGCTGTGCCACAGCCTTGAGCAGGGCACATTATGAGAGTTTTAATGATGTGAGAAGAGCTAGGCGTTGCTGTGTCCTACAGTTTTTATTTAATTTTTTGCCCTATGGTTTAAAGTTCTCTTTCTTACTACAGTTTTCAGAAGATCTATGTCCTCCACTTTCGTTTGTTGCTAAAATGAAGAACAACTTACGATCTGGCTCAACCAACTCTGGCATTCATGACATGCTGTGGTCTTGACCCTCCTCCCTCATCACAGGGAGGCTCCACTTCTCTCTGGCTCTACCCTACAGGGTTGCTACGTACAGCTGTTCTCCTTCTGAGCTGCTGGAGATGAAGTTAGAAGAAAACAATAACAAGAGTAAAGAAACACCCCCCCAACCCCAAACAAAAGTTACCCCGAAATCACTATAGTAACAAATCACCAGTTTTCAACTGTTTCATTTCCTTTGCATTTTTGTTTCTCTGCACATACCCTTTTATTTATATTCAGCCCCAGCTCTAGCCTTTATTCAACAAACATATTTTGATCCCCTTTATGTGACAGGGCACTGTGCTAAGGGCTGTGGGTATAACGTCAAGTACACATGGCCTCTGTCCTCAGGGAGCTAATATATACTTAAGAGGGAGACAGACAAGTAAATCAAAGGACTCAGGCTGGAGAGGGGACACAGAGGGAGTTCTAATTCAGCCAGGTTAGCAATTGTGAAAGTGACTGGACATTAGCCCAGGCAGGGAGGAGATAGGCACTGCAGGCAAGGGAACAGCATATCTGAGGGCACAGAGGTGTGGAACAGCATGATGCCCTCAAAGAACCATAAGTGTTCTTACGGCTTATTTGATTTATGGCCATATTTATGGAGCACTCAAATATGTGCCAAGCATATTTCAAGGCTCTGGGTGCTAACGCTGAAGAAGACAGGCTCCCTGCTCAAAAGGAGCTTATAGTTTAATGGGATTGAAATGTGTGGCTGGGTAAGTGGCTGAGCTTGAGAAGCAGTCTGAAGCCAGATCTTAAACAACTATGAGTCCATTCTACTGAGCCCTCACTATGGTGCCTAAAGCTTTGCTAGATGCAATATGCAAATGATCTTTGATTCATCAACATCCTGTGCTGCATATTACCATCATCATCAATGAAGGGAGGTAAAGTTATTTGCCTAAGGCCTCACTGCTAGGTTTAACTGCATTTTAACCCAGATCTGGCTAAATCTGAGACCTATAAGCAAAAGCGTTTGCACATTATCCAACTGATACTTATCCAGTATCAAGCAGGAGTGAAACTGGGTCTTGATAGATACACACTGAAACTGGGGGGAAAAGAGAAGCATGGGGGGTGCCAGATCAAGAGGCCAAGGGTAGAAAAGAGACTGCATGCAGGTGGCTGGACAGGGAGGTATCTAAGTAAGATATGACTTCCTAAGTGGACCAATGACTATATCCATTCTAGCTACCTGTCTATGCATAATTCATACCTCACAAATGATCCCCAACTGTGGCAAAGCTGTAGCTTTTGTTACATGTGAGAATAAAGATCTGAAACATGGCTACAGAGGTGATTTACTATAGAACTATATAAGTGACATTATCTGAGAGCCCTGGCACACAAACTCTTCATATGTTTTGGGGCTGGTAGGAGTGAGAAACAGGCTCGCACAGTTGTGTAAGTGGCTGCCTAAACATGATGAGGACAGGTAACACCACAGATAGACATCTGCAATGCAGGTCATCAGAAGAAAGATAGGAGTGCCCACTGAAAAGGGCATGTAACAAGTAGAATCCAACAACAGACTGATGTCACAAGATGATCCTGAAGGAGTGGCTAGGGTTAGAGGTATAGATGAATGTGAGGTCACAGGGGATCACCACTGTTCTCCTCCAGCTGTGGAGGGGTTTGCTCTGTCAAGTCAAATAGGAATGTCTTTATCATGATGCAGAAGTGGCAGTTACACTTCAGTTTTGCATAAAAAATGTAATATTAACACATTCTTTGGGTTAGAAGGCAGCTTATTTTTTCAGCAATGACAGCTCTACTCACATATACAGGCTTAGAACAGTCAGAGGATGGAAATTCTTGCTCATCCACAAGCAAGAGTCATCAATCGGCAGCTCTGACAGAAGCACTTTGTCCCAGCACTAAGCAGAACTGGCCTGTCCCTGAGAGCTCATGGTGAGTTCTTATGGAGCTGCCTTAGAAGACTCCAGGTAATGATGACCCAAGGGTGGCTTCATGCTCTGTCCCAGTTCTGGCTCAATACAACCCAAACTGACCCAGCAAGTAGTGATGGTACACACATGGGATAAGCCCAGGCAACAGCTCTGCCATAATTCTTTGTGACAAAGGCTGACCGGACATGCTGATTTCCATCCCAAGTGAAACAAAATGGTCCTGTGTACAACCAGCCTACACACTCTGAGTGTTCATCATTCCACCAGGTTTCTTCTTTAATCTGGACGCACTAAATGCACTCCCCTCTAAGTCCCTTCATCATTTTCTAGCCGTCTTGCTTCTCTCTTAAGACTTGTATTTTCTATACAGGTTCACTGCTAAAATAAAAATACTGCTAACAATTAGTGGATCTGCATAACTCTTATAGAAGAGACTGATTATTTATACCATTTCTACTTTTCCAAACCCACTAAACTGCTCCCTAACTTTGTTTTTCTTAACTATCTCAACTGTTTGAAATCTGTTTCTGTTCTAACATGGTTGCTGGTTAATCATCCATTCTTTTCACTATTTCTTTTGTGCCTCAAACACTTGATTCTTTAAAATAATGGTGTGGATAGAGGAATAAACAAACTTAGTTTCTCCTCTACTCTTACAACATGTTTCTGACACCAGATGTGTGGGTTTTGTTTCCCACATATCAAGCAAGCAAGCAAGCAATTTTGCAGTGGACACAGCTGGCTGTTCTCCAGTTCAATTCAATTTGGTGCCAATATCTACCTAGAGATAGTGTCAGATCCTGCAGGTTGAGGGCTTAGTTCCACAAGACAGCTGCCCACTGCAGACATGAGTCACAAGCCCCAGGTTGTGGTACGTGCTTCTAACCCACCGGCTATAAATCGGGATCTCCACAACTCCCTCCTTGGGTTTGACTCATTTGCTGCAGCAGCTCACAGAACTCAGGGAAACAGTTATGTTTACTACTTCATTATAAAGGATATTTTAAAGGATACAGATGAAGAGATACACAGGGTGAGGTATGAAGGAAGGGGAGTGGAGCATCCCCGCCTTCTGCGCCCTGCCACCCTCCAGGAACCTGCACATGTTCGGCTATCTAGAAGCGCTCCAAACTCTGTCCTCTTGGCTTTTTATGGAGGCCTCATTACATAAGCATGATTGATTAAATCACTGGCCACTGGTGATCAACTTAACCTTCAGTCCCCTTTTCTCTCCCCGAAGACTGGGTGATAGATAAGGCTGAAAGTCCCAACCCTCTAATCCTCTCTTTCCCATGACCAGTCCCCATCCTGAAGACGTTTACTACTATGGAGATTCCAAGGATTTTAGGAGCTGTTTGCCAGAAAACAGTGACCAAATATACACTTCACAGTATCACTAACGGCCTCAAATTTTCCTTAATTTTGACTATTTTCCCGTAACAAAACAAATAAACAAATAAAAAAATAATTTTTTCTTTAGTACCAGAGCATTTTTGCTTTCCTGCTAGGCCAGGTGACAAAACTCTCACTCATTTTCAACCCAAACACAACACCCATCATGAACTGTCATCCTTCATTTCTATATTGCAATTCCAACATAAAGTGATGCTACTGGCAGAATTTTCAGTCTGTTAGGAGTAAGTACTGGTGAAAATGTGGAACAAGAGCTCCACACACACTGCTAGCAGGATGTCAACAGTTTTACATTACTAGTGAAGATGAAGATATACCTATCCCATGAGCAGAACTCCACTCCTAGGCATAGACCCCAAAGAACCATGCCTACCTGAACCAGGAAATACATGCACCCCGAGGGTTTAAGGTGAAGCTCAGGAATCTGAGGTATCTGCACTTTTTATAGGTCCACTGGTGATGTTACCTCCTCCCCTGCAGGGGTCTGGGATTGAAGGCTTACAACCTCAACTCCCATCTGTTTTTGGAGTCAGGTGCCCCCAAGGCTCATGGCTGCAGCCAGGCAAAGCTGCTCACTGGGGAGGAGTAATGGGGAATCGCACATCTATCGGAGACACTCCTCTCTGGTCAAAGGTAACTATTCTGAGGATCTGGGAAAATCCAGTGCAGTATCAGCATGCTTTTGCTCACCAGCTGCCTGCTCTTCCTTCTTGGTTACTCCTCGCTGTCTGAGCAAGGTGTGGCTCAAAACTCACCTCATCTTGTGATGGGCTTGGGTCAGCATTGGCATCATCCTCATTTTCAACACAAAGTACTAAAGTGCCCACCCAGCCCTGGTGCTGCTATGAATGTGATGCTCCCTGCCTGAAAGAGGAAACATCTAGGTGGGGCCTTAGAAGCTAACACTGAGGGGTGAGCCCTGTGAAAGCTGGCCTTTATTAAGTAATACTTTCAGATGAGGATGAGAAACTAGAATAACGAACTTCTTCTAGAGGAGGGGAGGGAAGGGGCTTTCTGCCTTCCGATGTGAAGCTGCCCTCCCTCCTCCTGCTCTGTTCTGCCTAAGGGAAGTTGTGTAATGGTGGCTCTGTCACCCGCACTTCCATGCATTCCTCCTGCCAAGAATGGCTTCTCTCCCCATCTCTACATGAAGCCGAAGGCCTAACTCTGTCCATTCCCATCACTCTCCTATTTTGAACTGAAGTGAGCCCAGGGCAAAGGACCAATGACCATGTCGCTATTGTTCTTTTAGGTTTAAAGATGCCTACAGGGTGTCAAGAGCTCTACAGATTCCACTAGGCACCTGAAACCTGCCCTGCCCTTCGGCACCAGCAGTGCACGGAGGGTGGAGACAATCTGTTTAAATTGTTCACTGAGGACAGTACAGGGCTCTGGCAAGATGCACATGCACGGGAGACGTGGAGGCTCTGTTGAGAGGAAATGGAGATGATATGAGATAAACACAAATGGAGTTTGGAATGGGGTTCAAGGAGGACATACAGGGAGTCTGTCTCCCCACAACTTGGCCACATGCCCACAGCCCTGGCAGGGTTCTGGCTCCTGCCTGGGGATGCTGTGGTCCCACTGGAGCTGCCTGCTACCTGCCGCCTGCCCAGCCGCCTGTCTTGTGAGAGGCCCCACCACTGGGCAGTTCATTATTTGAGTGGCATGTGGGAGAGAAACAGAAGTGATTTTTCTTTTAATGGTTTCAATTCCACTCCATCAGTTTTGAGAGAGGTTTCCTTCCACTTCTCTCCTCCTCCTGTTCTCTTCCTTATTCCCTCAGGGTGTCAGAAGTGTAGAAAGCCATGATTAAGATGAAGGGTTTCTATTTTGAGTAGGTGATTAAAAAGATTCTGGTTTCTTCCCTGTAAAATGTGGATTATGCCAACTGCTATAAATTACTGAGAGAAAGTTACTGATACTTGACCATCTTTTTTTGTTGTTGTTGTTGAGACGGATTCTCGCCCTGTCGCCTAGGCTGGAACGCAAGGGTACAATCTCAGCTCACGGCAACCTCCGTCTCCTGGGTTCAAATGATTCTCCCGCCTCAGCCTCCCCAGTAGCTGGGATTACAGGCGCCCGCCACCATGCCCAGCTAATTTTGGTATTTTTAGTAGAGATGGGGTTTCACCATGTTGGCCAGGCTGGTCTTGAACTCCTGACCTTGTGATCCACCCACCTTGGCCTCCCAAAGTGCTGGGAGTATCTCACTTTGGCCCCTACCTAGTAAAAGTTTATCAACTAAAGGTTTTAAATAATTGAAAATGCTCAGTTAAATAAATACAGATGAAACCAACTAATAAACTCAAGAAAAAGTCTTCAAATGAATCCTACTCTTGGTCAAGGACTTCCCCTGTTGGGAATTATCCTGAGAACAAAAATATGCAGAAAGATTTAACAACACTCATTTCAGTGCTGTTCATGATAATAAAAAAATTGAATACAATCTAGGCACTCAGAGGATTAGCAAAGTACGGTATCATACCAGATTCCTATGCAGCCGTTAAAAATGAGAACACAGCAGGACATTAACAATCCTGAAAGATATTAATGAAATAGTGAAGGGAAATATTCAAGTCACAAAACACGAGGTAGAAACATAACTACTTTCCTTGCTTCCAATCTTGCACTCTATACCCTCTATGACAGTCAGAGTCATCTTTTTTTAAAGTTACTCCCAGGCTTAAAATGGTTTCCTATTGTCTTTGGAATGAATTTAAATGATATGGTCATCCTGCTCTGGCCCTGGCCTATGCGTCTGGCCCCATCTTCTGTGGCTCCCTCTTCACGCCTCCTCCCCAGCAACACTGCACACCTTTCTGTTCTTCTTTGAACACACCCTGCTCTGTTTTACTTCAGCGACTCTGTACAAACTTTCTCCTTTGCCTGAAATGCTCTTCCCCAAAATACTCACATAGCTGGCTCCTTCTCAGGTCTCAGCCCAGATGCCACCTCTCAGAAAGGTTTTTCCTCTTTGGGAGGTGGAGGCAGGTAGATCATTTGAGCCCAGGAGTTTGAGACCAGCCTGAGTTACATGACGAAACCCTACTTTACAAAATACAAAAATTCGCTGGGTGTGGTGGTGCTCACCTGTGGTCCCAGCTACTTGGGAGGCTGAGATGCTCAAGGAAGAACCCTTGAGCCAGGAAGGCAGAGATTGTAGTGAGCCACGATTGTGTCAGCCTGGGTGACAGAGAGTGAGACCCTGTCTCAAAAAAAAAAAAAGAAAGAAAGAAAGGTTTTTCCTGGCATCAGATCTTAATTGCCCATTGCCTGGTCACTCTTTCACATCACTGTTTTATTTGCTTCATGGCATTTAACGCCCTCAGAAATGGTCTTCTTTATTTAGCTGTTTTCTTGTTTACTATCTACCTCCACTCATGAGAAAGAAAGCACAATAGGAGTAGAGGCTTTGCTGGATGGTATACCCATAATGCCCAAAACTGTGCCTGGCACAGAGCAGACCCTCAGTGGATGATAATGGCTATGGTGAGGTGTTTATGTATGTACACATCAAGTAATGTATACATGTGCTTCTGCATAAAAGAAGGACAATAAGAGCACAGCATAAAAGAATATCTCAGGACGCTGAGTTTTGGATGGTTTTAAGTTTTTTTGTTTATATTCATTTTTTATAACAACAGTGTGTTACTTTTGAAATAAAATGAAAATAATAAACGAGTTTTTTTTTTCCTTTTTAAAGAACATGGTCATTCTAAGAAAATGGTGACACAGCTGGCTTAAAACTAGAACCACAAGATGCCAGAATTAGAAAAGATCTTAGAGGACATTTGGTCCAATCCCACCTCTCGTTTCAGCAGAATGTGCAAGAAACTAGTCCAGTGTATTTTTCACTACACTAGTGGTTTTCGAACTTTATGAGCATGAGAATTTCCTGAAGGACTTGTGAAAACACGGACCACTGGGCCTCACCCTGAGAATTTCTGATGCGGTTGGTCTGAAGCGAGGCCTGAGTCCTGCATTCTGACAAGTCCCAGGGTTATGCTGGCTGTGCTGGTCCTGGGCCACACCCTGAGATCCACTAGGCTATGCCATATTGCCTCTTCTGCCTCCCTTAGAAATGTCTTGCTCTTTCTGTAGGAATGATAGTGATTAAAATAATCCCTCACGCTAAGGAAAACCCTAGCTTTCATGCCCCCTTCCAGAAGTTCCAACTGAAAAAGAAGGGAAGTAAACAGGGATAAGTAATTTTTGAGAGCCTCCTCTCCTCCGGGCATTGTGCAGGACGGTCTACATTTTACTTGTTTGTTTAATCCTTTTTACTACAGAAAATCTAACCTCAGAGAGGTTAAGGAACTTCGCTAAGAGCAAACCACTAGGAAGTGACAGAATCAGATTTCAGATCCAAGTCTATCTGACTATAAAGTCTATGCTCATTCTCCAACTTTCAGAATGAAAAGCTGCTGGCATTCAGAGTGGCAAATCAACGTCTTCCAGTGTAGAAACAAACATCCTTAAGAAATTGTAATACATCATGTCGTTAATGGTACTAAAAGCATATACACTGATATTAACATCCAACCATTTCTCTGGGTCTGAGGGCCAGGTTTATTCATTAACATGATATTCAGCAACTTCTAACCCCAAAACCCCAGAGTAAAGATGATTCAAGTTGATGCCTGGCTTATTATTGCAAGTCTTCAGTGAAGTAAGTGGGAGAGGGAGAATTTATCATGGATCTCAGCTTCCAACAGAGGGAAGAATTCACACATGTTCTGTGTGAAAAGGCCCTAATAGGCTTTGCAACTGAACAGAAATGTTCCATTCTTTGAAGAACTAAGTTTAAGTTCAAAGGCTAAAAGCCAAACACAAAGATGGGAATATATCATTTACCATCTTATGTCAAAAATAAACTAGAAACCAGTTATTGCTCCATTCCCATTTACTGAAGAGGACATAAACAAGGGACAGAGAAGTCTGGGTGATAAGGTCCCCATACCTACAAATATCCGTGCAACCAGTGAGTTACAATTTGTCCTATGTTTTGGTCACACACAACCACAAGTTTGAGAAAGTGCTATAAATATTGAGATCACAAAGGGGCTTGATAAGAATCTTATTTTTTTTTTTTTTTTTTTTTTTTGAGAGGGAGTCTCATTCTGTTGCCCAGGCTGGAGTGCAGTGGCGCAATCTTGGCTCACTGCAACCTCTGCCTCCCAGTTTCAAGCAATTCTCCCGCCTCAGCCTCCCGAGTAGCTGGATATACAGGTGCGCACCACCATGCCTGGCTAATTTTTGTATTTTTAATAGAGATGGGGTTTGGTTATGTTGGCCAAGCTGGTCTCGAACTCCTGACCTCGTGATCCGCCCACCTCGGTCTCTCAAAGTGCTGGGATTACAGGCGTGAGCCACTGCGCCTGGCCAAGAATCTTTTACATCGTAGTTTTGATCAGAATTCCAAAGAACAAGGTTAACAAAAATGTGGCTTCCTGCATCTGTATCCCTGTATTTCTTACTTTACATCATGATTTTTCTCCACGTTTTATAACAGATCCCTGAAGCAGCTGCATAAATAGGTTTTACATGAAAATAAAAGGAAATACTTTGAGTAATTCTGGCGACAGCATCAGAGAAATGAGGGATTCAACTGAGACAGCTCACGTGATCAGTCCCTTCCTGTATCCTGTGCCAAGGGCCCTTGGTGCCTCTTCTTTTGGAAGCTCATTTTCTAATTGTGACCAAGGAAACTCCTGTACATTTGGTTAGCAAAGACAGCCAGTGGAGACCCTGAAAGGAAGATAAGTGGGAAAGAAGGAACAGAGCAAATGCAAAAAAGGACAAGAGGATCCCAGAGATCGGTATGAGTGCTGTGAAAATCTGATTCCAATGGTAACTTTGCTCCAAACACAATTATGAATATGTTTAAGATCTGGAGTGACTGCGGTTTCCTTGGTGCAGCAAATCAGTAAGGTGGACCACATTCACAGCCCCTCATTTGTTAATGTCTGAAAAAATCTGGCTCTCTTACTCCCAATAAAATGCAAAGGATTTCATTTATTATAGAAAAAAGGTGGCCTGAAAGATCTTGCAGAATGAACCCTGGATCTCCAAGCCGATGAGCTGTCTTTGCAGTCAGCTACTGACTTAGGCATCTCACATGGGATATGAGATTGGACTGCATAGTATTAAGTATGAGCAAATTCTCTTTCTGCTCCCAACTCTCGCCCTTCATGAATAGTTGGAGAAGAGCCATCTTGCCTTCCCCAGAGGAATGATGCAGCTGCAGCTGCAAATGCAGCTTCAGCAGCCGTTATCCTACTGTTAAATGTTTGCTTTTAAATATTACATTGGCCCAGCAAAAATAGCTGTCTCATCTTAGCACTGGGGACAAAGCTTCACATCTGCGTTAGGGCCCACACCTGTGTCCTAGCAGAGATTTCAGAAAAGGCATTCTCTAATTTCTCTCTGGATGGACAGTGACTTATTCCTTAAGTTTCACAACATATATTTCTGCAGTGGATGGCTGCTCTTGATTCTCACAGATTTCACAGTGGCCTTCAGCCTGCAGTGGTTTATGCAGAAGACAAAAGAATAGCTACTTGGCAGATAATACTCTTCAGGCCTTAGGGAGGGCACTCAGCTGGAAAGATCTGTTTTCGCTGGAGATCGGAAGTGCTTTTCCAGCAATTATTTGATCTTTCCCGGGAACTTGTTCTTTGGAACAATCTCCCAGTCTGGTGGGAACACATGGACTCCTATTCTGGTCCCAGCATTATCACTAACCAGACGTGTGACTTTGGAAAAATCATCAGGCTTTTACTACACGTCAGTTATCTCACTTGCCTGGTGGGAATGATGATCCACCCCCTGCTTAATTAATGAGATTTTCGTAAAGATAAAACAAAGTGGTATATGCGAAGGTATTTAGAAAATTTTCCTAGTGAGGAAAAAAAACCCCAAAATACAAATATCACCTAACAATAAATATGCTTTTTATATCATTAGTGGTTTTCATTTTCTCACTTAGAATTAGGTAGGAATACCCTTATGCAGAGGAGAGGTAGAAAGTACAACCCCGGCAAAGAATACGGTCATGTTCTCCTTATTGCTTGGAAAAATAAAGCAAGGAAAGCGGGACTGGAATACTTTAACATCCACCCAGAAAAATCTGCTTTTGCTAGGGCCACACAACATTCTGGTCCTTCTTTGTCTCCTTTTTGGTGGTCCCACAAAGAAGGCTACTGCTGCAGTGTTGAATGAATGAGTGAGTGAATGAATGAATCTATCCATCTATCCATCCATCCATCCATCCATCCATCCACCCACCTACCCACTCATTCACCCATCATTCATGGGCCAATACTATGCATCCAAGCAATGTGCACAAAATACAGACGCAAACGCCG
This sequence comes from Symphalangus syndactylus, assembly GCF_028878055.3. Taxonomy (NCBI): domain Eukaryota; kingdom Metazoa; phylum Chordata; class Mammalia; order Primates; family Hylobatidae; genus Symphalangus; species Symphalangus syndactylus. Next base: position 89,614,449 of record NC_072424.2, read on the forward strand.
TCTCTTTCACTGAAGGGTGTCCAGCCCATGGGAGAAGGCAGACAAGGAAAGGACCTGTTCTCTCCAATGTAGAAAGCCTGCTTGCCTGGAGAAACACACACAGTGTTCTTGAAGCTTGGGCACATGACTCACCCCTCCTGCAAAAGCTGGGATGGGTTCTCAGAGGATGGGCATCTGAGTGGGGCCTGTGGGAAGGACTGGTGAAAAAGGGGGTGCGCAAGGGGGTGGGCAAGGTGCTTTGCAGGCTGCAGAACAGCTCTTACAAAGGAATGGATTCAGGAGAGAGGAGCATGCCAGGGAGCAGCCTTGTTTGGTGTGACACAAGCCAAGAATGGGCGAATGCAGGTAACTAGAGAGTTAAGCAGGGCCTAAATGTGAAGGAGGGAGCAGGCCACTGTAGTTTCTGAGCAAGAGTTGCACAATGGATTTGTATTTCAGAAACACTGCTTAACAACAGGGAGCATGTTCTGGAGGGAGAAGGTGAGCAGGTAAGTGAAAGATTTAAAATTTAATGTAAACATCTGCACATTGCAACACAGAACACTTTACAAAACATCCTGGCTTAAGAGCATTCTCTTCCAAATTCTGAATTAACACAGCCAACAATACACTGGGGAGTGAATACATTTATACCTTCCAAAAAAATGCCTTCGGTAATGTTTCCCCTGTGCAACTTATACAACATTGATTTCCCATGTAACTCTGGGATAATCTCCTGGGAAAAGGAAGGCACTGTATGTTTCTCAAATGTGGGTGACCACTGTGTATTGCAGCACCAGGAAGAGTCTGAAAGGAACTCACGTGCCTGGTACAAAAAGATGGTGATAGTGATACCTGGTAACTGTCTTTCAAGAAAATAGTTCATAAATGAAAAGAGAATTTCTAATAATTTGAGGAGGTTTGGCAAGGTGTGTGGATTTTTTAATTCCCTCTTCTTTTTTTTAAAAAGTTTAGGCATAATTTATCCACAGTGCAGTGTATAAACAGATTTAAGTTTACAGTTCCATGAGTTCTGACAAACGTATATACCTGTATAATCTAAACCCCCATCAAGATCTAGAACATTTTCATCACCCTAGAAAGATGCACTGGGGTCCCTTTGTAGTCAATCCCATCCGAGGCAAACACGGTTGTGATTTCTACCACAACAGATTAGTTTTCTCTGGTCTAGGGTTTCATATAAAGGTAATTATACAGTATGTATTCTTTGTGTCTACTTATTTTACACGGCAAGTTTTTGACATTCGTCCATGATATTGTATATTCAGTAGTTTATTGCTGCTGAGTGGTATAGTAGTTTTTATTGCTTTATCCATTATAGTAGCTTTTATTGCCTAGTAGTATTCCATGGTATGAATATACCACTACTTAGTAGGTTTTTAACGGTTCTCTCTTTTGCTAAATAATGCAACTGCCTACTCATGGCAAAGCAAAAAAGAAAAGGCACGGATGTGTAAGTTCTGGTGAAGTCACCAACTATTCTCTACGCTATCAGGCATTAAGGTTATGAGTGGCTTCATCTTTAGAATCCTCCAACAGCAACAAGGGCTAAAACGTCAGGTAAATTAGGACAAACAGAGAGAGGGTAGAGGGAGGGAGGGAGGCAGGGAGAGAATCAGAGAGGAAGGGGGGAAGAGAGAGAATGAGAGAGAGAGAGAGTGAGAGAGAGGGAGAGAGAACCCCTTATATTGTCTTAGTGCTATATATTTGGATCACTGGAGCGGATAACACACGGCCCTCAAAAGAGAGATGCTAATTTACTGAGAATTTATGTACTCAATATAAATGGTTAGGTACATAATTTAGATAACTAAAATATTCTTTAAAAAATTAAAATGTGTCCACAGAAGCCTACACATGGCCTAGGATTCCACATTGTTTTTCCCTGTAACTGTCAATACTCTCTTGTCCAAGCAGCATTTTAGTAAGTAGATTAAGAGAGTCCAGCAGTGAAAGGAAGTGACTCAAAAGCATTTTCAGAATTCACCAGTTTCCTATGAGATACTTGCACCCATGAGTGTCAGGTAGCTACTTGGTGTGATTTTTGTTGTATTCAACCAAGAGATAATACCTGGAAGCTTCAAGGAAAGCAGATGAGCTCTTGCTGAAAGGGCTTATTAAGCAGAGCCAAGAGGCAAAACTCAAGGAAAGAAGGGAGTTAAAGTCTCATAGTGTAAGAACTCCATTTCCTTACTCTGTGGAACTGTGTAAAGCAGCATCACAAAAGAAACAAAATAACATCTAAAAAGTGTATTCTGTCTTCTCCTGTGCAGCTGTCACAATTTACTATGAAAATCAGACATGAACGTGTTCTGATGACTTGAAACACATTATTTGGGTCAGCTCCTCCCTCTGACATTATACACTGCCTGTCCTCTGAAATGAACTAGTTGCTTTGACTCCAGCATTCCCCTATCATTGGAAGTGATATTGGTTTGCATGGCTATGCTAAAGACACAATGGAAACGAAAAGCTCTCAGCCCTAGGTGGAGCCGGATTTGATTCCAAGAATAATGCAGATAATGTCCTTCAAAAAAGCTAGCAGGCTTCCTTTCTATTTTTCGCACCAGATATACCTACTTGCTGTCTATTTTTCTGAAGCAATTTAATATTTGTTGAGCATCAACGATATGTCAGATCCCATGCTTCATGCTTCATTCTTACGAATGAAGATAGAATGCCTATCTCCAAGATAGGCACTATTATTGTTCCTACTTCAAAGATGAGGAAACTAAAACAGCCTCAGTTTCTATACTCATTCATTACTATTCCATGTGTTTCCTTCCCTCAGCCAGTTGGAAGTGGAGGTTAGGAGCTGTGAAATATGATGCACATAGAAAGCAAGATGAAGACATAGAAAGCAAAATGATTTTCCTCTTTGATCTCCTTCCTTACATATTTTAACATTACATTCTGTAATTAGGTCAAAGCAAGAGATACCAGTGTTATGAGCTACGGCTAAAGTTTAACAATTATTTCTTAGAAGATTGTTAATTAGACTGACTTGTGGTATAGGCTTTGGAATACATATTCATTCTGATAGCAGTTATAGCACAAGACATCTCATAAATAAAAGCCATTTAGAACATTATCCACAGGAAATGGCTGCAGCTGGTAAGGGAACTTTTGACATTAAGGAAATGCAGAACTTCATGGAATTAGATGAAGACAGGAGTATTATATCACAGAATGATGCTATCTTAGCAGGAGCTGGACCATGACCATGTTTTCAACAGACACACTCATTTTATAGCAGTTCATGCTTGCTCACCTCTCTGGGTTTTCAGGAGACAAGCATGGCGTATCAAGGGCAAAAATTCAAAGAAATGGGAACTAGTACTCAGAGACATTTTCGATCTGAAGCGTTAGGGGCCTGTGGTTTGGTGTACAGCTTGGACCTGTTCATCCACATGGACCTGTGCTAATAGGGTAAGCAAGCACTAACCACATGTGGCTAGTTCAAGATGAGACGTAATGGTAAGTGTAAAAAGCCTATAACCAGGTTTCAAAGACTTAGTATGAAAAAAGAATGTAAAATGTTTAACAAATTTTAAAATATGATTACATGTTGAAATGATAATGTTTTACATAGGTTGTCTTAAATTAAAAAAAATTAACATGACTTTCATATGTTTCTTTTTGCTTTTTAAATGTGGCTACTCGGTAATTTAAAATTAATTACCTATGTTGCCTGCATTTGTAGTTTGTTCTAAGTCTATGGGAAAGGACTGGTATAGATACTCAGTAATTGAAAAGATTAATCCAAGTTGAAGATTTGGTGCATTTGATCAAAAGTGGCAAACCAACTGCACTGCAATATGTTTCCTAGGAGGTGAATAAAATGACTGAACAGAAACATGCATTCTACCCTGACCTGCTGGTTACCTTAGGTAAACCACTCACTCTTCCTGGGCCCCAGCCACTATAATGGTTCATCCATATCATCTCGGACACTTCTTCTAGTGCTGACATTTTGAATCTGTGGCAAATTCCTTAGGGCAGGTAAATCATGAGTGAAGGTGAACTTTAAAAAAAACCTTAATATTTGTTCAATATTCATAGCCCCAAATATTGCCTGCTGATCTCTCACATGTGACGTGCCTTTAAGTCTCTCTGGAGCAACAGCTAAAATTGAATGGCAATGATAATTACGTTTATGATACACAGACTGAGCTGCCCTACGGAAAAGAGAATGCTTGCTCTGTGTACCCCAATGAGTGGGTTTTACTTGACAAGATTATATTAGTAATTGGTAATTACTTTTGCACCAGCCGAATACTTCTAAGATGGAAAAACTTAAGTGCACCTTAATAATCCAACAAAAGCTTATTAAAACATGAACACAAAATATTCTAAAATATCCTCCCCTGAGGGAGGGAGAACAGAACCTGGTCCTCTTTTAGTTCAGGTTCTACCCTATTTCTTTTCATGTTCAAAGCATGTAATTATCTGCTAGAAGTTATTCTGCATCTCCCAGGCAAATTATATACTTTTTACATGATTGTAGAGTTTCTCCTTTTTCTTTCCTTAAAAGGTAAAAAACTTAAATGTAGATAACACAATTATAATAGGGTAAAACTTTCAGCACAATGCTAGATAAAAACAAATATTTTAAATAAATATATGTTCAAAATATATGTTCAAAATCTGTGTGTGGAAACAAATATGGAATTAAGAAATGACAGGGATAAATGACCTATATGATGGAAAACTCGCTTATAATGAAGACCTCTAGGAAGACTGCATGATTTCTCCTGGAAAAAAAAAAAATCCCATAATTTGCATCCCCACATCTGTAGAATTTCCCTATTACATCCAGTTTAAATCTGCCATCTTTAACTTCTGATCCAAGAGTGACAGCATGTACAACTGCTACTAACGTATATGTCCGTTTTGAAGTAGCTCCTGCCTTTATGTACTTGGCTCCCGATTCCTTCCATTCTGACTTTCTGCAACATAACCGATACAGTTTGCATGTGTGTCTCCGTCCAAATCTCATGTCGAATTGTAATCCCCAACTTTGGAGGTGAGGCCTGGTGGGAGGTGATTGGGTCATGGGGTAGTTTCTCATGAATGGTTTAGCACCATCCTCCTTAGCACTGTCGTCATGACAGCGAGTTCTTGTGAGATCTGGTTGTTTAAAAGTGGGTAGCACCTTTCTCCTAGCCCTCTCTCCTGCTCCCACCATGTGAGATGTCTCGCTTCCCCTCTGCCTTCTGCCATGATTGGAAGCTTCCGGAGGCCTCCCTGGAAGCAGAAGCCGCTATGCTTCCTGTACAACCTGCAGAACCATGAGCCAATTATACCTCTTTTCTTTATAAATTACTCAGTCTCAGGTATTTCTTTGTAGCAATGTGAGAATGAATTAATACAATGACCATAAATGCCTGCACTAGAAGTAACCAAGTAAATATTTGTTGAGAAAAGAAATTTCAGGGATGCAGGCTCTTCCTCTCTCTTCCTTTCCTCATTTTCTTCCCTCCTTTCCTTTCTTTGTTGGTCAGACCACCTAGATTCATGCCAGTACAATTCATGTCATTTTTTTTTTTTTTTTTTACTAACATTGAAGGCAAGTTGGGAAATTTTGATTGAATTGCTGAAACAAAGGGCATGTGTTCCCGCCATTTCATACTTCTAAGGAACTTATTTTAAAAAGCAAGAAAGGGGCAGCAAAGTTACAGAACAACGAAAGGACACACTGGCCACCTTCACTTTTGTTGAGATTGGAGAGATGGGAGTCGTAGCCATGAATGAGTGCAAGCCTCGGTGGGTCTATTGTGCAAAACAAGTTTTACTTGAAAATGGAAAAAATGACCCTGCATTTCTCTTTGCCATTATCCACAGTCACACTGGAAGAAAACACTAAGAGAAGCAAAGTAAAAAGAATAGTTTCTATTGGCCTTTCCTTGGCATTGTATACTTTTATTCCTTTATTCTTTTCTTGCTCAACCTCATTCCCAACTATTTTACTATTTTGGGGGCACTGGGGACAGGACTTCTGGGAAACATAACATGCATTAGTCCATTTGTTTTCTCTGTGAATTCTTTTCAGCATCTTTGTGTAGCAACAGGAAGGATGTGGGCTCCCTTTCAGATTCAAATGAGGCAAATCAGCCCTGGCTAAGGTTGACAACATCATGTTTATGTTACACTGTGGGCCTGAGAATGCCAGAACTGCTGTCTCTAGGTAGAGTGGCCATTTTGTCCTGGGGCTTAATCTCTATTTTTAACATCAGATCCCTAGCCCATGTCTCACAAAAACAACAAACAACTAACAACAAAAACAACAACAAAAACCCCCCAAAACTGCTGACACAGTATAACTACAGCATACTATTTTATAAGAGAATTCTGAGTTTTAGAGTTGAAAAGGTCAGCGTTTTCAAGGTATTCACAGATATTTTAAATCATATAGGACAGATGTGCAGAAGTGGCAGTGTCTCCATTCAAATTCTTTCTTTCTTTTTTCTTGAGACAGCATCTTGCTCTGTCATCTAGGCTGGAGTGCAGTGGCACAATCACAGCTCCCTGCAGCCTCAACCTCCTGGGCTCAAGCTATCCTTCTACCTATGCCTCCCAGTACCTGGGACTACAGTTGTGCACCACCACATGCAAATAATTTTTTTTTTTTTTTGTAGAAACAAGGTCTCACTATGTTGCCCAGGCTGGTGTTGAACTCCTGGGCTCAAGCAATCCTCTTGCCTCAGCCTCTCAAAGTGCTGGGATTACAGGCATGAGCCACCATGCTTAGCTTCAGATATTTCTTAAGCTTGAAGAATGTGGTAGGAAAATCCTACCATGTATTTTTCTCAGATTTATATTCCTAAGCATGTAAATCAAGGAGCAATAAATTTATTATATAAACAAATGTAAGACTTTATTTTATAAAACTGGATGTTTATTACTAAGACTTCTACCAAAAGATCAAAGCAAAACCATGGAAGAGAATGTGGAGTGGTGCTAGACAAATATGTTAATACTGAATTTGGGAACTGAGTCTGTTACTGATTCTACTAGTCCAACTTTGTGATCTTGGCAAGTTATTTATCCCTCTTAAACCTCAACTCCATCCATTCCTCCATCTATCCATCTACCCATGACCCATCCAACAAATACATCCTCTCTACTAGATGCCCAGCCCTTGGTGAATTAAAAAGATGAATAAGCTATCAGCCCACTGGAGCAGCTTTTGATAAAACAAGTGTACAAATAATTCTATGCAAGACAATTGTCAGTTGGAAGTTGTAGGGTGCTAACAGGAGCTTAGTGGAAAAAGAGGTCACTTCCAATGGAGAGATCAGTCAAGGCTCCATTGAGGAGAGACATTTTGTTGTTTGAGAAAGAAGCAACATTTCTAAATCTAGGGCTGGGTTGAGACATTCCTGGCCACAGGAAAAGCCAGGGCAAAGATGGGCATCAGGGAGGCATGGAAGACATTTAGGGAAGAGTGACAAGTCCACCAGGTGGAATAGGGTCTGAGTGGGGAGGCAGTGGCTCCTCTGATCATGCAGGCAGCCAAGAGAGGACTGGACTGAATTTGGAGCTCAGAGAGGAGGCTCTGAAGAGTTCTAAGCAAGAATGACTTGGTCTGGCGGCTCCACGCAGAATGGCTCTGCCACAAAAGCACCTGAAAGATGTTAGGAAGAAGTTTTAGCAGTCCAATTCAGTGTTAATAATCTTGCTTTAGGAGGGTGGTGGTGAGGGGGGATGGAGGGATAGACAGGGCTGTGAACTGGTGGAATGGAACTGGGCACTTACTTATCTCTAATATTCAAGCTTCCACATTCTGATATTTGACAGTTTAGTGTAAGTGGGGGAAATTAACTTGAATGCCCCCAAAATAGAGGCAAAAATAGCTTTGGATAAAATTTAGTCCCATTTCTATATATATTGAAATCTCAATATCAATTAGTCATACAGAAAAAACTGGTCTTGCAGAAGAAGTGTCTAGGCATGATATATGAAAGACAAGCTGTATTTAGGTAAACCTACTAAAGTGTCTCAGCATTTGGTCTGATCCACCATACAGGATGCTTTCATAGGAGGAATAGTCATGCCACTTTCTATTTTGACAGGGGTCAGAGAAGTGTGGTTCTTTACGGACTCAGCAATGCATTATCCAAAAAGGCCTCTCATAATACCTGTGGGAATAAGATAGGAAAATGTGGGCTAGATACTAGAACAATGAAGTGAACTATAATATTTAAGTGGGGCTGATTGGTGAGCTCAGGTCCACCTAGAAGGTGGTCTCAGGAGGCCTAAAATGGGGCTCTGAGCTCTTCAACAACTTGTCAGGCATCTTAGATGAAGATATTGAAAATTTGTATGGTGAAATATCAGATGGAACAAACTTTTGAAGGGACAGGAGTGACAATCTCAAGATATAAAAATATCTTGGTAGGCTGGAGTAATAGGCCACAACTGACATGATAAAATTAGTAAGGACAAATGTGAGGGCCTAAACAAACAAACAAAAAAAGTTGCCTAAGTACGGGATGATGGACATGTGGTTTAGCAGCAGCATGTGTAAAAACAATTTGTGGGGAAGTGTTGGCTGAAAGTAATTTCAATTTAAGTCAATTGTTTGACATGGCTGCTTAAAAGTGTGATCTAATGTGGTATTTACTGAAATACAGCATTAGCTCCGGCCTCACTTAAGTTGGGATTCCAGAAACACTGAGAAACATAGGTGCTTTTGATATAAACATGTTGGGTACAGTTGCTTAACAAACGAAGCTCAGCTTAACCAGAGAGAAGTTTTGCTGGTCATCATGGAGGCCCTCCCCTTAGATAGACTGAGCTAGGGAGGTTAGTAGGAAGAAACAATGAAGGACTCACCAAACTAGAAGCTACACTTACCCATTCTATCCATTCTAGTAAGATTGAACTTTGATTTTTTTAAATGCAATGATAATAAAATTTTAGGCACCAAGAGACAGAGCCCGGTCAGAAGGACAATGCTGTTCCTCTATTCCTTATCAAATACAATGCTAGGCAATATGAAGATATTTCTTTTATCATCTGTCTGAATGTGGAACTCTTCCACTGTCTGAATAGTTCTGGGCCCCAAGTTGGGGTTTGCTTTCTTGATGGTTGGAAAGAATCATTTGGGTGAGGGGTACTGTGCCCATGACCCACAGCCAACTCCTGGCATGCACAGTAGGGCACCTCTCCCACAGGGAAGGAGGTCTTCGCAAACCTTTTACTACCTTTCTTCAGTGTATAAACTGGGATCTCTGGAACTTTCAGACATAACACTTACCTCATGTCGGCAAATGAGAAGCAAGTTTCTCCTTATTCTCTATTAGAAACATAGAAAGCAAGCCAGCATAATTTCTAAACCAAGTTGGATCTTTCTTTAAAAAACAGGAAATTTGTTGCTATGCGTTGTTTTCCTTCCTTGAGCAGTATGCTGTTTATCTTCAGGAAAAGGATCACACAAATCCTGGTGTACATGCTTATGAACAACAGGCAAGGGTCACAGTCGCTCATTCTCATTTGCTTTCCTTGAGGGAGAGAAATCGTATGATGGGTTCAGTTGGTTTTGGCCTCAGTATACAGTAGTTTCCTGAGAGGCTTCCTTAATAGGTGCCCACTAAAACATTCCTTAACACAAACACACACACAACCTGAGTATGTGTGTATGTGTGTGTATAATCTGACAGTCTCTCAAAGCATGACTACACAGAATTTAGAACTTGTTAACAGTAATATGATATTAAAAGGGACCCGAAATTCTGTTGCGAAAAACTAATACAAACACTGGAAATTGTTGTGCTTAGACAAAAAGATTTAAGCTGTTTTTTTTTTTTTTTTTTTTTAAAAAAACAATGGGTGGGTTGTATATGGCAGAATTTCTTCTTAGGATTTGTGTCTAATAATGAGAATGTCCCAAAGATGGTAAAGAGTATCTTGACAATAGAGATTTCTTGGCAGAATTTGGATGAACAAATACTGGCTGGACTAGATGAGCTTTAAGGCTCCTTCAAGTACAGGAAAATCATAGCTATATGATTTTGATACTTTTTTTGTTTTTCTAAAATAGCCCATAGTGTGGAAGCTAACAAGGTAATCTGGAAACAAATGCCTTGAGACAAGGGCTTCTGAGAAACTGGATTCATAGTTGCTTAGAAGCCAAAATAAAATAAAAAAAAAAAAAACAGTATTTTGAGGGAAAGTGGATAATGCCAATGGAAAGTTCTTTAATATTCTTCCTGGAAAATGGTTATAACCATTTATAAAGCAAATCATCAGAATTTTAAGGGCAAAGTGACACATACAGTGAGAGATTTTAATAACACCTCTCTTGAAGAGATTGACAGATTAATAAGGATATAGAAGATGTGAGCAACAAAATGAAGAGATTTAATCTAATGGGCATATTTAGAACTCTGTCCCCACAGCCCCCATTAGAGAATACGCACTAATGAAATTCACAGAATATTTAAAAAGAATTGACCATGTACTAGGCCACAAACCAAGTCTCAATGCATTTTGTGGAAATAGTATCATACAAACAACATTCCCAGACCACAGTAGATTTTTTAAGTTAGAAATCCATAACAAAATGATTACTAAAGACTCTCATTCATTTGGGAATTTAAAATGATGCTGCTAATAAAACTCATGAATCAAAGAAGAAATAATTATGGTAATTACAACATTCTTATAACTGAGTGATGATAAAAATACTCCCTATTAGAATGTATCAGATTCCTCTACAGTTTTATTTAGAATAAAATACTTAAATCTTGTCCTAGAAAGAAAAAAGGACTGAGACTTAATGAACAAGTATCCAACTCAGGAAGTCAGAAAGTAAATAAGAGTACATCCAAAAAAAGCAGAAGAAGAAAATAATAAAGGGTAGAAATTAAAATCAGAAAACAAAGATACACTAGAGAAGATGAACAAAGGAAAACCTATTTATTTGGAAAGACTAATAAGAGACAAATCAAATCTGATCAAGAAAAACACAGAGATGGTACAAATAATAACATTAGGAATGAATGAGAGAACATAACTACAGATTCAGCAAGGATTAAATAGCAGCACACTACTATGAAGAAATATGTGCCATTAAGTTTGAAAATTTCAATGAAATGAAGAATATCACAGAAAAATTCAAATTATTATTCTAACAAGACAGAAACCTGAATAGTCTAATAACCATTTAAAAAACTGATTCATTAGTTAAAAAGCTTCTCATCCCTCCACCCAAAAAAATCCAAAAACTAATAAACACTAGGTTCAAATGGCTTTAGAGAAAAAAAATGAAAAAAAAATCTGTGTTTTAGATCAAAACAAAAAAATGCAGGAGATAGAAAATGGAAAAGCACTAGGACAATCTCAGAACCAAATCCAAGATGGTAGGAAAAAGGAAAATTATGGACCACTCTCAGATATAAATACAAATGTAAAAATCCTAAATAAAATATCAGCAAACAGAACCCAACAATGCATAAAATATATCACAACTAATGTGGATTTTTGCTAATAACACAAGGATGATTTAACTTTAAAAAATGGATGACAATAATTCCTATACTATCCGATTGAAAGAGAAAATCCCAATGATCTTATCAATAGATACAGAAAAAGCATTCAGTAATAATTAACACATTTATAATTTTTTAAAATAGAAACTTTTAGCAAACTAGGATCAGATGGGAACTTTCATAATCTAATAGAAAGTATTTACCAAAACCCAGCAGTAAGCATCATACTCAATGGTGAAATGCTAACAGCCTTCCCTTTAAAATCAGTAACAAGCTAAGAATCTGTGCTATCCCTACTTCCTAGCCCCTGTGCTATTTCCTGCAGGTCCTAGCCAGAGTGGTAGGAAAAGAAAAAATAAATACATAAAAGATAAAATATTGAAAAAGAACTAAAACTTGTAATTATTTATAGATGGTATGTTTGTTACACAGAAAAACTAAGAGAAATACAGATAAATTATTAGAATTGATAAGAGGTTTCAGCAAACGGCTAAGTATTAATTTAATAAGAAAAATTTTATTTCTATCCACGAGCAACAGTAAGACAAAGTAATTTTAAAAAATTGAGCACTGTGCTTATATTTCTTGACCTTCATCTCCTGCTCTTCAACAGGCACCTCATACAGATAAGCACAGGATAACAAAAAAATTTAAGAAAAACAAGTAACCTAATTATATTGTAAAACTCTGAGAGGCAGGGAGTATAATTTCACGGAAGACCTACAGGATTCCTCTCTATTCTCATGGAAAAATTTCACTTAAAAAAAATGAGGCGTTGTAGATGGGGTTACTTTGAACTGTGGTGAATCACACTTATTCACTGGAAAGACACATAAGCAGGAAGTCCAGGCCTCTGCAAATCAAACTCTGCCTAAAAGGAAAAATATGGCTGACACCTTCTCTTCTACACAGCTTATAATAAAGTCAGCAGGAAGTGGCCCTCCAAAATGGCATCCCACATAGGAAGGACATGGATGCTGTGAAGGGAGACATTGGTCAAGAGGTTGGCAAAGCTCTTAAGAAAGCTCTTGAATGCTTGGTTCTTCATTTACATGAAGATAAGAGGGAGAGTTACTTCTGTTGAAATTTCACTACAACCAAACACAGGATGTCATTTGAATTCTAAAAACTTCTTGATCCAATTGAGTTCCCTATACTCTTACTGTATATTCAGGTATGTCCATCGGCATGGGGGCCTGGTCAGCTCATGTTTTTAACAGTCTTAGAGAAGGAAACTATGGCACATATGATTTCTTTTTTCCACAGAGGGGTTGACCTATTACCATTTTTAATGAAGTGACAATAAAAACGAGATAAAAGGGTAGAGAATGTTCTATATTCACTTGGATCTTGCTGGACAATTCACTCAATAAAAACATGGTTATCTGAAAATACTAGATTCTGATGTTGTTTTTAAAAATATGTTAAAAGCCTAACTCACTGGAAACACCAAAATAAGCAAAGATAGTAGACTGATTTTCTGTTTGATTGATTAAATATAGTACATACCTATAATGGAATAGTATATAGCACTAAAATCATATTGCAACATAAATTTAGTGACTAAAAAATATTCACAGTGCACTGCTAAGTTAAAACAAAGTAGGATATAAAACATTAAGTCCAATTTGAAACCATTGTTTAAACATTCCTAAATCTGCACCGGGAAATGACATTCAACAAAATACTAATGATGTGCATGACTATCTCTGTGTGATGGGTTAATAGGTGACTTTTATTTTGTTCTGTGTGTTCTGTATCTTTAAGTACTTTAGGGATATATATTAATGTGGACATTATTTTAAAAAATTCACCATAATGAAAATGCCTAGAATTCACATCATACACATTTTTGGTGGTCACCAAAACATTCACAAACTAAGTATAGTTTTATGGCAGTGAAAACACCCAATAAAAGCCAAGTGTCCTGCTGATCGTTAGACTGGAGGACGACCTTTTCTCCTGAACTCCTGTTCTCCACTGGGCATTTGCCCTGGGGCATGGCTCAGTGCCCCCAGGAGACACTGAAAAGGCTCAGTGCCATCCCAAGAAGACGTTTCCTTCCTTTGGCTTACTCTCATACCATCAGCGGGGGACAGTGCAGACCGCAGCCCAGCATTTAGGACAGCAGGACAGGAATGAAAATTCTGGGCATGAACAAAGCTCCACTTACCACCTCCAGAATGCCGCTTCTCTGATTAGCAACTTTCTCCGCTCTGAAGCGTGGCTTCCCAGCCTTCCACACCAGTGGCCTATATCTTTTCCACCAATCTCCCACTGCCCTTCACACACTGTCCAGCTAGGATGGAATGCACCTCCACATAACTGTCCATGCAGTTCCCACATCTTGCCAATCGGCTAGGCCCATGCGAGTCTTACCCTTCACGTAAGCCTCCCTTCTCAGCAACTCAGACCTGCGCTGGTCTCCCCCTCTCTCAGCTCCTTGGCTTATACCCAACACTTGATCATTTGCAGATGAGACAGTCATATTGTTTAACTGTTTCCTGTGCATGGCAGGGTCTGGTAAGGGTTGGGGCCAAGAATCTCTTTGATTCTTCCCATTGCCTTCTTCTGGCTTCTGGCACAGGTCTACAATATAGTAGGTTCTCAAAACCAGGACATAGATCATTTAAGGTGGAGTGATATCACTGGCACTTTTCCTGACAATAATTTTGTCAGCAATCTCTTCCTTCTGGTCTGCCTGTCTGCCTCTCTTTTTATGCTTGTCTCATCCTTAAGAGCAAAGAATGGCATTTTTCCTGCTCACTCTTCTCAGCTCATAAACAAATGGCTTCCTCTCTACTTCAGCCCTCGTGGAGTGGTGCTAACCGAACGGAGGCTGTCCACAACAGTGCCGGGTCCTCTCGCCTGCTCACTCCCAGGCACCCAGGCACTTGGAGGGTGCTGCAATCTCGGTGCCCATTCTCATCAAGGACTGTGGATCTTTTGGTTCCCCCCCAGGGGTTCTTGGCCTTCAGACTTTGGTGGGCTATGTTCCACATTCATTTACTCACCCACTCATTCAGCACCTAGTTCCTTAGTGCCTTCTGTGTGCCAAGCACTGTTACGTAAACTCACTGTTGTATGTCTTGTCTCCCCACCTACATTGAAAGCTCCCCGACGGCAACGATTATCTGCTACGATTATTTAATTGTCACCAGAGAATCTAACAGTGTGTTCAGAAAGTGTTTGAAAAATATTTACCTGACTGAAAGGAGAATGAGAAAAGCAATAAAGCAGAAGGCTTCAGTTTTCATTCGCTTATTCCCTCCGCTGTGGTTTGACTAGAGATGGCGTAAAAAGATAAGGGAAAACTTTGACTCTAGCAGACTGAGTAGAGCCTTCATTTTTTTTTTTTTCTGGGCCTCTGTCCAGACCAAATGAGACAGTGACGTATGTGAAAACATTCTTTAAGTTGCAGAATATTTTACAAATATGAAGTGTAATCATCATCACGATATGCATCACCCATACCTTACTGTGAAAAGTTTGATTCCAAACAATAAGCAACCAAATCACCCCATTTTGCAAGCTCCTGCAACCAGCAGCATAATACAGCCAGAAAAAAAAGCTGACAGCCTGACAAAACCCAAATGGAAAATTAAAATGAGCAAGAACAGCCACACACCCAAAGAGAGAGCAAACCCGCACTGCTTGGAGGAGGAAATCCTCTAATTGCCTCCACACTCCTGCTCGCTTCCATCTGCTTGCATTTAAGGAAACCCAACTACTGGGCTCCTCACAGCTGTAGAGAAAAAGATATGCATCCTAAGTGCCTGGATGGCTGCAGCAGGCAGGGACTGACAAGAGGACAGAAGATCCACAGGCAAGGCTCAACAGCACATCTAAAAACAAATTTAATGTGTGTTATGCAAAATGGCAAACCAGCTCTCCTGGCTGTGAGGTCACATGAAATAATAACGGAACTCATTCTCAGGAGAAAGGCGGCAGTGGCGTGTGTGGGCAGGAATGCTGCAGTGTGCTCCTCACACAAAGAAGCCCATGGGCCTCCCCCAGCTGGGAGTTGCATGGAGCCCAGGCTGCAATTAGGTTTCTTGTGGGGGAAGTGACTGGAGACATAGGCACCCATGTTCCTCACTGTGGGGTAACTAAATCGCCTTTGCCAAAACTTCTTAAGTGCAATTATAGTTTTTAGAAATGCCAACCTTTTGATTCCAGTCTCACTTTGACCATTTCTCCCCTGCTGTTCCTATCTGAATCTCACCAGTACCATTCTCCAGTCTGCCCTCGGCCTTCTCCCTTTCTGGACTGCTGACCACCTATGCTCAGGACCTTACTGTGCTTCCATAATCAGAGGGATCCCCTAAGGTGCAACCAAACTGTATAATTTAAAAAACTCCACATCTTGGAGAATAGACAGTTCATTATGAGATGATGAAACTGTGGTGCAGAGATGTAAAGACACAAGATGTGTTCACATCACCAGGCGGTGGCAGGGACAGGGCCTGACAGCAGATATCTACAACTCAACATACATAATACAGAAAAAGGACACCAGCACTTGGTGGCACTTGTTACGAGCCAGAGACTAGGCAGGGAGCCTTCACATACTTTATCTGAGTCCAAACCTGACATTAATCCTGTGAGCTGGACTGAAAGCAGTTAAGCCACTTTCCCAAAATCTTGCAGCCAGTAATGATGACGATGGGATTCATTCCCAGGTCTGATTGCAAAGCCTGTTCTTCCTTCTAGCCTGTACTGCCAAAAGATTTCAGCGTGAAGGAAGCTGATGGAGTAGTTAACTCATGAGATGGGTTCCTCTTTGTGGCTGTATACCTGCTCGTGGTCTAGTGAAAGGAGAACAGTTAATGAATGGTATGAATGGCAGTGCACTGGAATTCTGGAAGATGAAGCTGGAAATCAGTAGGAAAGGTTGTTATTGAAAATGCCTTGGTTTCCTGGTGTGACCATAGTTTTATAATTTGTGGGGACCTTGGAAGATTCTGGAGAGGTGGGCTTTGTATCTCCAAGTGGCTCCCTCCTCCACAGCAGTCTAAAACCAGAAGGGCAGAGCCTTCTGGGGTGACAACCACTTGGCTTCAAGCACTGAGGGGTGGAGCGGATGCTGCCATGGCAGGTGAGCTTAGGAGGAAGAACGGTGGCTGCTGGGACCTCCAGGACACTCTGCAGGGTTGCGAAAGGGGGCTGCTAGCTGCTTGCCCAGGGTCTCCTTGTACCTTTAGCAAAAAAAATGCTCTCGAGAATCCTCTGGACAGGCTATCTGCCTCCAATCATCACTCCCAATGCTGAGACTGCTCAGCAATCCCTGGTCAGCTCACTATCAAAGCAGGACCTGCATTACATCATGGAGGAGTGTGGGTGGCTCGATGTTTTTTATGTGAAGAAATTGGTTATGCCCTTCCGTGAGAAGGAACAGCTTCAACATGTAGGCTGTATGTATGCAAAATGTTCCTTTGGGTAAATGGTAAAAAAAAATCATCATGGAATCCTACCTAAGTGGCCTGAACTGGAAAAAATAATTTTTCATTTTATCTGGCTCTGGCTTTCCACGAGCAGCAGTGGTGAGGAAGCTTCCCAAACTGTTGGCCACAGCTGGGGGCCACCCTGGGAGAGGCTTTGCTTCTGCATCTGGTTTTCTCAGTTCTCTAAGACCTCACCAGTTAATGTTCATTACTTACACCTCTAAGTAATCTCTATTTTACTGTAAATGACAATAAAATTCTAAGCCCCCCAAGTGACTAAGTGGACCCTCCTCTCGACCATGGGGATCCAAAGAAACCTGGAAAACTAGTTCAGGCCAGGAAGGGAAGGTAGGGGTCAGATATGCCTCATTATACCCTCCTCCCTTTGGAGTTCAGGCACAACTGGCTGGCATGAACATTAAAACAGAGACCCTAAGGCTGACAGAACAGACTCTTATAGCAATATGATACTAACTCCAACCTGACACTAGCATAACATCACATGACAGATAACAGGCCCTAAAAGGAAATCAAAGTATTTTACCCTAAAATATATTTCCTTGATATATTTTGAAATGGCCCTGCAAAGCTGTCTCTTGTAGGGGAAGTTTGCATGCAGGGGTGTCCAACCTTTTGTCTTCCCTGGGTCACACTGGAAGAACTGTCTTGAGCCACACACAAAATATACTAATGATAGGTGATGAGCTTAAAAAAAAAAAAAAGTCCGTGCATAATTTTTGTGATATCTGCCACCTGCCACCACAGATAACTAAAAAATTCCTCGCATTCAAATTGCTGGACACGGGTGAGAATCTCCTTCCCTTACTAGGTCTCTTCTGTGACTCTGACTCCTTTGATAAGAGACATTTACATTTATGCTCTCCAAAGCCTTCTTCTTGGAGGTTTCATCCACATGACAGGAATCTTTATCTTCCAGGCCCCCTGACCCCACTTACCTCAACTGATTTCAACTCTTCAGGCAAAGCTTAATTCTTTGAACCAATTGTCAATCTGGAAATATTTAAATCTACCTATGACCTGGAAGTCATCCCCTCCTTCACCCCCTGGACACACACTGCCTTCAAGATGTCCAGCCTTGCTGGCCAAACCAATGTATACCTTACATATGTGGGTTTCTGTCTTCGTAACTTCTGTCTCCATAAAATGTATAAAATCAAGCTGTAACCCAGCCACCCTGGGTACCTGTTCTCAGGACCTCCTGAAGCTATGTCATGGGTCATGTTCCTTAACCTTGGCAAAATAAACTTCTAAATTGATTGAAACCTGTCTCAGATACTTTTTGGCTTACACTTGGTTTACTATTTTTAAGGTCAAAATTCAACCAAGTCTCAAAGCTCTCTCTTTGGAGCGGATATCAACAGGATAGGTATCTGAAAATAGCTTGTTTGTCTTGTCCACTGCTTGATAGTTAAGACAAAGTTTGCTTTTGTTGGAAACCTCCCAACATTTTATTGTGAACAATTTCAAACATAGTTTTCATAATTTTACACTGAATATGCATATACTTACCATTCAGCTTTTAACATTAATATTATAACATATGTGCTTTATCAAATAGCTATGCATCTATTCATGCTACAGAACTTTTAACTATACATTTTTTTCATGGATTTTATTTTTCTGAAGTGTAGCTTAGGGGAAAAGCATGCTTTTCAAACACAAGTGTGAATTCTTGCTTGAACACTTACTAGCTGGGAGACTTTGGGCAGGTGTGTAATTTCTTAGAGCCTCAGTTTGCATTGTTATAAAATGTGGGTAACAATGCCTACGGGTGCTGTGCAGATTAAATGCGATAAGGTGTGGGAAGTGCCTTGCACACAGTCAATTCAATATGCAGTAGGAACACATAACCAATTTTCAGCACTGAGGCTATGCTAGCTATGAAACAAAATTGAATTTGTCAAAAATAATGACAACAATTATCCAGCTATAGGTGAAGCAAGAATGGCAGAATGTTGATGATCACTGTTGGAGCTGGGTGAGGTTGCATGGAGTCCAGTATGCTACACTGTTTACTTTCTATGCATTTGAAATTTTCCATAAAAAAATGAATGTTAAAAAAGCAAATTGGTCACTGGATTTTGTCAAGCAAAAAAAAAAAAAAAAGAGAAAAGAAAAAAAGGGATTTGAAATATTTAATAATAAACCTCTGAGGAAGTAATAAGAAGTGGTGATACTGGGTTGGGGGTGGTGCAGGATAGTGGTGAAGGGTTGGGGGCCCCACATCTCACTCTCACGGCTGTGGGGCAGCATGGGGAGGAGGAAGGACAAGCCTTGGGTATTTTGTAAAAGCTCCCCAGGTGATCTGGTTCACTCCTGAGTGAGAACTCCTGTGCTGGCAGAAAAGTGTGAAACCACACTTTCCAGCATATTAATTGTGAGAATAAGTACTTTGCATAATGCAAAGCTTGTGCCTCTAGCTCATTTGCAGGCAGATGACACAGCGTGAGAAGCCTCTGATTTAGTAGAATAAGAACTATTTGTAACCAAACAGCCTCCCTCTGTTAAGTCAGGGGTAGGTTAACCAAGGACCTAATTAGAGTGCATTCTCCCACGTCACTTATCAACTGTCTTAACTTATAGAGCTAAGGGGTTCCTTTAGTGCTTTCAGAATTGGGAATCTGGAGAAAGGTGGAAGAAAAAAACCCCATGGACAATGTTGAACAGAAGGAAAAGGAAAGACTGCTCTTTTAAAAAACAAAATGTCACCCTCCTGTTCTAGTTCCTGAATTCCTTCCCTTCCCTGCTGTGGCTGATTCTCTCTTGTTCCCCTTTGCTGGCAGCTGGAGGCAAGGAGGGGGCTGTGATGGAACCCCCGGGTGAGAGAGTATGTGTCTGGAGTCCTCTTGGTGGAGCCGAAGCAGCGTCTTTGAGGGCTGGGATCATGCGGAGGCAGCTAGAGTAGGCAGGCCAAGCTGGGCCACCGCAGGGGAGCAAGGCCGTTTGCTATCCTGTGGGTTTCCTGAATGAGGCCAGGAAGGAATGCTTGTAACAGAGGAGCACTGCACACAGGGTGTGTGCACACATGAGCAAACACACTCTCAGAGGATTGGAAGAATTTTTATACCTATGTGTGATGGACTGAATCGTGTCCCCTCAAATGCATGTGTTGAAGCCCTAACCCCCAATGTAACTGTATTTGGAGAAGGGGGCCTTAAAGGAGGTTGATGAAAGTTAAATAAGTTCAAAGAGGTAGGGCCCTGATCCAACAGGGCTGGTCTTCTTATAGGAAGGGGAAGAGACAGCAGGGGAACTTGCAGAGAGAAAAAGGCCATGTGTGGACACCAGAGACAGGGGACACCAGAGACAGGGGACACCAGAGACAGCCATCTGCAAGACGAGGAGGGAGGCTCACCAGACCCCGACCCTGCCTGCACCATGAACTTGTACTTTCAGTCTCCAGACTATTAGAAAATACGATTCTGTTGTTTAAGCCACCAAGGCCTTTCCCCTGACAGAAACGCCCACCTGAAAGGAACCTTTACCTATTTCTCTGGCATGTGTTATCTATGAATATGTTCTAAGACTTATTAAACACTTCAGTTATTTTTAAGCACCCACGATGAAAAAGACACAGTGTTGGACATAGAGGTGAATTTTCTAGCCTGAGGGACTAGGAAGAAGTGACATTTAAGATGAGCCTTGCTGGATAAGCAGACACTGACTAGAAATTAAAAAAAAAAAAAAGATCCTTGCAGCAGATTAGACTTAGACTCTAAGCGACAGCAGGAAGGCATCCCAAAAGGTCATAAAATGAGTGTTCAAAGCCCTCCAAGGGCACAGAGATGGTTTGGTTTTGCTACAGGATCACATTCGAAGTGAAAGAGTTAGATGTGGTAAAGAGGTGGGATGGACAGACAGATCATAAAAGGTCTCAGATGCCAGATTAGGGCTTTTTCTGGGGGAATAACAGGAGCCTTGAGAAGTTTTGAAACAAGAGAATGACAAGATTGATACATGTGTAAAAAGGGAAAAGTGAAGAGACATGACACGGAGTAAGCACTTATGAGTGTCAGGCATCATGTCAGCACCACACTTCTTCTCTTTTAATCCTCAAAACAATATCATTTTGGACATGAGAAAGTTGAGTCACAGCAGGGTGGTGACTTGCCTAAGACCCCACAGCCGGTCAGCAATGGAGCTCAGATGCAAGCACATGCCCAGTAGCAAAGTTAATGACCTGCCCTTCCTGTCATTTAACCTCAAGCTCACCTCCCACACCATCATCTATTTTCCTCCCAGTCAGAATGGCTATTTTAACAGAGCCTGGAATGTACATTGCTTTTAGGGTTGGAAAGCAGGCAGATTAACCACAAAAATTTCCAATGCACAGGGCACCTCTAGAAATATCATTCAGCCTTCTAAACAAAGCCATATGTAAACCGGCTCTTGCTGTCTGTATTAGTCCATTCTCACACTGCTAATAAAGACATACATGAGACCGGATAATTTATGAAAGACAGAGGTTAAATTGACTCACAGTTAAGCATGGCTGGGGAGTCCTCAGGAAACTTACAATCATGGCAGAAGGGGAAGCAATCACATCCTTCTTCACATGATGGCAGAAAGGAGAATTGCCGAGCAAAGAGGGAAAAGCCCCTTATAAAACCATCAAATCTCGTGAGAACTCACTTACTATCACGAAAACAGGAGCATGGGGGTAACTGCCCCTATGATTCAATTACTTCCCACCAGGTCCCTTCCATGACATGTGGGGATTATGGAAACTACAATTCAAGATAAGATTTGGGTGAGGACATAGCCAAATCATATAATGTCTTTTCCTATTACAACACAATCAAAGGGTCAAGCTGGGAATTCTCCTATTGTGTCCTACAATATCAAAGTAACAAATGATCATAATTTACACATAAAGCTGCAAAAATATATAGGGGATATGGTTGTCCTAGGTAAGTAGCCACCCCAACATCGACTATATTTTTAATGCAATATAAACAGCTGCTCTCAAATAACCTCTGCTCCCCAAATTCAACAAGATCACCCAGTATCCAGGAAAATACAATGCTGTTTTCTTTGTCTACCTTTAAATGACAAAGTAAGTCATGCTATGATCATTTGATCTTTTGACGTAGCTGCTCTTCTAAAACTTCAGGTATATTGAAAAATGAGAGTAAAAATCAGGTTAGAGTTAATTCCCTATTACATAAAAATCAAAACATACCATGCCAGTAGAACAATTCACATTTTCTTAAGTGCTCTCCTTCAAGGGCAAAGATTTTTGGTATTTTGGAAGCAATACTTACAAAGATAACTTGGGCACTATATATATATATATTTTTTGATGAAGTCTCGCTCTGTTGCCCAGGCTGGAGTGCAGTGGCGCAATCTCAGCTCACTGCAACCCCTGCCTCCCGGGTTCAAGCGATTCTCCTGCCTCAGCCTCCTGAGTAGCTGGGACTACAGGCATGCACCACCACGCCCAGCTAATTTTTTGTATTTTTAGTACAGATGGGGTTTCACCGTGTTAGCCAGGATGGTTTCAATCTCCTGACCTTGTGATCTGCCCACCTAGGCCTCCCAAAGTGCTGGGATTACAGGCATGGGTCACCCCGCCTGGCCCTTAGGTGCTATCTTGAAAATTATGTGTGTACTCTAAGATACAATTGTGGCTAATGGTTTGTTAGAAGAGAGACAAAACTGCTGAAAGCATCACTTCTATTCAACACACTTGCAGTGCTGTGCACCTACTGTGTGCCAGCACTGAGACCTCTGCTGGGACTAGATAGATCAGGATAAGCAAACTGAATCACATCAGGGGTTGTTAAAATCCCCTTAAAACTAATGAGGGTGTAAAAACTTTTTTTTTTTTTTTCGATGTTAGAATCAAATTCTGAGAGCTATTCCTTTGAAAATCAGGCAGCATACTTTTCACTTCCTTGTCTACTCACACCTCAGGAATCACGTGCTGTGGCTTTTCTGCAAAATTTTCATAACACAGCCTATCTCTTCTACCTTCAAAAGGCAGTGGGGTAGAAGTG
This sequence comes from Symphalangus syndactylus, assembly GCF_028878055.3. Lineage (NCBI taxonomy): Eukaryota > Metazoa > Chordata > Mammalia > Primates > Hylobatidae > Symphalangus > Symphalangus syndactylus. Next base: position 89,637,408 of record NC_072424.2, read on the forward strand.
GGAATATGTGCATGTATGTGTGTGTGTGCACATGTGTGTATGTGGTTGTTGGGGATTCCTCCCTTTTTGCTCTATAGATATACTCATACTTTTCACACTGCAGTGTAATTGTTGGATACGGTTCTTATCCACTAAATAAACTCCTTCGAGGTATATGCTGTGTCTCGATGTATCTCTGTTTTCCCAGACTAGGAACAATGCCCAGCACTGCTCCTTACATGTTTACTGAGTGAATGAATGATTGTTTCAACTGTGAGCTTTGTCTTCAGACTCCAGAATGTTTGACAGTTAATATATTCCTCATGGTAGGGAAAGTCAAAACTTTCAAAAATTTATATGCATGTGTACAAACAGATTTCAGGACAAGCTTATTGAGGTATAATTTATATACAGTAAAATTCTCCCTAAGTATTGATAAGTGGATACAATTGAGTAAGAGCAGGTGGTTCCTACACAGTTGCCAGGGCCCTGTTCTCCGGGACTCCGAATAAATGGAGGGACAGTGGGGCCTGGGAACCCGGATTTTTAATATCTTCTCAGGTGATTCTGGTAAAAACCTTAGGTCAAGAATCCCTGAAGTAGATGATGCTCTGCCACTATATTTTATATTTCCTTTCCTTTTCTCATCCCCAGGCCCATCCGTCACTCTCAGTCAACTATTAATATTGAAGATGAAACCAAAACATTTCTGCTCAGCACCATACTTGGAAACAAAATCTAGGTACTCAGCCACTTGGCTGGAGTCAACTATAATTTCTGGCTATTTAGCAGAAATACAGCTGCTAAATGACATTTTGAAATGAACATGAGCTATCCACTTAAAGAAATAAAAAGGCTTTGAATCAGCATGGGATAAAAGGATTGTGATTTGGGGGCTCTAAGTGTGTATTACTATAGGGAAATGGTGGGGAAAGAGAAGAAACCAAGCCACTCACAACAACACTTTTCTAATTCCAAATGCAACCTCACATCTGAAGCTTTTTAAATGGTGGATTTTAGGGGATCTGTGAATAGTGAGGTTGACATCAAGTCAAAATCCGAAGGATACAGCACTGAAGGGAATGTAAGAAAATTCATTTATATTACAGGAGGGCTGGCTTTGCAGTGCCATCCTTCAGTTACTGAAAGATATCAAAAAACATGATCTTCTCTAGCCGTCACTTAACTGAGAATGTTGGAAGATGTGGGGTTCTGGCCTCTAATTAGGAATATGGGACAATCTTTTCCCTATCTGAATTTCAATTCTTACAGCTAAGGGTTTGTATTTCAGTAAAGTCTATCACAACAAACTCCAGGAGTCTGTCGCCATTCTTTTGTCATTTTCTCCCCTGAGATTGTGATTATAATCTAATAATTCAAGTAGTGGGGTCAGTGGTCAGAGACTTGACATTTAGTGGAAATGGAATCTAACCTTTACTGATATTTCATTGTGAGTAATACTCAAAATGCGACTGACATATTGGGAGACTATTTGACTAGTTGGAAAAAAGAAACCTAACCACTGTTAATCAAAACAGAGGTATAACTGGTATAAAAAACAAATAACTTATATAAAAAATATATAAGGCCTGCTTGTTCTGCTGAGGTCCTGGGGAGATCACTAGCTAGTAAATATTTTACGAATCCATTGATTAAGATGGGGCTTTAAGAAAGAATGAATTAAAAAAAAAAAACACACCCTGGCTTTGAAAAATGCCAATAAATTACTTCTAAGAGAAAGAAAATTATGGAAACTCTGCTGTGGAGAAATTTAAAAGTATGCTTTACACTATCATTTACAGGCAGTGTATGTTGGTCTCACCAGCTGCCAGGGCTGGTAGAAAACTGCTGAGCTAGCAGTTATGACCAAACCAAGCATCTCTCTGTAATTAGAGTTAGCTGGAGAGGGGGAAAATGGCACAAAGAGGACAGGAATATGTGGTTTCAGACGGGGGGAGGGCAAAAAGCAGATCAAGTTTCTCCTGAGATTTAAATTAAAGAACCTAGCTGGGTGTGACCTTGGACTATGTCTTCTGTACTGCTGTGCTGCCCAACACCGTAGCCAGTAGCCACACTGGGCACATTTCAAGTGGCTTGTACAAATTGAGATATGCTGTGAATGTAAACTACATATGAAGGTTCAAAGACTTAGTACAAAAATATCTCAATAATTTAACATATTAACTGCATGGTAAATGATAATATTTTGGACATATATTGGGTTAAATAAAATATAAAGTTTAATTTTACTCACTTCATTCTACTATCTTCTAACCTGGCTTCTAGATAGCTGTAAATTGTACATGCTGCTTGACTTCGGTTTCTATTGGACAGTGCTGATTCAGACCTTTACTTCTTCACTTGTTAAATGTGGCTGATGGTGGGAAGCTGGGGTGGTTTGGATGGGAAGAAACATTGTGGGTGACAAGTTGACATGTCAGGGTAAAGCATTATGGTGACTGCTTGTAGAATGAAAACTTTAGCTTAGGGAGTATGAGGAACAATCACAAGAGACATAAGCTAATCAGGTCTGTCCTAGTTTATTTTGTGTTCTTATATACCTGTGACTGGGTAGTTCATAAAGATGAGAGGTTTATTTAGCTCATCATTCTGCAGGCTGGCAAGTTCAAGTAGCATAGTGCTGGCATCTGCTCAGCTTCTCAGGAGGGCCATGTGCTGGGTCAAAACATGGCAGATATGTGTGAAGAGGCCAAACATAGGAGGGGTGTCCTCACTTTGGAAGAACCCTAACCATTCCCTCTAGATCTAATCCAGTCTTGGGAGCACGAGAACTCTCTATTATAAGAATGGCATCCAGCTGCCCATGACCCAAATACCTCCCAACACCGCCACACTGGTGATCAAATTTCAGCATGAGATTTGGTGGGAACAAACCATAGCAAGGTTTACCTGGGTCCTTCTCAACCTCTCTGTGCTTCAGGTGGTTAAAGTGTAAAATGAGAGGCAGGACCAAATTCTTGCACGATGAAGTAAGTCTAGAGAAGCTCTCTACCTGCACTATTCCCGGTCATTCCAAACTCAAGAATAATTCTGGTAAAAACAAGTAGAATGACCAACAGAGATCTTTATCCTCCGCCAGGACCCATCTGGAGAGGCACTGCTATTTATCTGTTAGTTCTGCTTCAGTCCCTCTCAGGGACTGAGCTTACAGAGTTCCTGTGACATGTTAACACAGTTAAAGACACAAAGAACAAAGAGTGCAAGATGGGAACAATAGATATCACACCCTTTTAAGGAGTCAGAAAAATTCAAAAAAGCAAAATCCTACAGATGATATGCAATAGGATATGTACTTGCTTTCTTTTAAACTTACATACGAAATACCTACTACTGTAATGTTAACCTACCAACTAAAAAATCCAAGATTTTATAATAACACCTTGGCCTATTAAGTAATCCAGTTAAATAACACTTCTATGAAACCCAACGTTCCCCCTCTTCAAAAAATCAAACATACCCCAAATCAAAACACTATCACTTCCCAAGCATATTAATTTCTGTGTAAAAGAGGATGTTAAAAACAAACATACAAACAAATGACAATGAAATTCCATTTATAAACAAAGCCTTGGCCTACCCAAGGCTGCCTCAGTCAGCAGTAGTGCTGGTGCTGAAAACTGGCAACTGGGCTGATGAGTTCCATGTATCTGAATTAGTCACCGCCATTGAAAAGTCGGAATGGTTAACATAAAGATCCCGGTTTCCGGTCGGGCACAGCTCGTCTGAGGTCCAGCAGCATCTGCCCTTTAGATGTGCATAGCTTGTGCTTCTCCAGCTGCAGTCTCCTGGCTGACTTTCCTTGTTCAGGGACCTACTCAGTCAGGCAGGCACTTGCGGCCTGAGGCAAGAACTGTAGTAGAGGGGACGGGGTGGGGGGCACGGCCAGAAGGGATGAGAGGGAACATGGAATTGTTGAAAAATCCTAGCTCTAAACCTGATAGATATGGCTTGATCTTACTCTCCCATAGAGTCTGGGTGACCTTGGGCAAGTCACTTCACTAGTCTAAGCTGTAATGTGGGAAGAAAGTGAAAAATGTTCTACACATGAGGAGCCTGTGTGGTACCCAGCATGTAATAAATGCTTTGCTAAAGTTATTCCTTCTTATCCCAAAGGCAAGAAAAAAAAATGTTTAGCCTAATCACAGCAAAATCCAGGTGACCACCAAGGAAATGGCTAGAAAACCATCACTGCAAAAATATGAAGGCCTACGTCATACACTACAAATAATTCAGGAAGAGAAAGAGGAAAGAGTAAAAAATATCAGACAATATTCCAAAGTAATAACTGAATCAGGTGAGGATTATCCATGGTTACTCAAGTCACTGGATGAAATGAAGGCTGGAGCAGGATGTTCACAAATGACCCATGTATCAGACAACAGATGATTTATTAACTCAAGGTGCACCTTGACATTGGTTAGGTCTGGTTACCATCTTACCCAAGAGATGAAACCTAGCACTGAGGATGGTGGAACAAGGTGACTTCTGCTCCCTGATGTGATGTAACATCAGGTGCATGACATCACTTATAAAGTATTCTTGGCAAAAGATGTTTAACCTCCACTTAATAACAAGCCTCTAGATCTAACCAATTTTAGGAAGAGAAGAGCACGCTAAACAATGCTGTGAAGAAGCAGACAAGCCCAGAGTGTAAGGCACTCTATAACACAATGAACTTGAACTTTTCAAAAAGTCATTGTTTAAAGTTATATGATGAATGAAGGAAAAGTTATCAACCAAATTCATCAAGTGTATTTGATTGGTTACAGATTTTGGGGTGGGGGTGGGGAGGTAAGTTATAAAATATTGTTTGGGACTATATTGTTGAAATTTGAATATGAATTGAATATTAGATAATATAAAATTATTATTAAATTTTTAAGATGGGAAATAGTACTAGAGTATGGTTATATAAAAGAATGTCCTTATTCTTAGCGGATGGGTGGTGAAATATTTAGAGGCGAAGTATCAAGATGTTTGGTACTTTTAAATGGTCCAGCAAAATTTTATGTAATATGTATAATTTATATATATAATTAGAAGAGGGAATAAAGCAAATGTTGCAAATGTAGAACAAATGGTGAATTTAGGTAGAGGACATAAAGTGTTTGTTTTACAATTCTCCCAACCAGCAAGTTTGAAATTTGTTTTATAATTCTCCCAACCAGCAAGTTTGAAATTTTCCAAAATAAAAAGTTGGGAAAGAAACTGGGAGAGAAGGAGAGGGAGAGAGGGAAAGAGGGGGGCGACGGGGAGGGAGAGGCAAAGGGAGAGGGAGAGGCACAGGAGGAGGGAGAGGGGGAGGTGGAGGGACAGAGGGAGAGGGGGAGACTGAGCGGGAGAGGGAGAGGAAAAGGGAGAGAGGGAAAGGGAGAGAGGGGGAGAGGGAAAAGGAGAGGGAGAGCGGGGGAGGGAGAGGGGGAGGGGGGAGAGGGAAAAGGAGAGGGAGAGCAAGAGGCAGAGGGGGAGGGGGAGGGGGAGGGGGAAGGGGAGGGGGAAGAGGAGGGGGAGGGGAAGAGGAGGGGGAGGGGAAGAGGAGGGGGAGGGAAAGGGAAAGGGAGACAGGGGGAGGGAGAGAGGGGGAGAGAGAGAGAGAGAGAGAGGGAGAGGGAGAGGGGGAGGGAGAGAGGGGGAGAGAGAGAGAGAGAGAGAGAGGGAGAGGGAGAGGGAGAGGGGAAGAGGGAAAACGAGAGGGAGAAGGAGAAATACAAAACAGGAAAGGAAAAAAAGATGAGATAATATCACTACTCCTTCTCTCCCTCTTTTAGAATCCCTTCAGAAACTATATTCAGGTCAGTTGCCCTGGGTTCCTTTTCATTCAATATGGTTTTCTTTTTACCAATTTAATAAATTTCACTGTGTGCTCATCAAACTGATGTAGCCACTGTCTCAGCTCCCTTGCTGGCTGACATCAAAACTAAACTTTAAACAAAACTCCAACAGCTCCTGTAAGGGTTCACCAGATAGGTATGACGTTTAAGATAACAAATCAAAAACTTCTGAAATCAACACCTAATTTGCTGTCAGGATGGTTTTTATGTCAGGTGGATGTGAGGCTGTGGGCAGAGCATCCTACTGGGCTCTCATCCTTTCCAAAGACAGTACTCTCTCTCACACCTGCACTGGACACTGATAGACATAGGACAGGTACAATACAACATGCTGGCCAGCCAGGCCACTGGGGTTTTAGAGAGTCTATTTCCATATGAAGTGTGCCATGCCTGAGTTCTGATGCCTGGGGCAGCAATCGCATGACCTGCAGAATAGCCACTCTGGATTCAACTTTCAGGGAGTGAGAGCTCCCAATGAAGTGGAAATTAATTCTGTGATGCCTTTAACACAGAGAGGGCTATAAAGGATCTGGATTCAGATAGTGCAGGTGTGCACCTGGCTCTACTGCATTCTAGTACAACCTCAGAACAGTGTTTCTCCATAGGGGTGCTATGAACACTGTGTTAGGGACAGCTCTTCACTGGGCAGGACTGTTCGAGGCACTGCAGGACATTTACCATCCCTGCCCCACTTTCTCTTGCATCATGTGCCAATGGCACCTCCCAGTCTTTGTGAGGACAACAACAAACCTCTCCCCATCCCCCACACACACTCCCAAATGCCTCCTGCCTTAGACATCAGCTAAATTCTCTGAGCCTCCAACTGGAGGTAACATTGATTGCACTGCCTAGTTAGTGGTTTGGTAAGATCAAATGTGCTGCAGCTTTCCCCCCCCACCCCCCCCACCCCCACTTATTAAGGAGATGGAGTCCCCTTAATTTTTGAGATGTAGTCTCACTCTGTCACCCAGGCTGGAGTGCAGTGGCGTGATCTCACCTCACTGCAACCTCCACCTCCCAGGTTCAAGTGACTCTCCTGCCTCAGCCTCCTGAGTAGCTGGAATTATAGGTGTGTGCCACCACATCCGGCTAACTTTTGTATGTTTAGTAGAGATGGGGTTTCACCATGTTGGCCAGGCTGGTCTCAAACTCCTGACCTCAAGTGATCCACCTGCCTCAGCCTCCCAAAGTGCTGGGATTACAAGTATGCGCCACTGCACCCAGCTAGCTGTTTACAAACTTAAATGAACTATGCCTACGATAACCTAATACGCATCTGCATAGGCAGCCTGCCATCAGCGGAAAGGCTGTGGGGTGGGACCAACCACCTGGATCCCAGGTGGGAACTATTACAGTCTTATCTCTCTAGTCATGCACTAGAATATGGGACAGCTACATGTTCTGAAAATGTTTCCCCTTAATAAGTGGGAATTTTTGGTTTATAAGTGTTGCTACAGATAAAAACTACAGCATAGTGTGAATTTTAGAGTGAAAGCAGATGGCAAATACTTGAGAGATTGTAGCAGAGGAGCAGGATGGCCTCCCGCAAAGCAGCTTCAAGGAATCTGGTTTAGAATGTTGCCAGAACTAACCTGGAACAAAAATGATACTTCTCTTAGTGAGCAAGTGATACAATGATTGTGGAAATTACTTTAGGAACCAAGATTACACAGTAACACAGAAGTTGACACCCTACCCTCCTATGCACAGGGCTGATTTTCAAAATGATGTGCCTTAGGGATCTGTTGTTTAAATACATAAGTGATGCTTATGGAAGGGAATCAGTCTTAAAGGCGGGGCCAGACTGCTGCATACAACCTCAAATGGAACTGTAAGCCCTGAAGAAAAGCTGAGAATGGAAACTGGAATAGGGATTCTCACAATTTCATGTGCATAAGCACCGCCTGGAGAGGCTGTTAAGAATAAAGTCACACACCCACCACAGGGATTCTGTCTGATTCTACCAGTCTGGGGTGGGCCAGGATCTGTGTGTTTAATGAGCTCTTAGGCCAGTTCTGAGGCAGGGCCCACAGGCTGCTCAGGGAGACTCAGGGACACCTCTCTAGAGGGCTCTCTGGTGGGGGCCTCCGCCTTTAACTCTCCCCATGGGACATGCTTGCTCTCGTGTTATGGCCTTCATGACTCGAATTTAGGTAAAACCGTTTCTCCAGCCCCTAGGTCTGGTTGGATTTGGGGTTACAAAACTGTCCATTTTCACTCTTCATCTCAGCTTCTCCTCCCCTTGTACACACATTGTGTAAATAAGACACTAATTTTATTTTGCAGACCGGACAGAAAGTTCTGACTTCTCCTTGAAGGCCAAAAGTCTCAGGTATTTAACAGAGAAGTTAAAGGCTGGGATGGAGGAGGTAGAGCAGGTGAAAGGCACAGTCTTAAAGAACAAAAGTAAAAGCAGATACCTACCCTGGGTCACAAGCCAACAGCAAAGGCATGGAAATGGCCCCTGAGGATCACCCAGAAGTTGGAGTGGAGCAGGGGCAGTGCTGGCTGGGACACACAGGGTAGCAAATGGATAGTTTTCCCACAGATACTTACATAAAAATATCTTGTGCCAACACGGTGTTTTTATCACCTCCCTCAACTCTGTTTATTAGTCAGAGTTCCTGAATGCCTCCAAATCCCATTCATCTTAAAAACAGTAGACTGATAAAATCTCTATCTCTGGACTTGGCCATCTGAAATGAGATCTTTTATCTTCCTCTTCTCTGGCTTTCCAGAATACATTTTCATAGCATTCTTGCAAAAGGAAAGACTATCAGAAAAAGAAAACTGAAGGGTAGTAAAGTTGAAAGAATATTACACCACAGCTTTTGGTAAGAAAATATTTATGTCCACAAGCACACACCACACCCTTTCTGGGAAGATATTACTGGCCTAGAAGCCGGGTGAGCGCATCCCAAAATATACTTCACAAAAAGCACCATTGCCCTCCCAAAATAGGCCCTATAATTAGGTAAAGTCTTTTGCAGTGGGTTGTCCTATATCATAAATTGACATATGTTGCTTTAATCTCCCTGCTTCAGCAAATGTAGCCATATTGGGCTACAAAAGCTCTCAGCGACTCACATTTAAACCAGATTGTGGTGTCACTAGCAAACTGATGCAAATAAACAGCTCTGTGTACCAAAATACTCAATCTCAATCATCTGTAATGAGATCGCTCTCCTCCCTAAGCACATTTTCATCACACCAGAACCGCCTTAATTCAAAAAGAAGGACTAGCCCAGACTGAAATACCGTTTAATCTTAGAGGTCATCGAATGACTAACACATCTGAAGAAGCTGGGGTTGAAATTTAAAATACGAGACAATCCCTTTTGTGTAAATGCTGGGATCGTGTTGTGTGAGTCTTGTTTTTATCTTTAGTTGACCGTCATTCTGTATAAGCTGTCAGAGGCCCATCTGTCTGTCTGAATTCATTTGGGTCATTTTTTGCTTGGAGTCAGGGGTAACAGAAGGGATAGCCTCTTAGCAGCCTTTCTACTCCAATGACTTTCTGAACGAATTTAAGTTTTTTAGCTGTATATTTACATATAATCAAATGCTAAGATATTTCAATTTTTAAACCTTCAAAATAATAAGTACTTTAAACATTTACACTTTTAAAATTACTTATAATCTCAGAGTTTCTCAGCTTGGCATTACTGAGATTTCGGGCCCGATTGTTCTGCATGTGTGCACAAGTGTGCATTACTGATCTATAAGATATATTTTAAGACATTTGGCAGCATCCCTGGCTTCCACCCACTAGATGCCACTAGCACACACCCTCCTCCCTCCCCTAACTGTGACAACGCAAAATGGCTTCAGATATTACCAAACGTCCTCTGGGAGGGCAAAACTAACCCCAGTTGAAAACCACTGCTCTATGTATTTATGTGTTTATATATCACTCCTTGGCATGGCCAGAAAAAAGAAACCTAGGCTTTTCAAGGCACCCACAAGTTTAGTTTGAAGAATTTCAAACTTCCTATGACTTGTAATGAGGAATCGGAATCTGTGACACAGTACTGCCTCTAAAGATCCATCAACAGCACCATGCTACCTCAGACTGAGGGTGCCAGGACCTGGCTTCATTTCAGACAAGGCCTGTAAGAGGATGAGCGGCACCTGGGTTCTTTCTTGCACTGCCACCCTCCCTACTTTTAGGAGCTCCTTTCTTAGAAGACGGCACTAAATAAATCCTTTATGATCCATGACCAGACACTTCATACTGATTGTGAAGGAAGAGGATTAGGTGTCTATCAACAGCATCCACAGAAGCAATGCACTCTCTGTGCTCCTCCTGGGCCAGACCTGTGGGGCAGCGTGTCTAATGCTGGCCTAGGTGCACAGGAGAGGTGTGGGGAAGCAGAGGCCTCCTCAAGGAGCTCTGCCAGATGGGGAGGGGTATGAAAATAGCATCAGTGGACAAAGAAGCCAGGCCCGGGAGATGGTAAGTTCACCCACAGAAGAGAAGATGAATGAGGAAGGACAGTGTCTTCAAATATTTGGTGAGCTGGAGTGTTAGAAAGTGAGTGGACTTACTTCGAAGGTGACTAAGAGCAATAGGTGATTCAATAAATACTTAACACATTTATGCCTTCTATGTGCCAGGCGCACCAAGACTCCAGGGAGGAACAAGACCAAGTCCCTGTCCCATGGAGCACATATACTGTATTAATAGTTCAATATAAGGACTGGATTGCTTTTCTTTCCTCCCTCCTCCCTCTCTCCTTTGCATTCCTCACTTTCTTCTTTTCTTTTTTCTTTTTTTTTTAGATGGAGTCTCGCTGTGTCACCCAGGCTGGAGTGAAGTGGCGTAGTCTCGGCTTACTGCAACCTCTGCCTCTTGGATTCCTATTTTTAGTAGAGATGGGGTTTTATCATGTTGGCCAGGATGGTCTCGATCTCCTGACCTTGTGATCTGCCCGCCTCAGCCTCCCAAAGTGCTGGGATTACAGGCGTGAGCCACCGCACCCGGCCTCCTCACTTTCTTTTTAACAAGTTGGGCTAATTGTTCAATTTTTAAATGCTGGGTTTTTTTTCCATTTTAAAAATTCAGGTCTAATTAACATTCAAGAGAACTCACCCTTTCTAGTATACAGTTCTGTGAGTTTTCATCAAAGCATACAACTGCATAAATACCACCAGAACTAAGATACAGAACAATATCCCCCCTCCCCGCAAGGGACTCCCTGTAGGACGCCCTAACTGTCCTTTTAATTGAACCTAGGTACCCTGTGCAACAGCAAGCTCCTCATCTCTGGAAGAATTTGAATTCCCTTGTCAGGGATCAGTAGAAAACATTTTTTTTTTTTTGCTAGCAGGGGATTGGGCCAGACAACCCTTGAAGCCATGTCCCTCTCTTTGATTCTATGAAATGGCAGCACAGTCACCTACAGACATCTGACCTTAAACACTGGCCCATCTGCAATGCCATGGCTGAGTCTCCCAACCACAGTTAAAGGCCCCACCCAAAAGCCAAAATCTTTCGGTCAAAGCTCAAAAATTTCAGCCCAGCAATTGGATCCCTGTGAAGGCTATGTAATAAGCATAGACAAAAACGTAAAATCAAAAGAAAGGTTTGGAAATGAAAGCTTAAACATGGCAACTGAGGTCCAACCAATGGTATCATCTACCCCCACCCTTCTTTCCTCATAAATGTGATTCAAAATGACATTAACTCCAAAAATGAACAGAGCTCAAACAAGGTGACCTCACTGGTTGTGAAGATGGCAAGAAGGGAATTAGCCAAGCTTGTATAAGAATGGGTCACCAGGGTTGGAGAAGGTGGTAAATGTTGCAGGGATTCCCACAGGTTCTTATGAAGTGAATGTTGGGGGAGGGGTTGTGGTGAGTAGCTGGGATGCTCTAGCAACATCAAATGGATATAACCAGCCCATCCCCAGTAGCCTTCCTGCTGGAAGATAAATATGCCTCTTGGTAGCTTGACTTCAATGGGAAATGTCCAGTCTCCAAACAAGGCTGCTTTGTTCCTAAGAATGACTGGCTTTATTGAACACTTACTATGCTCCAGCACTACCTACCTCATTTTATTCTCACAACCCTATGAGGTAGATAACATGATAAGCCTCATTTTACAGAAGAAGAAACAGGCTCAGAGAGGTTATCTAACAACCAGTAGATATAGAACTTACATTTTAACCCGGCTCTCCTGATCCCAAAGACTGTCCTCTTTCCCTGCTAGCAAGGACTGGATGGTTGCTGAATTGAATGTTCTTGGTCTCCCAAGACCACTGTTATGCTGGTCTGTGGGCTGGTTCCCAGGCAAGCTAGACTTGTAGCGTCCTTTAATTTTCCATTTCCTAAGTTGCCTGCTTCTCTTTCTTTTAATATATGGGTCACACGGATCTCTCTGCTTTGGAGACCTTATTTTATTCTTTGGGTCTGCAAGTTTATTACTCTTATATTATATGGCTGGCTTAGCACATAAACTGTCAAAGGTATTCTTTAACCGGCATCCAGAAACTTTTCTAAATATAGACTTACTATGTTTTAGAAAACCCCATATTGCTTAATACTATCAGCAATAACAAGAAAACGTATCACACTGTCAGAAAACATCAATTCAATGTCACATTTAATTATAGAACTCCATTCTGCCTGACTTTAGTGCAGAAGTAAAAGATGCACAGAACAAGGCAACAGCTTCCCTTCGTGAGCACCATTTTACAGCAAAAGGCATTAGAAGTAAATGCAGCAACACTTACCAAAATTTCCGCCAACGATCACAAACTTTATATACACCACATGTCTTCTACAACAGCGGCAGGACTGGTCCTGAAAAACAATACCACAACAAAAGAAAAAACACATCATTAAACAGAAATAATTGAATACATATTATGTTTCTCTCTGTAAACTGCAACCTCTTCCTCTGCTTTGAGCACCCATCAATGTACTAAATCCCACCTACCAGTTTCCTCTGTTTTTCCCAGGAAGATGAAACCAATTTACAAATTATCTCAGTATTCACTAATAAAAAATTTTAAAACTGGACAATGAAATATACCCGAAACTATGCTTATAAATATCTGAATGTTTAGCCCTTTGAAATATTTGAAGACAAGAGAACAATGGAAAAATATCTACAGTTGAACTCGTAACATATTCCCCCAAATCCATTCCTCTTTTCTTTTTTTCCAGTAATATCCTCCCTTCTTGCCAGCTAGCTGTGAGACCCTGGACAGTTTTTCCTAACCTTTCTTTTCTAGGCTTTATTATGTGTAAAATAGGGATTACTGTACTGACTCATAGGGCTGCTATGAGGATTAAATGATATCAACTAAAGAACATATACACATGACATAGAAGGGCTTATAACAGCCTTTGGCACACAGTAAACACTCAGTAAGCCTGAGCTGTTATCACCATTCTCCCAGTCCCTCAGGCCTGTAAACTAACATGGGCTTCTTCACCTCCACTGCAAACCCTGGCCCAGTCCAGCCCCGCAAGAATTCCACAGTGGTGCTGGGAACACATTGCTTCTCTTTATTCTCATCGTTACACTCCATCTGGTCAGCATCATGCCTGGCATACACTGGTCTCTTGGCCTCCAGTTTCTTTCCTTCCCATCCAACTCTCATGGCTGCACAAGGAATCCTTTCTAAACACAACCTACACAGCATGTCCTTCCTCAATGGATGCACCTTCCACCACCTCCTATGACCTGCGAATTTACCTGTGGAGTCATGTTAGCCTGGCACTCAAGCCCACCCCAGCTTTTTGACATTATCCTATCGAATGCTGTAGCGCCCAGAGGCCTGTCCTGCCTCTGAGCCTCTAGGCAGGCCATCCCTTCTCTGGTAGGAGGCCTGGCCATTGTCAAAGGCAGGGGATCTTTACCTTTTGTGCTATGGCAGTCTAAAAACATCTTTCTCAGAATGATGTTTACAAACGCTTGAAACTAATACATGAAATGCACAGGAGTCAGAGTATACTCTTACACAGTTATCCAAATATTTGACAAAATTGTTATGAACATCTTTCAATACTTAAATAATTTCCAACAAGTCTAATATACTGTAATTTTGAAGTACTATTAGGCATAAATGATACTTCAGAATATCTGCAACTGTAATATAGTATGAAAATATTCATAATTTCTATTAAGGACAAATAGCTAATGCTACTTTCATAATATTAGGAAATGTACGATTTCAGATAAGGGTTAGAGACAATGGATGAGATCATGTTTTTCCCCATCCAACTTCATCGGCCCCCGGAATTACATGCATGGACCCAGCTTTCAGGCCTAGCTTCATTCTCATTGACTTTTCTACCTTGATTTTCCCAAAGCAGTATTATCTTATGCCTCTTTATTTTTCTCTTTTTAAAAGTACTTTATTTGATATAGGTACTTTAAATACATGTACTACTTTTAAAGTCAGGGAAGGTCCTACCTTTTTCCCTGTTTTAAAACTCCTTCCACAGTTAATAATGCCTTGCCTTATCACAGCACAGCAGAGAGGCGCTCATCAGGACTGTTGAGTCCATCCATGGGTAATGGTGCAATCTGCTTGTCCTACGTGAGCTCAGGTAATCATCAATATTATCTCATTGCTCCTTCGCAGCCTATGAGGTCCTAAACATGTAGATGGGACACCTAAGCATTCTATATTTAGACTATAAATTACTGAAGTTAGGCAACACAATGTTGTCTTGTTTAATACTTCTGAGAGTGAGCGATTAGTCCATGCTGTTGACTGACAGATCACCTGGGAACAGACTAGCTGTTCAATCATTCTGTCAATATACAGGGCGCCTGGGTGACACAAGCATAATGCCTGCCTTCCTGGGGCTTCAAGTCTACTAGCTTTCCCCAGCTAGCCCAGAGTAGCAGATACTCTCTCAACCTTTCAGCTCCTTTGAATAGACAAGACAGAACTGGTGATTTCCTAAGTATGGGCACTTTGGTGATTCATGCTGGTGAGGCCAGGTACAGTTGCTCTGGCCTCTACAAGAGACCACACCAGGCTCCAGCTTCCCATCAGTCTCACAGATGTGAACCGGTGGTTTTGAGGCAGGTGGGACAAATAGACCAAGCAGTGAAATTCCATGTCCCCTCCTGGGTGATGTTGTCTTTGCACATGAGGTCCAGGACAGCAACTACCACAATGACCATCTCGGGAAGGTCTACTCAGTGCCTGTCCACATATTTCATGCTAAGCCCGCTGAGCCTGTGATTGTCCAGCCTCAGCGTGGACACTGGTCCATCTTATCAGCCATTTTCCTAAACAGCTGCAGCTCAGGAATCCTGTGTATCTTTTGTCAAGCACAACAAAATAACAGAACAGTTCTTCCTTTTCAAACGAATAGAGCATAATGACTTTCTCCACTGAAAACCACTTATAAGGGCATTGTGACCATTTGCTTTGGCAGAAATTCACCATTGGCAGCATTTTTCATACCCAATATCATGACAAGTGACTCTTAGGACAAGTGGGGGTGTACTCTCCCTCCCCAATAACCATGACTGATGAGATTTCCACTCACAGAACAAAGGCTGGATTTGGCACACTCTTTTTATACTTAAGGCTATTTCAATCCATTTCGTTTGAATTTGTTCTTTTTGAGACACACCAGATATATGGTATTCATTACCAATAAAAATAGCTGAATGATAACAAAATGGGTGGCATGACTGTTTTATCTTCTGTTTCAAGAGCTGCAACGCCTGCATCACCATAAATGAATGAAATTTTTGTAAGTGCTGCCATGTAACAACTCTGCTTTTAATACATATCACAGACTATTGTGTGACTCCCGGTATAAAGTTAAAATGCTAATTACACACTGAAAACAAGCATCTCTAATATAGTTCTCATCTGCATGTGGTCATTCTCTCTTTCTTCTTCCCAACAGAGTCCCCATATTTCTGCACCCACAGTGCCCATGGGCACATGGCAGCAACCCCAGCTGGGAGTGGGGGCGGGACAGTCCAAGGTTTTGCAGTGTGCTGACCTGCAACATTCGCATCACCCGGGAGCTTGTGAGAGCTGTCAGCTGAAGCCTCACCCAAGCCAACTGAATCAGAATTGATTTTGAAAGTTTCCCCAGGTGATCTGTGTGCACACTGAAGTTTGAGAAGCATTGATCCAAGAGATACCCATTCCTGCTGCCAGTGATTGGTTTAAGAATAAGCATGTGGCCCAATTTAAGCCAATGAGATGTGAAGAATGTTTTTCTGGGAGCTTCTACTCACTCCTTTGGGAGAAGCTCCCTCCTTCTGAATGTAGTGTGGAATGCGACACCTAGAACTTCCACAGCTATTTTGTTTCAGTGTAAGGATAAAGCTGGTCCAGAGACAGAACAAACACAGGGAAGCAGAGTGTAGGTTACTGCATTAGGTTGGCATTGAAGTCTGTGGCATCTCTGGATTTCCAATAAATGTCTTCCTGTTTAGGACTCCTTGACTTGGGTTTTCAATTACCTGCAGCTGGAAAACACCCTGACTAATCAGTCTCCAACAAAGCATTATAAAAAGAACAGAATGCCAAGGCCCTGGGCTCAGTCACATGTGGGACAAGGCAGTAGGTCCAGAGATCAAAGCTATAGTTGAGAAACTCGTTTTGCTCAGGGAACTGACCCCACAGTATTTCCAGTCCTGATAACCATGGTACATTTGCACATTTCCAAAAGCTTTCTAAATCAGCCAGTCTAAATGATCAACTGGAGGAAATGCTGAACACTTTCCAAATTATTTTAACCAGGATGGTCAACAGTTGCCTTCCCCAGAAGCCACACTGATATGTCATTTCCTGCAAAGACAATGGGAGACTAATTGCTCAGCTTCAGACTCTAACAGGGAAGACAACCTGTGACATGTAATTACTGAAGGGTAAAAAAGGAAAAGCTTGAGGCTCTCCAAATCTGTGTCTGGATCTGCTCCAATTACTTGGGGAAAAGGAAAAAAAATAAAAGAGCCAGCTGGTCTGGGAAAAGATTTGAGGGACTGGCAGTTCACTTGGGAAGCCACCCATACGTATTTTATACGTATCATTGGTACTTATTAAAGATCTTTCTGAGGAAACCAAATAGACCCGCTATTATACAAAATCATATGTGGCTTTAGTCTAATTCTGCTTCACACATAGAAGTGATAGAGTCAAGGAGAAATGGATGTCTAAATGGACATTATCTCTTTGGTGTGTCCTAACTTCTAAGACACAAGAGCATATTTCTGGGGTTAGGTTTGTTGTATTGACTTGATGAAGAAACGTGCTTTCTGTCAAGGAGTGGAACACTGATTGGTTCTCCACAGGATGTTCCCAGGTTCTGTCTCCTCAGAACTCGTTCCCTCTCAATACTGTTTTGCTATCTCTTTCCTGGTACATACACTTCCACTGTCCCAACTGTCATCCCATGGGATAAGTTTCACACTATATCTCTAGATCTATCTCCCATGTTCCCAGTTCCTCTGCCATCCCCTACACAGATAGTGCCTTGAGGGCACGGATTTTGTTTTGGTTACTGTTATTTTCCCAGTGCTTAGCACAGTGGCTGGCACTGAATATGAAATGTTTGTTGAATGAATAAATGAAAGGCTTCACTCAGACTCACAGAAGTTCTTGCCATCACCACCTCTCTCTGACTCTGGCCTCTCTTTTCCCCCATTCCCAACACACACAAACTCTGGTTACAGCACTTCTCACGTCACTCCCAGACTGTCTCAGCTGGGAAGGATTTAGCAGCCCAGTCCTATGCTTTATAGGGAGAAAACGGGTCCATCGAGGCCAACAGACTTGCCCAAGTTCTTATTAGTGGGTGGCAAAGCCAGGATTTTTCTTTTTTTTATTATTATACTTTAAGTTCTAGGGTACATGTACACAATGTGCAGGTTTGTTACATATGTACACATATGCCATGTTGGTGTGCTGCACCCATTAACTCGTCATTTACATTAGGTATATCTCCTAATGCTATCCCTCCCCACTCCCCCCGACCCCATGACAGGCCCCGGTGTGTGATGTTCCCCTTCCTGTGTCCAAGTTTTCTCATTGTTCAATTCCCACCTATGAGTGAGAACATGTGGTGTTTGGTTTTTTTGTCCTTGTGATTAGTTTGCTGAGAATGATGGTTTCCAGCTTCATCCATGTCCCTACAAAGGACATGAACTCATCCTTTTTTATGGCTGCATAGTATTCCATGGTGTGTATGTGCCACATTTTCTTAATCCAGTCTATCATTGATGGACATTTGGGTTGGTTCTAAGTCTTTGCTATTGTGAATAGTGCCACAATATGTGTGCATGTGTCTTTATAGTAGCATGATTTATAATCCTTTGGGTATATACCCAGTAATGGGATTGCTGGGTCAAATGGTATTTCTAGTTCTAGATCCTTGAGGAATCGCCACACTGTCTTCTACAATGGTTGAACTAGTTTACAGTCCCATCAATAGTGTAAAAGTGTTCCTATTTCTCCACATCCTCTCCAGTACCTGTTTTTTCCTGACTTTTTAATGATCGCCATTCTAACTGGTGTGAGATGGTATCTCATTGTGGTTTTGATTTGCATTTCTCTGATGGCCAATGATGATGAGCATTTTTTCATGTGTCTGTTGGCTGCAGAAATGTCTTCTTTTGAGAAGTGTCTGTTGATATCCTTCGCCCACTTGTTGATGGGGTTGCTTGATTTTTTCTTGTAAATTTGTTTAAGTTCTTTGTAGATCTGGATATTAGCCCTTTGTCAGATGAGTAGATTGCAAACATTTTCTCCCATTCTGTAGGTTGCCTGTTCACTCTGATGGTAGTTTCTTTTGCTGTGCAGAAGCTCTTTAGTTTAATTAGATCCCATTTGTCAATTTTGGCTTTTGTTGCCATTGCTTTTGGTGTTTTAGTCATGAAGTCCTTGCCCATGCCTATGTCCTGAATGGTATTGCCTAGGTTTTATTCTAGGGTTTTTATGGTTTTAGGTCTAACATTTAAGTCTTTAATCCGTCTTGAATTAATTTTTCTGTAAGGTGTTAGGAAAGGATCCAGTTTCAACTTTCTACATAGGGCTAACCAGTTTTCCCAGCACCATTTATTAAATAGGGAATCCTTTCCCCATTTCTTGTTTTTGTCAGGTTTGTCAAAGATCAGATGGTTGTAGATGTGTGGTATTATTTCTGAGGGCTCTGTTCTGTTCCATTGGTCTATATCTCTGTTTTGGTACCAGTACCATGCTGTTTTGGTTACTTAGCCTTGTAGTATAGTTTGAAGTCAGGTAGCATGATGCCTCCAGGCAAAGACAGGATTTTAACTCAAGACCCAGTATCCCTGCTACCAGGCAACTGACCAGTTCAAAAATCTTCAATGGTCTTTCAGTACAACCTTGTACAGGGCCTGGTATGTAGTAGGCATTTAATATTTGTTGAGTGACTGAATAAATTAATGGGTCTCATGCATATGCCAATGGGTTTTAGTTTTTCTTAAAGTGGAACCCTCCTCAAAACACAGACAATATCCTTGTATACAAAATGAAGATGAGAGGAGCTGCTCTCTCCTCTAGAACTGGGGGAGCAGCTGGCACACCACACCTCTTCCCCTGCAGTACCTGAGCCAGCTCCCAGGAAACTCAGGGCTTGGTGACACTGCTAGAAAGACCAATGACTTCCACAAACTTTTCAGCTTTGCACTCAAAGCCATCCACCATCATTCCAAACTCACCACATCGGCAGTATCTTTCATTTTTTCCTCCTCCCTCATGCCTTGCCTTCTCAGAGCACTTGCTGTTTTCACTTGTCCCTCCTCTGAGCCTTCACCTGTCCTATTTCCTCTCTTATTGTGCCCTCACCTCCACCTGCAAGAATGCAGAACCAATCTGTCCCTCAAGCCAACTCTCATATAAATCCCTCCCTGAAGTTCTTGCCCAGTTTCTTCCACTAGAATTAGTCTTACTCTCTATATACCTCTACTGTACAACTTTTCACGCTATCTGCTGCAAGGAAAATGGTCAGGTCCTTGAGGGCAAAAACGCAGGCTAAATGTATCGTCGAATCATTGGCACCTTGTCTGACCCAATGCCTTGCTCAGAGGAGACAGTTCTAGTCATTCTGTTGCATTCAAAGGGCTTCATCCCTTTTCATTCACCTCTGTGACCAAATTACATACATTTTGTAGCTGAGATTCCAATTCTTCCTCTACCGTGTGTAGACTGATGATACAGCTAACACACACTTGCAGGGCCCACTTGCTAAGGAACTACTGTGTGAGTCTTTGTTGAATCTCATTTTCAAAAGCAAAGAATGGGGGTGAGGGGAGACAGGGAGCATAAATTCCCCTCCCCTCCAAAGCTCTCTGTGCCCATGGCTATCCTGTGCACCATGAGGCACAAGCTGGGAAGCTTGTGCGCAAAAATAACCGTCAATTTAAAATACAGTATAGTCCTACAACCTGCCATGCTGCAATATTCTCTGCAAGCCCAAACTTGATTGTCTGAAAAATTAAAGAGTTCCAAATGGTGAAATAAACCATTAAACAAGGAAGCACACAAACAAAGCCCAATTGCCAGGGAGGAGGATGGGAACTAGAAAATACAGGGTTTCCTAGGAAACTGAGCTTATTTTTGACTGACTGTGGCCTTCCCTTTCACTGGATATAGTGGGTGGGAGGGAGGTGGGAGGGGTGCTCTGAGAAGGCAACACTGACCCATCTGCTTCCCCTGCCTGCAGGGGCTAGAGTCCTTCTGGCTACACTCCAACAGGAGGGCAGACTCAAGCAAGGTTGTGTTGTTTTATTATTTGCTTGAGTGGGAGTAAACAGCAGAGAGAGAAGAGGAGGAGGAGGAGAGATGAACAGAAAAAGAGATGAGCATGGAAGGTGCTTCGCCAGCAGAAAGGAGTTAATGACCACAGAATGAGGGGGCAGGAAGGTCACAAGCTGGCTGCTCCCTTCTCATCGGCTATTGCCAGATCTAGAGGGAATCAGAGGCTCACTGTTGAGCAAGGCACCGATATAAGCTCATGCTCAGCTGCCCTAGAGGCCAGGTGTAGGGGTCCCAGCATCCATTGCTCTGAAGCTGGACTAGACAGATAAAGATTTGGGGCTCACTGGCACACACGGGTGGGCAGTCATGCAAATGGATGACTGGATGGGTGGGGGTAGGGCTTTAGCTCCCCATCTCCAATCCCCACCAACCCCCAGGCAATAGCAGTAGTAGCAGCAGTAGTACTGATATCATTTCATATTATTATTACTATATTTCAACCTTAAGGCCATGGGTACCCAGTTTATTGGGGGAATAAATAAAAGAAGCAAATGCCATTGGAATAATCAGTTCACTATCGGGAGGAAAAAACAACAATTCTGCTTCTATGAGACTCATGAGAATGAAGCATACAGTTATAATAATCATGTCTTTCTTTTCTTACTGGTAATGAGTTCCTGTCAGGTGATCACATCACATGTATCAGGAAAAAAATAAAACAAAAACTCTGTTTTGTAGTGTACTTGAATTACTTCCGACTTGCCCTTTTAAATTAAGCCGTTTCTAAGATCTGCAATCCACAGTCTGAACAGAAACACTGCTTTGCTATGATGCAAGCGCAGCTGCTGGACATGTCCAGCTCTCTTCCAACCAGATTACTACTCCCAAGTCCCTCCAAGTAGACATTCTGGAGTGGCTCTGGGGAGGGCCCATGAAATGCACACAGTATCACAATGCTGCCAAGATCAAAGTTAATAATGATGTGTGCAGAGCCCCTTGAGTTTAGGTTGGCTACAATATCAGAATGCCAGAACCTTGGGGCTGAATGGAATATTAAAGAATATCTAGTCTGATAGTTTTTAAGCTATTCTTTAGTATCAGAACTGTGTGTGTGTGTGTGTGTGTCCATGCCAAATGTGTAACAATTATGCCAAAAGATATACAGCTAGCACACCACATACCTGGAGAATCCATTATAATGGGAAACATTTTATTCAAAAAAAAAATTCTTTTCTTGTTATTGGTAGTTCTGAACACACACACACACGTGTACATTTTGAAGGGCTCAACTACAAAATATTAGATAAAAGTGCAACAGAACAGCTCTGGTTCAAGAGGGAAAGGACTCAAACTCCTACCACCATGGCCATCTTCCTGGCCTATCTGGTACTTCTGGGTAACTCTAAGGTCCTAAGAACACTGAAAATCTCAGATCGAGTCTCCCACCCCGATCCAGTATCTGAGTCTTCTCTCAGCATCTCTTCCAGTCTATGTGCACGTTCTCAATGTTGCAACACTGGAGACCAAGGGCATCTACCAGGGGTTCCCTACCAAGGACCTGTTTTATCCACCTGAGCCACCCACATTTTGAATTATCTCACTAACATTGCATTTTAAAGTAATAATTGATTTATTTTCCCAGCTCTGATTTGGAGTCAGGGAGATCTTGATCTGAATCTCAGTTCTGCAAAGCTTGGTAAACTTGGAAAAATTCCTGAATAATGTGAAGTAGCAAGCCTGGTAGAAGCCTTCCTTCTCTCTCTTGGCTTTTTATTTCATCAACACAAGTCTCCATCAAAAGAATACCTAATACCTAGGAATAAGTCCAACAAAAGATATGTAAGACTTTATGCTGAAAATGACAAAACGTTATCCAGAGAAATTACAAAAAACCTAAATAGAGGGTTGGGTCATGTACATGGGCTGGAAGTCCAATATTTTTATATGTCAATTCTCCTCGCAATTGCATCTTAACTGCACCGCCAATTTTTTTTTTTTTTAACTAGGTCTTTTTTTTCTGATGGAAATTGACAAGCAGATTCTAAAGTTTATAAGAAAATGCAAAGGGCCAAAAGCCAAGTTAATCCTGAACAAGAGGAATAGGGCTGGAAGACTTATTCTACCAGATACCAAGATTCATTACAGAGTAATAGTAAAAGTGTGGCACTTGTGCAAGGCCAGACAAACAGATCAAGAGAACAAAATAGAATGTCCAAAAATAGAGCTACACAGTCACCTAACTTCTGCAAAGGTGACAATGAAGTAATAAATGTATGAAAGTATGTATAAATGTATAAAAATAAAA
The DNA here is from genome assembly GCF_028878055.3 of Symphalangus syndactylus. NCBI lineage: Eukaryota > Metazoa > Chordata > Mammalia > Primates > Hylobatidae > Symphalangus > Symphalangus syndactylus. The sequence goes on from NC_072424.2 coordinate 89,660,258, forward strand.
GCAATAAATGCTGGGTTCACTGGGTAGTATAGATTGAACTGTGTCCCCCAAAAAGATATGAAGTTCTAACCCCTAAGTACCTCAGCATCTGACTTATTTGGAAATAGGGTTGTTGCAGATATGATTAGTTAAGATGAGTTACAGTGAATTAGTATGGACTCTGAATCCAATGACTGTCTTTAAAGGAAGAAAAAATCTAGACAGAGACATGTGGGGAAGACGGCCATGTGGTCACAGAGACAGAGGTCAGAGCAATGCAGCTGCCAACAAAGGAATGCCAAGGATTCCTGGCCACCACCAGAAGCTGGGAATAGGCAAGGAAGGACTCTCCCCTAGAGCCTTCATCAGACAGACCACGACCCTGCTCACACCTTGATTTTGGACTCCTAGCCTCTAGAATCATGAGAGAACACATTTCCGCTGTTTTAAGCCACCCATTTTGTGGCACATTGTTATAACAGCCTAGGAAATGAATACAATGGGTATCCGTACGAAAGAAATGAATCTTACTTTCCACCATAAACCATGCAAAAATTAATTCTGGATGAAGAATAGAACTAAATGTGAAAGGCAACATAATAAAGCTCTCAGAAGAAAACACAGAGAACACCTTCATACCTTGTAATAGGTAAAGATGTTTCTTAAAAGAGAACACAAAAAAGTGTTAACCATGAAGGAAAATATGATTTGGACTATACTAAAATTAAAAATGTCTTCATCAAATGACATCAACAGAATCAAAGGGAAGCCACAGAGTGGAGAACATAATTGCAATACATATATACAACAAATAACTCTAAAAATCAATAAGGAAAAGGCAGACAGTCCAATAAAGAAATAGACAAATACTTGAGAGGACAAAACAGAAAATCCAAATGGCCAATAAACATATAAAAAGATGCTCTAATTCAGCCATCAAATAAAGGCAAATTAAAACCACAACACATTACCAATACACCTACAGGACTGGCTAAAATGATAAAGACTAAAACCATGAAGTGCTGGTAAGGATATAGTGCAACTGAAACTCATACATTGCTAGTGGGAGTGTCCACTGATAACTGGCAGTTTCAGTTGAACACACACATCCTGTGATCCCAGATCCTGCCATCCACAGCCTATCCTACAGAAATGCTACATATGCTTACCCACTGACATGCACAAGAATGATCCTACCAGTACTATTTGTAACAGCCCCAAACTCGAAATAACTCAAAAGCCCACTTACAAGAGAGGGGCTAAATACATCTTGATATTGTTAAACAGTATTACACAGCAATGAAAATGAACAAACTACTACTCATAACAACACGGATGAATCTCCTAAATATAATGTTATTCTATTATGACACAAGACAGTGCAAATTGGGGGACATCCAGGCTGTCCCCCAGTCTTGCGGCAGCTTGACCTCTGCTGTCTGCTAGGTCCTCTCCTGCTTCTGGTCAATTTTATTTATATAAAGTTCATAATAGATAAAACCAATCTTTCTTGTTAGAAGTCATGCTATTAGTTACCCTTGATGGAAACTGGGGTGTACAGGGACTGGATGGGGACCTGAGGGGACTCCTAGTGTTTAAGTGACATTCTTTTTCCACCTGGCTGCTGGTTACAAAGGAGAATTCACTTTGTGAAAATTCATTATCAGTGCACTTAACAATTTGTGCACTTTTCTGCATGAATGCTACATTTCAATTAAAAAAAAAATCATCTCAGGGCTAACACAATGAAACCAGAAACAAAACAGAGCTCTTATAAGTATTGAAAGCAAAAAAGCACAGCAATTTAATTTAAGCAAGATAATTCGAAAATTTGCTGCACTAAAAGCTTAGAAGTGCCATTTCATTAAATTGTGTTTTTTAATTCACTTTAACATGACTGTCAGGCCAAAGCTATTTTATTACTATATGTTAGGATGGCATGAAGCAAACAGTCTCAAAATAAAATAATACAAATCATTTAAATTTTATCTTACTGATTTTTTAAAGTGAAGTTTTGGATATTCAAGCCCTTTTTTTTTCATGTTAGTTAAAAACCGTTTCCTGGGGCCTTGGTTTACAGTCTGCGCATAAAAGATGAGAAAGCCCTTGGGATAAAGGGGTTTTCCTTCTGTGGCACAAAGTAGGCACTCAACATTGCTCTTCCAGAGTCAGTCCATGAGATCGGCTCATTCCTGCCAATGGAGGCAACAGCTCAGCCTGCCTTTGCACTGTCACTCTGGATAAATGCATAATTTCCATCAGTCTGAAATAGTGAAAATAACCATTCCCACCTTTGTGAATTTCTGGGGCTCTTTAGATCCCCCTCTGGAATATACGTGGTCATGAAGTCCAGAGTCTTGACCCAGGCTGTCCCCCAGTCTTGGGGCAGCTTGACCTCCGCCTTCTGCTAGGTCCTCTCCTGCTTCTGGTCAGTCAATCTATTATCATTAGCCATGTGCTCCACAGAGCTGCTCCACCTGCCATTGAAATAAATCCCTTGGAGCATAGAAACCGTGTGGTCACACTCTGGCTTTCTCAGACACCTTTGTTCTCTTGGACCCTCTGGGAGGGGAGGAGATCTACACAGGCACCGAGATGGACATCCTGAGACTGCAGACAGCCCCCACAGGAAGTGACAGGCAGCCACACACACCTCGGCTTGCATTCTGGGTTGCGAAAGAAACCATGCAGGGACTGTGGAGACCTCACTCACCCTCCAGCCTGCCCCTACCTGGGAGAAGAACCCGGGGCAGGGCCCCTGCCACTGAGCTGCTCTCCTCCATCCACCACGAGGACACCCGGGCCTTTCTTTGGTCACTCCGTTTCCCTGGATATTAGCTTCCCAAAGGAGAGACCTCCTTAAATTCAAACTCTGTTGTTTTTGCATAGACTTTTCGGTGACACCTCTATTCCTAACTTCACCATCTGACAAAAAATTGTGTGGGTCCTTTAAGAAGAAGGTCCCCCATCCCTAATTAAGAGTTCTCTGGTAAGAAGACAACATATGCTTTTTAAATAACTTTTGATTATGAGTGCCACAGAGATTTTCCTTCTGAAAACACAGAGGAATCACAAGGGTCAAATAAGATAATCAGTTCAAAATTTACATGGACAGAGGAAAATCACCTAGGTCAATTCCTTGAGAGTCTGCAGCCAGGAGACTGAGGCTCCACCAGCAAGGGCGGCGGTGGGCAGCGGTTAGCAACCCCCAGCCTGCGGGTCAGATCTGGCCTGCTGCCTGCTTTTGTACAGTCCATGAACTCAGAATGGTTTTTACATTTTTAAATGGTCACAAAAAATCAAAAGATTATTTCGTCACACATGGAGATTATACGAAATTAAAATCTGTGTCCATAAGTAAAGCTTTATTGGTACACAGCCATGCCCACTCGTTTCCATACTGTCTATGGCTGCTTTCACACTACAACAGCAGAATTGTCTTGATAGAGACTGTATGGCCTGCAAAGATGAAAATATTTACTATCTGGCCCTGTACAGAAAATGTTTGCCAACCCTGGGCTAAGGTGATGTCTGTGTTTGCAGAAGGATGTCCACTCTGACACTTTCTGTTTTGTGCCTCTGGGCCTGCCTCCACACTAAGTCACAGGCAAGTCCTAATGCTGGTTTCAACTTCACACTAACCGGGTAAGCCAACACAACCCGCTAAAGCAGTCCCTTTCAACCTGTGGTCCCAAGTCAATTCAGTGGGTCACAAAATTTAACTTAGTTGGTTATGCCCAGCATTTTCTTTAATGAAATAAAGATAAAAATATCAAGGGAACTGTTATAGACTGAATTGTATCCCTCCAAAATTCATGACTGAAACCCTAACCCCTAGCACACATCAGAATGTAATTGTATTTGCAGACAGGCCTTTAAAGAGGTAACAGAGTTAAAATGAGGTCATATGGGCAGACCATAACTCAATATGACTGGTATCCCTATAAGAAGAGGAGATTAGGACACAGATACACACAAAGGAAAGGCCATGTAAGGACAATGGGAAAAGACAGCCATCTACAAGCCAAAGAGAGAGGCCTCAGGAGAAACCAAACCTGCTGACACTTTGATCTCGGACTTCTAACTTCCAGAGCTGTGAGGAAATGAATTTCTGTTGTTTAAGCCACCCAGTCTATGATACTTTGTTATGGCAGCCATAGCAAATTACTACAGGAATCACACAGAGCATTATTTTGTGGAATTTTTGTTTCACTCACACATGTGGACTTGTGATATAAACATGTATTAAATTATTTGTGTCACACCAAAATAAATGGAAGAACACTCTACTAGAGGGAGAGAAATACATGTTTGGTAGAAAAATCACAAACAGAAGGGTGTTCTAATTGAACCAAGACACAGAAAGAGAAAAGAGTACTGAACATATTAGGCATTCTGCATCATTATCTCATTTTAGTCCTTACAGTAACCCTATGCAATAGGTCTTCACCTGATAAAGAAACTAAAGCAGCAAGAAGTAACCTACTGAGGTGGCAGAGCCAGATCTGACTCCAAAGCTTATGTATTATTTCTCATGATGAATCAATTTCTATTTCTACATTCCTGAGAGTAGGTTGAGATTGTAGTTTGACAATAAATAAGGGAAATGATTTATAAATAATAATAGCAAACATTTACTAAATACTTACTGTGTGCCAGGTTCTGGGCTAGGCTTTACATAAACCTCACTTTATCCTTATTAATAACCCAATGGCTTAGACTCTTATCACCATTTTTTTCAGTTGAAGAATCTGAATGTGGAAGAAATTATTTAACTTGGCCAAGATGACAAAGCTGGTAAGTTGAAGACCCAGGATTTGAACCTTCATTAGTCTGACGTTTGAGCTAGAGCTCTTGCCCACCACAAACGTTCTCTTTCAACTGTATTTATTGCCAATCTAAGTACAGCCATGTGCCACATAATGACATTTCAGTCAATGACAGACCACATATATGACAATGGTCCCCTATGATTACAATGCTGATATTTTTTACTGTGCTTTTTCTATGTTTAGATACACAAATATTTACCATTGTGTTATAATTACCTACAGTATTTAGTACAATAACATGTTGTTCAGGTTTGTAACCAGAAGCAGTGGGCTATACCATAGAGACTAGGTGTGTAGTAGGTTATACCATCTAGGTTTGTGTAAGTGTACTCTATGATGTTTACGCAATGACAAAATCACCTAATGATGCATTTCTCAGAATGTGTCCCTGACCTGAAGCAACGTGTGACTGTACATAACTGTCTGCTGGTAGTCTCCAATTGAAGAAAAAAAATACATACTTTTTATCATACATCCAATAAACACTAACTGAGCACATATTATTTGCCAGGCCCTGTTCTGAGAGCTGGGGATCTTGCCATCATGGTGATGCTATGGGTAAGAAACCTTAATGATGTAACCACACCATGCTGATTGAAATCCCCTCATGGGTAAGGGGAGTGGCAGGTAAGATTCAGGTGGGTTGAAGGCACAGGCCAATGAAACTGCGGAAATTGTAGAAAACGAGATGATGAGTCAGGATTACTAAACAGAAATTTTTAGTAATTTTATTTAATATCTATTGTATCCAGGTTTACCTGTCATGTGGACATGTCTTATCTGGAGGTTTTTCAATGGCAGGGGCTATATCATACTTTAAAATGCCCACCTCAGTGCTTGGCATAGTGCATAGTAGTTTGAATTTACTATTTTTTTATAATGTTGTTTCCAAGAAAGATGTACAGAAGTTACTCGGGGATTTTCAGATGTAATGACAAGAGTCAGACAATCCTTGGAAAGTCTCAGTATCGGAGGACAGATCATGCTGCATGTTATCAGGGTCATGAGCAAAGAAATAAATGTTTAACTGAAACAGTTTTAGTTAAATCAAATGGGAAACTAGTACAATGGCTAAGCAATCAGAATGAGTGCCTGGTAACAAAAATGTGAGAAAAAAAAATTAGGCTGAGTGAAAGGAAACCAGGATATGGAATATTAAGATTTTTAATGTATTTGTGGCAAATAAATTTTTCCTAAGTTTTTTTTGCTTTTAATTTAGAATTTTTATGTATAGAATTTTTATATTTTCACTAAACCTAGTAATCCTTTCATGAAGAAATAACCAGAGAAGTGAGCAAATATTTTCACTCCAGAATGTTTAGTACAGCATTATTTATAATATCAAATATGAGAATATTTAACTGCATAATAATAGGACAGTGAATGGTTAGATAAATTAGTCTGCTCACACAATGGAAAACTTCAGTTATTATTCAATTACATCAGAAAACGATCACAACTTAATACTAAATGAAAGAAGCAACAGCTCAAAATCAAACTTTCATATATATATACATATGTATATATATGACACACCCCTCCCAAAAATGACAAAATAAATACATCTTTTTTTTCTTTTTTTTTTTGAGATGGAGTCTCACTCTGTTGGCGAGGCTGGAGTGCAGTGGCACGATCTTGGCTCACTGCAACCTCCACCTCCCAGGTGCAGGTGATTCTCCTGCCTCAGTCTCCCAAGTAGCTGGGACTACAGGCATGTACCACCATGCCCAGCTAATTTTTGTATTTTTAGTAGAGACGGGGTTTCATCATGTTGGCCAGGCTGGTCTCGAACTCCTGACCTCAGGTGATCCGCCCGCCTCGGCCTCCCAAAGTGCTGGGATTACAGGCTCATCACCATACCTGATCCTAATTTAAATACATCTTAACATTGCTATCTCAATATGGTGTGATTAAGAGATATTTTCACTTTCCTCTTTATAGCTTACCAAATTTTCTACAACGAAAATTTTAAAGTCAGGAAAAAAAAAGTTAATTAAGTTTAAATCAAAGAGAAAGTATACACATAGTACCTCTACTGTGCATCTCTAATTTGCTGAAGACCTTAGCCACCAGAGGCCTCAACCACACTGGCACATGTCGCAAATTCTGGTAATGTTATTTTAAATAAATAATATTCATATATTTCTGAACTCACCTGCAAAGAGGTTTCAAAACAGATTCAGCAGTGGCCAAGGGCAGTCTCCAGGATGAGATGATACATTTTAGTGAATTCTTTGGCTTTGGCAATACATTCATTTAACAAATATTTACTGAGTGCCTGTCATGCTCCCGGCACTCTGTTAGGTACCAGGGGGTCAAACTGGGTCCCCAGGAACAAATGACCCATCGGGCTGACATTTGTCCTACATACCCTGATCCTTGCAAGATGCAGTGGAAGTCTGGGCTGGGTGGTAACTGGGGAGACCTGCTCTCAATTCTCCCACCTCATCTGGGCTCTGACCCTTCCTGGATGTGTAGCTCTGAGAAAGGCTGGCTTCACCTCTCTGGCTCCGGCTGCCTCATTTGTAAAACAAGGATAATCCTGACCCAGTTCGTGGCACTGTGGTGAAGAATGAGCAAAAAGCGTTCTGGGCTTGTTTTTATCTATACAGTGCCAGATGGATTCTACATGTTAATAGCTACTGTTGTTTCCTTCCTTTGAAAATTGTATATTTACTCTTTAGGAAACATAAACGGTCAGAAATAAAGTTCAGTGATTAAAGGGATATTCCATATTTTTCTTCCTCAGAATATCTAGATTAACAATTACAGAACACCCATGTTTCCAACCACAGGCAAAAGTAAAGTGGAACTGGAAGATCTTGAAAAGTTCAGGAACCATTCCAAGGACAAACCTAGGTGAGATGCTACCAGTCATTAGGGAAATAGTTCAATTATGATGAGCACTTCAAAAATCTAATAAGATTCACTTACAGTTTTTCCTCTCTCCCTTTTAGGAAGGGTGATTCTAAAAAAGCAACGTTCAAAAATAAACAAGTTTTTAAAAATTTAACGTTTCTAAGAAAAGACTCAAGGGCACAGGAAGGATGCCAACCATATGTCCAAATCAGACGTAAATGTACAGATATATCCTGTCTCTCTCCCAAACTGAACTCATTTCCCAAACATTGGGAACATTTGTAAAAACTAGAAGATGAAGTGGAAATAGAGGTGGGGAGAGGAAAAAACACAGAGACATTAAAATGGGATGTGCCTAGTTGAGATGTTTCCCCATACTGGCTATTGAGGTGAGTTAATAACAAGTGTACCAATACACTGACAGAGAAAGTGCAACTCTAACCCCTGGGTGTTCGCATTTTATGTGAAAGATTAAGGATATTTTCCCAGATACATACTACTAATTTCTGACATCTTCCGTCTCCTTGTGGTCCTTTCATCAGAGTAAGGATTGGCAAATGGTATTAATAGGTTCAGACAGCTTCACAATATCTGGACTAAAATCCCCCTACCCCTCAGTTCTCCGTTTCATGATGCTGCCTGTCCAGAACCACTGAGGGCACAAGTGGTTCAGCTGAACGAACATCTCTACTGTTGCCTGTCTGTGAGGCTGTCACTTGTACAATTCCCTTCTTACTGCACCCATGCCTTGTCCATCCTTGTTATGTGTGAGTCCCACACATGCCAGCTCCCCTGTGGAAACATGCAGGGATGGCAGCCACGGGTGACATTTCCGGCACTGGTTAAATATGGACAAACCTCGCAACTTCCAACCCAGGTGGGGCAGTCCTGTACAAATGGTAACCGGCAAAGTTTATTCCGAAGGACACAAGTGTGCTATGATATATTCAGTAATTGCTGTACTTTTAAAAAGGGAGTTGTAAAAATTATCTTTAAAATGCTTGTTAATGCCCTGTGGGTATGAGTCACTTTGTGAAGCAGGATGAAAATGGATTCTCTATTATCAGTTTCTGCTGGCTCTTTGATTCTAAACAACTTTACTAATGTTAATAGGAGTTATACACACATCAATGAGAGAATTCCTAGGGTTTAGTGGAGCTTCAATTAATGATCTGTAATAAGCAATGTAAAATGCTTTCAAATTTTCTTTCAAGTAATAACACCCTACCCCAGAAGAGCTGAAAATGAGGCACACGTCTCAGCACAGGGTAGGAAGGACCCGGGGGATGGGAGAGACAAGGCTCTACAGCTTGTGGGAGGCTCCGTGGGACGAGTCCTCACAGCCACCCACGGGAGTGGAGCAGGGGGGATGGACACAACTTGCCAAAGGGATATTGAATATGAAAAAGGGAGGAAAAGAAAACGTACAAAAAGTAAGCTTGATGCAGAAGGAATTTACTATAATCTAAAATGGGAACGACTGCAACCATGCTTCCTAAATCTGTCACAGGCTCATCCCATTTTTCTCAGAGCTTAAGTTAATACTAGTCACTGGCTTACAAAAATACCCACTAAGATGAAAATGGGAATTTAAGTTCCAAGGATGATGCGACAGAATTCCTAATGAACAGGTTATTTTGCAGTGACACAAAGCTCTGCCTCAAATGTCTAGAAGCTCAGCTTTAGATTTAACCCTCTCCTGCCCACATCTCCAGTTCTCTCAACTCTTCTCATGGGAAATCAAATGCCAGATTATTGATATCCCCGGAGGAGAGCAACCCATGGGGGCTGCAGCACAGAGACAAGTATAAATGGCAAATGTCTAACTTCCATGATTTAAGAAAAGAATAGAGCAAAATTTGAATCTAAAAGTCTCATCACTATTTGCTCGTTCATACTTAGTCACCTTATACTTCCTTACATTTTATCCTGATGCTTCACAGAGAGTAGAAGGACCTCTGCCAACAAATTACAAGTCCACAACATTAAGGATTAGATGCACAGTGGGAGAAGAAAGGGGATGTGTACATTTAGCCACTGAGAGTCTAGTTTCATACCTGAGAGATTTGGAAACACTGTGTGCGCCGTTGGTGATGCTGCAGATGGCCAAGCAACCCTCAAACCACTGGCAACAACAGGGTAGTATCTTGATCTTCTGGCTCAGTGGTCACTTCCCACACAGCAGATTTTAGAGCACTTCAGGTTCAAGGGGGTATTGAATTTACATATTCCAAGGTAAACCATTGCCATTATCATCAAGGCAGAGCTCCATACACTGTGTACATTCTATTTAGAATTAGGTGGCTTTTCAAAGGAGCTCCCCATTTTTCTTTTATCACCTGCCTAGTTGCCAGGAAGCAGAATAAATGCCAATTCTTACAACATGTAGTTTAATTGAACAAATATATATAGACATTTGTTGGCTACGGAAATGATTGGTTGGATAATGCTGGAATACCAAAATTCAACAGAACTCCCACACCAGCCACTTAGACACATCAGGGAATATGTTGTTCACTCTGAATTCTCAGTAAACTGGGGTCCAGTGGTCCAGATCCTACTAGAAAAACATAAGCCACTTACAAAAGTAGCAAGTGTATCTGAGACTGTGACAAATGAAAACAGTGCCTGGGTTGTGCACTGTTTTTGTCTTACTCCTTCCTCTCATTTCCACTGGTATTAGACATACATATATATGGGTGTTCTGTGGACAAACCATATGTGAGCATTCTTTGAGAAAATGGCTTTGCCTCCATCTCAGTTCCCCACAACTCCTGGCTTAAATTTGTTAGGCACCAGGGGAAGATCTCTGTGTAATGAGTGACTAAACAAGGTGCAAGACACTGGATAGATGACAATGAAGGGAACAGAGAAGCACTAGACACCATCTCAGCATTCAAAATGTTTGCAGCCTACTTGGCACATAAGCAATATACATATCCCACATTAACTAACAATGCAATATTGATATGGTTTGGATCTGTGTCCCAGCCCAAATCTCATGCTGAATTATAATCCCAGATGTTGGAGGTGGGGCCTGGTGGGAGGTGACTGGATCATGGGGGCAGATGTCCCACTTGGTGCTGCCCTCATGATAGTGAGTTCTCATGAGATCTGGTCATTTCAAAGCATGTGGCACCTCCCCCTCTCCTCTCCTCTTCCACCTCCCCCTCTCCTCTTCCTCTTGTTCTGGCCATGTGAAGTCCTGGCTCCCCCATGTCTTCTGCCATGATTGTAAATGTCCTGAGGCCTCCACAGAAGTTGAGCAGATGCCGCCGGGCGCGGTGACTCACGCTTGTAATCCCAGCACTTTGGGAGGCCGAGGCGGGCATATCACAAGGTCAGGAGATTGAGACCACGGTGAAACCCCGTCTCTACTAAAAATACAAAAAATTAGCTGGGCGTGGTGGCAGGTGCCTGTAGTCCCAGCTACTCGGAGAGGCTGAGGCAGGAGAATGGCGTGAACCCAGGAGGCAGAGCTTGCAGTGAGCTGAGATCGCGCCACTGCACTCCAGCCTGGGCGACAGAGCGAGACTCCGTCTCAAAAAAAAAAAAAAAAAAAAAAAAATTTGAGCAGATGCCAACCTCATGGTTCTTGTACAGCCTGTGGAATTCTGAGCCAATTAAACCTCTTTTCTTTATAAATAACCCAATCAGGTAATCCTTTTTTTTTTTTTTTTTTTTTTTTTTTTTTTTTTTTTTTTTTGGGACAGAGTCTCGCTCTATTGCCCAGGCTGGAGTGCAGTGGTGCGACCTTGGCTCACTGCAACCTCCACCTCCTGGGTTCAAGTGATCCTCCTGCCTCAGCCTCCCGAGAGCTGGGACTACAGGTGCCTGCCATCACACCCAGCTGATTTGTATTTTTGGTAGAGACAGGTTTCACCATGTTGGCCAGGCTGGTCTCGAACTCCTGACCTCAAGTGATCCGCCTGCCTCAGCCTCCCAAAGTGCTGGGATTACAGGCATGAGCCACCGTGCCTGGTCCTAACCAGGTAATTTTTCATAGCGTGTGAGAACACTCTTTCTGGCTTAAAAAAACAGAAAATTCATTGGATTTACAATGCAGCATCTTATTCCTGTGTGGGACAGGAACATAGTGGAGCCACAGTCCACTTAACCACTATTTACCAACATGGATGTAGAGTGGGTTTCTTAAATAAACTGGGAAAAAGTCCTAGATTTCTCAATCTTACATGATTTTCTTGGCTAGGAAATCTTATAATCTGGGACCAGAAGATGACCAGAATCCAGTTCTTCTAAGGGAGAAAAACGGAAATCCAGCAGCCTAGCTGTTTACCCACTTTTCTTTATTAAAAAGCCTCCACCTACTTTGAAGACTATTCACAGGATCCTCCAACTGCCTCAAAACATCTGCTTCCCACTAACCCTCAAAGGCCACTTGGAGTTCCAAGGCCAAGCTCCTGCTTCATCCCTTGAGCACTGTTTTTGGCTAAGTGGTAGTATTAATATTCTGGATATTCCAAATCAGGTTGCCTTTCAGGGGCACTCCTCTAAAAGTATTAATTCAATCACTTCAAATATTTGGGCTTCATTATAACCTTTTTTTCTCTCCCAAATCATGCCACTTTTATGTCTTGACTCTGGAAGTAAGGTTTTACCCCACAATCTTTTTTTTTTTTTTTTTAAGTCAACCGGTAACATTAATAAATGTCCAAGAGGTTTTCTTATTTCTAAGCTACTCTGAATTGAGGACTGCAAATTATAAAACTGATCAGATCCCAGCCAGTTTCATTCATCATATATCCTCAGCTGTTTAGTTTCACATTCTGTTTCATATTCTCCAATCTGTGAAGAGTCATGTATAAATACTGTTAGCATCAAGGAAGGACGTAATCCACTTCAGTGTTTTGAGCCAGTGACTCCTGGGGCATGAGGGTGCGGGGTAGGTGGGGAAAGACCACAGAGATAAAGGGCAATACAGAAACCTGAATAACAGTCTTTGCTTATGGCTTTGACTGGCTAACATTTAACACCATTGCTCCTGAGATTAAAATGAAACAACTTGCCAAGGATAATTTCACTCTTGCAGCCAACAGTGCAAATGTAGAGTTTCCTGAAGAAATAATCTGTGGAAATGCACAGCTTCCCAAAGGAGCCATGGTATGTTAATATGGGATATTTTGCTTTCCAAAGAAACACCAAAAAAATATCCATCGTGTTAGGAATGGAGCAAACCACATGAAAAGAGAACAGGAAAAGCTTCTTCTCTCCCAGAAATGACCTCCTCCCCTCAAAATACTTTCCCACATGCTAATTGACTGCGGGGATGGACAGTGTGGATACAGCTACTAGTTTCACTTAAGTCTTCTTATGCTCAAACCCACAGTTTACATCAAAAGCTGCTAAAGTAAACCAAATAAACCAAAACAGAACATTTCATTCCTGTGTATTTAAAGGCAGGAAGAGACATCATCGTTCTGAAAATATACGAGGGCCATGCTTAAGGATTCAGAAAAACAGGCCAAAGTCAGGCTTGAAGAATACCCACATCCCCTGTGATCATAAAACCCTCCAATTTTATGGGGGAGCTGGGGAACAGAGACCTCGGCTTTAGAAGCGGCACGCTCCTTTATTTGTTCTGGGCATTCTTTTCTTCCCATGTGGATGCTGTAGAGGTCCCCAGTAGCTCATAAGCAGACTACCGGGACTGCGGCTTTCCAGCATCCCTGTCCCACACAGGAATAGGATGCTACATTGAAAAACCAATGAATTTTTTAAAAAATCCAGAAGGAGGCAAAACTTTAGGTTTCTCTTTCATTCTACTGAGTAGCTAGATTTTGGAAACAAACACACCATGCCCTAAATTACATCCAATGCAATAAATGCCACAACCTGAATTTTTGGCCTCTAGTCTTTGTTCACTGGGGTATAGCACATAATCCAGCCTCTTGGTAACAAGGGGATACTTAGGCAGTACTTATACCAACAGAAAAGAAAACGAGGGCTGTGACTCATAAGCAGTATGTGGTCCTTCCCACCAGTGGGTACTGTGGCGTTGTGTGGAAACTTGGAAGCTTTAATAAGAATCTGCTAGGTCAGCACCATGTAATATAATAGAAAGAACTCAGTGAGGACTTCAGAAACCCTGATGCTGCTCTAGGCTTCGCTGGTCATTTCTCCTGTGATTTGAGTCGTCACATCACTTCCTTAGTCCTCAGCTTCTTTATCAAAGTACACCAGGTGATTCTTATGTTTCTTCCAGGCCTCTCTGCCTTAACCCTAACCCAGGGGTTAACCTCCAGGAGTCCTTTTCAGCCTGCTTCAGCCTTTCTAACGGGCCTCCCCTTAATCTAGTGCTCTTTCTGCTACCCCGAGATAAACACCACATGACTCGAAGTATGTTTGCCAGACAACTGTTTAGTCCTACAAGGTGTTTTACATGTATGGCCAAGGAGCAGGAACACTATCTTTGAAGGCTTCTTTTCTACCAGCGAAGAGGCTGGCAACCACAACCCCTCTTAGCCTTGGCATTCCCATCACTAAAGTGGGACAGACATCTTTCTCACGGAGCTGTCAAATATCAGGTTCTAAGCCATTGTGAACCCCACCAGATACAATTCTTGATGTCTGGATAAGCGTCAATTTCAGATACACAATTTGGGACATACTTACATTAAAAATTATACATTGTTTATCTGAGATACAAATTTAACTGGGTGTCCTATATTTTGCTGTTTGCTAAATCTGGCAACTCTACATGTTAGATGCTGCTGTTGTTGGTCTTAGGTACCAGGCTGCCTCACCAAACCAGTCTTTATGCAGAATAAAACAAGGGTCCATGTGGTTCAGGTTCCTTCTGCCCTCCTACACTGGCCCCCTTTCTGGTCCTCCTACTGGCTTCAGAACATTACACATCCCACCTTGCTCCCTTCTTCCTGAGGCACCTGAATTGTCTACTGACCACCCTTCCAAGCACAGCCCCCTCCCCTTTCCCCTGGTTGAACAAGCTGATTGAATTAACTTATACACATGCATCACTGATCATTTAATGAGTCATCAGCCCCCTCTGAAACCACTGCTTTTTCTTTAAAGGTCATTTACAACCTCAAATTAAAATGACTGAATTACAGGCCGTCTACAAGTTGAAGTGGAAAAAAAAGTAGGCAGTGGGGTGGGGGAAGCTGGGACCACTTAGGAGCTGGCTCTCACAGCAGTTCCTCCAGCGTGTTTCTGCTTTTCCTTTTCTTCTGAGCCCACAACAGCTCTTGAGGCAGTGGAAGACCCTGTGGATAAGGGAAAAAAAGAAGGGGGAAGTGGGATGGGCGCGGTAGGAAACTGGAGTCTACGTGTAGACTGGTCACCACATTCTTCCCTCAGCCAGCAGCCACTCTCTGGGAGTCCCACACAGTTCCTAGGGTGCCCCAGCACTAGCATCTAATTTAGATTGTAGAAAACACAAAGCCTGACTGAACTTTCTCCCTTTTAACCAGCTTGTGTTCGGAGATGAAATACAATTGCATGAGCTTGTAACTTCTGGAACGTGAACATTGGTCAAATATAACTCCAGGGACCATAAAGAACCATCTCTCTCTTTCCAGAGCAAATCAGTCTAGATGGCTCTGAAGGCTAACCAGAGGAGGAGGGAGTGGGACACACTTGCATCAGTATTACTCAAGCACCCTGACTGGGTCAGGAGGACACCCCTTCAGCCCAGCTCTGCCCTCCTGGAAGGATCCCTGTCCCTAGGTTATTCTGTCCAAGATGACCCTTCACCTTCATGTCCACAACCCATCAGCTAACAGCATTTCACCAAACCACCAAAAGGAAAAGGCTTGAAACAAAGTAAATCACAAAATGTGACAAAACAGATAGTGTACTATCCTTCTTAAGCAATTAGCCTCAGCAGAGTAACCCTCATGGTGCCTTTGCAGGAGATGGAGCTGCTGAATGTCCCGGCGCACTATTGAAGGTGAGGTAAATTATTACCAACTGGGGACCAAGAAATTCTGTCTTATAATTTTGCAATACCCACTGCAGAGAGCTGCTGGCACCTGGGCACGCTGACTCAGTGGAATGCACCTTCCCATTATCTTCATATCTTCCTAACTATGCCGAGACTAGGGTGGGAAATGTTTTAGATGGTAGGAGTGGGAGTGGGAGGCTGAGAATCCTACATGCCCCAAGAGCTTCACATTCTTATTCAAACCTCCCAACAGCCTAGGAAGGAGAAATGGAACCCTGGGTCCACGCAGGATTTGAATTCATGTCTTCTGGACCCCAGCGCTGATTGTCCCCCACACCCTATTTGTTTCATTCAGAGTGCTGAGCTCTGATTTCACGTTTCCCTTGGAAGAATGGAATGTTGATGCCTTTTCTGGCTGCGCTGTGTGTGACAGGGACAGACTACTCATTTCATGGGCTTATAACAAGGGATCTACTGAGGGATTTATTTTAACAGAGGACTTATTTATAATATTTTTTTGTAGGAAAACAGTGTCTTGTATTTAGATAGTTACATTTCATATCTTGAGTTGTACTTTTGTAGCATACAAGAATTTGTTTTTTAGCAGACGATGGTGAGGAACTCCACGGCAAGATAGACACTGGGCTTTACTCCTGGATAATGGAAAATGGTCTCTTCAGAATCTTGTGCAGTGAGCCAGGGAAGTCTGGTCACTCCTGCTAATGGGTTAGTTCACTGTTGTTAACAAGGAGTTAAAAGAGCAATTCTTCCACTCTCTCTCAAATTAGTTTGATTTCTTGACTTTGCATTATACTGTATTTTTAAAGGATAGTTCTTACAGTCAGCAGGAGTTTCTCTTGATTACTCACTCACTTACCCCCAGGTAAGACTGACACATGGCACAAAAAGCAGGGATTGAGTGCCCTTTATCTAGTCTCCTGTTCAGAGGGCTGCCCAAGCTTGGGTGCTATGTTATCAGGTTCTGTGTCCAGTCAACTACAAAAGGTTAATAATTGCAAGATCCTTAGAGGCATCCTAAGTGTCTCCAAATGAGTAGGTTGGAAGGCGGGGGCCTGGAACCTGCATTTTCACAACTTCCCCAAGGGGTTCTGAAGCACCCCCAAGTTTGAGGACCACACTGGTATAGAACACCCTGCTATTAAAGTTGAGGTCAGGGCCGGCTGTGGTGGCTCATGCCTGTAATCCCAGCACTTTGGGAGGCCGAGGCGGGCAAATCACGAGGTCAGGAGTTCAAGACCAGCTTGGCCAACATAGTGAAACCCCATCTCTACTAAAAATACAAAAATTAGCCGGGTGTGGTGGATTGCGCCTGCAGTCCCAGCTACTCGAGAGGCTGAGGCAGGAGAATTGCTTGAACCTGGAAGGCAGAGGTTGCAGTGAGCTGGGGCCGCGCCATTGTACTCCAGCCTGGGCGACAGAGCAACACTCAGCCACAAAAAGAAAAAAAAAAAAAAAAAACTGAGATCAGAGGTCAGTCCCTCTGGAACCACTCAGCTTTGCTGTGTTACAAAGGCACTGAAGCAGCAAATCTGCAAACACACTCTCTATCAATCAGGGTACCAGCAGGAGACAGGTGGCACCCTCAAATTATCACAAAGGGGTATTTGCCAAGAAGTGAGCAGGGCACAAGGCCTAGTGCAGCCCCCTGGGCTAGTATTGAGGGGGAAACAGGTAGGGTGGCTCTGTTACACCTAAAGGCTGAAGGAGCAAGGTGAGGAAGCAGACACCAGAACCTGGACAGAAACACTCACGGAAAGGCTGCCTGACAGCAGCAGTGACCACCATTTCAGGGCTGCAGCGAATCAGGAGGGACCCCACTGTGGGTAGATATTCTGACCTCCCTCTTCTCCCTCCCTCCAATCTCTGGGCATTCTTCTTGCTAAACTCAACTAGAAACCAAATGGAAAGGAACTCACTGAGCTTGTGCATAGAAGTCAATTTTCTGGGGCACAGAGCAGAGTGGAGAGTGTTTGGATACAGAGGGGCATGACGAAGACGCCAGGTGCAAAACTTCAAAAGCAAGCATACCAGGGAGTGTCAAACCCTCACCACCATCATCACACAGGATAGCAGCCGAAGGCTGTGCTACACCCACTCATCGAAGCACCTGATGCTATAGGTAACTGCAGACTTCTACCAGTAACTTTTGAAATGACACAACTTCGTCCAGAGAAGTCGTTCAACAATAAATTCACAAATGTTCTTATCAAATATTTATGGAGCACCTATTCCATGCAAGAGATGATATCTTACTTTAGCCATGTAGTGAAGGTTTCAATGTGTTTTATGTTAAACTCGGTAAGTGTTCATCTGGTTTTATGAAGCCCCCATTGCTTTTTCCTAAAAGAAACAAAAATAAATACACTACAGAAAAGGAAAATATCTCAGATTTTTAAAGTGGAAAGATGCAGCAAACCAACACGGCACACGGATACATATGTAACAAACCTGCACATTGTGCACATGTACCCTAAAACCTAAAGTATAATTTAAAAATAAATAAATAAATAAAGTGAGAAGATACTAAGCTTTAACTGCCCATACTCATGGCCTATAGCAAAAGTGGCCTTTTAAAAATAAAATATATGATTTTCCAGTTAGGTTTTACCTCCATCTTGGCAAACAAATATATAATGTGCTTTCAGGTAGTCTGAAATAAATGGGTTGAAGAATAGCTTTATCCCATCTTTCAAAATCCACACAACTAATGTCAGTTCCACTAACATGAAAAAGTTCTCAGGAGGCATCGCGACTGATTGCCATTCTCTACTCTACGGTTACCTTCAGTGGGTAACCAATGAGAGACATTTACATTTCCCCGTATCCATGTGCACTTTTCATCAGCATAAGTGAAGAATAAGCACCAGTCTCTTGAGTCCTCTGGATTAGTCATGGTGCTTCGTGGCATGGGGAATGGTGTGAGCTCCTAGGCATACACCAGGTTATTTCACAAATACACGGCAGATGTTAGGTGGCACTAACATCAAACCACAGAACATGAACCTTATTTATTTTCCAATATTTTTCAGGCACCAAAGTCTCAGCCAGATGTTGCCATGTCAGTGACACCCTCCAACACCTGCCAATCCCCCTCTTCACTGGGGAGGTGTGGCCTTAGGCTGGGAGCCTTCAGGCACGGGCCTCTCTTATTTTCACTTATCGATTTTAATGGTTATCATTTCTATCAAAGAATACTGGTTTTCTACTTGAGATGGTCATATAAATTTCTTTTAAAAATTTAGTAGAAAAAAATAAATTCAAGGGAAAATATTTATATATTTTCCCTTCAAAACGTGGCACATAGATATGGCAAAAATCATTAAGGTAGTATACAAACGACTAAAGTGTGGAAACACTGACGTAATACTAAGTACACCTCATAAGTCAGAAAAACTTAGGTTTTAGTTCTAACTGCCCTCCAATGGGCAATAACGACTCACTACCTTACTTTATAAAAAGCAGTCCTTTCAGTGAAGGTAGTAGCTCTCTGGTCAGATGGCTGTAGCTCAAAGAGAGTAATAAAAATTTAGTAAAACTGCTTTGTAATCTGAATCCTGTCTTGTTCATAATATGACAGAGATGCCTATGATAAATGATTAAGGATTAAGGTTTAAAGATTTATATTACTATTAGGATGAAAATATGGGGAATATACATCATGAAGGTAAGGTACAAGGTGGTCTCCTTGTCTGCTGGCATCAGGTCTAACAAGGGGGCCTTTGGCTGTCACTGGAATGGGAAGAGAAAAACCTCTGATTCACGGAAGGCCTTCACTGAGAGTATCCCAGGGCCATCCAGGCAGAATTAAATTACAAACGCAATCAGTCATGGGATGTGAATCTACTTGATGTCGGTCTGGTAAAAATACTGAATATTCTGCGGTATTGAAAGCGAAAACACTTTCAATAGTTACCTCCTGTGTGAACTGTAAATCTCTTAGACGTTTTAGTTCAGTCCTGTTTCATCCCAAGTCACCCAAACCTGCAAACTCTAACCCCTTGAAAAATTTACATTTATGTTCATGTTCCTTTCAAGTTAAGACCTCAGGATGCACTAAATCAACCAATGTATGCTGTCTTTTTTCTTCTTACAAATACGAGTGTGAAGCCCAGTGCCTGGGTGCACTCATACCCACTTCCACACATGCGTACACACCCCTGCTCCCTGTGCCTCCCCGCAAACCCACCCTGTGGGTGGAGCAGAAATGAATGCTGCCGGGGGCCCTTCCAGGAAGAGGTGTTTGAAACAAAGCATTCTGTCCTTCTGAACCCTTCCTTACACTCGCGCTTTGCTAAATCCCATGTCAGCAGTCTTCACTTTGGAGTTAGGGTCCTTTTCCTATCCACTGTTGTTTACTTGTTTTAAAAATATTTCTACAATGCATCCATTGTTCTCCATGCACTGTATAATTGTAGAATACATTGGCAAGCAACTGCTCCTCAACGAATAAAAGTGTATTTTACTAAAGAATAATTGGAGCTGCTTGGCACAGAAGCCAACCTCGCCCGGCACCAGCTGATATATGTGGCAAACATGGCTGTCTTCTGCCTCTGCCTTTGCTGAATATATAAGTAGTCAGGAGCTGTTAACTCTAGGAGCTCAGTTTTAGGTACACAAGATACAGAAATTTTTTAATGCTGTATGATCTCATTTATGAATTTCTTTAGATTTACTAAGTTGCTAGAATTACAGGAAACAAACAGACTTTAATTTTACAGAAGCCATCGGGTTTAGAGGAAACTTTCAAAAGGAAAGGTTTTAAAGATGCCATAATGGGTAGTACCAGGCTGTAGGGCTTGGGGTATGTGTACCCTATAAGGATTGAAGCTGTAAATGTAAGTACCGCAAACACTGGACAATGTGGGTCAAATGGCTTCTGTGCTCCTTATTCTAACTGAATCCAGTTTCACAAGTAGACTTGTTTGAAGACAAAGGGCAGAATGTAGTTTTATATTTCATGATCTCTCAAAGCACATCTGTACATTTTTGGGTGACTGCCCCACCCTTATCCCTTTTTCTGGGAATCTGTTCTGACCTTACCTGACCTTACATATGATGAGGGTAGGAGTGACCTTACATATGATGGGGCAGGGGTGAACAACTGATGCAAGGGAGGTTCATCCCTATACTGGCTAGGAACCTACAAGTTGTAGTTTGGTTTAAAAAGATAAGTTAAGCTAATTAGATCATTCTGCCAGGAATTTGGAGTTCGAAAATGAAGAAAGTATTGCTAGTCAGCTGTGGGTTGCTAAATTGTCAGATTATATAGATTAGACGTGGGCACTGCAGGGTCTATTGTGGGCCAAGGACAAGCAGAGGGAGCTGGTCTACAGATATGGAAGAATGGGACTCTCCAGGAGTCACAGGTGTAGCCTTGAAACTGCAGCACAAAGGAAGAAACAAATGTACTGGCTCCAAGGGACCATGTCCTAGGACCCTCTGCACCCCAGGACCCAGTTTAAAGTGTGGACAGTGCTCAAAACACCTACACGGAACTGTAGGGAACTGAATTTGGCCCAAGAGTAGCCTTTTAAAGAGCCTTGTACATCCTTGGAGGTAGAAGGAAGTCAGACAGACATAGAGCTAAACTGGCTTAAGTGAAAAACAGCAGCTGCTATCAGCTCTGCATCTAAGTGAATGAGGGCACTCGGAAGAACAGGGCTGTGACGGGCTGGGCAGGAGTGGGGGTGACAGGGCCTCTGGGAGGAGGTAGGGCAGATGGTGATGCTTCAGGGGAGTGTAGCAGAAATGCCCATGGCAAAACCCCGAGACTCTTTCATCTAAATGGATGTGTTAATGGCTCCCAGGGAGTGGGTATAAGAGGGCTTAGCACATATGCCTTCGTCTACTGTACTGGCTGTAAATAACTCATGTTCTTGTCTGTACCATCTGCTTGGTGTGCACTTTGTGGAACTGTGTGAAGAAAAAAAGTTTGGGGAGAAATGGCTAGAAATACTTTAGTTGTATACTTAGAAACCAAATATGCTTACACAGCTAAATTGTCACTCTTCCTTTACGGGGGTAATTAAATCAGAAATTTTCCTTTTTTTTTTTTTTTTTTTTTTTTTTTTTTAAGGGAGGGAGGTTGGACAGGAGGAGGCCATAAAGCTTCCCGAAGGTCAAAGAGCAGGTCACGGGCACAGAATGAGGCCAGAGACAAGTCTCCTACCACCAGTGTTAATTAATATTGAGTTAGTCACACTTAACCAGTCTCAACTGCAAATTCTTCATCTATAAACGAGGGGTGTGTCACTCACCTTCCTCAGAGTAGTGTTTTGAGAATTAACTAATATCTAAAGCATGAAGTTCTTTAGATAAAAGACATCATGAACATACTAAATGTTTTTATGGAAAGAGTCACGCCTTCTATGAAGTGCCAAGTAGATATTATACACGATTGTTGCCCTCATGTACACACTGAGATCGCCTCACTCATCTTTCTAGTTCCTCAAAATTATACAAACAATATAATTAATTAATTCATTAAACAACTATTGAATGAACATTTACTGTGCTATTTACTTCTAATTTTAAACCTACAAATGCAATTGTGTTGTAAAATCATGGACTTACTGTCTTGCAAGTAATTTCTAAAATACAAAGTTGGATTTGTTTTCAAAGTTAAATAACTGATATTTTCCCTCTTCTAGATTTGTGATTATCTGTAGTTTGGTGATTTTTGAAAGAGTTCAAAGAGCTTCCCCACCCAACCCAGCTGAACTTCACCAAGGCCTACCACAGCGCAATTTAAGAAAGATATACTCACCACCAGAGAACCCAACAGCTTCAGGAAGACTCTGCAAAACACAGCATGAGCAAATGACTCATGAAATGCAAACCTGAGAGAATAATCATACTGCACTAGCCTCATTTACAAACTATATCTCATCTTGACAATATTCCCAGAAAGAATGTAGGTCAAATCCTGATAAATGAAATTCCAGTGTTTCTCAAATACTTTTTATGGCCTTCAACTTTCACTTTATTGGAATTTGCTTGGAAGAAAGAGGTGAGTGCTGTAGTTAAGAGCTAGCATGCAGGACTCTAACAGACTCCAGACCATAATGAGAAGTTGCAGACTTAAATCAGCTACTTTACCTCTCTAGGCCTCAGTTTTGCTATCTACAAAATGGAGATAATAATTACTCCTATTTCACAGGATTTCCAAAAAGCAGCAGTGAAATACTAAAGGTCTTAGAAGTGCTAGAGGAATGTTAGCTATTAACGGAGATGTTCACTACGTGGTAAGAGGATGTGCGTGGATGCCAGAGTGTCCTCAAAGAGGTGTGAGTTGAAACTTGCAAGTGGGTTGAGGACAGGTGGGGAGCCCTTGCTACCTCTAAGTTCCCATGGCTCTGATGCCCTTGCCAGGCAGAAGGCACAGAAGTATCAAGAAACCCGAGGGAGATGGATCTTCCTTCAGATCTGTCCCAGCATGACATGAGCTGAAGTACAAGAGTTCAGGCCACGCTGGAACCAGCACTAGCAAACCTTAATTTCTCACTGTGTCCCAACGCCAGAGTGCCTCACTGCTGTCTTGACTTATGTTCACTCTGTAAAGAGAAAGCACATTTGCTCTGGAGGAGTTGAAAAGCTACAGGGAAAAATCCCACGCCAACAATCGACTTCAAACAGTATTCCTATTCAACATTTTAGAAATAGGTCAAAATGATGGGGAGAAAACAAAACCTAACATTTGGGGAAACTTTCAGAATTGGCTCTGGTTTTATGAGTTGTTATAACTCTAAAGACAAAAATGGGGAGGAAAACAATAAAGCCAAACGATAAAGCCATTTTCATTGATGAGGTCCCAGATTCTCACCCAAAACAAAACAAAGTAAAACCTGAAGCATAAAAAGATTATTTTTCACTGCAAGCTTCTGGAATTTCCTAGAAGAATAAAGAAATAATTAAAATTCTAAATTAAATATAGGTAAAATTTGATCTGTGCTAATGAAAAGTTGGAAATAGTGAAGAATCTGAAGTAGAAAAAAATTATGCAAAAAATTTTATATACATAGTGTAGAATAATATATACTGTGTAGAATTAAATTAAGAAAATATTATATAAACCTAAATTATGAATTTCACCCAGTGGCAAAGATATTTTCAAAGATCAATGCCAAACACAATACATATTTTTAAAATATCTATTTGGTCTGAGCCTTCAAAACAACTCCATACTTGTTCTATAACAAAAAATGGGAGATGGCAACAAAATAAAAATAATTCATTTTCCATTAAAATGAATTCACATGGAAGTTCTACTCTATATGGGGCAGAAATGCAAGCAAGGATTTGACTGTTGAACACATATGCATGAGTGCAGCAAACAGGTAAGTTCTCAACTTTCAAAAAAATTATAAAATGTAATTCCTGGATAATCTCAAACAGGCAAGGCAGGTAAGCTGGTGAATTCACAGTTCTGCATGTGTGTATGTACACAGGTGTGCTTTAAAAAGATTTCCTAATAGGCTTCTTTGAAGAGCTGGCTTCCCTCAAAACAAATTTAATATAGGAAAATTTAATTTTGACAGTATTCAATAACAGAACTATCTCATGAAATCCAGCTCAATCACACTGGATGAGAGCTGGAGAGCTGAGAAAGATTCAGAGCAGACACCTGTTCAGGCAGTTCATATTCGGTCAGCCCAGCAACACCTCCATGTTCTCCAGGAGTAGAAGCAGCAGGAAATGGCTACAGCTGCAGCCTCCTGCAGCCTGTAAACTGTTTAAACATCTTCCCAAATAACAGAGAAAATGGTCATATTATTTCTGATTGCATAACAAGCAGGAGATTTGAACAATGAAATAGGAGGAACTGAAATGCTTGTAGTTTTAATTGTCTAAAATGTCTTTCAATTATACTTAATTTTCATTCCAATAAAAATTTATTACAAATAAACAGCAACACAAACAAAATTCCCCATTAAACCAGCATAAAAAAAATTTAGGTAACTACTCCTTCTCATTGTTAATAACTAAGTATACACATTTGCTGAGATTCAAAATGCTGTACAGTTTTAGTATGGTTCCATTTTTGTAAAATATATAACCAGAGGAAAAAAATACTAGAATAAAATACTCCAAAGGCCAGAGACATTGGTCATCTTTGAGTAGTGGAACTTCAGTAAAGGAGTTATATCCTGTTCTCTGAGTACTTCTTTTTTTTTTCTTTTTTTGAGACAGGGTCTCTCTCTGTTGCCCAGGCTGGACTGCAGTGGTGTGATCATGGTTCATTGCAGCCTCTACCTGGGTTTCAAACAATCCTTCCACCTCAGCCTCACAGCTGAGACTACAGGCATGTGCTAATTTTTGTAGTTTTTGTAGAGATGGGGTTTTGCCATGTTGCCCAGCTTGGTCTTGAACTCCTAAGCTCAGGCAATCCACCTGCCTCAGCCTCCCAAAGTGCTGGGATAACAAGTGTGAGCCACCATGCCCGGCATATCTGTCTTGTTCAGCTACTGCTAAATTTCACTTGTGGCTAGAAAATAAACAGTATTTTTAAAAAATTTAAATGCTGCATAGCTAGGTGATAAGTTAAATGGAGACCATATATTTTTAGGCATTTACCTTTATGATTTTTTTTTAGGTACTCCTTAAATGCCTCTTTGTTCTTTTATGTTTTCAAAAATATGGCATCTATTGAAAACAAAAGGCAATTAATCAAGTCATACAAATTTAAACATATTTAACTCAAAGGGTTATCTTTGAGTTAAATATATCTTTGAGTTAAATAAGTCTTCCTTATGACATACTAACAACTAGAGCAAAAGCTGATAATAGTTACACGATGCTAAAACCAACTAGATTTAAGTCAGTAGTAATATTTATACAATATCCTTTCAGTGAGGATTCAGTTCCCTGAAATAGACAACCTCTCACTGATTCTAACCTGACCCCGAAGAAGAAAATAAAAAAGATCTTCCTTTTTAAGAGAAATAAAATTAAGACTCAAAGAAAAGTGTACTCCATAGATCATATGGAGGTCACAATTTCTTAGTAGTTAAAACTCCCATTCCAAGCACACTAAAAAATCAAAGAAATATAAGTTAAAATTACAGAGTATCATTTTTCACCTATCAAGTTTGCAAAGATAATGACCAATCAAAACTATTATCATGAGAATATGGAATAACTGGCATCATCTGACACTTCCAGTAAAGAATGTTTAGGCAATAAATACGGATCAAACTTCAAAATGTGCCAACTCCTTGACCAGCCAATTCTCTTAGGAACTTATTCTAAGGAGAAAATAAAGTATTCAAAGACACATGTTGCGGTATTGGATGTTCAATGCAGTGTTGCTTCTAACAGAAAAATCAGCAATGACCTAAATATCCACTGAGAGAGGAGTTTGCTGCTGCATCCCCAGAATTTAGCATAGTGTCTACTACATGGTAAGACTGAAAATAAATATTTGATGAATGAATGTCACCATGAATAAATTAACAGGATATACCTGTACAACTGAATTTTATGCAGGCATTAAAATTTTGATGTAAAATTATGTTCATTAACCTAGAAATGAGTGATCAAAATAGATTATAGATTAGCTTATAGAGTACAATCCCAATTACATGAAATCATATATTTCTACCTGTGTATATAGGTGGGATTTGGATAATTTTCACCTTTTTCTATACATTTTTCTGTATTTTTGTTTTTTTAAAAAAACATAGCAACCACATATTTTCTATTTGGTTGAGGGAAGTCCTATTCTTTAAATTTTTATCCCAACCACTCAAGCTATAGAAGTATTATTAAGTAACAGATAACATTCACAGGGTAAAATTTAAGACACTTTCTTTCCCCTTGATTTCTCAAGTAGTGTTGTACTAAAAGTCCTCTTTTCTGCAAGTTACTCCTATAATATGGCTAAAACTAAATGAATACATGGTGTATCCATTTTAAAGCAGGTGCAATAAATGCCCTGGTAGCTATCTCACTGAAAAAAGAATCTCCATGCATGCATGCTATTTCACTGGTTTGACTTTCTCTGTCCACAGCCCTTCTGAACCCAGGCTTGTTAACTTTCTGGCAAACCCTCATGGCCCAAGGATGCTCTCCTGGACTCTGTGTGCATCCAAGTGCATTCATCATCAATGGACTCCATCTGTCGGCTCCACACACAAAGACCTCAAGTTATTTGGCAAAGACGCATTGCTTTTCTTAAATGCTGGATTGAGTTTAAAATTGGACAGCTTGTGTTAATAACTAATGGTTTCTGGTAGTTATTGTTTTCAATCCAGGATAAAATATAAGTATCCCTAATAAACAAATGACAAAGTGTCTCTCTTTGGATTCCAACAAGAGCAGCGTGATTCCTCCACTGGGGCACTGTCTGGTTACAACAGTGCCTGGCTGTGATTCTGGTCAGCCTCTGAAAGCAGGAGTCAGGGCCAACAAATGCTCCATCTATGCACATGTGCCCTGAAGAATCAGCCAACTGTGAGAATGGCAAAGAGCACACAGATGACCTGATGACTGACAGCTTCTTCCTTTGGATGCCATTTATGTGAATTCCAGAAATCTGCTGACAGTTATCTCATGCCATGCCAATGCAGGGGTTCACCACGCCAAGAATAAGCTATATATTTCGGTCTTGCAGTATTTCCCCCCAAATAATCCTGCACAGAAATGGCAAGGTGAAAGGCTGAGAGAAACAAAGATGGACCACTGGGAGAAAACACACACATCTACCACTTCCCTTCGTGCAATTCCTGGGTGCAATATCAATCCAGGTGGGCACTGAGCACAGCAGCAGCACACATCCAACACACAAAGCATTTATAAGTACCTCAGGCATGAGGGTGGCTGGCTTGATCTGATCAAGCTGATTATGGACTTAATGTAAATACTCTTACTTAATGTAAATACTCTTTTTAAAAAACGCATATATATGAAGACAACCCTATGGGCATGAGCTCTGAGTTATGTTTTCAGTGGTAATGATCACACATGTTTGATGTTGGTACCACTAATTTGCAAGATGCTTGGCCAGCCTAGTGGACTGTGCTGTTCAATGCCCACAGCCCAACCCAGGGGCCCAGCTCCCTCCATGGTAACGAGTACCTGGTCTGTTGCCTTGCTGCTGCCACTGCTGACTAGCTTTCTCTGATGCTGCTGTCATGTGTCTCTACCCAAAGCTGTCTGCCTTTAAGCCACAGCTATTTCCTGAGGGATGTAAAATTCAACAAACTGCAAATAAACAACACAGAACATGATCTCATGCTGTCATGCTGCTGCTTCTCTAAATTGTAGCATCGTAGCAGCTCCTTGATTTACAAGCATTTGTAAATCATTTGACCCTCACATTTCTCTTTTGGTTACTTCTCCCCTTGAGCCCATCAGCTTCCTCCATTGCCTAACTATGTGTCTCTTGGACCATCCGGCTCTGCTTCACCCCATTCAGACTTGGTGGCTCTCAAGCTCACCAAGCTGCAAAATATGTTCTTGCAAAGTTCACCAGCAACCTCTAAACTTCACTGTTCTCATCCCCCAGGACCTGACATTTAACACTGTCAGCAGCTCTCCTCACTAGTCTTGGCTAGGTTTGATCATCTTTTCTCACCCAAACTGCCTCTTTACATTCCCTATTTTGGTTGGATGCACAGAAACTCAGAGTGAGTTGTCTCCCTCTCTTCTCTCCCCTTAATCCGCTACATCCAGGCCCAGCTTGCCATCAGCAATCCTGGAGATTCAGTCTTCAAAAAGGCTTGTGATTTTCATTAAGATTTAGTGCAGATAAAATAAAACAACATTCCCAAAAGGAGTCTGTAAACTATAGTACATCTACAAATACAAGGTATCAGTATGGGCAGAATAATTTTATTCCTTTTCTGTTCCTTGTTGAAGTCATTCAAATTCTTATTCCAACATTTAAATCCTTCCATAATATGAACTCACTTTAAGTCTCCAACTAAATCTTGGATTGTTGTCTTATGACAGTCCCTGAAATAGAATATTCTTTCCTCTCTGAACCTGTCTTTAAAACATAGTACTTGAACTGCCTTCCCCGAGACCATGACCCATATTAAATTGAGTTTCAGCCACTCCATTAACCCCTTAGGCAGATTTTTAATTAGTTTTACAGACGCATGGACTGTAGAGGTCTTTGGGTAGTTTCCATTTTCCTGTTTCTTTACTACTTACTTTGTGTTTGTTTACATGTTTCTCAAATTTCTGCAAGCAGGGATCATGGCTTGATATGGACTGTTAGTGACCAACTGACTTCAGCTCATTACTGTTCACAAATTAGTCTCATCTCCCCAACTTTAAAAAAAATACCTAAATAAATTTTAAAAATATTATTCTCAAACACTCACCCTTGGTATCTCATGCAGAGGG
This sequence comes from Symphalangus syndactylus, assembly GCF_028878055.3. Classification (NCBI taxonomy): domain Eukaryota; kingdom Metazoa; phylum Chordata; class Mammalia; order Primates; family Hylobatidae; genus Symphalangus; species Symphalangus syndactylus. Next base: position 89,689,223 of record NC_072424.2, read on the forward strand.
TCTGGCAATAAGAGAGTTATTAAGAATATTTAAAAGTCTCATTTCAACTCAAGAATGAGAAACTCATCCACCCCTGACAAAAACAGCTTAAGAATAAATTCCAAATACCCAAGTGTTATTTTCTTCACTCCACAAACCCGGGAACATTACAGGACCATGACACAAGTTTAGATGACATCCCACGGCTATCAGATGATAGATGTTTTCACTGGTTTCTCCTTAAATCAGGGCTGTGAACAGTGCATGATACTGAATGGGAACCTTTAGCAAGACAGCTCAAATTGTATCTGACAAGGCTCACTTCATAAACCTCAACTATTTTCCTACTGTAGAGATGCTGTGTTAAGGCAATTCTCTTTATATAACCATTATGCATTTATATTCCCTTTAAAGATAAACGATACTTTTATGAAGAATGAATTGCATACAAAATACTGTCTTGGTGAGATGCCAAAATACACACTCATTCAAAATATACAAAACAGAAACAACGAGCCACCAATATTTCTCCTAACTAAAATAAATGGTGTACAGAATTCTCTTTTCAATAGTATGGTGATCTTAATGAGAAAAGCAAAATTAATATATCACTATTAGGAAATGACCTGAGAAATAGATTAACTGTACCTTATAATAATTATACTAATGTTTACTACAGTGCTTAGGATATTTACATTTGAATTTAAATTATGATATCATTTAGTATTCTCTGCATAATATAAATTGGGATGATCTAACTGAATGTGCAAAAATGCCAACATTCATTCATTCACTCACTGAATTTACAGGTACGTATAGACAAGGGAACATGAAAAGACACTATTGTTACCAGCTCAGAGTCTTAGGAAAAACAGATGCACAATTATAAAAAAAAAAGATATAAGCACTGGAATTATTCAAAATGCCATGCTGGGAAATACCAACATTTAAGTAGCTGGCAGATCAAGGTAGACATCTATTTATGACGACCAGGGTCAGTAGCAGTAGCTATAAAACGATCCTATTTATGTTAAACAACAACAAACAAGCTAGATTACATGGAAAAGGGTCAGGAAGAGACAACTACCCAGGGGTTAACCATGACTAATTAACTCTGAGAAGGAGAGTGGGAAGGAGGATAATTTTTTTTAAAAAAGACATTATATACCTCTGTACTGTCTGAATTTTAAAAACATAACCTGAAAGTTCATGTAATACTTGATAAAGGGATCACAGTAATCTTCACAGAATTGGAGAAAACTACTCTAAAGTTCATATGGAACCAAAAAAGAGCCCGCATTGCCAAATAAATCCTAAGCCAAAAGAACAAAGCTGAAGACATCACGCTACCTGACTTCAAATTATACTACAAGGCTACAGTAACCAAAACAGCATGGTACTGGTACCAAAACAGAGATACAGATCAATGGAACAGAACAGAGTCCTCAGAAGTAATACCACACATCTACAACCATCTGATCTTTGACAAACCTGACAAAAACAAGCAATGGGGAAACGATTCCCTATTTAATAAATGGTGCTGGGAAAACTGGCTAGCCATATGTAGAAAGCTGAAACTGGATCCCTTCCTTACACCTTATACAAAAATTAATTCAAGATGGATTAAAGACTTAGGGCTAATATCCAGATCTACAAAGAACTTAAACAAATTTACAAGAAAAAATCAAGCAACCCCATCAACAAGTGGGCGAAGGATATCAATAGACACTTCTCAAAAGAAGACATTTCTGCAGCCAACAGACACATGAAAAAATGCTCATCATCACTGGCCATTAGAGAAATGCAAATCAAAACCACAATGAGATACCATCTCACACCAGTTAGAATGGTGATCATTAAAAAGTCAGGAAACAACGGGTGCTGGAGAGGATGTGGAGAAATAGGAACACTTTTACACTGTTGATGGGACTGTAAACTAGTTCAACCACTGTGGAAGACAGTGTGGCGATTCCTCAAGGATCTAGACCTAGAAATACCATTTGACCCAGCAATCCCATTACTGGGTATATACTGGGTATATACCCAAAGGATTATAAATCATGCTGCTATAAAGACACATGCACACATATTGCAGTACTATTCACAATAGGAAAGACTTGGAACCAACCCAAATGTCCATCAGTGACAGACTGGATTAAGAAAATGTGGCACATATACACCATGGAATACTATGCAGCCATAAAAAAGGATGAGTTCATGTCCTTTGTAGGGACATGGATGAAGCTGGAAACCATCATTCTCAGCAAACTATGGCAAGGACAAAAAACCAAACACCGCATGTTCTCACTCATAGGTGGGAATTGAACAATGAGAACACTTGGACACAGGAAGGGGAACATCACACACTGGGGCCTGTTGTGGGGTGAGGGGAGTGGGGAGGGATAGCATTAGGAGATATACCTAATGTAAATGACGAGTTAATGGGTGCAGCACACCAACATGGCACATGTATACATATGTAACAAACCTGCACGTTGTGCACATGTACCTTAGAACTTAAAGTATAATAAAAAAAATCTATATATAAAATAAAAATAAAAAAATAAAGACAGAGACAATAATCTAAAAAATAAATTAAAAAATAAAAAAAGAAAAAGGCAGTAGAGGTAGAGGCTGCAAAGCAGACTGAGAGAGATGAGTGGGAAGTAGAAGGAAATGCAAGAGAGAGGAGAGTCACAGAGGCGAGGGGAGGACAATGTTGAGAGGGAATGCATGTCAACCACACCATCATTGACTGTCAAAGAGGTAGAGGAGCACGAGGACCCAAGAAAGGGCTTGTCACACAAGAGAAAGCTCTAATTTCCACATGGCTGCTACAGTGGAACAGCAGCAGTGGAAATACAACTGCAGCAGGGTAAAAACGGGGTGTAAGGGGATGAGCAGTAGGTGCAGATCACATGCCACAGGGCGGCTAACACACAAGTGAGGTGAGCTGGGAGCAAATGAGATTATGTCCCTCTGTCTCTTTCACGTTACCAGATGGGTACAGAAAAATTCTTGTCAATTTTACAAAAATCTACAGTGCATTTGCAATGATTAACAGTGATCATGAATGGCAACCAACACTTGTGGCCATAGGCTACAGGTGTGGGGACCCACAGGCAACCGAACGGAGGACCCAGCAACCACCTGCAGAGGTGGTCACTACACAGCTCCAGCCCCAGCCACGGCTGCTGAGAGGCCATGTTGGCCTTGTGCTGCTAGATCATCCTATTTTTAAAGAAAAGCCATAAATTCGCATTTTAAAAAATGTGAAATATCCTGACTTCTAAATACAGGCTCAAATTTTTAGAAAACACTGGACTAGACAAAATATGGGGGCCACCTCAAGCATTAAGGCTTTCTGTAAGTTTGGCATTGAGGAGAAAATGTCAGGCAAAAAATTGTATACGTTTTTCCTGCTTTTATAAAGAATGGATGCTTTTCACATGGTGCTGAGGGCCAAGATCTAAGGGATAAAAACCATCCCCTCTTACTTTTAAAATATCCAGTATTTGAACTAAAAAGGACGCTCTCTGCTTTCCTTTAAGATTCACTTGCAGGCTCTGCTGGTATACATTTAATCCAAGCTCTTGTATCATGCTAACATAACAGATCTCAGCTATTACAAGTGTTAAAATATGTGTCTGGGTGGGAAGCCGAAATTAACTGGTCATTTTGAAAAGGAAGCCATGAGGAAGGACAAAACATTCTCACAGAATATATACAAACACTCAAATTGACTTTCAGTTTATCAAATTTCCTGAGGAAAGAAGTTCCCATTTGTCGCTGACGTATATTGTAACAACACACCCAACCATTTCATTCGAATGCTATTTTTAATCAGTTCGGCATACATTATGCCTCAGGAACTGAGAAAGCAAGGAGTACATAAAGTCATCAGCTGTGGATATAGAATACTCAGAAGTCAAATAACATTTCAAATTGGGCAAATAGCTTAAAAAGCATAGCAACTCTACAAAGGAAAAGTTTCAACTGCTCTTCTGTGAGTGCATGGTCTTTAAAAAATCCCCACAGCAAACTTTGGAAAGTTGAAAAACATCTTTTGCAAGATGTGAAGAATGCATTTGGTAATGACTCACTTGTGATAACATCACGGGGTGGGGCCACTGCCAAAGAATCTATCCTAAGCTCATTTCACTCTGCTCTGGTCTCTTCATAGTCTATTAAGGGGCAACTTGGATGATGGTAAATATTAGTGCCCCTACTTTCAAATGATTTTCCTCCCGAGGTAACTAATACATTCTCAGGCATGTGGCAAAAGAACTCATGCAAAAGCTCACTAGACTTAACTTTCTCCTGAAATTTAGGAGAAAGCCTTGACACCATCATGGATGAGAGAAATCTATGCTGCATCTTGTTAACATCAGATGACGTTGTTGCCCATGACTCTGTATCTTTGTCTATCTCTAGTACATTTCTCTCTCTTGCATTCTTCGTTTTCAGGTCACGTATAGTTCTCCTCTGACTTATCTTTCTGTGCTCACTCTGTCTCATCTATTTTGCTTTGCCTTCCCCGAGTCATTACTCTGAATTTCACTTTTTATTTGCTTAGGTTTGGGTTTAGCTATTTTTCTTCTCTGGTCTCTTATGCCTTCTTTCATTTTCAGACCCTTTCCCCTCCACTACTCACTATTCAAATGAACACTAGCTTTCAGCCAAGGTGTTACCAGGTAGCCACAAAATGAGGTCTTGCACACTTTCACTCCTAAGGCTATCTGAATCAAGTTCACAAATTCATAAACTGAACCCATGCATTTGTCAAAAAGAATATTTTCTTCTGGTGATGAAGGAATTGTTTAAAGTTTTTAGTACTTCTGAAAACTCCTCTGAGCTCCCATCTCTGAGCATTGCAGGCATTGCCTCAGATGGCCAGGCCTAACACGAGCACTCCGCTGGTTGTAAAACCTGCTAAGAGACTGACAGAGTCAGAAAGCCATTGCCTCTGATGCGTAGGAATGGTGGTCCACAGGCCTTGCTGGGATCTTTTTGGACTGCGGGCAGCGAGGCCTGGACAGCTCTCCATGGTCCCGAACAAGACAAACATTCCAGTGCACAAGCCTTTTGGGGGAGGCATCCTCTTTTCCATGTAGCTACTGTACTTTCAAGATCTTAGCTGAAAACCAATTTAATTGCCTTAATATAAACACCAGACAGAGAGTTTTATTAATTTGGCAACTGAAATAACATAGAGCCTCTGGGATTTATACTCTATAGAGGGTAGCAACGTAGGAGACAGAGCAGTTTTGATAACTATACAGACCTGGGCTCAAATCCTAGCATTTTCTCTATCACATGATACCAGGCAAGTTATTAAGCTTCTCTGACTGTGGTTTTTTCATCAGTAAAATGAAGATCTCAATACCTACCACACAGGATTTCTGTGAGGATTAAATTATATAAGGTAAGATAGAAGAATGCCAAGCACAGCACAGACACACATGGTCGTGTGAGGGAACGGACGTTAGTAACACATGTTCCCAGGCTTATTCTTCCCAGCTGCTCATGTGCACTCTGGCTTTGCCTTCCTGGTTCTTCCCTTTGCCCTGACCTGTTTAGGGGAGTTTTGTGATGCAGAATCAGGAGGAAAGGTGGGAGAGCAGGTGGGCCACAGTTAGGAAAGGCTTGGGGGCTCATTTATAAGGGCTGTAAAGTGTGAGGAAAGCTGGAGGGAGAAAGAGGGACTTAAAGAAGTACTGCTGTAATTCTATATCCCTCTATGGTATTGAGAAAGACAAGTCAAGATGTGCCATTCTGAAATTATTGTCACTAGATTGTATTTCTTTGTCTCATATCATTCTGACACTGGATTGGGTGGGTCTGGATACATAAGAGTTAGAGCGAGTATTCTATCATTTCATTACTATTTAAGTATACAACCGTGGGAGTAGAAGCAGTAGACAAGCAAGAGAAAAGGCGAAGGGAAAACGACTGAGCTGCCAATCTCATTGAAAAAGGAATGCAGGGAGGAGTGAAGAGGCCAGAGGACTGCCAGGTTCCATTACCTATCCCTGATTCACTGGGATTTCTGCTAGCATTTCAGTGTTTCAGTTTTTTCCCTTGTGAAATGGCAGGGTGGGAGAGCTATAGCATTATGGCACACTAGTTGGCCTTTTCAGAGCTGGTGTGGAGGTATGTTAGCATCTGGGCCTCCCAACTCTGGCTTTTACTGTTCCTTAAGAAGTATGTGTGTGTGCATGTGTGTGTGCTTCTATATATGTGTATGTGTGTATATACATGTATTTATGCACACACACGAATTCTGGAGCTACCCCTGCACATACCATTAAATCATTTAAAAAGAAAGCCTTCAAAAGGGTAATCTGTTTATCCCTTCTACATTCAAACAAGAATATGCCTGAATCCAAAAACATGAATAATTTCGCTCCCTAAAAAATCTCCAAAGGAGAGATTTATAGCCCCCACTCCCTTAATGACGTACTTGATCTTCTAGTAACTCTTATAATGGAAAAGTTCCTCTTTGTTACATTTTTAAAATTGCACTCCTGCCTGCATTTCCAATTCTCCTTACCACATTATTTTGGTTTTGCATAGGACATATCCCCTTCTAACAATGACAGAATTTACTTATGTATTAATATTTATTGGTTACTGTCTCATCTCTTTTCTCCCAACTAAAATAAGTGACCTTGTTCACCGATTTAGGCCATGTACCGAAAACAGTGCCTAGCTCATACCAGGGACCCAATAAACATTTGTAATTAGAAGTTGACTTTTTGTTCTGTTTCTTTGATAAAATCACAAACCTACAGAGCTGGAAGGGACCTTAGAAAGGGACCTTTAGAAATGAGAAAATTGAGGTGCTGTGAGGGGAAGCTGCTTGTCTGAAATTTTGCACAGAATTTCCTGAGCCCTTATCAGAGCTCTTTCCAGCTCATCTCAGTGCTTCCACGCACAACTGTGGTCCTGGAGACAGGGCAAGAGTCGGCCAATGAGACAGGCTGAATCTGACCTCATTTAGAGCAAGAGAGTCAGAGAGAAGAAGCTGTAACATTTATTTACAGAAAAGTAAAGTCTCATAATAATAATAGTCTACGGATCAGTGGCAGCTTTCATCTAAGGATCTCAGAGAGCTTATGAAATTCTCATCCCACAATGTGAAGTATCATTATCTGTTCTCGGTCAAGTAAGTTAAGAAGCTGAGTGTTCTATGGTCTTATTGCAGGCTGGTTCAAAGCCTCTTCGGGGCTCTATGTCCTCTCCATAGTTTTTCTCATCCTTAACACCAAGCGGCAACAGCTACAGGAACCTCCCAGTTTATTTTCTTCTAGATGTCCCTAAAACCATTCCGGCTCATGCCCATCTTTAAGCCAGTGTGTAGGGGAACGACACTGGGCATTTGAGGTGTTCAATCATGTAATGCCCCCTTTCGGGTCACCAGCGGCTCAGGCTTCCTGAGCTGGTCCTGGAGAAAAGCTGACCACAGTGACACTGAGGGTATATGACAGCTTTTTGGGGATAAAAAGAATTCTTTTTCTTTCCTCAGTTTACTGCCCGTGCCCCCACATACCCTTTCCATCAACTTGGTTGAAAGTTTTACCCACCCACACAACTACAGTGTTCACAATTATTCCTCAGCTATTTAAGAACCACATTAAAGACCAATTAGATTGAGTCAACACAACAAGCCCTGCTGAGGAGCCCATTTAGATTTTGACTAAGGGTACTCTTTCTTCTTGGGGGAGATGGGGGAAACGGTGGATTCTGAAATCTGACACTTCTCATCATAAAGCTTTCCCCAGGCCCCTAACTGCATGCACAGAGGCAGACAGGCTTGCCCTCCTTACTCTCTTGGCCAGTAAAGATGCTGTCCAACCAGTGCAGTCCTAAACAACCTCAGCACCACGATGGCCGCTTCACTCCGTGTCAAGCTGACAGTGTTGTTCTGGAGTAGCGGAGGAACCCTGGTTACAGTTGGCTGTGTACCCTGCGAGCTTCCTCTTCTTCTGCAGCTCCTGGAACTGCACTGCTGACCTTGTCCTCGGGCTGGAAACTTAATGGCCAAATTCCCCAGCCAGCATCCTGAGGTTTCTGGCCCCTTGGAGCAAGCAGAAATTGCTTACTGAGCTCAGGAGTCCCTAAAGTGTTTTCTGAAAAACCCACGCTCTGTGGGATACCCAAATGTATAATGTGGAAAAAGAACTTTGTGATCAAACAAGTTTATGAACTGAGTATAAAAATATGTTAAACAACAGTAGTTCCTTAAAAAATTAAAAATAAAATTACCATAGGATCCAGCAATTCTACTTCTGGGTATCTAGTTGAAGAATTGAAAACGGGGTCTCCAAAAGATATTTGTACGCCCATGTTCACAGCAACACTATTCACAATAGCCAAAAGGCAGAAGCAACCCAAGTGTCCACTGATGGATGAATGCAAACAAAATATGGTCTACACATACAATGGAATATTATTCAGCCTCAAAAAGGAAGGAAATTTTGACACATGCTACAACATAGATTAACCTGGAGGACATTATGCTAAATGAAATCAGCCAGTTGTACGACAAATTCTATATGATCCACTTACGTGAGGTACCTAGAGGAGTCGAATTTATACAGACAAAAAGTAGAATGGTGGTTGCCAGGGGCCAGGGGAATGGCAGAATCCAGAGTTGTTATTTAAGGGGTATGGATTTTAAGTTTTCCAAGATGTAGTCATGACTGGTTGCACAGCAATGTGAATATACTTAACACAACTGAATTGTACACTTTAAAATGGTTAATATGGTAAATTTTAGTGGCATGTGTTTTACCACAATTAAAAAAACAACACATTAAACAGTCTTTGCAGTAGGACTTCTCAGAGCCTTTAAATGTTAATGTGCACAGAGAATCCCCAAGAAGGGGATATAACAAGCAGCTCTTCCCAGCTTATCTGGCCACAGAATCCATTTTCCACACATCTCCTGGGATCAATGTGCTTCAGAACACGCTTTACGAAATGAGCTACTAAATGGAAAACTGTTAGAAAATATACATAGAGGCAGGCAAGATTCCAGAGCCTGAAGTCAGATTTTCAAAACAGTCTTAACTCACCATCATCCTCTCATACAGGAGAATCAGATTCTATCCTCAACTGTGTCACTCGTCAGCAGGGTGGTCTTCAACAAGTACTACTCTCCCCGGGCCTCCGATTTCTCACCTCATGTGCGGGAAAAATACCTGCTCAACCTATCTCACCGGTCTGTAGTAAAATCTAATTAGAAACATATGTAAAAGAACCTGAAAAGTACCAAGGGCTATTCAAAATGTAGGATAATTAGTAAGTATGTCCTAATGCTTATTAAGGTGCAGCAGACAAGGAAGAGAGCCAAGGTCTCTCACATTAGGAGCTCAGATTGTTAAGCACAGAACAGACACCAATAAGTACAGAAATGAAAGAAAGGAAAAGAACCATAGACTGAGCACTTCCAGTAGAGCAAAAACAGGGAGACTGGGAGAATGGAAGTCAGAAAACAGGTTGAGAAGCTGATTTTACTGCTGTCTGACCTTAGACAAGTTATTTAGCTTCCCTGACTTGAGGCTTGTTCAGCTGTCGGATGATGTAGTTGGAGGAGATAATCTCAAAGGTCACTTCCAGCTCCATTAAGTCTATGAAATACTGCAATAGACATGCCATGGATACATGCATCATTCCTTCATCAGACGCCTAAGGGCCTACCCTGTGCCTGGCTTGGTGCTAGGATGCGGAGAAGAACAGATCACTGTCTCCATGCTCCTTGTTGAATAAAGCAGGAGCCTCCGGCCTCCAGACCAGCTGGCCTCAGAAGACGAGGCTGCTCACACGGGGATGTCAGGGACTCATTTCCTTTGTAGTATTCTCCTGGTCCTCCACCTCCATAATTTTTAAAAAAGTGTTTCTAAAGTATCTTTATTGAACTACTGACTCAATGGAGCCAGATAGATGGTATGGAAAAGTTGCTAGGTGAAGAGAAATGCAGGCCTCCACAGAAATAAGGCTGCCAAGTCGTGGGGACCCATCTTCCTGCAGAGCGCAGTGACTTAATACACAGAAATGTGAGATGCACAGCGATGGCTTGTTGACAGACTAATGATCTTAGAGGGGCAGAGTGTCAGCAGTACAGGAAGATGGGATAAGAGTGGTTTGAGACAGATATGCAACGAACCTGGAAAAATAGTTTCTGGCAGAAATGGGAGTAGGAGAGCCAGCCCCCCACAGTGAATAAACTGGCAATTTAAAATTTGCTGTGTCCAGTGACAGAGAACCACTGAAGGTGGCCAAGGAGGTGGGAGCAAGGTAAAGTGTGTGCCTGGGTGTGGCAGACCACATACAAGGGAAGACTGAGTTAGAAAGTGCGGTAGCATAGTGCTGGGTGAGAGAGTCCAGGGGCAAGATGACTGGGAGAGTTTAAAAGACAGATGTTTAAGGCTTGCACTCTGGTGGTGTGGACAAATAACAGAAGGGACAAAAGTGGTAGCTCTGTTGAAAGAACACAGAATAAAAAGTTATCAATATACCAGATGCATGGAGCTAAGAAAGCATGCTTGTTCCAAGGGAGCCGTCTATAAATTCCCTGGGAGATAGGGCAGAGGGAGAAGTTTATGACAACCTATAATATTAGTAACTGAGGAAATAAGGGGATGAGCTGGAAATCAATGGTAGTGAAAAAGGGATCTCTGTTTCTGTCACATTTAGACTGAATTGGTAAAATGAAGATATTGAGTAAAAATGGCCTATGGAGAAAAGGTATATATAAAGATGGATTTGTAGACATTGTAGATAGACATGGGCATGGGAGAGACTAGGCAAGGGAGTGGAAGTGCAAAACAGAAGGGGGGCTATTTGTATAGTCCACACATATCTTTGGGTCCTTGAATAGGCATGCAGGGGTCTCAATCAAGACCTCCTAAAATATCATTCTATATCTGTGTGCGTATGCACGTACAGGTTTCTGGGGGGCATTAAAATCCTCAACGCTTGATGGAAACTTTCTCTCCTATCTGCTTGATAAATGTGCCATGTTAGAGCACTTTAAGAATAACGCACTACATCTGTATTCATTAACAAATTTAAGAACCAAAGAATAACTATTACTATTCTATCATCTTGTTAAAATTAAGGTACAAAATTTGGTATAATAATCCAAAAACTCCGATTGACATTGGCAAACATACTTAACTCAAATATTTTACATGTAAAATGTTAAAAGCATATTTTAAAACCTTGCAAGTATAGGTTCCTTGCAAAACGTTTAATATGTATAGTATTTCTTTAGCACAAGGGTACCTGGATCTGCAATATTCACAAATCTGTAATATTCAAGGACCCTGCCAAAAACAGTTGTTGAAGCTACTTTTAACAGCCATGACCTTCCCCTTAAAAGGATGTTATCAAGTAGACTGTGCAGTAATGACTATAAATATGTGCCATGCTTATGTTACTATAAATAAATGTTGCACATTCTCACAACCCATTTAATTACTGTTCACCTAAAGCTATGCAATTAACAAAACTGTCTGAATTCTGAAAATGAGGAAAGCCCTCCTGTCTCTCTTAGGTAGTTTTACAATCCTAACAATAGACTTAATGAAGCCTTTTAAAAGAAGGATGATTACATTAAAATGATTGGGGCATGTAAAAATTCATTACATAGATCCTCCTGGTGTCTGACAGATTAAATGCCTCATCACACCGTAGAGAGAGGGAGGAAGAAAGAATAAAGAATAATACAACTGTCTGAGTGAATATCTTATGCCTGAGATTTAATCTGGCCCCCATCCGTCACTCAGGACTACACACTACACCCAAAGTTTGAGGAAAACATGCTTGGTAAATTATCAGGTAAATTACGAAATGGCCCTAGGAGTGCTGCATGTTGAATATCAATTGACATTATAATCCACACATTAATGATGGTAAACAACAATTATGCAAGTTGATATAACTTTTTCCCTTGGAAAAATGGTAAGTATAGTCCCTAGGGAGTTTTCCGGGACTGTTAGCATCCATTACGCAAGTGCTTCCAGGGATAGCGCCGAAGGACTGGTTTGTGTTAAATTCATTCCTACATCTTTCATATTTTTCTGTTACTACTACAACAGAATTGTTTCCTTCACTTGATTTTCCAGCTATTAGCTGCTAGTATACAGAAATGCAATTGATTTGTCTATTGACCTTCTATCCTGTGACTTTATTAAATTTACTTTATAGCACCTTCTAGTATTTGCTTTATACATTCCTTAGGATTCCTCTACATAAACTGTCATATTGTCTGTGAATAGAGACAGCTTTACTTCTTCCTATCCAATCTTCACATTCCGCACGTGATTTGGTATACTGCTTTTTTTTCTATTTAACAACCTTAAACATTTGTCCAACTTATTTAGCAATTTTGATCATCATCATTTTAACTAATATATAATATTCAATTTAATAGACGTATCACAGTTTACATAATTAAATCTCAAATGGGGAACACTGAGGTTTTTTCCATTTTTTTGGCCAGACATAAAATTTCCAAATTATTTCCAGAATATCATGCTGCCTTCTCAAATATGTACTGTCACCATCAAAGTTTCAAATAGACAATACTAGTCAATATATAATAAAAAACTGATAGGAATATTTTGAAAATGCCACCATCACTAATCTTTCTGGCCTGGAATCAAGTAAATCTGATGAATGCTATTAATGAAGGGTGACCCGGAAATAACAAGTTAAAAAAAGCTGCACTTCTGAGACTCCAGAGAACATGTGCTTTTAATGGTTTAATGCTCTACTTTCAGTTTCGTAGGAATGCTAACAAAATAAGTTAGCCTTACTAAAATCTAGATTTGAAAGAATGGAAATGTTTAAAAACAAAACAAATCCCACCAGTTTTACATATGAGAGTGGTTAGAACTTACAAACGAAGCCAATATGCTCACCGGGGACTATTCCTATTTCACAGTTAATCTACTATTTAAAATATCATGGACCCATTTTTCTCAGGTCATGTGAATGAGCAACCACAGGAACTCTGAGTTCTCATCAAAGAAACCTACAAAGTAAAAGAGACGGTAACGTCAAATCTAGTGTAAGTTTACTGAATTTATAAGACACAAAGCATGGCTGTCAGAAAAATCACTTGTGTTTTGGGGAAAGTAATCTCCAAAATATCTGTGTGCCTCTGCGTAGATATCTGTTTTAAAAGCTTTATTAGGATCCATGCCACCATCAGTTTGATGTAGCAACGGCACATTTACATGCTTGGCAGCATTTACTACTCAGAGCCCTGGAGATTATTGCTGATCAGGGAAAACTGAGTGAAAACAGAGAGAAATGGGTATTTCCATACCCGTAGATACCAAGATGAATCTACTCCCTGATGACAATGTGACCCACAGTCCACGCAAGCTAACCTTTCACCCTTTCCATAATGGCCGTTTAAAATCTACACCTTTCTCTTCATTTCCCCAGCTCTCTCTAGCCCTACATATTAATAAAGAGTTGTACTTCATCAGAATCTAATGACATCCTTCCTTTTCCTCTCCAATGTTTAGCTAATCCTACATTTCCTTTCTTTCCTTTGTACTTCCCCTTGCCTTAAAAGTTAATGTCTCCTCGTGGGAATGTCAAGTGGTATAACCACTTTGGAAAACAATTTGCTATTATTCAGCAAAGTGGATGGTGTACACACTCTAAGACCCAGAAATTCTTCCCTTAGGCACCCATCATAGAAAAACTGCAGCAGGATGCACATTCAAGAGTGTTCATAGCAGCACTATTTAAAATAGCAAAACTGGAAATGTCCCAACTGTCCTTGAGAGAAAGGATAAAGTGGTCTTCCATTCATACAATGAGTGGACCAGACAGCAGTGAAGATAAATAAATTTGATGCATGATGCTTCATGCATCAGTAGGAACGAATCTTAAAAATGTTGAATGAATCTTCAAATGTTGATGGAAATAAGCAAATGGTAGAAGAAGACCATTTATATATAGTCCCAAGGTAAATAAAAGTTAGCAATAAATTGTTTAGGGAAACAAACTTACAGAGAAAAGCAAGGAAGTGATAACCATGAAATTTAGAATAGTGGTTCCATTGAAGGAGAAGGGTGTGGAGAGAATGAACTCACAGGGGCTTCCAAGCTGCAGGATGAGTAAGAGGGTTGTTTATTTCTCTCTCACACACACACAGTGCAGATGTGTGAGTGGGTGTGGATACACATACAGATATCTATTCCTTTGTATGCCTCATATTAAAAAAAATTCTCATGTTACCCTGAGCCCTGGGCCCACCTTCCTCAGTGCCTCCTTCCTAGTACTCTGACCCTCTGTAGGGCCTTGGGCTTGGACTCGTCTTAGGTGGAGCACTTGCTCCTTCTGCCTCCCAGCTCCAATCAAACAGAAGACTCAACATGACGACCTTTGTTCTCTACAAAGACTCACCTGCGTTTATCCAGGCTACTGCTGATGGGAAGGTAAAACCCAGCAGGGATGTACAGAATGTGGTGCCAACCTTGCTGCAAGGGAACCTGCAAGGAGTGCCCATTTCTAATCTGTCTGCCCAGAGTGCAGACACCTTTTGCTGAGCTGTACCCAGGAGCTGCAGGCGGCAGTGCTGGCCTAGGTCTCCCACCCACAAGCCAATCCTAGGGTTGTCTCCTGTTCACAAAAGTTTATCAGTTGTATTACTGCAGCCCCAATTACTACTGAGTGGTACCTCACTACTACTGACTTCCCCAAACCACCGCTTCTTCCTTCCTCATTCCTATAGAATAATCCCAGACGTACCCATCTCTCAGACACCCAAGACTCTCAACCTTGGCATAATTCTCCACCTTCCCCTATCCCAATTTTAAGAGTAAACTCAGAGTTTATTTTTCTTCTTTACCCACAGGAGTTCCTGGTCTTGGTACCATGGCCTGAATTTAGACAAAATAGGAATTTTTATTGGATTTATTCTATTTCAGGAATGTTTATTCTAAAAGCTTTTCTTATTTCCTACTCAAAAATTAAAATTGGTAAGTTAATTAAAAGGCAAGTGAATTCAGCTGTTTTTTCATTTCAATTTTTCTCCCCTATTTAGTAGATTACTTGTAAAAACCAGAGAAACTGTAACTACTGTCCTAAAGATCTGAGTCTAGGTAATTTGATTTTTCTTAAAAAATGTTTCACACCATCTGCATTGTAACATGAAAACAAAATAGCAAATCTCCATTTTCACTTTAATGATCCTATTTTCATTTGATCACTGAAATACTAAAGTTATACTAAAGTGAAGGATTGTTAGGAATAATGTTCAAAATCCTAAGGAAATTGAACACTCAAACAAAGGATTCTTAGCAAAGCAATTTTACTTCTGCGCAGAGGGGTGCCTCCTTGGCCAGTCGCCATGAGAACACACCTGAACAAAGGGTCATGAGAGCCTTTATTCCTGAAGCAAGTCCTGCCCCTGTACCTTTTCCCCATTGGCTGGGGTTGGGTTGTACAATCTAAACTAACCCCAGGTGGCTAAACATTTGATTTTTTTTAGATAAGATGGGCACGTAAAAGAAAGTGGAGAGGAAGGGGAAGGGGTGTCTGTAATGAGCTAGAAAGTTAGTCCTCTTTCCAAATAAGGAAAGGAATGTGAGCTGGTACTGATAATGCTTGGTACTGTGGCGTGCCTGGGCATCTAACAAAGGCAAAAAGGAGAAAAAGGAGAAAAGTGGGGGGGGGGGTGGTTCTATGAATTAAAGAATAAAAGATTGATCAGATTATTGGAAGAGAAACCTCATCATATCCCACAGGATGAATGGGAAAAACAAAAACAAGAAAAGTAAGGACAGGTTTCTGCAGGTGGTGGCATACTGTAAAGCAAACTTCGGCTCCACGAGAAGACACTATGGTATAGTTACAGGGCCAGGCTGAGTGGATACCCTCAATGCAGGATTCTGAGTTCAGCAAGAAACAGAGAAACTGAAAGACAAGTCTGAAATGCCAGGCAAGTGAAGGTGATTCCAAAGTGAAAGGTGACAAGAACTGGTCTCAGAAACCTGGTTGTGAGGAAAGAGAAAACACGGTAGGCCTTTAGAGAAAGGCATCTGAGGTTGCCAATTCCTCCAATGTGGGTGAAGAACGCCCTCAATGATAAGGGATACAAAACCAAAGTATGGTGGTTTAGTTATATGACGGAAAATATGAAAACCTGTCATTCACCATCTCGAATCTCAGCTGAGATATGGAGTGATACTCATGGGTTAAACATCCAGTGAATGATGGTTGCCTAATATTTACATGCAAATAGGCCTCACATATTAACTGATTTGGGCTTTAGCCCCCAAAAGAAAAATTTTTAAATTATATTTCCAACAACAACAACAACAACAACAACAACAAAACAAATGCTAGGCTGTGCACGGTGGTTCATGTCTGTAATCTCAGATCTTTCGAAGGCCGAGGTGGGAGGATGAACTGAGCCCAGGAGTTCAAGACCAGACTGGGCAACATAGGGAGACACTGTTTCTACAAAAATAATAAAAAATATTAGCCAGGCGCTGTGGCATGCACCTGTAGTCCCAGCTGCTAGGGAGGCTGAGGTGGGAGGATTGCCCAGGAGGTTGAGGCTGCAGTGAGCCGTGACTGTGTCACTGCACTCCAGCCTGGTTGACAAAGTGAGATCGTGTCTCAAAAAACAAACAAAGAAACAAACAAAAATAACAAATGCTTTTTTCTGAACGAACACATTTTGCTCTGTTGGTTCTGAAACGAGCCAAGAACATTATATAGTATTTGTTGTCATTATTAAACAGTATCATCTAGAAAACATAGAAGCCTAATTATATTTTCTTCTTGGCCACTGTAAAAATGGAATACTGTAAAGATATATGATTGGCTAGTTAGCCAATATTTATTAATACCAAATATAAGAAAACAGAATAAATATTATGGTAACTGTCAAAAGTTTTTTGTCCTACCAGTTCATGGGCCATATATAAAAAAAACACTCTGACATTTTACCATTGAGGCCTTCCCACACCTAGCACCTCACTGCGGTCACCATAACGACTTCTAAACTTCACAAGTGGGTTTTATAAGTTACTTTATTTTCAATACCTAAGGGCTGTTCAAACTTTTTCCCATTATCAAATTTACTTTTTTGCCATAAGCGGCACTTTGATGTACATCAAACTCTCTTGTAAAAGATAAAAATGTTTTTTCCCTCATCTGGTAACAGTAGAATGGGGAAAGTGGCAGGTACTCCAGTTTTGTTTTGTTTTTTAATTACGTTTCCCCCACTCCTACTCTTTAGAATATTCTAAAGATGGATAAAATCCTCCTCCGACACAAAGGTTTTGTCTTCAATTACCGTAGCATTATCTATAGCAACAGAAAAAATAATACGGACAGGTGCCTTCCTTCTTGCCATTCTTCTACCCTGTGTATGAATCCACTCGACGTCAAAGTTGGGAGTTAGTCCATCCATGGCCAGTACTGACCAAAGAAAGGGGGTACAACAAGTAGAAGTTGGTAAATGATGATGATTTTCTCCCCTCACTGGCATCTCTTCATCTAACTCCTGTTGGGGATTTCACGGCACTTTGTGCCTCCACTTCAGACACTCTTCACAGTTGCACCTTACTCTTGATGACTGTCGGCTTCTCCCACGGCCTAGCTCTTTGGTGAGACAGTCAGGACTTCCTCAAGCCCCCGAGGCTCACATACTCTCCACCACAAGACACTGCCTCATGTTCCACCCTGAAATCATCTCACTTTCTCATGGCAGTCTTATTTGGAGGGACTATGCAAATGCATAAATTGCTGTTTTATCCCTTCTGTTATCATCACTGATCCTCGCAGCATCTCACTTTCTTTCACTTTACACTCTGACTGTATTCAGTAGGGACACATTTCACAACTTAATGAACACCCCTAGATCTTCTGAGAAGCCACCATGCTCACCCAACAGTGGGAGCTGCTCTCCACAGACCACACATACCCACAAAGGAGGATCAGTCTTTAGTAGAGGTGAACGCTTAACCCTCACAACCCTAGTAAGATTAATACTCCTCATCTGAATGCAAGATTCCAGTCCTTCCTTTAAAAAAATCACCCATGGGCTAATATTTGGGTACGTTACAGGAAGTGGGACTTAAGATTTAAACCTACTGACATCCAGGGACCTCTCCACTCAAAGTAGTGACTAAGCACCCTACCAACTTTCCCTTCCCATGGTACTACTCCATCTCAGGGCAGTTTCACAAGACTATTATGATAGATCACAAATGCAGAACACCTTGATGTCAGCAAAGCACCTGATAGTCACTCAAAAACATATCTAAGCAAGATGGGAAACCCTGGTCCAAGTGATAATTCACTTTAGTGGCCTCAGTGACCGAATGGCCATACCCAAAGGCACTAACATCACGGAAGAACAACATTGACCTGGAGAGAGGTCCTTGGAACAGGGCTTTGCACATTTGTCCCTGGTCAATGTTTTCATCAAGATGTGCTTATAGCAGTCACAAATAATTCACAGCTGAAAGGAGATAGTTAATTAATTGGAAGACAGAACAGAGATTTTAAAAGACTTAAATAGGCTAGAATGACAGCCACAACTGACCAAAAGAACACCATCTTCCTCTCCAAATTAACAGATAAAATCTTGCTTTCAACTGTAAATAATCCATTGTATGTGTGGATAGGATGGTGTTATCACTTGCCTCACGTTCAGCTGTTTACCGAACGGAAACAACTCATCCTGTTTACAAGTTCTGCCAGTGATCCTGTCCCCAGACTCTGGGTGGGTATGGCTTTCAAGCCACAGACATTCAGAATCATATCAATTTTATGATTCTGACTTCAGACCAGGGCTTCCTTTTACTCTGGGCTCAAGCGTCTGTCTTGGGGCCTACCTCATTTCAGTAGTTGACTCTATAACTCATTCTTTTGGACTCAGCTCTTTGCATTAGCTTCTGAACTGAAGTCCCTGCACATCTGCATGTCTCTCATCTGGCTCTATGACATGCCCAGCCATACACTTCTGCTGCCAAACATCTGTCCATCTAGACAGCCACCTATAGAAGAGTTTCCTCTGTACTATGTCTTACCAGATTATCCAAACTGTCTTCTGTTTACTCTGCTGCTGGTACCATTCCCATGAGCATGCCCCAGCTCATGGATCTGTTTGTTCTCTGGATCCCTATCTGGTCTATACTCTGGATCCCAAGCTATCCCATCCAGCTACTGACAGAAATCCATATCTTCAAGCAATTCATACTTAAGAAGTCCCAAGGATTTTTATCATACATAAGCTCAATGCAAGCTAAAGATATGATAAAGTGACTCGATGAGAGATGTAATATTGGTCTGCATCAGTATAGCCTGTACTGATGCAGAATATGTGCATCTAAGGAGACCTGATAATAACCCCTTACTCTACACTGGTCAAACCATCTTGTAAGTACTGTGTTCATGTCCAAGTGCCATGTTTTCAAAAACACAGTGATATAAAGGGAATGTATCCAGGAGGAAGTGACCAGAATGATGGAATTCCTGACACCAGCTAATGCAAGAAAGTTATATGAACTAGGGCTCTTGGACTAGGAAAAAAGGATTTTTCAGGGGTTGGGTTTTCAGGTGCTGAAGGGCTCTCAAATGAAAGATGACCTAGAGGCTTGTATCACAAGAGACAGCTTGGGGGTCTGCAGGAACAAAGCAGAAGAGGTGAGCTAGTGTAATAAGTGCTTGTCCCATCTCCGCTCCAGACTTGGGTGACCCCACATCTCTAGCCCCAGTGTCCTCCAAAGACTGAGAGGGTATGATTTCCAAGGCCTCTTCCCAGCTTTTGGAGCCCATAATTCCTCTTCTTTACATAAACCTCAATCTGAGAAACAAGACAGGCATGGCCTTGCATGCTCTGGGGACTGGGAGAAGAGACTAGTTCTTAGATCTTCCAAGTGGCCCCTTCTAAGAAAATTAAACTGACTGAAGTAATGAGCGAAACAAGGGGTTGCAAGCTTTATGTTTTAATAAATGAAAATTACAGAAATTCCCAAATTGAGGTATGTTAGGCAGAAAATGCCCCCCCAAAGGTATTCATTTCCTAATCCCTGTAACCTGCAAATATTACCTTATATGGCAAAGATGTGATAAAGTTAAGGATTTGAGAGGAAGAGCTTCCTCTGGATTATGCAGCAGGCTCTAAAAGCCATCCCAGGTATCATTACAAGAGGGCTGCAGAGAAAGACACACAAAGGAGAAGGCAAAGTGAGGGCAGAGGCAGAGACTGGAGTGATGTGGCCACAAGTCAAGAACACTTGCAGCCACTAGAAGCTGGAAAGACAGGAAACAGATTCTCTCCATCTCTGAAGGTATCATGGCCCTGCTGACACCTTGCTATTGGACTTCTGACCTCTTAAACTGTGGGGGAATAAATCTCTGTTGTTTTTAGCCATCAAGTTTGTGGTAATTTGTGACAGCAGGCACAGCAAGCTAACAAAGAAGGTTTTCTGCTTAAATAAAATTTTGTTGTGGGCTAAAAGTGGGCAGTAATAACCTTTTAAAGGAAAAGCTTAAATTTTTATGTATTTTTATGGCCTATACAACACTACTCTTAGAAAACTGCAGCTCTGCTCTTAAAAGTATTTAGGGGCACTGACAAAAGCATCTTTTCAGCCATTCTTCACACATATTTTATTAATAATCTTTCCTTCACATGCAATTTCAGCAGATAATAAGTCTATGCAAGGCAGACAACCAAATGATTCCAACTTCTACACAGCAGGCCTGGCTGCAGTGAAACAAATTATGCAGTATCTCATGGCTACAGGAGAAAGCCTCCGTGTAAAAACAAATGGTACAAAGTATGTAGGTGAGAGCTTGTCTTGTCTCTCCATTGTAACGTGGGCAGCATTTCTCCCCACTCTCTCCTGGCAACATCCAGCTTTTGTCATAGGGAATGATGAATGCTACTCAGATGAAGAATATAAGAAAATGATCCCCAAGTCCGGGAACCAGCAGTGGAAAGAAAATGAGCGTCTCATGGGCTTCCCCCACTCCCACTGCCTGCAGATGCCACCCCTGGAAGTCATTTTCACGCTTTCACAGGGCGACCACCTTGCAGGGCCAGGTCAGGTTAAAGAGGTGATTTTCTTTTCAAGGTTTCCAATTGTTCCTTGATAAAAACCTCATTACTACTTTTAAAACCACAAATAAGGGAGAAAGACCTTTTAAATTCGGTGAAGAGAAAATGAAAGATGTGTAAAGAATTACCAGTTAAATTACATGAGGCTGATAATGATGGCTTCAGGACAAGACAGCGTCCACAGCGGAGGAGAAAGAGAAGGGTGCTTCAAGTCTGAGACATACTTTTGGATCTTGCTGCTTCCTAGATATTAGTCCTTGGGCAATTCATTCCCCTTCTGTTGAGCTTTATTTTCCTCACATACATCATGGGGCAACTGAATAAGATAACATGTGGCCTAAAACAGTGGTTGGCCTACCAGTGTTCGTTAATGTGTAAAGAATGAATGAACTATTCTATATCCAGGACTAAACAAGGAACCCTCAATTTTTCAACTCTTTCCTTGAATTACAATGAAAATATTGTTATCTGCAGTTGTTCTAGATCAGTTATCAATATCCGTCTAAATTTTGAATGTCTAGGAAGAGGGTTTTTTTTTTTTTGGAAATTCAAATTGGCAGAGGGCATATTTTTTCTTCTTAGACAGCACCACTTAGTTTTACAATCCAGGGATTTACGTAAAAGAAAGCTGGTCAGTTATTACGCATGATACATAACAACTATTTTTGGGCCAAGACTAACAATGATTGCCTTTGAGTCTAAAACAGAATTCTAAGCATGTCCCTTCCTCCTAAACACACACACACACACACACACACACACACACACACCCATGCATGCATTCTTGCTCTTTCTCTCCCTGCCCACAAGTCAAAGCCATTTCCTTTTCCTGGTCCCCAGTCGCCAGAAAAGTGGGTTGTGTGAAACGTGACCCTTACTCATACACTGAGGCTGGGTCATTCCATTGCCTGATCACCAGCAGAATGGGTCAATCTGTGTGTGAGGTTGAGAAAGGTAAATGAAAAATGTAGGCCACTTTGGCCTCCTATAGTTTCTGAGGCTGGCAGCCTGCAGTATATGTATCAGGGAGGGCCTGAGGAACAATTCCTGTCTGCACATGGGAGCTGCCCTGTCCAGTGTCCATGGGTTCAGAGGCACCAGAAGCACCTGAGTCCTGCCCCTGCAACCCGCCCATGCCCACTCAGGAAGCAATGGCTCCCACAGATGGCAGGGAGTTGTGCTTATGCTATTCTTCCCTTCCTCTTCCTCACTCTCTCCCTCACCTCCTTAAAGCAACCAGCACACGCATTTGCGCGGTACACCCCAAAGCCAATGTCCCCCTATTCACACTGGAGACACAGCCTCATGTCACCCCAGCAACCAGCACTGTGAAGCCTTTGGATACCCCATGCAAACCCTGCTGGCCTCTGACCCCGGAAATCTTATTCTTCCCACAAAAGAAAAAACTTGTATGAATTAATTTTCCCACCTCTTAACCAGCTGCATAGAAATCATGTGGACATGGCTTTAAAGCTGGATTCCTGATGCGGTCTCAAATTTCTAACCCTCGATTACTTAGAACTAGATTTTCCCCCCACAAGACAATTATCCCCACACTAAGAATCTAGGAGGTTTTTTTTATCATTTCTCTTGGGACTTATTAAAACCAAAGAAACACTGAAAAATGAAGCAACTTCCATGTATATTCTACATTAACAGACCAACACATTTCAAAGAACTCACTCACTCAGAGGAAAAGTAAACAATTCTAAGGCAGGAGGTAATTTTTCTTTTTACTTTTCTTTTTGAATGACAATTTTTGTTTTGGAAGGCCTCTGTGTCTATCAAATAGGCAGTAGTGTTTGTGGCCATATTTGTGGCCTGAATGCAGCTGTCTAAACCCTGCAAACAGTTGGAATGACACTACAGGAATTCTTGGTCTCACTGAAACTGCAGAAATGGCAGGGGCCTCTCATGGCAGGCACTGAAATACCTTTAATCACACCAGACAAAGGCCATCCAGGATGCACGGAAACCAAACCTCTCTCCTCGACCCTTTGAGAGTAGTTGAAGTGGATATTATTTTAATCAAATCCTTTTAAATCACTAAATAGGATAACTCCATTTAATCAGTTTTTTACACAAACAGCACATTTTTGTTCTGATACAACTTGATTATATATTTTTCAATTTTTAAATGGGTATGGGTTTCACTTTTTAAAAATACACTTTATACACTTAAAGCAATGATATCTGGAACTGTAACCCTCAAGAATTCTAAAAGATTCTGTGGAAAAGAAAATATTTGCTTTAATGTTGCCCTTGTGCACTACTGCTTCCCCCTCTTTTATCTCTGAACTCTCTTTGCTTGCCCAGATTAGTTCAATTTTAAGAATTATCTGTTCATTTGTCTGCTTGAAACTTTGTACTTTTGGGGAACAAGTCAAGGAATGATGGTCTTATCGCCACATAATGCTATTAACAAGCATGGTTTCCAGTCATTCATGCCTGCTCAATTTTTTAAGAGGGCCTACTATGAGTTAGGCACTAGGCTTGGCACAGATAAGGATTCTGAGCTGATAAAGCCTGCAGTTCCACAGTGAACACTGCTGTCAGACAGTCACTGCACAGATAACTACACAACCACAATGACAGCTTTGAAGCCGCCGTGGCACTAGGGCAACCCCATCCAGCCTGGGCCTTTAGGGGAGTGTCAAGGAAGAGCTCTCTAAAAAGTAACAAATGCTGCTTTCTTAGAACTTACGAAACTTTAAAAAAAATAAGGCACACAAATATATTGTCTCAAATATTATATAAACTCCAAAGTAAGGTGGGGTATGGGAAGGGGAAAGCTCTGAGCCCAGACAGATCTGAGTAGAATCCTTACTATAACTACAGCACATTGAGCCACTCATAGCTCCCTCACAGGACTGCTGTCACAGTGAAGTGTAACATAGATGATATAAAGCACTCTGCATAGCAGAAGTTCAATAAACCATAGATATTAATTAATACAGAATTTATGCTAACTTGTCTTTGAGCTTTAGCATGTCAAAATAAAGCTAATTTTCCACTTCTGTCTTTACAAAAACATTCAACTAAAAGAGGAAACTTAAAAATCCACATGAAGGGCCGGGCGCGGTGGCTCACACTTGTAATCCCAGCACTTTGGGAGGCCGAGGCGGGTGGATCACGAGGTCAGGATATCGAGACCACGGTGAAACCCTGTCTCTACTAAAAATACAAAAAATTAGCCCGGCGTGGTGGCGGGCGCCTGTAGTCCCAGCTACTCGGAGAGGCTGAGGCAGGAGAATGGCTTGAACCCGGGAGGCGGAGCTTGCAGTGAGCCGAGATTGAGCCACTGCACTCCAGCCTGGGTGAAAAAGCGAGACTCCGTCTCAAAAAAAAAAAAAAAATCCACATGAAGAACAAACACTGTAACTTCAGCAATTTTTCTCCACTGGAGTTGGCCAACAGGTATCATTTACTTATACAACAGACGCACATCCTATATTAGATTCTTCTGGATAGGTAAACACCGACAAAAAGAAAAGTTGATAGATCCGTGTTCAACAGTGTTCTATCAGCAACAGAAAAAGGTTCTGAAAGTGGAACTTCTGGAATAGAGCTTTTAAAACAGCAAACTCCCCTAAGGCAATGATTGTTTTTCAGGTCATCAACTACTTGACTGAGGAGAGAGTGCAGGCAGAGCCTGTCAGAGGTGCCTCAGACTCACTCCATCCAAGCAGCATTTCTACCCGTTTAGCTTCTCTTACTCTAGATTCCCTGTGCACTTACAGACACCCACACCACGGGTCAGTCACCCGTGTTCACTCTTTTGTTAGATACTCATTGCTCCTTCAGTCCCAATCCATAACTGGTCTTATCTGCCATTCTTTAGACTGGTGGCCAACAGCCCTTTTTCCATTTTAATTCAAGACCCAAGTCAGAAAACAAAAACAAAAACAAAATGTATTTGGTTTGTATTTTTCAATTTAAAAGCAAGTAATTTTACTTGGTCCTGGGAAAGGGACCACTTTACTGATAAGATAAATGAAACTTGGGGAGGAGAAATGATTTGCCTAAGGTCTAATAGGAAGTTAACAGCAGAAGTGAAGCAAAATTGAACACATTCCATTCAGCGCCCCCACACCCCACTAACTGAGCCCTGCTGTTTGCCCAGCATGGGGCCAGGACTGGGAACCCAGATTAATGGACTTCCCCCTCCTGTGGCTGCAGGAATCACTGCCTGAGTTGGATAGGGGAGGGCAAGTCCTGCAGTCTGGGGCAAATGCCAGGCATTTCTTTGGGCTCCCCAGCACAATACTGCCCTGAGGGGGCTACTGGCACCCATAGGCTCTTGCCTGCTGTGGACCTGGCCTAGTCCAGAAGGGTCACAGTATACTGGCCTCCCATAGGGGACAGCCTTTGCCAATCCCTGGCTTCCATAGCCAAAACCTGAGTGCATGAGGATTCTAAAAAGGCTCCTTCTGCCTTGTCCTAACTAGAGCTGTGTTATTTCCCCAAGTTGCCCTGGTTTGTATGAGTTGAAAAGCCCATGACTAGCAGTAGATCACAGGCCATCCTGCAGAAGCTAGGTGCCTGCATGGGGTCAAAGGTCAAGAGTTACTCACAGTTGTTCTGGAACAATGTTTCAGATAGTATACTTCCCTAACTTAGAGACAAACACGCTGCATTCAGAATGGCTCTAGTTCAAGAAGAAAAGCCTCTCTTGCACTCAAATCCAGATGAGAAATAACCCCAAGTCATTCTCAGATGATGAAGGGGCAGCCCCCAAGTGGCCAGGGAATTGAGGAACATAACTCAGAACAGCTGAAAAGTTACACCCAAGGCAATGTGATTGGGCAGAGTAGTGGGGGCTGAAAAGGACGCCTGGGTGGCTAGCGAGAACTGCGACGTCCAGTCTTTCAGTGGGGGAACTCAAGGCACCTGGGGAGGCAGAGAGACGCACAGGCAGAGAAGGCTCAGCAAATGTTCAGAAAAAGAATGCATTCACAGCTCCTCACACCCCTCCATCATGGAGTTTTTCTGGATAGCTCAGCCCTCAGTCAGAGCTTCCAAGGCCCTTCTGCACAGCTCTCAGATTGTACCATAATTACCTGAGTACTTGTCAGTCACATTCACTTTTGTCTCAACAGAGTCCAGCATGATGTCTAACACCCAGTAGGAACCAAAAAAATGTTACGTTAATGAAAGAATGACCTGCTACACAGTGGCTGCAATTCAAAGATATGGCTCAGGCAGAGGTGAGCAGCAGCCATCTGAGAGTGGAAGAAAAACAACAATGAATGGACTGAAAACGACCTCCTTGACCAGCCTGAGGATAGGCACTCCCCATTCCTCCCTAGCCCTAAGGCTCCTCAGCCATGGGACAGCTGTTCCATTCTATTTCTGGGGTGGGAGCCATAACTTATAGTCAAAACATATGTTCCCATAAATTACCAGAATTGAGTGTTACAACTAAGGGAAGGGAGAAAATAGTGGGTCCACTAAGGGAGGTAAGATTTTCTTTCTATTTCACAAACCAGTTCCATCTCCAACTCGACCTCTCTCTTAGAAATCTATGGACTCAGAATTACAATCCCAAATTAAAAGTGGACTTCGTCCTCGGTTCCGACAGGAAGCCCTTTATAATTCACAAGGCACTTGCTCTCAGTGCAAAACTTGCCAACTTACTTTTTCCACGTTTAGATCAGCATCCTGCTTCTTCAAAAAAACTGTAGAAGAAGAAAAAAAAAAAGTGAGACATCAAAAGAGAACCAAGTACTCTCTGCCTACAAACCACCCACAAAGCACCACCATAGAATTTCCATTTGTTGCAGACAATCAATTTGCCCACAAATTTTTTTATCATTCGCACAATTGTTACTAAGTCACAGTTGCCACAAACACCTGTCTGAAACTGCAAACACCTGGCCTTGTACCACCAAAGGAAGCCAGCATGAGATTTTAACTTTCTGGAATCAGGAAAGACAAGGATGGAGGCCTTGTGTGTACACACACACACACACACACACAAACACACTTCCCTTTTTCAGAGTCTCTACAAGTCATCAATGGTTGGGGCACAATTAAAACTGAGTCTTCCAAGGTCTTACTCAATTTACCTCTTGGATTAAAACAGCCCCGGCACCCAGCCCATACCTTCCCCACTTCCTATCTGACTGTGGGTGGACCCCACTGTCAAAAAAGCCTTTTGGGGATGGCCCCTGCTTCCCAGCAGCTGGGGATCCCCTCTGCAGGAGGTTTGCCAATCCAGCAGCCTGCATCAACTTGTCCATGGAACTCCAGCCCCAGGACTACCTTAGAACCTTGTGCCAAGCCCCTGGCAAGGCTGAGTGCTGGTTCTGATGACACCCATGCATGCTTCACATTAATCTTTAAAGTGCCAGGAGCAGGATGGCAGCTTTCCAGTTTGCTCACATGCTGTGCCTACAACTGGCCAATATTATGGTACTTCATTTATTATCTGCAATTTTAGCTGTTTGAATAAAGCTGCAGTTTTAATAAAGTGTCTAAAGAAAACAATAAAAATAGTTGAATGGAATTATGTTTACAACAATATGTTAGGGCAGACAGCTTTGAGTTAAGAAATATGAAAAAAAGGCAGAAACAATTTTTCCTATCTTGTAGAGACTCTTAAGCTTTTCACTGTGACTCTTAGTATCTTTCTTCCTGATCCACGATTTAAAACACTCCCACCATAAATTACTATTCCCATCAAAACCATCCCCCACAACACACACACAAGAATTTTTGCACTGTTTGGAAAGATGTATAATTAACAGTAACATCTTTGTTTTGTTTAATCAAAGATGACTCAGAATGAAGGAAAGAAAAAATGACCATGAGGAAGAGAATTTGAAACTCATATATTGTTCTCTGCAGATGGGCATTCAAATCATGAACTCACTGGAGATGTGCAAAAGAACCACCATGGAGGTGAGAGAGAATGTGCTAATCAGCATGCCACTGCAGCTCATGCCTTAGCAACCCACATCATCTCGCCTCTTCCTGGGTTCTGAGACATGCTGTCCTGTCCTACGGAGAAACCGCCAGGCAATAGATGCCTTTTCTTTTGGCTAACCCACTAGGGATCTAGACACTGCTAAGCTGTATAAAATGAGAATTATTTTTCCAGAAATTTTAACTTGCTTCCCTATAATCAGAAGAGAATAAATCAATACTATGAGAACTCTTCACAAAAGGGAACATGTACAGAGTGGAACTTTTTGCCTTCTATTCTTGAACACTTCCGCAGAGGCTCAGAAAAGTTGTTGCTCTGATTTACAGGTCACAATAAGGAGATTTCTATTTACAAGGTGAAAGATTCTTTCATCAGCCTTAGAAAGACCACTTGGAGAATCATTACCATTTCCAAAGTAGGCAAGAAACTTTAATACCCTTCTTTCAAGCATACTGTGTAATTCCAACAACATAGGATGCCCAATTCACAAGATTCTGAAAGAATGAGCCTTCACGCTACCGCACTTTAGCAACCAGTACCAACAGGAAAACGGAAAACCCATTTGAAGCTGCTGACTCACTACTGCATAAGGAGTGTTATCCATCCATACGTATATACGGCATCATCCAATTTCTTTTTCAGGCTTACGAAACAGATGGAGTTAACTAACAAAAACAATATATACACCCATCATTCTGCAGCCATAAACCAAAAGGAGGACACCACAGCTCTAACTCTGAGGACTCTACGCAAGATACTGAAATATTTTTAGAGAGCGGCTCCACTGTTTCAAAGATGATAAGGATGGACGCAAAATAGAATTGCTATCTAGAATAAAGAGTGGCATTTGCTTTTAAAACCACGTATATCTTTCTTACGGCTGTCTTTCTGAAAAGTTGAGAAAAAGTAAGTGTTTATTCACAAATGTTTAAGTGAAATAGAGACATTTTTTATTTCAAAGACTCATATTTTCTTAAAAATCATTTTTTAAAAATTGACCAATTATCTTCCTAATTTATATTTATTCTAAATCTGATTTTTTGAAGATGCAAGTTTTAGGTTTCCAAGACTAAGGGAAGATAGGCTTCTCCCACCCCCACCCCCTGTGTGTGTGTGCGTGTGTGTATAGATATTATATCGATATGCATATGTAATTACACAGACATTTTAAACAGTTGTCTATGCATTCAATTGTGGGCTTTGGGCATTAGGGGATTTTCCATGCTTTTATTCTTCTTGCTGAAGCGGTGCTGATGTTTTGTTTGAGAAACATAGCTGAAGTGACCCAGATAGCCCAGTGGAAAAGGCTGATCCATTAATGTTGCAAATGTGTGGTCAACTGCAGGAATGGAAGCCAAAGGACAAGACCTTGACCAAAAATGAACTACTTCCAACTGTCTAGATCAGACCAACCCTCCAATGTTGGGCGAACACACAGATAATAAATAAAACTGAGCAATCCTCAACTCTGAGCTCTCTCTTGATACAGCCATCCCTCCAGCTCCCCATCACCCCCGTGCACTATTTCCAAATGCCCACAGACATCTCCCTATGAACCTCATGACAGGGCAGTGCAGGCAGAGCAACCAGTACACAGTCAAAGGAGCATGGGCTGCACGCTTAGAGGCCTGACAGTGCTGCAGAACAGAGGAGTGGCTAGGAGGATGGTGGCGGGCTGGAGGGAGAAAGGTGGGAAGAAAGGCAGAGATCAGACTGTGAGAGACGGTGTACAGTAGCTAAGAAGGCAGCCAGAAGCAGCACTGTACCACTGTGTTTTCAACCTGCCTCTATCCCAGGAAAGGGCTGAAAAAGAAAGGCAGCCCCCAATAATTCCTGGCACTGGGCTATGCCTTGTCATTCCAATCTCACCAACCCTCCTGGGTAGCAACTTCTCCTAATCAGCCTGCAGGGTCCAGATCAAAATCACTTTTTCACTCTTGTTTTCCCTCGCCCACACTCCCAACGCAGGACTAGATTTCCTCTTATCTGTGTTCCTACGGCACTTTGCACAGGGTCTGTTTCGTCGTTTCCCTGCTAGACTGTCAGCTTCTTGGTGAATGGGACTACACCGAGCATGGTACCTGCAAGATACAGGGGCGTGTGCCATCTCTGGTGATGGCTGGAGGAAGGATGAAGAGGGGAGGTGACAGAGAGAATTAAATCAATGGAGATCCAACCTGGAGATTCTGCTATTATGTTTACTACTATCCAGCAATTCTTGCTATTGAAAGAGATTCAATACATCAGGGTCATAACCACGTATCATACAGAATGAAGGACATTTAAGGGCCATGATGAATCCAAGATTTAAATAATGGTTCAGGATTTTGTCTCATTATTTTAAAAATGGAAGATTGAGAGAAAAATGAGGTGTAATTTTCCCTTGTCATAGTATCTTCTCTATTTCAAATTCAACTCTTTTTACTACTTGCAAAAGATTTAAAATATTCATTGACCTGCCAAAAAACATCTGTACATTGCTAGACACATCTTCACAGATTCACATCTGAATGGCTTCTTTCTGCACCAGTGATCACAGCTCTATTCAACCACAACTAAAGTGAGAACCTCAGAACCGTACGTGGAGTGATGTCAGTGGTGACTGAGGATAAAACAGCCATTTGATGCAACTTCCATATCAAGCGTGTCCACAGGGACAAGTGCTCCTTCACTTATTCTTAACTTAGGATCCAAGGCACAAAAATGACCAGGCAGGGCCAGACTCTGCCATAATTCCAAAGAAGGCTGAGACATATACAGAGCACACACAGAAGCTCCTCAATGCTCTCTGGCAACGGGGCAGCCCCTGGCTGTCTGCCTGCAGCCCAGGAACAGGCCCACTCTCACAGGGCTCCCTGAGGCCCGTGCAGCTGCAGACAGACATGCAGTGTGTGGGACCATCCACGCTCAGGGTCTCCACAGTCTCCTGTGTGCCCAACAGCTGGGTTAGGCGCCTGAGACAGGACCCAGCTCAGACAAGGCCCTCTGTTGTAGAGCATTCCTCATTGCCTCGTTTCCCCAGGAAAAATGTTATTTTCCTCCAACCATTCATTCTGGCCCCAAACTAGCTCATTCTCCTGTGTCTTGCTCCATGCACAAACCTTCTCCCAAGGTTAGAGATGGCAGCAACTGCAGCTTCTTCTCCTGTCTTACCCAGTCCTAATCAAGGTACAGTGATATTGCACGTTCAAAATGAGGGGCACAGGGCAGTGACGAACATGGTACTAGACATTGGTACTACCCCAGGGGAAAGACTCTAGTCTAGTAGAGGACAGCAGAGGTGGCTGGGGAAGGCCCTGGTGTCCCCCACATTGGGAGGATGGCACAGGTCTCAGCCAGTGCTATGTGTACTTTATATTACTATTTTGTTCTTGTTTATCTTATGTAAATATTTATTTTAACTCATTAAAAAGGTAATACACGCTCATTGAAGATTTGGAAAATATGAAACCCCTGTTACGATACTGAAGCTTTTCCTTTTGGGCCAGTTTTTGTATGCACATATAAATTTCCACATTCTACCCCAGCACCTCCGCCTTGCACATCATGATTGAGAGCACACAACTTCTGACAAAGGCAACCAAAAGGGGAAGGCACCCCATAAAAACAGTGTACCTAGAACCACTAACTGCACAGTCTGTTTCAATTAGTATCATGATGACCACCTGATGATGCCCTTCATCCCTGACCTGTGAATTACTGTCTACAATACAGAATTGTGGTCCACAGGCAGGGAGGAAGAGGCTGGCTTGGAAACCAAGTTCCATCCCTGGCTCTGCTATTTATCTGCTCTGCGACTGGGTGGGAGACGGTGTGGCAAGGATCACGTATTTAAAAACCCCAGGGGCCAGGTAAGCAACATAAATGAATAAAGCAGGTAAGATGAAGCTGGGTGAGCTGAAGAGTCCTGCTCCCTCCAAAGAAGACAGCCACAACACTGCTTGGGCAGGCTGTTATCATTAGAGAACGCAGGTTCAGTTTTGCCAAACCTTCCCCCTTTTTTTTTTTTCAAGAGAAGCTGGAAATCTCAGCTTTTATGTAATACTGTCCTATTTAAAAGTGTTAGTTTACATTTTAAAACAACAAAACATAAATGAGGGTATGTATGATCTAGCCCATGGAGTGGTTTGCTATCTTTAGAAGTAATAAAAAGGTACATGCCTCCGTTTCTCCTTCCGTTAAATAGGAAATTGACTACCTGCTCACCACTGGGGATTTATTTAAGAGCACAGAGGGGGTTCCATTATCATATAACAAAATAATCCAAATGCATTCAGATATACAAAGCAGGGTAACACGTTCCCTTATATTTCTTAACCATGGTTGACATAAA
This sequence comes from Symphalangus syndactylus, assembly GCF_028878055.3. NCBI lineage: Eukaryota > Metazoa > Chordata > Mammalia > Primates > Hylobatidae > Symphalangus > Symphalangus syndactylus. The sequence goes on from NC_072424.2 coordinate 89,721,578, forward strand.
TGGGGCTTGATGTGGTGTGGAATTATTCGAAATGCACACTCATGCAGTTAGCTTCTAAATAAACAAAAGATGAGAGATGCAGTAGACTTACAGGATGAGGGTGTGACCAGCTGGTGATACTGGATCAAATGGTGGAATGAAAGCCAGACTGGAATGGCTCTGATTTTTAACAAACACCGTGTGGAGACAGGTAGTATTGATAACCCTCTCAAGAAGAACTGAAATAAAGGGTGGTAGAGAAGTGGGGTGTTGGCCAAAAGAGAATGGGGATTAAGAAGAGTGCATCCTTTAAGATGGATAAACTTACAAATGTTTATATGTTATGGAAATTATCTCATTTTAAGGCAAGCACACAAAAAGCCCAAGTACTAACTGAAGGAACTGTGTCAGAAAAATACGAGACTGTGTTGGGTGCAGTAAAAATTTTATTAGTAAGAGTTAAAAAAAAAAATCCAAAATCTAGTTATATAGGTTTTCCCAAACAAGAAGCCAGGAAAAAAAAAAAGTCCTTACTACAACACACACTGCCCTACATTTTACACTGTGCCATTTCTGTATTTGTCCTTTTTAGCCTACTTCTATCACAGTCTCTCTTTGCTAAAATACATTAGTTGCCCATGGAAACGATGTCATAGTGTGTAAAACCATTTACTGTCCTTGGAAAGGCATTCGTGATAAAATTGAACAGTAGCACGTTCCACAAAGAGAAGCAACAGAACCAGTTGTGCAAGAACACAACAAGATTTCACAACTGTGACTTCAGAGTATTCCTCTACCACCAACATCATAGGTCTCTGAGAATTGCATGAGCTTTTGGGTGTCAGTTTTCCCCAAATCACCCACAGCAGCACCTTTCCAAATGTACTTTAAAAGTCTCTGATCTAATGTTGATGAAGACAATAGCTTCCCTAGAATTCATACTTCCAAGAGGTGGGGAGGGGCTGGAAGACCACAGAATCAGAATGGTTTTATGCATCGTAAGACTTCCACTAATGGAGAGGATCCAGTCCTGTCATACATTCTGCTGACCAATTTTGTTATCAGAGATACAAATCATATTTGGAACATAGAGATTTGGACTTGAATTTGCTTACTGGCATGGATTACCAAGACACTCCTTTTTTTCTTTCATCAGTTCAAAGTAAACCAAATCATCACATCAAGAAAATACACTGTGCAACTCACGTCCCCTTCTGACAAAGAAGGCACATAGCCAGGTGTATGTTCCCTGGAAGCTTAAAATCTAGTTGGGGACAATCAGGCAAGAGTACAAACGGCCTCTTGCTTGGGCTGTGGCAAAGAGCTGGATTTTATCCTAACTGCGACAGGATGACATCAGGGGAGCAACATGATCTCATAGAGATTCTTTTAAATATATGAATTTTTAACTTTAGAGACAGGGTCTCACTGTGTCACCCAGGCTGGAGAGCACTGGTAAGATCATAGTTCACTGCAGCCTTGACCTCTTAGGCTGAAGCAATCCTCCTACCTCAGCCTCCTGGGTAGCTAGGACTATAGAAGTGCTTCATCATGACAGGCTAATTTTTAAATTTTTTGTACAGATGGAGTTTCACTGTGTTGCCCAGGCTAGTCACAAATTCCTGCCTTGAAGTGATCCTCCTGCTTTATCATATAGATTTTTAAAAGCTCATTCAGCCATTGTGGGAAGTGGGGTTGGAAAGATCAAGACTAGAGAAGGGCAGAGTCCAGACAAAGGAGGGTGGAAAGCAGATGGAGAAATGCGATTTTCTACTCAGGTTGACAGTGTCCTTCCCTTTGTCTGCAAAAGTGCTGGTTTATGCCTGTTGTCCCAGCAGACAGTCAGCTTAAGCACTTGTTCAGATGTTTCACTTCGTAAACCAAGTGTTATTATTGGTTATATTAAAATACACCAGGATGGGTTTTGTAACCTCCAGTTTGCACTTGCAGCTTCTCCCATACCTTGTCTACCGGTGTGTGAGATGACTATATAGTGAAGGGAATGTTCACGTCAACATGTGATTAAAGCTGAAAGATGACCAATGACAATCCATTTCTTTTCCTGTCCCTTTCCAATCGTGATATAAGCAACACCTCCCTTTTAAGGACAACACGCAGTATGCTCACCATAAAACAAAGAGTACTTGGACATGAGCAGCTAAAGGCAGCTAACTCCTTCCAGTCTTGATTGGTAGTGGGAAAAGTATTCCAGGCCACTGCCTCCACCAGATACTAGATGTGCTGACCATTGCACTGTGACCTGTGTTGCAGCCTGAGATGCATGGAACAGCAGTCAGAAGGGTTAATGGAAAACACAGAAAGTTATAGGTTAGGCATACATGAAATATTAACAGGAAACAGATCTGCTACAGATCTTTTAAAGAATTGTCTGAATGCTCTCATTTCAGTGTTTTTGTCATTTATTGAATGGTTATACTATTTTATTTTGCAATATACCTTTTGGCAGCGATGAGCTAAAAAGAAAAAGAAAATGCAAGTTTAACAAAAAATTAAGTACCAAATTTCTGCTTTTCAAGAAAGCAGATGATGAACATAAATTCACACAAAATGCTTGTTGATACTTACTATCCATCATGGGAGCCTTAGTGATATCACTGACTACATAAACCACAAGTCACAAATCTGCTAAAGAGGCAACAGCAACTACTTCAAATGTTAATAATGATGCAAGACTATGTTAAGGAAGATGATTTAACATACGCAGCTGCAGAAAGTTTACTAACATAGCACTCTAGGAGACATTTCTTTTGGATCAAATGTCTGTTGTTCCAAATTGATTTTGCTTATATTTGAGCTCAGGTTTTTTTGCGCATATATGAAAAGTGAAATGATGACTTTAATGTAGCAGCTTCATTAGGAGAAGAAAAAAACTTCACCAACAGTTAAATTATTCCAGTTTTAGGTTAGTATTACCAGGTGTTTTAAATAGAAAATCAATTAATTCAAATAATTTTTTTTCATTTATCTCATGGGATCAAAATAAAGCTTGTAGAAGTTTATTTTGTCACAGATAAAATGTCTCATATTATTGTAAATGCTACTGTAAATTGCAAAAAGCTCAACATAGGAGATGAAAAGATTTTGCAGGAATAATACAAATTTTGTGATACTAAAAATAAGGTTCTTAACTAAATCAATAAACCTATGGTGCAGAATGTTACTTAGAATGTGTTATGTCACATGCATAATTCATAACTGCATTCAAACAAGTGGCTATATCCTATCGAATGTAAAAACAGTAGAGGCAGAAATTAACTAATAGTTATATATACCCAATTAGAAATATCCCAAACTTTTTGTGACAAAGCCAATACTAAAAACAAAAAACACTTCAACATAGCAGTATATTCCTTCTCTTTTGTCCCCATCATCATCAACTGGGTTTTGTTAATGCTTGGGAAATGACTATGTCAACCTGGGCATGCCATAATGGTATCATAGACAAGTCCTTTAAAAAGTTTGGGTGTATTCTGTTCCAAACTAGGTGGAAGTCTTTGATCAAAGCAGTGAATGAAGCACCAAAACACTTCAGCTTTTGAAGCCTGTAGCCAATTGCAGTTATTGAAAATAAGGCTTGTAAAGAGAAGATGCTCAAATTTACCCCAACAAAAGCAAAGGAGGAACTGAACGCACTGTACGATCAGAACTCAGTGTTCAAAATTTAATTCTGAAATTCTGTTCTGATGTTTTGTAATATCTTGACTTGTGGCAATCTTTTGATGGAATGCCTAGTTTTAACTGGATACATTTATATTCCATACCAGAATGGAGTGAAACTGAGAAGGTCTGCAATTTTGTGCCATCTAAATTTGACAAAACATTTGAAAGGACCACAGAGCAACTTAATTTCATAAGTTTTGTCTTATAAAAATATTTGTTGAAGAATTCTGAATGAGAGAAAAAGATCTGTGAAAATATTTGGGTGAAAACAGTTACACATTTCAACATTTTAAAAACTTGTCTAAGAAGAGCTTCCATTGAGCAGAATTTGTTCAGAGCTCACCAGGGACTTTGCATCTAAGAGCTATTTTCTGAATGAGAAATATTGTGATGTACACATAGACGCCAATCAAAGATATTAATTTCAAATATTAACTATAAACACAACTTTGAAGAGATTGGAGGCAACTTTATTAAGAAAATTAAAAACAATTCATTCTTCATATGAAGTATCACTGACATAGGTTAAAGACATTGCTAAAAAGTTGACTAATGGGTGTGAAAAATAATTACTTATGTTATTATTTTATAAAACTCAGATAATATTTTTTAAATTTAATCTATATGGACATATGTTTTTAAGTTTTAAAAATTTTATTTCTGAAAAGATTCTGAAGGGAACTATTTTATAGGTCTAACATATTTTTAAAATGCCAGTTAATAAATCAATACTTTTTAAATTCTATCAATTTAATTATTTACTGACTCTTTTCAATTTAAATTATGTGGTTCTCCATCTCTAACTCTCTTGGCTCCCCCCCGGCAGACAAGGTAAAAATATGAGACGTATTTATGTTTTGGGAAAATTTGCTAAGAGTGTCACAATAATTTTCTGGTAAGAAAATACATAAGCAGTATCCAAACAGGCAACTCCCCACCTCACCCCAGAACACCCCCAATAAAGGCACACTTTTAAAGCAAGCCTGATGATTTCCCTTCCAAAATTACTAGGTATTTCAGAAACAGCAGGTTTTAAAATACATCATCTTAAATGCAGCATCATCCTCATATGAATGTCAAAGAGAGATGAAATGCGATTAAAAAGAGCTAACTGTTTTTTTTCTCCCCCTCTCTCATTTGAGTGTTCTGGTAACTACTTATAAATTATACTTGGAAATGAATCCTTTCATAAACTGATACTTTATATAGCACATGAGAACTGAATAAAAATGAAGAGCATTTCCCCTTGTATTTAGAGACATTTCTACTATTCACCCTGTTACCTTTACAATATGGAACTGAAGGATCACACACAGTAAAAATTCTCCTCTAATCTGCAGCATCACAGTAAATTCTTTAGAGAAAGGCTTGAAATTCTAATACTTTCCACTGATCTGAGGCCCCAAGGCAACTGAGGTCCTTCTCAGGGAAAAACTGCCACTAGCTAAACAATGGGAAGCCAGAAACCCCACACCACCTTGAAACATCAGGTGGAAAACCTGCCCCTTGAGGACAGAATCTCACACTTCTTGCCCCAAATGAACCTAAGACAGGTATACTAAGCCATGATTTATCAAAGGAAAAATGGTACACTATAAGAGTATAGGTAAATTTGTCACAAAAAAAAAAGTTTAAGCAGTTAAAATATAGCCCAAATGCAGAGTGGCAGGTTTGAAATATACATTTACTACCTAACAATATAAACAGATGTTACTTTATTTCTGCATGATTGAATTCAACTTGATTATGATCATTGCATTTCTACTTACGGCAGAAAAAAAAAAAAAAAATCTTACTCGTTACAGGTGACCTAGTGGCTTCAGAGTTAAAACTTTAGTTGCTTCGGGGCAATTAGTCAAATTAAACTCACTTCAAGCTGCCGGGCTGTGTTCCTTTTTGTTCTCCTTCTTCTCCCCAGGGAGATTACAGACCATCACAGTGATGGGGAGAGGATCCAGTCTAAGTGCTGGCCTCTGGCCTCTGTGGGATGTTTTGTTCCTTTGTCATTGGGTGCTGGCCTGGTTTGGCTGATGTAGCTGGTCAGTACCTCACTGGGGCTCACTAGTATCTGTGGCCACGATCCCAGCCAGCCTCCAGCAGGGAGACTGGCACACTTCCCTTCTGTGCCCTCTCTATTCTGACCCTAGATATCTCAGTACCTTTACATCCACCCAAGGGCATAAGCAGGACTGTTGGGATTTCCCCATGCCATGTACAGGTTTTGGGGAGCTGGGAAGGAACACCATCTCAGAGCCCGTTTCTACCTAAACATGCCCCACTGCAGGGCAAACTACAAGGTGGATCCTTCCAGAGTTCCAGAGAGAAGGCAGGGCACCAGTGCTCTCTGCTTACAGGGGGTCGCTCACCTACCTGGGCCTTCTATCATCTCAATAACCCTGTAAGCAGAAGCCCAGGAAAACTGGGTGCTAGATCTCAGTGGCCCACCCATTTCTTAACCCTGGAATCCTCTGAATCTCTGCAAGCTCCTCCTACCAACCCAGGAAGCAATTTTCTCCTTCTTGGGCTAACGGAAGTGATCCTGTAGCCTCCCTCCTCAGTGGCTTAATGTACCATATATGCCAGGCCTTCTGAGATTTGGCTGCTTGGAAACCACAAACCATTTTTCTTCTAACAAAGCCTGTCTCTTTTAAATGAAGGCTTGGGCTAACTCTGTTCTCTGAAACAGGCTTTAAGGGCCTGTTTTGGAAGTCAAAAGCTGAACAATGTCTTCTTTGTCGTTGACCGTGTTCTGTCCTCCGCTTGAAGTGATGGAATCCTTAGCTTCAATGGGGGAGACTCCCAGGGCAACAAGAATTAGGAGGAAGGGAAAGTAAATTGAATACCAGTTCAAAATATTCCCACTAAACTAGCTGCTCATAACGCAAGGTCTCAGAGGTCCCAGAACACTTACCTAGGATTTAAAAAAAAAAAAAAAAAAAAAGTGCAACACATTCACAGGTCATTCTCCTAGAAGATACCATTTATACCATTATACATTTATATTTGAACCAAGGGCAAGGGGAGCCTATGGCTTTCCGTTTCTTGAGTTCTTCCTACCCAATATCCTCAATCTCTGTTCTACCGTTGAGTGGAGGTCCAAAACCACCCCTGCATCAGCATTATTTTGGAACTCTCCACTTCCCTGGGTTTCCTCAACTGAGGGCCCCCTCACCTTTGTCACTCCTCTTCCATACCTGCTGTGCCCACTCATCACATCCCTGAGGCCTCAGACCCTTCCTTATCTATCACCTCCAATCCAAGCTCATGCCCCTTCCAGCCTGAATACTAGTTTCAGCTGATTCATATGATGTTTTCTTCAGTCTCTTAGAGCAATCTATTATTCAAACCAATGCCTAACTCTAGGTCACCACAAGGCCAGATTTTTCATTCCAAAGTGACAAGTATTACCAGGCAAAGTCACAAAATTGGGCTAAAGGGAACCATAAACGTACGTGCAAATTCCAATGGGGCCTTACTCCGTAATATTTTTTATCCATCTATTTACACACTATCCTACAGTTTAGTGGCTGCCTGAATTTTTTCTAGATTCTCCAAGCCCACTCTCCCTTCTCCAAATCTCTCAACACGAGATGACAGTTCAGTCTCCAGTTTCACAGAAAAGTTCCAGGACACTCCACTCCTTTGAACTTCTTTCTTCTCACATGCAAATTTCACTGTATCTTTATTTATCTTGCAGTAATAGTTAAAATCACACAGGTAAAGTACATAGCACCATACCTGCCATTTAATAGGCATGCAATCTTGTAAATATTGTTCTTGTCTGTTCTCTTTCCCTCTGAGTGACTGCTTTCTATTACTTTGAGGGTTATAGTGGGTTCAATGGTGCCAACCCCCCCACCACAAAAAAAAAAACAAAACACCATGCCCATCTGGAACCTGTGAATGTGGCCTATTTGGAAAAAGGGGTCTTTGTAGATGTAATTAATAATACAAGATAAGAATATTCCATATTAGGGCTGGCCCTAAATTCAGCGACAAGTGTCCTTGTAAGAGAGGAGAAGGCCATGCAATGACATGCAGAGGAGAATGCCCTGTGAAGACGGAGGCAGAGATTGTAATGACGTGCCTACAAAGCCAAGGAAAGCCAAGGTTTGCCAGCAGCCACAGAGAAGCCTGGGACAGAATCTCCTTCAGGGACTCCATAAGAAACCAACCCTGCCGAGAGCCTGGTTTCTGATTTTGGGCCTCCAGGACTATGAGAGAAAATGTTCTCTTGTGTTAAGGCGAGTTTGTGGGAATTTGTTATGGCAGTCCCGGGAAACCAATAGAAGGTCTAACTTAATTAGGATCTCACCTCCACCAACTTTTCACCGATCTCCTTCCAACCATCGTTCCTTCTCGCTCCTGCCTCACCAACACCTCCCTCTTCAGTGGATCATTCCTGCATGTTCTAGCTCAACCATGGGCTAGACTGAAAACCCCATGGGTGTTTTGGTGGCGAGCACAGAGCAGGAATCTTCCCACAGCAGCAGTTCTGGATCTCAAGTATGTGGAAGGAAGCCCTGTTCTGGGGATGGGGGCCAGGATGATTCATTCCCTGGAAACAGAACCTCTGTCACAGCTAGAGATGTAAGGATCAGGGAAAGCGGTAGGGCTTGCCTTGGGCACCCCAGATCAGGGACTCTTCCCCACATGGCATGTTGGGCTGGGGTACAATCAAATAATGTTTAGGGCTGCAGTTTTTTAAGTGCCAATCCTTCTTGGATCATATTTATAAATAAATTAACCAGAACCTGTCCCTTTCCCAGGAGCTGCTGGCACCCACAGAGGCATCTGGTTCTGTTCATTCTACCACAGTCCTTCCAGATTCTTCCCAGCCACTCCTCATCCTCACTGGTCTTCATTGAGTAATTCTCAACCTCTAAGAGAACAACCTCTAACACTTGGCAGTCTGAAATCAAGAATCTGTTGAATAATGACTATGGGAATTACATGGTCAACCACACTTACATGAAAAGAAGGGTGAGGTGTGGCACATTATCTATGCTTTGGCCCTAATGGGCAGGCAAGATTAGAAGTAGGGCCATTGCATTTTCACCCAAGGAGGCAGAACATAAGGGGGAATCTAAAACATGCTACCAAAATCTGGATTCTAAACCATGACTCCAAGGATCCATCAGTGCAGAGGACCCAATGTATCACCTGCATGAAGAAAAGTTACTTAAGACGCATCTCATTCTAGAAGTACTGAAAACACATGTAAAACCTCCCAACTTGGAAGCTTAGAATCATAACCAATGAGCATTTAATAAATGCAAAGTGTAGTATCACACAGCACAAGGCAAATTAAACAAGGTTCACTCTCAGCCTTCTAGAAACTTGCTACTGAAAATGGACAATATTGACGCTGACATGAGCAGAATGAATAAATACATGAAGTGGTAACATTATATGCCAGCAAAGGGGATAGTACATTTTGTCAAAGTGCCATGTGATCTCCCACATTTAAGGTGGTGGTTGTGGTAGTGGGGAGGTGGCAGAAAAAGCACTTAAATAATAGCGTATGGTTAAGCAAGGAAAAAAAATCCACCACTGCTTCTCGAAGATCACAATAGCATTTCAAACAATGGTAATGCACCAGGTACCTCCCCTCTCCCTTTCAGCTGCAGCAGTTGGCCTACATCCACAGAAAGTGTTCTTATTGCTCTCTATCCCAGATACATTAAACCTGGCATCCAGGAGAGGACTAGGCAGGGGAAACCATTAACGAGGAATCACAGCGAGCTCTCACAGGCAGCTGAGAAGGCTCTTCATGAATGCAGACCAACACTGCCTGTTGTGCTGTTTTGAGTTTTGTTATAGAAATGACTCTAGGGGTTCCTCCCCATGACCATGGAAAACATTTTATAAAGCTTGTTTTCAATCATTCTTTTCAAGGATATACAAACAAAGGCTATAGCTGAGCTGTAGAGTTAAATCATTACTTTGTAGGGCCTTAAGTCTGGGACAGAACTCTCTTCCTATGCTAAGGAGATTCTACTACAAAGTGAACAAAATCAGTGCATGGAGAGGAAGGCACTTCCACAGCCAAAATTGGGCTATACATGGCAGAGGCACTCAGTTAAATGTTGCTTTGTGAGGTCCAGGAGTGGGTAGGTACATAATACTTTCAGGCCCAACAATACTGGCGGTCCATTTGGCTATTGTTCTCTCGCCCACCATTTATTACTGTATTCCTCCAATTTCCTCTAGATTTTGAAGAATTCTGCATTTTCTCCTTGCTCTTGGATGTCATTTCCTTTCTTTTTTAGTGAAAATCTTGTGGATGAAAACCTGATGGCAGAGGGCAAAGGAGTAACTATTTCCCCAATCACCCTAAATTTCTAACAAAAAGCTCAAGATTACAAACAAAAGATCTTCAAACACATCATTCTCCAAATGAAATGGTGGTTTCTAAAACAGTCTAGAACAGTTAATGAACCCAAACTGTGTTGTGGGTCATTAGGGAGTAAATCTTGTGCTACCAGAAAATACAGAAGCTCAATGTCCAAAAAGATGCCAGCCTCGTAGCTCAGATGCCCAGAAAGCCAGCTGCACGTTCCAGTGCCTTATCCCAGGCCTGTCTAAATGAACATTGCTGAGTATCCACACTGTGAATGACAGTGTGCTACATGCCTCAGGTGGACAGTCGAAAAGGGGAGCAGGAAAACATTTTTGCACATGCGGGGCCAAGTGTGTCTAGGAGAACTGGATTCTAGTTTAAACTAAATTAGTAACTGGATGTACCAACTTGGGCAAGTTGTAAAAACCTTCCAAACCCTGAATTTCTCATATTGAATTTAATTAACAATGTCAGGCATCACTTATTAGGAGGCGATCGAGAGATACAAGTGTTCAATGCAAGAGAATAAAGAGATTGGGGGAAGCTTTCGAGAGTTGGGATTCCAGCTGGGCCTAGACAGGTGAGTAGAATTCTAAGGAAAGGGAAGGACGGGGGATTCCGGGAAAGGAAAACAAAGGCCGGAGCCATATTGCCAATTAATGAGATGGTAATGGGCTTCTGGCTAACCAAGCATTAGCATCTGCTAAATGAGGTGAGCTAGGATGACTAAGGAAGAATGTAGATACTACAGAAGGCACTGAAGGCCAGGCTAACGAACCTGGTCATTCTGCCTCCATTCACTGGGCTGTTTAGTAAAGGGACAGGGCCCAAGAACCAGTATCAACATTAGCCGGCACATCCACAGTGACATGGATCAACACCTCCTCACTCAATCTAGGAAATATGAGAGTGAAGCCAAACTAGACAATAAAAGGTGATATCCTTCCAACTCGGACAGCAACTAGAGAAACCATTAACAGAAATCAGCGCTTCTTAAAATATCCTTATGCGCATGTATGTGCCTAGGTACAGGCAACACATCACACAATCTCTAGAATAACATAAAAATAAAATTAAAACAAAAATCAAATTTCACAAGTGACAACATTTGAAATTGTTATTGCTTCTAAATAGACACGACATTTGTGTGGAAATGAAGGAACTTGTTGGTGTTTATTTGCCTTTTCAGTAGAATTTAAATTGGGCAGGATTTCACAGAAATACAGATTCAGTAACTTTCTGGGGATTAAAAGAAGAAAGGATTGGGAAAAGTGCCCTGGGCTTTGTTGTGGGAAAGGAGATCTGGCTCATTTTTAATTTTCCATTAAAGCCCTACTTTTCAATATAAAGCAGATGGAATCCTTATACAACTCCATGAAAAGCCTACTATTTTTGGATACCTCAAAGATGGAAGCTCTGAAGAAAATGAAAGTGTTTGAATTCATCAGATAAAATCCCACCAGCACATTCAAAAGGCACAGGTACTTAGAAACCTTTAAATTACAAGTTAAGAGGTCTTTCTGTGCGGATTTATGATCCCGGGCCCCTCTCAAGCTTTGGCACTCTCTGACTCTGGCTGACTGATGGTTTCTACCACTTCTCCGCCTGCTCCCACCACTCTAGTTGGGACTCCCTACGTTTGCTTCCTTCCTTGTCTTCCAGAGCTGCCTGCTGACTCTTCCCTTCTCACTGTTGTTCCCAGATACAGAAAAGATGACAAGCATTCAGCCCTGCCTGGCCCATACCCACTGAATCCAAATGAGGCCTGGGGATATGCATTCTATGAGATCTTCAGCATATTTGTGCTCTTTTCTTATTATGCTATAAGACCTGGTTCAATATACTCTGTCACTCTGCTGGGGTGGACAGGAGAACAAAAGGGCTGATGTTTACTGTGCAGAGTCTGTGAGATACTGGGCTGGGAGCTGCTGGGCACCACCTCCACCCTCACGGTTTACAATCTCATTAAAGAGATGGCGCAAATTTAGTGTGAAGAGCATAGATGTTGGAGCCAGACTGCTGGGTTCAGATCCCAGCTCTGTCACTCTGTGACGCTGACTAAATCACTTAGCCTCTGTGACTCAGTTTTTCCATCTTTTAAATGGGATAATAATGGTAGTACCTCCTAGAATTGTGCTGGGTGTTATGTTGACAAATCAATCATACAATAGAGTACCTGACTTCCAAAGAGCTCACAAGTCAGTGGGAAAGGCCAGTGCCTGCCCCACTGTCCTATCCAGCTGGCTCCCTCAGCCTTACAAAACAGGCTATGATGAGGATGATGATGATGAGGTGGCAATCAGGGGCTCTGGGAGGTAAGAGAGGTAAGAGGTAAGGGAGATGGGAGGGCTTCTCAAGAGGCGGTAGGTTTTGAGGGGAGTCATCAGAAAGGGTGAGACTTCCACGGTGGGTAAAGGTGCCTCTGTATCCTGCAACACAGGACACAGAAGTAAACTGCAAAGCAAAGGCAAGGAGGCAGGGAATGAGGATCCACAGCTCTGGAGCAAAAGTAGGAAGGAGTTTAGCAGTCACACAGACCTGGCTTCACTGGTTATTAGCTGTGTGACCATGAGCCATTTACCTCTCTGAGCCTCAGTCTCCCCATTTGACTAGTGGGTATAATAATACATGCCTCCTAGAGTTGCTATGATTAAGTACATGACTGTATGTAAGCACCTAACACATGCCTCCGAGTTCAATAAAATGGCAGGTGCTATTATTTCTATGGTGTATTCAGGGAGGAGTAGGTAGCTGTGGTATGCGCTCTACTTTTTTACAGTATCACAGAAAGGAGAATACAAGGCCAGAAACAAGTAGTCCTCTAAAAAAGCTTTCTGAGTGCAAATAAGCAAGGAGCTAGGACTCTCCCATGGTACTTTTTTCTCCCCCAAACTCTTACATTAGGTACTCGATACATACTTGCCCAAACCAACCAAGTGCTGCTCGAGGTCATGGGTTTACAAGGGCAGAGTATGTGGTGATCTCTGCTTCCTAAGTATACCCAAGAAGGAGACCCAAGTCAGGCTTCACTTCCAGAGCGAGGTGCACAGCAGGCTGTTCTGGAAGCAGGCTGAGACAAATGGGAAAGCGCTCTCATCCAAATATTACAACAACTCGGAGTCTTACAAACATTGTTAAAGTTTCATGAGTCAGTAAGCATTATCTTTTCCTCCCACGTTTTTATTAGACCATAAATCCAATTCAATTTATATTCTTCCAGGATTACTGCGTTCTAATCAAGTCCACAGTGTCACTTATTCCTAAGTTGTCTATATTGCATGTCACCCAAGTCCATTTGGATAATACCATTCAGGCTTCTCATGTGTTTTAGTAGCTAAAAATTAGATTTGCTCAACTAGAAACACTAAAAAAATTATTATAGTCCTCTAAATAACACAAATCACTCTTTTTTCATAGGAGCCAAATGTGTGAAAGTCATAACCCATAGCTTTTTCTTACTTTATAGTTCATTCTACCTTTAGAAAGTCACGATGAGATTCTGAAGTCAAACTCAAGGGATTTCCATTGTAAATAGGTTAAAATTCTGGTTATCTGACTAAAAGAAACCCTTTTACAGGGCTAACTTCAGAATGCTTTCATGTTTTCCATTCTCAAGAATGAAGGCGCTGCATTTCTTACTAAAAATGCTGTTTTCAATCATACCATATAAGTAAATTTAACACCTTTTCTAACAATTTTTGATTCAGAACTGACAATCACCCAAATCTCTTTCTAAAATATTCAAAGTTTCCTTACATGCACACAATATATTTTCATCATCCCTTCCCTAAAGCATGTATGTAATATGTGTGTATACACACATACACACATACATATGGATTAACAACAGCAGCAAACACATAGCTTTTCCTGTGTGTAGGACACTGTTCTGAATATTTGACATGTATTAACTCACTGAATCCTCACAGCAACCCTTTGAGGCAGGAACTACTATCTCGACTTAAAGGTGAAGAAAAGGAGTCACAGAGAGACCAGGTAACTTGGCCCAGCCTACACAGCTGGAAGGGGTCAAACCCGGACCCTACCCCAACCTCATGCTTTTGTTTTGTTTTGAGGCAGAGCCTCGCTCTCTCGCCCAGGCTGGAGTGCAGTGGCACAATCTCGGCTCACTGCAACCTCTGCCTCCTGGGCTCAAGCTATTCTCCTGCCTCGGGCTCCCAAGTAGCTGGGATTACAGGCCTGTGCCACCACACCCGGCTAATCTTTGTATTTTTAGTAGAGACAAGGTTTCGCTGTGTTGGCCAGGCTGGTCTTGAACTCCTGACCGTCGGTGATCCACCTGCCTCGGCTTCCCAAAGTGCTGGGATTACAGGCGTGAGCCCCCGTGCCCGGCCCCAACCCCAGGCTCTTAACCACACCACACACCTGGGCTGAAAGGTGTGAAACCTGGTGACTTTGCCATCTTGGACAAGTTGCTTAACCTCTTCATTTAACTTCATTTTTCCTTACAAGTAAAATGAACATGTTGACTACATGATCTTTAAGATTCCATGGCCTGTGCCCATGAAAAACCGCAAGAGTCCTTCATGGTTGTATGTTCTGCAGGCTTTGATATGTGTTTTTACCCTGGTTGGGGGGCAACAGATTTCTAGACTTCTCCCCCTCTAGTTCTCCTGATGCTGCTTTGGGCAGGTTCAGATATCTTCAGTGCTAAATCCAACTGCATTTTTTGTTCTTTATGTTGCTCAACTCTGAGGCTGGTCTCGTACTCCACAGGCTCCTCTCCCATTCTGGGCCTGACTCTTCCTCTGTTCCTGGGCTTGCTCTCTGCCCTTTCTGCTCTTTCTGCTCCACAGACTCTCCCTGGGTGACCTCACCCACATCCACGGCTTCAAGTATTTTGTAATTTGCTAACGAATTTATATTCAAGACCTAGTCCCGGCTGGGCACAGTGGCTCATGCCTATTATCTCAGCACTTTGGGAAGATGAGGCAGGTAGATCCCCTGCGGTCAGAAGTTCGAGACCAGCCTGGCCAACGTGGCGAAACCCCAATAATTAGCCGGGTGTGGTGTTGGGCGCCTGTAATCCCAGCTACTCGGGAGGCTGAGGCAGGAGAATCGCTTGAACCTGGGAGGTGGAGGTTGCAGTGAGCTGAGATCACGCCATTGCACTCTAGCCTGGGCAACAAGAGCGAAACTCCGTCTCAGAAAAAAAAAAAAAAAAAAAGACCTAGTCCTCTTCCCTCACTCCAGACCTCTATTTACCTGCCTATGAGCTACTAGAAAGTAGTAGTCTAAAGTGGAAGTCTAAAGTGTTTAAGATAAAGTCATCGCTTAGATACCTGCCCCCTGCTTTCCTTATTGGACTGCTTGTCTTCACCTAATTTCCCAGAGAAATTCTTTTCTACCTACCCCCATACCCTGTCTACTGCTCTCTAATTCTGTCTTTTTTGCTCCATCTGCACCTCCTTTCCTTCCATTTAGACCTTCATCTACTACTCATTTAAGTTTCCATAACTACCCTCCCTGCATTAGTTCTGCCTGCCCTTGGTCAAAGGCCCATACTATGGCCAGATCTTTATAAAAATACAATCACATCAAAGCCACATCTCCACTTACAACTCTTAAATGGCACTCAGGATAAAGTACGTACAAGAATCTTTCTCAGTTTCTCCTTCAGCTCTGTCATTTCCCTTTGTCCATCTCTGTACCACTCCAAACAGCCCTGAACTAACTGCAGTTCCCCAAAAGGTCTGTGCGTTTGCCCTCTGAGCTGTTCTTTCTGGGACAGGGAGCTTCCCACAACACTCACCTAGCCATCTCTACTCATCTTGCATTCAGACCCCTCCTCCTCCAGCCTTCTCTGCTTGGCTATCCCACTTACCCACCTCTTTTCCAGGTTCATGCTCCATTCTGTATGCTCTCTGGCATCCTACGTGGACCCCTAAAATCACAGCATTTATAACATTGGTCGGAGCCTCCTTTATAGCTCTGCAAAACTAGCAGGTAAGTTCCTCGGGGACAGGATCACATCTCTTTCACCTTGAACCATCGAATTCATGAATCCATTGTCTGGCAAATAGAATATGCAATGAATGAATGCTGTCAAATGAGTAAGTATGCAGACATTTCATAAACTTATACAGACCTAATTGTGTACCACAGAAAGACTCAGCTTTAAATAAAGAATCACACAGAGTAAAATTATTTCCAGTATCGACATGCCTTGCTTTACCATTGTTTAATTTAATTTTGTATTTCCCAGGTAAGTAGTAGATGAGGGTCTGAATGGAAGGAGAGTAGGGATGAATACTTTGTTTCTATTTGGCTATAAAATTATATTTCCCATCAACCAAAAGTCTTAATTTCTAAAGCATTTCAGTCACCCTCCCTTATGGCACATAACGTATTTTAATACCATCATTACATGTAGTATTTCGAATACTACCTAGTGGCTAAGGGCAAAGGCTTTGGAACCAAACTAATTGGACCTGAATCCTGACCCTACCACTTAGTAGCTGTATGATCTTGAATTAGTTACTTAACAAGCTACTAAAGCTTGCTTCAATTTCCCATCTGTAAAATGGAGATTCTAAGTGAAACCACTTCGTTTTATTATTGTTAAGATTGGAGCTTAAACAGCGCTTGGCACATAGTAAATGCTCAATAAATGTTAGCAATTATTAATTATTTTTATCTCTTCTAGGAGACCATGAACTTCTGAAAAGCAAGGACAGCAGAAGTATTCATTTCCAGGACCTCATCTCCCCAGTGCCTTGCACAAAGTAACATACTAGGCTAATGTCTGCAGAACAGATGAATATAATGAAGTATTCATAGCAAAAAAAAGTGCATTAACAATTATCATGGCTGGTATGAATGGAATTGCTCCAACAATTTGGAAGCCTGTGGAGAACAGGGACTACCCAGAACACTAGAACCCCGCTCCTGGAGATTTGGAAGCTCACTTAACCTCCATAGAATATGCAAGACTAACAGACAAAGAAGGCAGCTGAGTGACAGAGAAGACCTATGTGGGCCTGGAGAGCTGGCTGGCTGAGCCTCCTGCCCTTCAGTTAAGAAGCTGTAAGGCCTTGGGGCAAGGAGTTTCACCTCTCAGGCCGATTAATTTCCTCTTCCGATTAAGAGGGAGTGGGACTGTGATTTCTTTTTTTCTTCTTGAGATAGGGTCTCACTCTGGAGCCCAGGCTAGAGTACAGTGGTATGACCTCAGCTCACTGCAGTCTCTACCTCCCAGGCTCAAGTGATCCTCCCACCTCAGCCTCTTGAATAGCTGGGACCACAGATGCATGCCACCATGCCTGGCTAATTTTTAAAAGATTTTTCATGGAGACGAGGTCTCACTATGTTGCCCAGGCTGGTCACAAACTCTTGGGCTAAAGTGATCCACCCATCTCAGCCTCCCAAAGTACTGGGATTACAGGTGGGTGCCACAACATCCAGAAGGAGTGTGATTTCTAAGGACTCTCCTAGCAACTTTGGGAGTCTACAGAATGACCAAATGAAAAATGAAGCCAAGAAAGGTGCTTTTGGAGTAAAAGAACCACATCAAAGTCAACACAGGAAGCATCAGATGATTATATTACATGGCATTATTGAGTAGGAATTGGCAACATTTGAAACATAAAATTTGAAACATGACAAAAAGTAAGATTTTTGAAACATGCTTAGGATGAAAAGATCTAAACTTATAAAATCAAAAGAAAAGCAATGACAGGTGAAAGTAAGATTTCTGAAACATGCTTAGGATGAAAAGATCTAAACTTATAAAATCAAAAGAAAAGCAATGACGGGTGTCCGCTCTAGGTTTCTATTTAATCCCCATTAGCCTATAAGTTTCTTGAGGGCAGTCAATGTGCCTTGATAAGTGGCAGTGTTTGGCAAAGCTGTTCAATAAAAATACATTTATTCTGTATCTTTTTTTCTAAGCACATGGCTAAACTACATTTCCCAGGCTCCCTTGCAATTAAATGTGGCCATATAACTAGCCCTCAAGTGAAGAATGTGAGAGGAAGTGATGGTGTCACTTCCAGGCTAAGATATTTTAGAAGTGGATTCTACTCTCTGTTGCCCCTTCTGTAAGCTGAAACAGGTTACAATGGTAAGCTATGGGATGGTGGAGCTACAAGATAGGGGTGTGGGACCCAGAATCACTGCATGGAAGAAAGCCACCTACCGACCAGAAACATGAATTTTTGACTATTAAATGAGCAAGAATAAACGTCTATTGCTTTTGAGCCATTATATATTTGCAGGCCTATTTGTTACAACTGCTAACATTAGCCTAATTGATACAGGTGTTGAGCACATACCAAAGACCTAACTCACATTTGTTGATTGTTAAATGAAACAGAGGACCCACTAAGATAAAACTTGGTAGGAAACAAGATAAGTAAGACAAGGTTCCTTTTATCAATGTGCTGACCAATTAATGGTGGAAATAGACTCATGCCAAACGTAATGCCTGCTGCCAAAGTTTGAAACCAAAACATGATGTTTTGTTTGGAAAGGAGAAGATGGAAACGGCTTCACAGAGGAGATGACATTTGAGCTGGGCCCCAAAGGTTAAAAAGGACTTCAAGCAAGTCAGATGGGGTTGGAGATTCCAGACCCAGGAGAAAGCAGAGTGTGCATTTGCTCACATTCAACTTTATCATTAAGTCTCTTAAACTTGGTCAACAGAGTGCGAGTTTATGTGCTCTGGCTTTCCTTCCTGGATCTGGCATCAAACAAACGACCCTTTGTTTTTACAGTACACTCATTAACCCTATTGCTTTTATTAACGTAAAAAGTTCCACGATGAATGTTCTTAAAAGGCGCGTAAGTAAATATTTAATGAATCATAACTCTTTTCTAACAAAATTACTAAGACTAAACCTACAGTTCTGTTACTTATAATAGTTGAGGACCATACTTTTAGGAAAGAACGGGTTCAACTTAAGTTTTGACAATATCGATTAAGCATGTAATAGTCACTGGCTTACAAAACAGAACATTAAGCCCCCAGATGTACATTAACATTTCCTCCTTAAAAGGAACATCAAATGGTTTAGACTTCAGTCAAGATTCTCTACAGCCCCAGTTTATAGCCAAGTGGCCCCAAAGCCTCAGATAGTTAAACCACTTCCTCCAAAAGTCTGTGAGTCCCTTTATCTGAACACAGGGTACCCATGGAGCAGGGACTGGGGAAGAAGGCAGTACAAAGGGTGGAAAGTATTGCAGTTGCTTGGGTGGTGAGAAAGGAAGTGGGCGTCCCAAGACTACCTTGAAGCAGGCAAGAGGCAGTCTGCAGTGGTCTTCCAAATGCTAACTCTAGACTGTTTTATCCACGTCCCCAGGTATTTACTTCAATAAAAGGGTAAAACAACATCACTGGGCAGACAGGATTTCATTTCAAAAGACTTCAGCACAGTGCCCTCTTAGACTTGAGAGAAGAAGCCATTCAGGCTGCCTCCCTCTTATCAAATACCAATTTAATTCTGATCCAGAAACAAAATTCTTGTGACCCCCACACCAATCTACTCTACCCCAGCTCTTAGTACTTGTTCCCAAAAGGAGAGGGGAAAGAACGAGGGGATGGGGAGGGTACCTTGAAAGTAAAGCAACTCTTAAGACTGCTGGAATAACTGTCCCCTTAAATCTAAGAAACACTGCAGCTGCCAGTCAACACTACCGGTCTCTGAACACAGCAAAATGCCGACACCTGCCACCCGGCATCTGGGGGTTCTTTTATTTTTTGGTAAATGTGGCAGGAAAGACTCAGAGATCAACTGCTTCATGGGAAAGAAAGGGAAGCCCCAGGGAAGAGAGACAAGAAGCATCGTGCCTATCCTAGGGTACTTTGTGTGTCTCCTCTCTGCACTGAAAGGGCTCTTTGTGTCACACTCACACTCACACACACACACCCGGCGAGTCTGTGTGATTTATTGGGGGAAGGAGGGGCAAGAAGGGTGATTTTATTATCCCTCTTCCCAGTGAGTCCCAGCACATCTCTGCCTGGGCCCAAGCTCGGTGGCCTCCTTCTGGCCCAGTCCCCTCCGCCTGTGGCCGCAGAGATAACAGAGGGGAGGAGCCCAAACAAAAACAGCCATGGATCTAGGGAAGTAGAGAGGAAATCCAGCGAGGCAGCCGGAAAGGAAGGAGAAAGGAGCTGGAGGGAGCAGAGGGGTGGGGGACAGAGAAGAGGAGGGAAGGCTCCGGCACAGGGGAAAGGGGAAGGGTGGGTGGGTGGTGGCACAGGAAGAGTGAAGGGGAGGATGGGGGAAGTGCAAGGGAGGTGCCAGAAATAGGCAGGAGGATGGGTTGGAGAAGACGACCGCCGCCGAGGGAGGAGGCCGAGAGGTGGAGGAGTGGGGCAGGGGTTGGGTGGGGAGGGAAGCAGCACGGGGCATCAATTATTAAGTGATTACATCATCCCTGACATTAAAACAACACACACAGCCCCAGTCCCCGCGGGGGGCGCCTAAAGGAGGGCGGGGGCGGAGTCTGGGCCAGCCTCGCCCCCAAGCCAATTCCAATTTTCACCCGGCGCCCGCTTGCGGGCGAGGAAATGGGGTCCCCATCCCCGCGCTGCCTCGGGGCCGCACCCCGCAGGGGTGTCCTCCGGTGCAGCCACGGGAAGACCCCGAGCACCGACTCCCCGGCAGCCCCGCGGAGCGCCCCGGCGGCCAAGGGACCGCAGCACCCGGCCCCGCGGCGGGGGCGGCGTGCGCGGGGGCGCCGGCGGCCGGGCTTCTCCGCAGCATCCCCGAGGCCTCCCGCGACGCATCCCCGCCGCCTGCTTACCTGCGCGGCGCTCAGGCTCCGAAGCCCACTCACATGGTCCTCTCCCCGCCCTCCTCCGGCGCTGCCGAGGCGGCTCCGGGGGCTTCCCGGCGGGCCCGGGAGCCGGTGGGCCTTCCGAGAGCACCGAGGGGGCGGCGCCGGGGTGTCCCCGGCCCGGCGGCCGGATCCCTCTCTGGCGCGGGCGGCGGCCGCCGGGCGGTGCGGCGCGGGCGGCGGCTTTGTGTGCGCCCGCGCGGTCCTCGGTGCGCTGGGAGAAGCGCGGCGCGCCCGGGCGGGAGAGGACGCGCCGCTCGCAGGGCAACCTCGCCTCTACTCTCGCCGCCGGCCGGCGGGCGGGTCTCGAAGGCCTTCGGCTCGCGGCGACCCCTCCTCCTCGCCCGCGGCAGCCCCCTCCTCGCCGGCTCCGCTCCTGACAGATGGCGCAACTGCAACGACGCGCCGCCGCCACCAGCGCGGCTGCTCGCTGCTACTCTTGCTGATGCTCGGCCCCTCCAGCTCCGGAGGGGAGCGAGGAGGGGGCGGGGCGCGTCCCGAGAGTGACAGGCCGCGCTGCCCTATCAAAGAGCCCCTTGGAGCTGCGGGCCGCAACCATTGGCACCTGGGGCATGGGCGGGACGGCAGTGGGTGGGGCCGCCGAGTGGGTTGAGCGTTACTGTGGCAGCGGGCATCCCAGGGTGCGTGCGGTGCAGGGTGTGCAAGAGGATGCGAGGTTGGAGGAGGAGGTCTGTGTGTTTTTAAGGATTGTGTGGAGTTGTGAGGTGGCGGAGTAGGGCGGGAGAAAGAGCGGAGAGTGTGAACTGCAGTTTCTGCTTTGCGGAAGGTTGCAGCTGCTGCTGCCGATTGGCACCTGCCATTCCCCCAAAACCGTGGGAAACTGCCTCGAGACAGGGCTATCTTGCCTTTCTGGTGTCTTTTCATTTGAGAGGATGAAATGGAAAATTGGGCGGTGATAGCAGCGTTTTCTTTGATCAAACTGAAAAGAGTACGGAGCAAAGTAGAATCTTGTCCTGAAACGTGGAAACGCACAACAAATAACAATGAGGAGGAGAAGGAGATTAGGATCATTTTATCAGTCCCCTATTTCTGGGGACACTTATTTATATTTTTTTCTAGCAAAAGTCTGGAGGAAGTATTACTGAAATGGGGGGAGGGGCCAAGCGGCGACTAAGGAACCTGAAATCACAGAGATTTGTTCGTACATTCTCCCCCATTCCCAAAAAAAACCTTGTTTAATTGTAGCCATTGGTTGTCTTTGGTTTCTCATGACATTCAAACTTCTCATGTTTTTTTCCCCTTCACTGAATCTGAGCTTTTGCTCATATTTCCCTTGATGAAATAATTGCCGGTTTAGTATACAGTTGGGAGTGCATCGGTCTTTATTTCCTATCCAGCTTTTCTATGGCAGGATGTAACTTCATAAAAAGAAACACTTTGGCTTCCTGATTTTCTTTATAGGTAATTCCTGTTTACTGAAAGTTCTGCTTTAAGACATACTCAGAATCGCTCTCCTTAATGATTTTGGCAAGAACCCTACTTTTCCCCCTCAGCAAATCTAATGTTCTAAGAAATTATAAGTGAATCAGCTTCTGCTTCTGTGCTCAAAATCTATAATATTGCCTTTCCGGCCCACTACTTGTTTTTACTGTAGTTTACAAAATCAGTCCCTTTTGCTGACTTTTTTCTTTTTGTACACACTACTTTTTAAGAAAAGTTGCTAACATTTATTAAATGATCTGCATCCTATGGAGGAGGAAACTGAGGAAAGAGAAGTTAAGTAACTAACTCAAGGTGACAGTATACGGTGGTTACTGGATTTTTTTCCTTTTCGTTAAACAAAATGACAAATTAAACCATGTTTAAATTGTGTCTGGAAATTCCATAATCCCAAGAAATGGAACCATAGCTAGGACTAGGATATTTCCATACAAGAGAAAGTCAGCTTCATTTAGCCAAGAATTGCTTATCTCAAGAGCAGAGGCTCTTCGTCCTCAGGGCTAGTCCACAATGGCTGTTCTGGGTTTATCTGGATTGGGATGCAGAGGCAGTTGTGTAGAGCAATGGTTCTCAAACTTTGACATGTATCAGAAATAACTGAAGGGGCTTGCTTAAACATGAATTGCTGTGTTTAACCCCCTGAGGTTCCGATTTAGGGGGTTTGGGATGGTGCCCAAGAATTTGCATGTTTAGCAAGTTCCCAGGTGATGCTGATGCAGCCGATGTGGAGACAGCACCTTGAGGACCATAGTTCTAGAACTGGGCCGTCCAAAGAGGTAGCCACTAGCCACACGACTGTTAAGTACTTGAAATGTACTTCAGTATTGGAAATTTGGCTACTGCAAATTAGGATGTGCTGTAAATGTAAAAGATGTATTAGATATTTCAGATCAAGCATGAAAAATGGAATGTAAAATATCCCATTTTAATATTGATTACATGTTAAAATGATAGTCTAAATGTACTGTGCTAAATAAAACATATTATTAGAGTTAATTAAATTGTTTCTTTTATTTTTTAAATGCATCTACTAGAAAATTTTAAATAACCTATGTGGCTCAAGTTATATGTCTATCAGGCAGCACTGGTCTGGAGTTGTTTCTGATTCCAGCTCCACAGTTCACTGTTGGGAGCACCTTGATGAAGCAAGTCACTTATCCTTTTTGAACCTTAGTGTCCTCATACATAAAATGGGAAAAATAGTAAAACTGTTCTCAAACTATTCCTGACAGACTAAGTGTCATATGCTCTCAGAAAAAAACACTCTTAGGCTATAGACCTCCTTGAAATTTCATGTTTACTTCAATCTATCTTACGCTAAATCTGGAACTCTAGAGTAGGTGGGATAAGTCCTCTCTCTTTCTCCCTCTCTCCCCCTCTCTCTCTGCTTCTTCAAGAGAAGTCACATCTTAGTGTCTGCAACTCTAATAGCTTCTTGATCTAATTAGTGGACAAAGAGACAATGTGATTAAAATGACAGATTAACCTGCTCCCATCAAGACTTCATCCTGTTTTTTGTAATTCTTTCTTTACCTACTTTTTTATCTGTTGCCCGTCTTAAATGTAGCTTTAAATGGATTTGGACTCCTCAGGAGGATTTGCTAATGGTCTGAACAAGTGTATAGAACACTGCAAAAGATTTGGATACTATTCCCGTTTTGATCGATTCTGGCAATCTCTACCAAGAACTTGATTAAAGATCTGAGATGCTGTCCCTGGCCTACCCAAGGTAAGTAATATTGTCTTCCACAACCACCAGTTTTGTTTTCTTATGAGTAGCTTCTATTATACAAATTTAGAAGGTAGTCATTGTTCTAGAACTTGTCTTTGATTTTATTGATACTGTTTATGTATTTTGTATTTTTCTACTTGTTTTACCTTAATGTTTCCTCTTTCTATTCTGGCTTTCTTGAACTTGTCTCATCTGAATCTTATCTCTTGCTTTTAAAGTAACTTTTTTTCTTATTTTTAATTTTATTAGCTAAAACATTTTTTTGTCTTATTATTTCATTTTAGTTTTAATCTTCTCTTAAATGTCAACTCAACAACAACACATATGGCAAGGGTAAAAACCCTCAATGTCGAGTTTTTACAAATCAACAAGAAAATAACAAGATGAACGTTCGAACTGAAAAACATGTGCAACAGAAACAAAACCCAAAATGGCCAGTAAATGTGATAGGAGGTTCAACAGGAAAATGGATATCCATACCCTACTAGTGGAATTTTTAATTGGTACAACATTGCTGGAAGGCAGTTTAATAGCATTTGTGAAAAGCCTTTTTAAAAAAGTATACATTTGACTTAGCAATTTTACTTCTGGGAAAGAATGGGACAAGCTTGCAAATACACAAACACATGCGCACGTATGATGGGAATAATTGGAACATTGTTTATAATAGTGAAACACTGAGAAAAGTTCATTAATAAGGGATTTGGTGTGTAAATTATGTTATATCTATAATAGAATACTATCTAGCCATAAAATTATAACATTGCCATTTATTTATTTATTTATGTGGAAAGATTTTCACAACAAATTAAAATTAAGAAGAGCTAATAAATTAGTATTGTGTTTGTATGTGTACGTATGTATATGTATGTGTGTGTATTAATACACATATATTTCCATTATTTTTAAACTTATCTATATGTGTAAATTTTCATAGAAAGCAATACATACACAAAAATTTTAATGATCATTTCCTCCAAGTAATCATATTTTAGGTCATTGTTATTTTATTTTTTATCTTTTTCCTAATTTCCTCAACTTTTTACACTGGGCATTTATTATGTTATTAGAAAAAAACAATAAAAACTTATTTTAAACTTGCTCCTTTTTTTGCTACTTTAATTTTCTTTTCTCTTCCTCTTCCTCGTGTCTGCTGTTTTTCCTTCCTTTTGAAGGCATATTGCCCCAGGGTAGTGTTCAGGAATCAAGATCAGGACCAGAGGGAGGCCTTCTGCTTCCATCCACCCACAGCCACCCTTCTTGTTTCTGGTGGGTCTTCTGGGACTTGCAAGAATGATTCTTATAAAACTTCACTTTGAGGCTAGGCATGATAGCTCATACCTGTAATCCCTGTGTTTTGGGAGGCTGAGGCCAAAGGACTGCTTGAGCCCAGGAGTTTGAGACCAACCTGGACAACACAGCAAGACCCCATCTCTACAAAAAAAAAATGCCAGATGTGGTGGTGTACACCTGCAGTCTCATCTACTTGGGAGGCTGAGATGGGAAGATTGCTTGAGCCTGGGAGGTCAAAGCTGCAGTGAGCTCTAATTTCACTGCTGTAACAGAGTGAGACCCTGTCTCAAAACAAAAGAAAATGGAACAAACAAACAAAAAAAACCCGTCACTCTGAGAGTGGGACACCACTGCTAAAGTGGCCCCAGGGCTAACCTATCTGTACTTGGCATACCTGGTTCACTGTTTACCTCTTGCTTCTGATGCCTCATATCAAGTCCTTATATAAAGAGTGACATATTTTTATATCCACAGTCTTTAGAACATAGCCAATGGATTTAGGGCATTTCGGGTCCACAGCTTGCCATGAGCCAGCAGGAGATGGTCCTGGAAAAATCTCATGTGGGAAGGACATTCCATACAACACCCTAGCCTGAACTCAGAAAGGAGGCTAGGTGATGTTAAACCTGCCTCTGGAAGGAAGATACCTGTGGCTTTTCTGAAGTTGAGATTCTGGCCCTACTTTTCTACCATTGTGTCTCTTGTTAAAGTGTGTCTACACTGGACAGCTGGTCCTCCTGGCAGGCCACAGCAGAGCCCTCTTGGCGTTTGGCTTTCCAGCTCCCCTCTCTCTTCAAAAGATGGAGAGTGGACTGACAAGACAGGAGTTATTATGAACATGGTTTTAGAGCCCAGGTGCACTGAACCTCTTTTGGATGCTCTCAACGTGTCAGGGTCAGTACTGGGCAAGCCAGGCATGCTGGGGAGGAAGAGAGGCCTATATCCTAACCAGATCACAGGGAGGGTGAATGGGGTGGCACTGACTGAAGATGTGCTTCTTTGATTCTTTGCCCAACTCCCCAAAGGTGGCTTGGATTATTAGCTTATGAAGTTCAAGTTCCTGAGAATGGGTCTTAGTCAACCTTGGGGGTCTAGATGGAAACCTTTCTAATTTCATAGAGTTATCTTCCAACATACCTCCTGCAGGGACCCCATAGGAGCCTAACAAAGGAGGCTGTTCTGTCATAAGATGGCCTGTCCCTTTCTTCTGCATTCTAACCAGCCATACCTTTCACTCTGGCCCTTTCTTGACTCCTCACTGTCTGCTATTTCCAAGCTCTACTCAGTGCAGTGATGGTATTTAAGACTCCTTCAGTGTGGTGGAGCCAATAGAATACCCCACACTGGTACAGATAACTGGATCAGAAACCTTTGGACTCCCCTGTTTGCAGGAACAGGTTGATTAGGCCTGATCTTCTTTAGGTGAGCTGACCCTGACTTCACACTCCACGGGAGACCCTCAAGAGTGACACTGTGAGGCTAGCAGATGCTTTTTGTTTTGTTTTTATCTGATAGAGCTCCTAGGGTGTGCCCTCAATGATTCAGTTATTTTCCTGGTCATAGCTTCTTGTAGTCCTAAAGAAAAAGAGATAATGCCTCAGCTTTCTAATTAGTTTAGTGATCTACATCTGTGTGAAATGTGGACTTTATGACATTTATCTTGCTACTTTCAAGAATTCAAATATTCTATCTGTCAAGTTGTCAAGGGAAAAAATGAACTGAAGGAGGAGGAAATTATTGTATCAGTCAAGGTTCTTGGTTGCAAGCATCGAAAACCTACTATGTCTGACCGGGCACAGTGGCTCACACCTGTATTCCCAGCACTTTGGGAGGATGAGGCAGGGGGATTGCTTGAGCCCAGGAGTTCGAGACCAGCCTGAGCAATATGATGAACCTCCATCTCTATAAAAAATACATAATTATCCAGACAAGGTGGCATGAGCCTGTAGTCCCAGCTACATGGGAGGCTGAGGTGGGAGGATCACCTAACCCTGGGAGGCTGAGGCTGCAGTGACCTGTGATTTGACCACTGCACTCCAGCCTGGGTGACATGATAAGACCCTGTTTCAAAAACAAAACAAAATGACAACAACAACAAAACACAAAAACCAACACAAAGAAAACCCTACTATGTCTAATTTAAGCAGAATAGGAATTTTTTAGGAAGCTATTGGTTGGCTCATAGAATCAATTGGAAGACTTAAGAACCAGGCTCAAAAAGAAAAAAAAAAAAAGAGAGAGAACCAGGTATCACTACCCAGGGGCAGAATTGAGAGCTGGTTGGGACACCTCTGCTGGTGTCCTCATCCTACCAGAGACTTTTGCCACTGCCAAGGGGCAACACCACTGGATGTAGATTCCAAGCCATCTCTTTATCCTTGTGTCACTTGCTGAAGATTCAAATTCCTAGGTGGCAGCATCCAATATGCTGACCATACCCCAGCTGCCAGCCAGGGTAGCAGGGAGTTGGGGGGCAGGAGGCAGAGGAGGGTAAGGGAGATTTGTATTTTTTCAGCTTCTGTGGGAAATGGTCAGATAATTTTGCCCCATCCAACTCAGATAATAAGACTCTCCCTCCTCAAAAAAGGGAGACGAGATGCTGGGCCAGAATTTAAAAATGACAAATGCCCACTGCAATTGGTCACTCAGATCTCTGTGAACCTCAGTGATCCATGATTGAGTGTCCCTATTCATTTAACAGGAATTTCTTCCTTTCCAGTCTGTCCCCTAGGCCCACCCTTACATTCCCTTAGCAAGGTACACAATATTTGTTGAACATAATGTTTAACATGAATGATCTTTCAGCTTTCAGTTATTCTACATTTCCCAAGGGAGAGTTAATTGTCTCTGAGAGTGAATGCCAGGATTTATGACACATCTTGTAGGGATGTGAAGCTTCTCAGGAATGGGAAGATAGATGGGTTTTCTTATGCTTTCTCCTACCCTGAGAATCTGCATATGAGGTTCTGTCAGTCTTCCTTTCCTCCTGTTTATTATCCTTCTTTATGTAGGAAACACTCTTGTGTGGGTACCCAGCTCACAGTGATTCCTCTTTTCTGGCAGTAGCTCCCAGTGCCCAGAAGTGGGCTCCTGGAGGCCATGTCTATATCAAGTGACCCTGTAGTACCCCATCCTAGCTGATATGGTTTGGCTGTGTTCCCTCCCAGATCACATCTTGCATTATAGTTTGCATAATCCCCACATGTTGTGGGAGGGACCTGGTGAGAGGTAATTGAATCATGGGGGCAGTTACCTTCATGCTATTCTTGTAGTAGTGAGTAAGTTCTCATGAGCTCTGATAGTTTTATAAGGGGGTTCCCCCTTTGCTTGATTCTCATTCTCTCTCCTGCCTTTTTGTGAAGAAGGACATGTTTGCTTCTCCTTCCACCATGATTGTAAGTTTCCTGAGGCCTCCCCCAGCACTGTGGAACTGTGAGTCAATTAAACCTCCTTCTTTTATAAATTACCAAGACTTGGGTATGTCTTTATTAGCAGTGTGAGAATGGACTAATACACTAGCTGTAGCCAAATGACCAGGGATAGACACTTATCCCTGAATGAGCCAAGTATTATTTACCAAAAATTTGAAAACTGGATAAGAGAGATACAGAGCTGGGTATATTAGCCAGCTAAACAAATTAGCAAACTAAAACCAGCTTCTGTAACAAACAATCCCCAAATCTCCGTGGCTTTGCATAATAAAGATTTACTTCTCTCTAAAGTCACAGTCCATTTGGGTTTTGATGGACAGTTATTCTTAAAGTGATTCAGGGACCCAGGCTCCCTTTAACCAGGATTTCACTGGATTCTATTTATATGACTGGGATACAAGGAAGGAGAGGGAATGGCATGGCAGATTTTAGGGGTCACGTCTAAACATGACATACATCATTTTTGCTCACATTCTGTTGGCCAGAACTAATCACACAGCCACACCTGTAGGCATGGGAGCTGGGAAATGTAATCTAGTGGTGTTCCCAGGAAGAAAAGGAAATGGCTTTGGTGAGTATCTAGCCTGTGTGCCACATTGAGAGATGGTAAAATTGAGCAGTGCTCTGGGGAAACAATACATAGATATGCATTTTACATAGATACAAAATGTGTTTTACATAGATATAAAGTACAAAAATTTGAGATAACATTAAAACTTGGAAGTAATATCAGCTATCCTTCTCTAAATTTCCTTTTGGCTGTTGCTTTACTGATTTGGCTAGCATTATGTTTTTGTTTGTATTATAATGTAGCAGTCCTCATCAAGCCAGACACTAGGACGGCAAGAGATATTTTTGCCAGGGTACATGTCAAAAAGCATTAATTTTAAGTTAGCATCTATCTGTTGATAGTATGTGAAGGGCAAAACTTCTTCCTTGAGGAATCTTAGATGCAATTTTTGTTGCTTATAAATGTTAAAGTTTCATCCTCATGGATATACTTTGAAAATCCCTTAGTCCACCATACTCTTCACCCACTCCCTGTTGTCTCCAGATTTGTGGAAACAGATTCTGGGTCAGCTATACTAAAGTGGAAGATGAGAGGAAATAAACACTTTCTATTAAGTCTAAAAAAGAATTGAGTCTATTTTAAGGCCCTATCTATTGCAAGTTTCTCAATTTATTTAACTAGTTGCCTATTGATGGACATATAAGATGTTTCCAATCTTTTGTGATTACAAACATGCTGAAATTCTTGTCCTTACACATACATCATTTTGTACATTTATAAACATATCCGTCTACTGTGAACATAAGAACACATGTATTGGCTAGATATTAGGATATTGTAGTGAGTTCAAAATGAACTCACACAGATATAGTTTATAATATATAATCTATGTTTATGTATGTATTTATCTCTATATAAATATATGTATACTTTTACATAGATACATCTTGTATATATATGTGAAAATACCTGGGACTGGCTGTCTGAACCAAAAAGAGCAGAAATAGTTACTTGGGATGTGTGAATTTGGCAAGTACAGGTATAGAAACTCAAATCTCTGTTACATATTAGAGGTTTAATTTTTCTAGCTTGCAAATCAAGGTCAACCACCCAATGGCAGCCAGAAGAGATCTCAAATAGACATAAATTATTCATGAGCTTACAGAAATTAAACTCATTTTACCCCAAGAGAATCAAATTTACTAAGAATGGTCTGTCGAAAAATCAGAAAATATCTCATACAGAAGCAAAACTGAAATTTATTTCATCCTGCATTTCATTTATCGTTTATTTCAATGAATTGGCTTTGGATAAGCCATAGGCATTCCCCAAACTCTTTCTGTCTTTCAATAAAAAGGGGAACATTCAATTTCTATTCAAAATTGAAATTAGACAAAGACACCCTTTTCACCACTAATACTTAACATTGTTCTGAAAATTCTAGTAAATGTAGTAAGACAAAAAGAAGAAACCATAAATATAAATGACAAAATGGTGACAAAATTCTATTATTTCCTGTTAATGTAATTGTCTACCTGGAGAGACCAAGAGAATCAATTGAAACACTATTAAAACTAATAAATGAATTCAATATGGAGCCAGTTGCCAAAGATCTTGAGGATGGGTTCCAAAAACAGTGAGTTAGGTGAAAGTTGTGCATAGTCAAAATCACCTTTGAAAATTATCCAAATTGCCCCTGAAGTGCTGTATACATGAGGGGTTTTGTATACAACTCTAGATGCTATTTCTGTATAGATATATAGAATATATAGTAATTTGCAGCGTGTAAGAGTATATATGTAAAACAACTTAACAATACTAATTTTTGCACACCAAAAACTTGAGTTTGAATATATTATTATTTGTATATATGGGAAATGCCACAGACAAAAAAACAATAATTTTCCTATATATCTAGTGAGAAATTATAATTTTTAAAAGTCCTTTGGTTACAATGGCAACCAAAAATAACTAGCGGTCACATCTTGGTTTGGGCTCTCCTAGTGGTAGACCCTGAGACAAAGAGGAGTGTTAGAGTTGTTTGTTGAAAAGTGAACCCAGGAAACCCAGTCTGGGAATGAGGGTAGGAAGAGAAGGAAGTCCACAGACGGCGCATTATGAAGCCAGTACTCCTGGGGGCAAATAGAGTGTCACCTCACCGAGTCCCCTCCGGGAGACACTGTGAGTATACATCACAGTCATTCCAGCAGAAGGCAGAGGAAGCCGGGTGTTCACTCACTGTATTAGTGAGTGTTCTACACAGAAACAGGACGCACATGTGTATATGATTTACTATAAGAAATTGGGTCATGAGATTATGGAGGCTGAGAAATCCCATGATCTACTATGTGCAAGCTGGAGACCCACGAAAGCTGGTGATATAGTTCTGAAAGCAAGAGCGCTAATGATACAAGTCCCAGTCAAGGGCAGGAGAAGACTGATGTTCCAGCTCAGCAGTCAGGAAGAGACAGTGAATACCCTTTTCCTCTACCATTTTGTTCTATTCAGGCCCTCAAGGGATAGGATAATGCCCTTCTACATTAGAGAGGGCAATCTGCTTTACTCAGTCAACTAATTCAAATGCTAATTTCACTTGCAGACACCCTCACAGACACATCTAGAAATAATGTTTAATCTGGGCACCCCATGTCCACGTCAAGCTGACACATGAAATTAACAATCGTACCCACATAATTCCCCACTGTTATTGGTTAGAGGCTATTTCTAGGGACATAAACTCCAGATTTCCAGCTTACCCTGCTAACATCCCAGTGGCCAGAAAAGATCCCTCATAGAGCGCAGGGATGGACTGGGAGGGCCCTGGCAAGTGAGAGGGTATTTGGTAAGTCAGTCACTGGCAGAGTCTACCATGTTAACCCAAAAAGAATAGGATCTACATGGAAAAACCATACATTTTTACTGAGAATCATAAAAAAGATTTAAATGGAGAGATGGACCAAGTTCCTGGGAGGAAAGACTTAATAATGTTAAGATTTCAATTTTCCCAAATTAAACTATAAATCAAATTCAATTCCAATTAGAATTCTACTGGGTCTTTTTTTTTCTTTTAAGTTTATCTGGAAGGAAAAAAATGAATAAGAACAGATAAAAAATTTTTGAAAACTTGGATGTAGTCAGTGTTACCCTTGAGAATTCTTTAAATAATGAGAGGGTATTGCTCTTACCAGATAATAAAATAGAGTAGTACTGGTGCAAGACAAGTAAAGACAAGCACAGAAATCCTAAAAATTGCAAGAACACACCCAAATGTTTATAAGTGTGTAATATATATTACATCTGACATTTCACATAAGCCATAAATGAAAGGAATATTGAATAAATATTGTTGGGATAAGTTAAATCTTACATCATGTCATATAGTAGAACAGATTCCGTATGAATTTAAGATTGAAATGTAAATAAAATAAAAATATTAAGTACCAAACGGAATAAAATGAAGGTTAATATTTATGGACTCTCAGAATGGGAAAGTCCTGCCTAAGCTTGACACCCAAGATAGAATCTGAGAGGAAAGAAATGGTAGAATTGAGTACATAAAAGTGAAAGCATCTAGGCCCAAATAAAACAGAATAAAAGACAAAAGGGAAAGGATTAATATACTTAATATATGCAGTGCTTGAAATTATTGAATATCAACAAGAAAATATTAAAACACCAATAAAAATTTAACTGGGCAAAGTAGCCATTCACCCATTATTTAACTAATATTTCTTGAGAGCCTGTTATATGGGAGGCATTGTGCTAGGCAATGAGTATATGCTGGTGAAA
The DNA here is from genome assembly GCF_028878055.3 of Symphalangus syndactylus. Classification (NCBI taxonomy): domain Eukaryota; kingdom Metazoa; phylum Chordata; class Mammalia; order Primates; family Hylobatidae; genus Symphalangus; species Symphalangus syndactylus. Next base: position 89,754,598 of record NC_072424.2, read on the forward strand.
AAAATGACATCATGTCTGCTCTCCCAGATCTTAGAGTCTAATAGGTGAGACATAGCTCATAAGAAACAAATATATCTGTAATTACAAACTGTCATAAGTACTATGAGGGGATCAAATAAGGCAGAGTAACAGAGAATACAGAAGGGAAGTACTTTGATAGAGTGGTCAGGAAAGGCCTAAGCCCCTTAGGATGAGAAGGAGCTTGCTAGGTAAGACAGTCGGAGGAAGTGAAAAGAGCATTCCAGTAAGAGGAATCAGCATGTGCAAAGGCCCTGGGGTGGCAAATGCTTAGTGATACAAGAAACAGAAAGGAGGCCTGGGTGGAAAGGGAGAGGGCAAGCAGAGTGGTAAGGAATGAGCTTGAAAAGATGGGTAAGGGTCAAATTATGCAGAGCTTTCTAAATCATGATAACTAGTTTGAAACTTTATAAATTATGGGAATCCAATAAAGGACTTTAAGCAGGAAAATAACCTGATCAAACTTTACATTAAAAAAAAATGTTTTGTGAATGCTCACGGACAACAGATTGGAGGGATGTGAGTATGAACAGGGTGGCCAGATGGGAAACTGTGGTGGGGTTTAGACTAGCCTAGGTAATGTTGACTGTGACTGAGGTTTATGGAGTAGAGGGAGAGGAGTAGATGGGTCAAGATATATTTTGAATGTAAAACCCCAAGCCATAAAAACCCTGGAAGACAACCTAGGCATACCATTCTGGACATAGGAATGGGCATTCAAGATGAAGATGCTAAAAACAATTGCAACAAAAGCACAATTTGACAAATGGGATCTATTTAAAGGAAAGAGCTGCTGACAGCAAAAGAAACTATCAACAGAGTAAACAGACAACCTACAGAATGGGAGAAAATTTTGCAATCTATGTGTCTGACAGGAGTCTAATATCTAGCATCTATAAGGAACTTAAACAAATTTACTAGAAAAAAATCAAACAACCCATTAGAAAGTGGGCAAAGGACATGAACAGATACTTTTCAATAGAAGACATACATGCAGCCAATAAGCATATGGAAAAGAACTCAACATCACTGATCATTAGAGAAATGCAAATTTAAATTGCAATGAGATACCATCTCACACCAGTCAGAATGGCTAAAGTAAAAAAATAACAGGTGCTGGCGAGGTTGTGGAGAAAAAGGAATGTTCATATACTGTTGGTGGGAGTGTAAATTAGTTCAACCAGTGTGGATGATTCTTCAAAGATCTAAAACAGAACTACCATTTGACGCAGCAATCCCATTACTGGGGATGTACCCAAAGGAATATAAATCATTTTATCATAAAGACATGCATGTGTATGTTCACTTTAGCAGTATTCACAATAGCAAAGACATGGAATCAATCTAAATGCCCATCAGTGGTAGACTGGATAAAGAAAATATGGTACATATATACCATGGAATACTATACAGCCATAAAAAAAGAACGAGATCATGTTCTTTGCATGAACATGGATGGAACTGGAGGCCATTATCCTTAGCAAACTAATGCAGGAACAGAAAACCAAATACTGCATGTTCCCACTTACAAGAGAGAGGTAAATGATGAGAACACGTGGACACATAGAGGGAAGCAACACACAATGGGGCCTACCAGAGCGTTAAGGGTCAGTAGAAGGAGAGGATCAGGAAAAATAACTAACGGGTACGAGGCTTAATACCTGGATGATGAAATAATCTGTACAACAAACCCCCGTGACACAAGTTTACCTATGTAACAAACCTGCACATGTACCCCTGAACTTAAAAGTTTAAAAAAAGATATATTTTAGAAAGAGAAACAATAGGACTTGTTTATGAGTGGGAAAGGAAGGTGAGGGAGCAACCAAGAATAACCCTCAGGTTTCTGACCTAAGTAGCTCTGAAAATGCTGATGACATTTTCTGTGACAGGGAAGTCTGGGAGAAAAGCAAGGAGAGCTGATGTTTGTGTTAGAACATGTTAAAGTTGAGATTCCTGAGACACATTCAAGCAGAGATGTTATTATCAGTTGAATGTATGAGTCTGGAGCCTGGTGGGGGGGGGAAGTTTGGGTTGGAGTTATAAATGAGGTAATTAATATCTGTGGTAATTAAAGTCATGGGAAACGAATGAGCTCACTTAGAAAGAGGACCTAGGACTGGGCCATGAGAGGTCAGGTAGAGGAGAAGACTAAGAAGGAACAGATAGGCAGAAAGAAAACCAGTCAGATGTGATATCTGAGAAGGCGTGAGGAGAGTGTTTTCAAGTGGAAATTGTAAATGTTGTCAAATATTAGCCAAAGATCTAGGGAAATGAGATCAGAAAAATGAACCCGGGATTTCGTGAAGTAGAAGTCATTGGTGATTGGTGGGGGAGTGGGCTAAGACATCAAGGAACAGTGAGGAAGTGGACACAGAGAGTATGTGAGCTTTTTAGGAGGTTTAGTTCTGAAGGGGGTGCTGCAATACGCATGGCTCAAGACCAAAACACAAAAGTCCGCAAACAAATGAAAAAGCATTTCACCACATGGAAAAGCAAATTCAAGTAGAAAAGGGAAATCTTTTTTTTTTTTTTTTTTTTTTTTTTTTTGAGACGGAGTCTCGCTCTGTCACCCAGGCTGGAGTGCAGTGGCGCAGTCTCGGCTCACTGCAAGCTCCGCCTCCCGGGTTCACGCCATTCTCCTGCCTCAGCCTCTCCGAGTAGCTGGGACTACAGGCGCCCGCCACCACGCCCGGCTAATTTTTTTGTATTTTTAGTAGAGACGGGGTTTCACTGTGGTCTCGATCTCCTGACCTCGTGATCCGCCTGCCTCGGCCTCCCAAAGTGCTGGGACTACAAGCGTGAGCCACCGCGCCCGGCCGGGAAATCTTTTTTAAAACAATTTCTATCAAATTGGCAAAATACTGGATATTTTCAAAGTCGGGAAGGGATGTGCTCTTCTCCAAACTACCATAAACAGATGGTAAATTTACATGACATTTTTGGACTTAGCTTTGTATTAACCATTTTGACCAGCAATTTCATTCCTAAGAACACATCTGAGGAAACAGTCATGGATCTGTGCAAAAATGGCTGTATTTTTTTGTCTCCGTATCATGTATGACAGTGAAATATTGGAAAACAACTGTGATAGCCAACAATAACAGACTGGCTAAGTTATAAAACAAACTCAGAGAAAAATTACTGAGGACACTGCTGTGGTCCAATCAATCTATAGATTTCAATGTTTCTGGGAAAGTATTGCCAGAATGTAAGACAAACCAGGCAATACTACTATAGAAAATATTTGATTGAAAAAAACTACTAGAAAGTTCTGACTTTGCGCAGGATTTGGCTACCTGAAAGGCCAAGAGTACATGAAACTACTTCAGAAATAAGATTTTACAGATTACTTTAACAAGCACTACATCATATTTACTATAACTAGCAGAGTAACCAGGTTCAATCTTGGGATTCTTGGTAGGATTCTCGTTAACAGGAAGCCATACATGAATTTGATTATTAATTCATTGGGGATTTCTCCTCTCCTTATCTTCTATCTTACAGTGCCCAATATCTTACTTTTTTCCAGCCTCATAGTCCTGGAGTTCTGCCTACATTTCTGGTAAATCTTTTAAGACTCAGCATTGCTCCAGGATTTATTCTTTTGAAATCTATTAAGAGGGTTTCCTCTTCGCTAACCCCATGGTGTGTGTTCTTTCTTTCTTTGTGTTACATAGCTATTTTCACTGTGTCTTTCAAGTAGCACAATGCAGTGATGAGGAGAGGGAAACTGGCTGAGAATTTTGAAGATTGGAAAATTGGGTCGATGCCAAAAAGTAGGAGTCTGTGTACCCCTTTTGCTCATTTACTTGCTCAGGTCACTGAGGACTGGAAAGGCTGAAGCTGAAACAGTAGGAGGGTTATCTTTTGTCAACAGAAGCAAGCAAATGCACAGATTTGCACATTTAAAGCAGTATTGTAGCTCTGTAATGTGATGAAAGAGAGCTCTCTCAGACAGCGGATCCGTGAAAATTGATACGTGGGGAAACAGCAGATCATTGCCAGAATTTTTAAAAACATTCTTTTTCTTATTTAAAGTCAAACTGATTCCTCCTCATTTACTTTCTAGTTCATGATGTTTTCTACCTCAAGTCTATCCTCTCTTGTCTTCAGAAAAGAGGATTTCGGCTTTCTATTTAACTGGATACTCATTAACGCTCAGCCAGCAGCAGCAGGATGCCTGCCCCATCCAAGGAGGAGGGGCTCCAGCGGGGAAAAGGACAGAGCTTCTAGAGAGAAGCCTGGAGGCGGTCAGAGATGGACCTCGGCAGGGGCTGCACTTTTCAAAGCTGCTTTTCCTTTTTGGAGGAGAAAGAGGAGGATCAGAGGGTTGAAGTTCCCTCTTAGCACTTCTAACACCTACTTTGGACTTTATCACTACCAAATCAAGACTATAATGTGCAGTTGGTATGCCCATTTTAGTTAATTCAATTGGAAAAGAAAAAAAAAAGACCTACTAAAGACCTACTTACTTGAAAGATTTAGAAACAAAAGCCCAGGACTGTGGCAGCATAGGGACCAAGTGATCATAACTGCCATCGTCTTCCTTTCAAATGAAATGTAATCATATTTTTGCTCACGCATGCTTAGGGAATTTCTGGCAAGATACCCAATTAACTACTGTCAATGATTACCTCTGGGGAGGGGTCCTAGGGCAATGACAGGCTGGAGGGAATTTTATCTTTTGCTTAATACCCTCTGTTCTGTTAGAGCTTTTAATAAAATCTGTATATAATTTTTATTTTTAAAAACTAGCATTCAACTTTTAAGCTATTGAGTGTTCTAATTTTTAAAATGAACTACTTTGCCACTTAACATAAAGCGAGGTAAACAGAAAGGAGTAAAGGAAATTTTTTTTCTAGAGTTTCCTCTCCCCTATTCCAAGACTCAAATGCCAGCTATGTTCATTCAGATAGAAAGATGGACAATATGATGGTGACTGCTTAGAAGCAGGAGAATTTGAATTTGAGCACAGTGCTACAAACCTGAATGCCTTTTATTGGATTTCTTCTTCTTTCTTTTTCTACTCCTGGTTTTTCCTAATTTTCTTTTGATTAGCAGTATGGCTTTCCTACAACAAAGAGGAGCTTCAGGCCTTGCTTTCCGGAATCCCATTGTTTCACCCAGTTCCTGAGGCAGTCATCTCAAGGACTACCTGAATGGTTTTGCTGAGATTTCTTCTTTCTGTCTCAATTTCTGCATGTAAATTGAAAGCTATAAAGCACATGGGTTAGAATGAACAAAGGCTTGGAATAGATGCATCCCCTTCCATTTGGAGCCCTGAATAAAAGTCATGGCTTAGAAGAAGGAATGGCAGAGAAGAGGGAGAGTAGGAGAGAAGATAAACAGAATTAATGGGCATAGTCTCATTTTACAATTAAATAAAGACACTTTAATGGGTATATAGATATTTCTCATAGATGATAGAACAACACCACAAGTATTTCTTGATTTCTACAGTTGAAGTGCTGCTTAGAAGGAATCTATTTCTTTTGTAAAATTATATAATAATTTATGGGCCCATGAGGAGTATCCCATTTAAAGGACTCTAATTAGGAATATTTTTGTAAAACTCATTTCATTAATTATCTCCTTTCTTTTATATCCCTTCAGCCTTTTGCATTCCATTAGTTCTTCCTTCTCATCAGACTTATTTATGACATTTTCATCCTAAAACAAAGAAAGAAAGAAAACCCTATCATGTCTCCTCTAGCTACTGCCCTCTCTCCTTCCCTTCACAGCTAAGTCCCTTCAAGAGGATGGTCTCCCTTAGGTCACCAACCTATGTTAGAAATATTCGGGAATATGGAAAAGAAATAAGAAGACAAATGTAGAGGCAGGAAGGCCCTTATCATTTTTCGCCCAAATGATTTTCCTGCCTCTACACCTGTCCTCTTACTTCTTTTCCATATTCCCAAATATTTCTAAAATGCAAATGTGATTATGTCACTTGTTCATTTACAAATCTCTATTCCCTGTTGCTTGTGGGGCAACATCCAAATTCCTCAGCATGACACACTAAGAAATATACTAGGTACTCATAGCAGATTGTGCTGTGTCCTTCACAAACATCCATACCAGCCATGTTGTTTGTACTGTGTGTTTATAAATATAATGGGTTCCCAGAGCGTGTTGGCTGTTCTCAAGCCTTTGTACCTTTGCATAAGCTCTTCTCTTTTCCTGGAATGATCTTCCTCCTTTCAACTGCCTAATACCTGCATTTTCTTTAAGACCTAGCTCACTGTCATGTTGACCAGAAAGCTTTTGCTGAACTACCAGTGTGGGTGAGGTATTCTCTTGTGACGTATCCTCTCATGTACCACTCACTGCATGCGTTATGCTCCTGTATACTACAGGCACTCCATAAGTGTTTATTGAATGAATTAACTCATGAATGGTGACTATAATCTCTTCATTTATTTTAGGATCTTTTTTAAATTTTAACATTTATTTATTTATGTGTTGACTTATTTATTTATGTATATATTTTTAGGACAGAGTCTCACTCTGTCACCCAGGCTGGAGCACAGTGGTGCCATCTTGGCTCACTGCAGCCTCTGCCTCCTGGGTTCCAGTGATCCTCCTGCCTCAGCCTCCCAGGTAGCTGGGATTACAGGCACATGCCACTACACCTGGCTAATTTTTGTATTTTCTTTTTTTTTAGTAGAGATGGGGTTTCACTATGTTGGCCAGGCTGGTCTTGAACTCCTAACCTCAGGTGATCCACCCACCTAGGCCTCCCAAAGTGCTAAGATTACAGGCGTGAACCCCTGCGCCTGGCCTTAACTTTTATTTTAGGTTCAAGGGTATACGTGCAGGTTTGTTATATAGGTAAATTGGGTGTCGTAAGGTTTGGTGTACAGATTATTTTTTCACCCAGATAATAAGCATAGTACCCACTAAATAGGTTTTCAATCCTCACCCTCCTCCTACCTGAATCATAGATTTAGAATCATAGACCCAAAAAGGGATTTTATTGAATGCTAGTCTTCAAAGGAAGAAAATAAAACTAGTAAGTAGATCTCATGAGTCCTATTTCTTTTCTCCTTTTCATGCTTTCTGAAGTCTGTATTTTCGTATTTCTCATTTGATTAGTAAGGTAACTTTGTTATAAAGTTTTAACTAGAAAGTGACCAAAGTTATACAAAATATTAACCTGCTGACTCTTGGAGAGATGCACAGTATCCTTCCTGCTTGTCTAGGCTCAGTTCATTAGCACTTACCTATAAATGTACAACATGCTCTGCCAGTATTTAGCATGCACCTATATTTGGTGATGTTGCCATTTAAAAACTATTGCTCCTTAAGAGACAGCAGGTAATAACTGTTTTTTAAAAAAGAATTTTTGTTCTTTCTTTTTTCTTTTTAGTCTCTTTCTTCTAATTATCACCATCGTCGTCTGGAGAACTGAACCAATGAGTAAAGAGGATGCTGACACATTGGAGACCAGCCAGAAACGGGCTAAAGGTCAGGTGTTCAAGAAGCAACGAAAATAATTTGACATACACAGCCTAGAAGAAAGGCAGAAAAACAAGGATATTTTGATTTATAAATAACTAAGAGATACTAAAAAGAAAGGGAGGAATTATATTGGATACGGTCAAAAAGATGGAGATGTGAGAAGAATGAAATAAGAAAAAAACCACAGTGTGTAGAGACTATTAAGCAATCTTGACAAGAAAAATAAGAAATTAAGTGATAAATATTGAATGTTAGGTGTCAGGCATATTTTAACAGAGTTACATGAGTTACTAACCTATTTAATTCTCTTAACAGCCCAGTGATGAAAGAATTCTGTTATCTTGAAGGAGAAAACAGCCTTGCTGAATGATCTCACAGTGCACCAAGGCACTCTATGAACTATTTGCAGTAAAATAGTAATTAGCATTTATAAATATTTACATTTTTCTTTTCTTTTCTTTTTTTTTGAGATGGAATCTTGCCTGGTCGCCCAGGCTGGAGTGCAATGGTGCAATCTCAGCTCACTGCAACCTCCGCCTCCCGGGTTCAAGTGATTCTCCTGCTCAGCCTCCCGAGTAGCTGGGATTACAGGCACCCGCCACCACATCTGGCTAATTTTTGTATTTTTAGTAGAGATGGGGTTTCACCATGTTGGCCAGGCTAGTCCCAAACTCCTGACCTCGTGATCCGCATGCCTTGGCCTCCCAAAGTGCTGGGATTACAGGCGTGGGCCACCGTGCCCAGCCCTAAATGTTTACACTTTTCAAAAGGACTTCTATACATGAGTTCATTAATCCTCACAATTGTCCTGTTGTTATTCCTAGTTTTGGATGAGGTTAGGACTTTTCCACAGTCACTTAATTGTTAAATGGTACAACTGAGTTGTAAACCAGGTCAGCTCCTTCCACTATAGCATGCACACCACTAGGAAGATAAATCTTAACTGTAAGTGGATAACCCACAGAAACATAGGCCTGAACCTTTTCAGTTAGTCCTTTTTTTCACAAAGACATGTATTTATTAACAGCTTTATTGAGATATAATTCACATAACAATTTCCTATTTTAAGTGTATACATCAGTGATTTTTAGCATATTTGGAACTGTATGATCATCATCACAATATAATTTTGGAACAATTTCATCACCCCTTACCCAAAGAAAACCCATATCCATTAGCTGTCATTTCATATTCGTCCCCACTCCAGTCTCTAGCCAGCACTCCATTACTTTATGTTGCTTACTCTGGACATTTCATATCAAGAGAATCATACAATATGTGGCCTTTCGTGTCTGGCATCTTTCCACTTACCATGTTTTCAAGGTTCATTCATGTTATACCAGTATTTCACTCCTTTTTACGGCTGAAAAATATTTCACTGTAATTGTTATACCACATCTTTAGTATTCATTCATCAGTGGATAAACATTTGGATTTTTTCTACTTTTGGACTTTTATGAAGAAGGTGCTATGAATATTCATGTACAGGTTTTTGTGTGAAAGACATACATTTTAAAATAAATAATCATTTTCAGAAGTGTCCTAATGGCATTTCATAGAGGACTGGTCCCATGGAATGTTCTGTAAAACAACAAACAAGTTCTATGGTCAAATAAGTTTTGTTAACACTTCAAAACATGCTTCCTTGCTCTGTTAGAGCCACTTTAGACATTACAGGCACCAAGAACACCTGCTCTAAGGAAACTTGTTTAACTTTCCTGCCCAGGATTCCTCCAACTTCTATCATGCTGGAACCTTCTTTCACAGAACACTAATGTTCTGAGGAGCGAGTGTACTATGAAGCACGTTTGGGGAAATGCTGCCCCAAATATTTAGCAAAGAGAGCCTTTCAGGAAGTGAAGCAGATGATTGGAATTCATTCTGAGATCTCCTTTCCCTTAATCTGACCCAGGATCTTTGCATGTGACATGTACATTATAATACTAGGCTAACATTATGGCCCTATTTTTATTTGGGGTTAGGAAAAATAGGTTAACATTTTCTCTTAAAATATGGCTTTTGTGGTTAAAAAAAAAATAGTCACCAGGTTGATCTGGCAGCATTGTCACCTGTCTCAGCAGAGCTTAATATCAATCAGCAACCAGTGGATACTAGGAATTAAGGTTCCTTGTTGGTGTGGTTCATGCCTTCATCATCTCTGTGATTTCCCAGCACCTAGCAGAGGATCTGGCACATAGTAGTCACCCAAATAGTTAATGGTCAGGTGGGCATCCATTATATAATGCATTCAGGACCATCATTTTACAGAGAAAAGCATGAGCATTGGAAGGACTAACTGAATTGCCTAAGTTAACAACTGCTTCTAGCTGCAGCACCAGGACCAGACTCAGATCCTCTGACTTATAATTCTGTATCATTTCCGGTGTGTACAACTTAAGGTTAGAATTTTATTTTTTTCATCTAAATTTCAAGTGAAATAAAATAAAGTTTACACTTTTTATAAAGTGAACTGGGCTTGAGCTGTGCTAAAGGGAATTATGCCAAGAAATCAAGGGCTGAGGTTTTCTTTCCTTGGAATGGTGAAATCTGGAAAAGAAAGTAAGCACCGGTCCCAGTGGAGTCTGAAACTACCAGGGCAAAGCCATGAAGAGTTAAGAGAAATACTAAGACAAAGTGATGAGAGCCAAACTGCAAACATCCTGTGGAGTTTTGTTGTGCTGCCATGCATTTTCAGCACTGCTTATTTACGTACCCAGTTTTTGGAATGGAAAAACTATCATTAAAAAAATGTATCTAAACACAGTCCATGCTAAAAAGCTTCGAAAAGATGAGCAGCTTGCTTATTCTTTGTGACTTTACCGGGTCACTCAACCTTCACTATGGTACATGAATCTAGTGTGCAAGAGTGGAGAAAAATATTCTTTACGCATTATGAGAACCTATATTCAAGGTGAATTAGATACTACCCAAAGAGTAAAACGTCTCTTAAATTACTTACTGATATGCATAAGACTACTCTAAAGAGTTACTTAGAGTAGTAACTTCTTGGTTTATAGGAAGATGCTGTCACATTGGGAATTAAATGTAAACTGAAGAATCCCTTTTGTCTCTCAGAAAGATTCATCTTAATCTCCTTTGCCATTTTATTTTATTTATGTTTTGAGACAGGGTCTCACTCTGTCACCCAGGCTGGAGTGCAATGATGTGATCTTGGCTCACTGCAGCCCCAACTTTCCAGGCTCAGGTGATCCTCCCACCTCAGCCTCCTGAGTAGGTGGGACTAGAGGCATGCACCACCACACCCAGCTAATTCTTTTTTTTTTTTTTTTTTTAGACACAGGGTTTCGCCAGGCTAGTCTCGAAGTCCTGGGTTCAAGCAATCTGCCCACTTCAGCCTGCCAAAGTGCTGGGATTATACAGGCTTGAGCCACTGTGCTTGGCCTCCTTTACCATTTTAGATTTAATTCAGATATTTCTAGATATGAAGAATTTCAAGTCACTTGATTTCGTAAAGCATTCATTGAATCATTTCGTTTATTTTCACTAGAGGTGTTAAAGCTGCCAAAGAGCTCATCTGGGTCCTTTCCTGGGACCCCAAATTTGTCCTCTTGGCCTGCTTTCTTGAGTTAGAATATAAACTCTGAATGCCATGCTAGCCCAGTGTACTTTCCCTAATATTGAATTTAATAGTAGCACACTGTACTTTCATAATATTGCATTTGGATAATAATAATAGCAATTCTCTCCAACACTAGCACAGTGGTGACCTCGGTGTTCAATATAAATACTACTTGCTGAATATAACTGAATACCTAAAATAGAAGTTCCTTTTCTGGAAACAGGAATCAAGTGTGAAAAGTGATCTTTCTACCATTTGGAGGGAGATGGAGGCTCTGTAGATTATAAACCAGAGGTCAATGCCTTTCCTGGTGTAGAGAACCACTACTCTCCCTATCTCCTACCCATGACCCCCAACCCTGGCCCACCCATCAGCAAGGGAAAAGGACTTGGTCTTCACCAGTAGACTTAGCTGGACTTGGCCTTGGAAATTGGGCTGTTTAAACTCCTTCATCTGACCTCCTGCACTACTTTTCCTGAGCGTTTTCTAAGCAGTGAGTGACCAGTTCCTACCCTCTACCTTTTTTTTTTTTTTTTCGGCTTTTTGTTGCTAGATACTCTATGACATAGATTTAGGTGAAAAAGTTGCTTGAACACATGATATAGTCCCCTTTTCGGGACAAATCTTTCATGTGAAAATGAGGCTTGAGGAAATATTTTGCAGTGGAAGACCACTGGGTTTGGAGCAGAGCAGTTTTGCTTTTGGCCTATCAGCTGACTCCCTTGTGCAAGTCATTTAACTTCTGGGGGCCTCAACTTTTCCATAAGGTCAAGGGAAATTAACTCCACCAGCCCCAAACTAACTCATAGACTTGTGACTTAGGAGAATAACAAAAACGAATAGACTTGAAGACCTTTAAAAACATTGAAAAGAATTACACACTATAGCAGATATTATTGGTTGCCATGTCAAAATCTTTTGGCCATACTCTTAGTTTTAACAAAGATATGTACAGAAAATAATAGTTTTCCTGCAGAAAGGAATAGCACTTCAAAGACTCAATTAAGTACATTGACAATTAAAAGGGAAAAGTTATGGACTTGGGAAAGACACAAATCTGTGTTTGAGTCCAATCTGTATAACATTGGGCAGATTATTTAACTTCAGTCTCCTCAAATGTGAAATGGGGAAATGTATCCTGGTTTAAAATCACTCTTGTGAGTATTAGATAAAGTATATATAGCACCTGTGAAGTTAGCTGGAGTTACCCAGGGCCCTTGGACTCCAGAGTAGGACTTGGAACCAAGTAAATATTCATTCCTTTTCCACGTTACAGATGGTTACGAAGAGTCAATGCTTTCTTTTATTTTACTTTTTTGAGGCAGAGTTTCGCTCTTGTTGCCCAGGCTGGAGTGCAATGGTATGACCTCTGCTCACTGCAACCTCTGCCTCCTGGGTTCAAGCGACTCTCCTGCCTCAGCCTCCCGAGTGGCTGGGATTACAGGTGTGCACCACCTCGCCTGGCTAATTGTGTATTTTTAATAGAGATGGGGTTTCTCCATTGTTGGTCAGGCTGGTCTCAAACTCCTGACCTCAGGTGATCCACCCAACCCGGCCTCCCAAAGTGCTGGGATTACAGGCATAAGCCACTGTGCCCAGCCAATACTCTCTTTTAAATAAAATACTGGCTCTGCCTGCAGGAATCCTTATTGCCCCCTATCTAGTTGAGGCAGGCTAGCCTGGGGTCTGACTAAGAATACAACACAGTTTTTCTTTCCCATGTCTGATATCTAAATTGTTTGGTTCTCACTTTACCAACAAGAATAAATTTTGCCTTATAGGTTTTTGTTAAAGATTCAGTGATGAATAAACTCCTCCAGCACATACTAAGAGCTCAGCAGATTAATATTTGAGAGAACTTTACAGCTGTATTCACTCTAAATTCTAATAAAGGTATAATTCTATTCTTCTTTTCTAATTTAATCAGAAATGAATGAATCCAAGCATCAGAGATGAAAATGTATCTGTTCAGTCCCGTCATTTTATGGATGAAGAAACATAAATGACTTGCTTGTACAGAGCCCAGGCTTCTGATTCCCAGTGACATGCTGTGAGCTTTATACCTGCTAAGACTTTAAGTCCTTGGGCCATTTACTTAGCTCCTTCTTAAAACCTCTTCAAGTTTGGTTTCACGAAAAGAGTTGGTCCCTCCTGGAAAAGGGTGTGCTTTTTTTTAGAGTCAAACCTAAAAACTCAACAACCCACCCACAGTGTCTTCTGGAAAGCCCAAAGCCTGCATCAGGGCCCAGTTACAGAGAACAGATCTTCTCAGATGCCTGGAAGCAGCTAATTCTTCCAGGCCCTTTGGTGGTCTCTGTTTTGATTTCCTAATCGGGTGCTTTAGCTTAATCTGATAAGCTACCTCAAATCCTTTTGAAAGTAAGCAGGTTGTAAATCTTAAATAAATAAAGCTACTGTGGCCACTGCAAGCCCAGGTTTGGGCTCCTGTCAAGGAGAATGACCTGCAACCTCCCCTTCCCTCCACCTCCCACGTGGGCCCACAGTGCCTGCCTCCCTGGAACCCTTTTAAAGCTCTGGCTGCATCCTGGTTACAGCTGTGAATGCACTAGGGAGAAACAATGTTCCAACATTTGGCTTTCCCTAAAGGCAAAACAGGTGGGGGACAGGTAGTGTGTTAATTAGAAATAAACTTTGTTATCAGTTTAATTAGCCATCCCAACTTCTGTCCTCCTATGCATAAGAAGTTGGATGAAAAGTTTGCTTGAAGTAGTATAGATTATCTCCTAACCATATCCCTGAAACCGAAGGTCCACCCACCTACCCATTTAAAACAGAAACTTTGTTATTCTGCACTTTTCCTCCCTTTTCGTGCCCTCAGACAATCACTTGACCAGTCCTATGACTTCTACCATCTAAACCAGTGGTTTTTAAGCCCAGATGCACATTAAAATCTGCAAGCCTTTAAAAACACTGATGCCTGGGTCTCATCTCCAGGTATTCCGATTCAGTGGTCTCAATGCGGGACCTGGGCATTAGTATTTTTTAAAAACTCCCCAGGGGGTTATAGCCTGCATCTAGGGTTGAGAAGTTTGTCTAAGCCTAGCTTTAGTTCATCCTATCCTTTCTACAAACACTGCCATTTTGGGGGGTGCATAGCTTCATGCCTTTCTTGGATCACTGAAATAGCCTCATAACTGACTTCCCTGCCTCCTGTCTTCTCTGAGCCTCCTGTCACTGCTATGGTTTACCTCATTATAACACTGTTGTGCTGGACCCCTTTTGACTTCAGTAGGGATGACATCATGTTCAAGAGGCTGAAGAAGAAACCCAGAGCCAGCAAAGGAGACACGGGGTTCATTGAGGGAACTTACATACAGGGCAGTCTGGTGGCAGCAGGGAGGACAGGAGAACCACAACTGCTTGTAAAAAACATACAGTTTATAGTGTGTTTTCACTTGGCACCATTCCCCTAGCAACCTCCATCTGGCAACCTTCATTTAACCCAAGACAAAAGGCCTCAATCCTCTGTCTGGCCCGCATTCCATGGGATGGGCCAAGGGTTCAGCTATTCCTCATAGATAAGAAATGAATCTCCGGGTTGGCTATTTCTGGGTTCTCTAGCTTGGAACTCTGACGCGCATTCTTCTTCTTCTTCTTCTTTTTTTTTTTTTTGAGAAAGTGTCTTGTTCTGTCACCCAGGCTGGAGTGCTATGACATGATCTCCTGGACTCAATCAATCCTCCTATCTCAGCCTCCTAAGTAGCTGGGACTACAGGTGTGTGCCACCATACCTGGCTAATTTTTGTTATTTTTATTTCTATTTTTTGTAGAGATGGGGTTTTGCCATGTTTCCCAGGCTCTTCTTGAACTCCTGGGCTCAAGTGATCCTCCTACCTATGCCTTCCAAAGTGCTGGGATTACAGACATGAGCCATTGCTCCTGGCCCACAGATTCTTCTTAAGTTATTGCCATGTCAGCCATTCAAACACCAATTTGACTTTTTTGGGGGCCTCATGTCCCCAAGTTCCCTTTTCAGTCTTGTGCAAATCCTTTCTTATCTGCATGATGGTGATTACTGACATTTATTAAGGAATTGCTGAATGCCAAGTACGTGCCAACCATACATATTTTATTTGATCCTCACAACAACCCAGTGAGGTAGGTTCTCATTTTACAGAAAGGAGGTTAAGGTTTCCAGAGGTTAGCAAATTGCTAAGTCTTAGAAAAAGTATGTGACAGAGGCAGGATTTAAATGCAGGCCTAACTTAACCATGAAAATGTTCTGCCTCTTGTTGAATTTAAAGATAGAAGAATAGACACAGAAGTTTATAGCCTCTCCTTTCAGAGATCCTGCTAAAATATTTGAAAAGATAAAAGAGGCTTAAGCTTGCAAGTACAAAGAGAATAAGAGAGAAGACATTAATTGATGAAATATTTCAATCATATTTCAAAAGACAGGAAAGGGATGTAGGAAAGGTGTCTGATATAACCAGATTGAGGATCATATCTTAAAGGACAAGCAAGAGGTTGGTACCAACAAGGAGAGAATAAGTTAGTCCTGTAGACTCCTGGAGAAGCTCAGAAAGTGGGGAATCCAGTACAGCAGAGAGTGTGGGAATAAATGGAAGAATATGTTAACATGGGAAACAGTCTATGTACCTCACTTATGGCTCAGGCATAGAACCCTAGCAGCTGTGTAATCACTCCCCAGGCAGGAAGCTGATTATTCTTTGGAGAATGGGAGGCAAAAGGCTCAGGGTTTAGAGACAATATGCACAGCCTGGCCCAGAATTAGTCATAGGGCTGCAAGTGAGAGAATTAATTGCAAATCTGCCTATGGCATGGCCATACTCCTCAGTGCTTTTCCCTCTCTTCGCTCCTAGGATGCAGGTTGCCTTTTAGACAGGACAGGAGGATTCTTTGCTGGAGAAACTGAGCGGTTCCTAGGAAAATCTATATGAAGTATGTTAGCATTTTGCAGTCCTCCAACAGGATGATGATTTCCTAACCAGTCAAAGTGAAGTCAGTGTGGAATGGACTATGTGAAGGAAGCCTGCATTCGTATTCTATTGCCACTATGACAAATTACCACAAACTAAGTGGCTTAAAACAAGATAAATCTCTCACCTCTCAGTTCCATAGATCAGAAGTCCAACACAGATATCACCGGGTGAACATCAAGGCCTTAGCAAGGCTGTGACCCTTTCTGGAGACTGTAAGGGGGAATTCATTTCTTTGCCTTTTTCCAGCTCTCCTTGGCTCGTGGTTCCCTTCCTGCATCTTCAAAGCCAGCAATGTCAGCAAAGTCCTACTCCTGCGGACCCCTCCCTGGTCCTTTCTACCTCACATTTTGCCATCTAAGGACCCTTATGATCACCTTGAGTCCACCTGGATAGTCCAGGTTACTCTCCCCATCTTAAAGTCAACTGATTAACAACCTGAATTCCTTCTGGAATCTTAATTCCCCTTTGCCATAAAACAACATATTGGTAGATTCTGTATATTAAGGGCAAGGATATCTCTGAGGGCCATTATTCTGCTCACCATACTCTCCCCACATGAAAGAGAAAGAGCAAAAACAACAAAGTCTGAGAAACTGCCACAGTTGAGAGGGGCCTAAGGAGACGTGATGATTAAATGTCCTGTAGGATCCTGGATGGAACAGAAAAAAGACATTAGATAAAAAGTTAGGAAATGTGGGTAAAGGATGGGCTTGGATTAAAGCTATATCAATATTGGTTCATTCATTATGGTAAATGTGCTATTAAGATATTAATATTATTAATTTAATTTATAAGGAAAACTGGGTGTGGCATATACAGAAAATCTCTGTACTATGTTTACATGTTTTTGCAAATCTAAAACTATTCTAAAATAAAAAAATTATTTTTTAAAAAAGGAGAAATAATGGTTGCCCCTTGGAGTAGAGTAGGAATGAAAGTGTGGGGTAGACGCGTCTTCTTATAATTTTCTCTTCTTGAAAATTACATTTTAAAACCACGTGCATGCATTATTTTGATGAAAATATTAAAATATAAAAAAAAGCTCCCCTCTTTGCTCACGCTTTTTTCCTCCTTCTGTGATAAACTTCTCCTCATCTTTGTCCAGTAAATCTTGCTCAGATCTTTAAGACTCAAGACAAATGCCAGACTCTGAAGTTTGTACCAGTTACTCCAAGGAAAATTAATTATGCCCCCACTTTGTTTTATCCTTGCATTTGCATATGTAATTATACAGCATATCACACTGCATCGTTATTATTGGTTTAGTGTCTGTCTTCTCTACCAGGATGTGAGCTCCTGGAGGGCAAAAACTATCTTATCCATCTTTATGTCCCCAGTGATAATACAGTAGCTGGCTCATAAGATACTAAAGAAATAGATACTGAGTTAATGACTGGGAAAAATGAATCAATAAATGAATAAATTAACAGGAGGCGCAATCTACTGAAGAACCATTGGTTTATTCTCAGCATTTTTTAGTTCCAAGAAAGAAGAGGGGATTGTACTACAAAGGTTATCAAGTCCTAGTCTGAACATGAGAATCAGATCAAGAAAATTACCATCTTGGCACACACTGGGAAGATAAGCTGGTGCCAAAACACTGGGCTTGTCAGCAAAGGTAATGTGTGTATGAGTTTAATATGAACTAAATAGAAAATATTCATAAAATACCTTTAAGAAAACAAGATAATGTACTTCTACAAGTGTAATGAAAATATACCATTTTTGTCTATTAAAATAATAGAATAAATTACCTGTAACAAAGTGGGATCAATGATACAAACTATATATTTAAAATACCTGTACAGTTAAATGCAATGTAATATAGAATACAGCAGACACGACAGAAAATAGCATTGTTTAAATAGCGTTTTAAATCCTGCTTTGTCCAATCATATTTCTATAACGTCTGTCTTTTAACTTGTAGAATGAAATTCGAAGGCTTCACCATGGTCTCTGAACTCATCCAGGAGGTGGCCCCTGCTTGCACCTCTGCCCTTCTGTCCTCCTGCCTTTCAGTTCCTGAAGGCCCCAGCTCTCCACTGGCTGGAGGGTCTTGGCTAGCTCCCTCTTCCTTGCGTACCCTTCTCTGCTCTTTGTGTGTCTACCATCCTTTGCATCTCAGCTCAAATGTCCCCTTCTCCGGGAGGGCCTCCCTGATGATCTTATCTTAAATAGCACCACCTCCAAATTACTCTTTCTGACGTCACCTTGTCTATATCTTTTATTGCATAAGTTGGTAATTATCATGCTTATTTATTTGCTTTTTCAGATTTTAGCTTTTATATGTTTGTTTGTGTTGTGTCTGTCTCCATGTTAGAAAACAGCGCCACCTGTGCTCCAGGTAACTAGAGTGTCCCAGAGTTCAAGTGTAAAGACTGAGGGCATCATGACCTTCTGCAGGGAGCCTGTAAATGGATCAGAGAAGGGGTATTAGGTTGGTGCAAAAGTAATTGTGGTTTTGGCTGTTATTTTAATGGCAAAAAACTACAGTTATTTTTGCACCAACCTAATACAAAGGAGGAGGAGCTGTTGGGCTCAATAGTCTCTCTTCTGTTCACTGAGTGGCTCAGGCCTGAGACAAGCAGTATCTAAGGACCCAATAATTAGGGATTCACAATGTTTTTTCAGCCTTCCTCCAATCCATAAATCCATAACGTGTATCCCAATGTGTGATTTTCAGACATTCAAATGAAAATGCTTTTTCAGGAATGCATCCCATGGAAAACTAGTAGTCCACCTATATGGTCTGCAAAATGCCTGCCAGTAGGCCCTTAGCATGGCCTGGGCACAGTATCCTGCTTCCTTTACTTGTCTTTTGTCTTGAGTACACACTGTGCTGCCCCTGCATTCCAAGTCCTGCCATTTCTGTGGGCAGCAGATAGAACCTAGGAACCCGCTTCTTCTAATAGGAAACATACCTCCCAGACCTTGGCCCCAGCAGACAATGTACTCCCAGTTGAGCAGAAACGTGCATCATTATGCCTTCTAACAAATGTTGCTTTTTAAATTTTTCACTGTCATTTGAGCAGCCCTAAGGGGGGAGCAGGGGGAAGAAAAGCAACAGAAAGGAAAATCATTCATAATAAAAGTGATAAGATACACATTTGGGGTTCAGAAGATAAGAGGAACTGGTGTAAATTTACAACAGCAGTTTCTAATTGTAGTCAGATTGCAACATAGGAATGGATACATGACTCGAAGGGATTAAAAACATAAATAGTAAATAAACATCAATGATGTTCAGCTTAAAAAACATTTAAATATATTCAGACTCGAGTGATTTAGTTCATATCACCATATCCCCAGTAAATTAGAAACCATTAAATGTGGTAGAAATTTATATTTGGCAGAGCTGAGGACAAAATAGCATCATTGAATGACGTAGATACCTTGATGATTAGAGAATTTCCTGGAGAGAATATAGTTCACATAGGAGCCACCAGATTGGCCACGGTCCTTGCTCTGATAATCCTATGTTTGACAATTTATTCTAAAGAAGTTCTTAGAAGAAAGAAATGCTTATTTGCACTAAGACGTTCATAGCTATTCTATTTGTGTGACAAAACAACAACAAACACAAAACCAACTGGAAGTCATGAAAATGTCCTATAATTGGTAACATAGGTATAATTGCTACATTGATTCAATATCTTGGCATGAGAAATGGTAGATATATTAACAATATGGACATATGAGGGAGCAGAGAGCATATTTTAAATAACACGAAGTGAAAAAATATAACAGCATTGCACAGTGATTCTAATTCTGTGCATATATCTTGAAGAACATAATCACGTAAAAAGTGATTATCAGAAGAGGTTACAAAAGCTTGTACTGGGTATTTATGGAGATGGGAACCTTCAGTTTTTTTTTTAAAGAGAATTGTCTTGCTGTTTGCGTCTCTTTCATTGTCACATTGGATAAATATATTATACTTTAAAACTTTAGCAAATAGAATTTTTAAATAAACTCCACATTGAAGAGCGTGGTGATTTTCCCACTCTCCACAGTCAGAATGGGTAAGAGTTCTGATGTGCCTTTCTCTGCTGGGCGAATGTAGTGTAGGAGAGACGCTATTCCAATCTATTGCCAATCCTGTAGGTAGTGAGGCAGCTGCAGAGACAGGAAGCTGTACCCTGAGATCTTTTCTGCCTTAGTAACCAAACTCTGATTTTTAGCTGAATACAGAGTCACATGCAGTAAAGACTGTGTTTTCTGACCTCCTTTCCATTCCTGTTCAATTAGGTGACAGAGTTCTGGTTATTAGCGTGTAGCAGATACGTTGTGAGTAGCTTCCAAGAAGTGTCCTTAAAGTGACGGGGTGGGTATTCTCTCTTTCTACTTCCAGTTCTCAGATGTGATGGCCGGAGCTCCAACAGCTGTGCTGGGTCACGAGCTAAATGCTAAATGCTGAGGAGAGTAGAGCAACAAGACAAAAATCTGCTCCCTGAGATACGGTGGGACACTGCTTCAGTTCTAACTGCAGAACTCTAGAAATTTTGCTTGAGTGAATAAAAACCTGTGTGTCCAAACTACTGTTACTCCCAGCCAAACTGAATCTGAAATAATATAGCCGCCTTTTTCAGTGTTCTTATAAGTCTGTATACTTTGTTTCTTAATTTTAAAAAGAGGAAGAGCATCTTAGAGTTTCTTCTCTAAGTTTTCTCACTGCTTTAACATTTTAAATAATTTAAAGTGGATATCTCCCACTATGGACCAATGAATGATTAGAGGCTTTTGCCCCAAGATTTATCCAGGGTCTTAAAAAATTATTTTTAAAAGTTACTTACTTTTTTTGTTGTTGGTGTTAGAGACAGAGTCTCACTCTGTCACCCAGGCTGGAGTGCAGTGGCTCCATCTTGGCTCACTGCAACCTCTGACTTCCTGGTTCAAGCAATTCTCCTGCCTCAGCCTCCCAAGTAGCTGAGATTACAGGCACCTGTCACTATGTTCAGCTGTTTTTTTTTTGTATTTTTAGTAGAGATGGGGTTTCATCATGTTGGCCAGGCTGGTTTACAACTCCTGAACTCAAGTGATCCGCCTGCCTTGGCCTCCCAAAGTGCTAGGATTACAGGTGTGAGCCATCCCGCCTGGCCGAAAATTTACTTACTTCTTGATCCCAAAGTAATAAAAGCTCCTTACCCCAAAAAGATAGGAAATATAGATAGGCAAAAGGAAGAAAAATAACTTAGAATACACTTCCCTACATACTCACTGTTAATATTTTGATATTGTTTTTTACATGTATGTTGTACCTACATTTGGTAACCTGCTTTTTCCACCCACTAAATTGTGCATACACTTCCAAATCATTGAATATTCTTCTAAATATCATTTTAAAAGAATTCATTTATTCCATTTCATAGCTGATGTGCCATACTTACCCAATCCCATAGTTTTGGACATTTAAGAAGTTTTTATGTTTTTGTTCTTATAAATAGCACTGTTATGGATTGCTCTTTAGCCTAATCTTTGCACATATCATATTTACACAATAATAAACTTTATAGGTTAAAAGGTAGGCAAAATTATATTGTCACATTATCCTTCAGAAACTTGTACCAATTTATCTCTCTTCCACTCCTCCTTCACTGATAATGTAAGAGTATCACATGCCTTGTAACTTTACGAACACTAGATATATCTATCTATTTATTACAGTCTTCAGCTATGTTCCTTAATTTAAAAAATTGTGGTAAAATGTATATAATAAAAGTTATCATACTGACCATTGTCAAGTGTACAATTAGATGGCTTTAAGCACCTTCACATTGTTAGGCAATCATCACCATTATTCATTTCTAGAACTTTTTCATCATCACAAACTGAAACTCTGTACCCATGAGACAAGAGCTCCCTATTTTCCCCCTATCGACAGCCCCCGGCACCCACCATTCTATTTTCTGGTCTCTGAATTTGACTACTCTAGGTACCTCATAGAAATGGAATCATACAGTATTTTTTTTGTGTGTGTGACTGGTTTATTTCACTTAGTATAGTGTTTTCAAGGTTCATCCATGTTGTAACATGTGTCATAATTTCCTTCCTTTTAAAGGCGCTATATATATATGTATATATATATACGTGCACATTTTATGTATATACCACATTTTTATCCATTCATCTATCAATGGTTACTTGGGTTGGTCCCACCTTTTGGCTATTGTGACTAATGTTCCTATGAACATGGGTGTACAAATATCTCTTCTAGTCCCTGCTTTCAATTTTTGGGGGGTATATACCCATAGGTGAAATGCTGAATCTTATGGTAATTCTATGCTTAACTTCTTGAGGAGTGGTGCCATACTGTTTTCCATATTGGCTGCACCATTTTACACCCTGACAAATAGTTCACAGAGGTTCCAATTTCTTTACATCCTAGCCAATGCTTATTTTCTGTTTTTTTGTCTTTTGTTTCTGATGGTAGCCATCCTCATGGACAATATTTCATTGTGGTTTTGATTTGCATTTCCCTAATGATTAGTGATTTTAGCATTTTAAAAAATGTGCTTATAAGAAATATATATATTATATATAATATATTTATATATTTATATAATATTTATATAATATATATATTTCTTATAAGCACATTTTTATATATTATTTTATATATAATAATAAGCACATTATTTTATATATAATATATGTTTATATATTATATATAAAATATATATTTTTATAAGCACATTTTATTATATATAACATATATTATATGTAATATATAATATATGTAATTTATTACATATAATTATGTTATTTTTAAAACATAAATATATATTATTCATATAATATGTTATTTTTAAAAGCACATTTTAAAAATATATATTATATCTAACATATATGTAATATGTAATATATGTTATATATAATATATATTTTAAAAATGTGCTTTTAAAAATATATATATTTCTCTATATATGTGTATATATACACATGTTTCTATATATACTTATATATATATATATATATATATATATATATATACACACATATATACACTTCTAGTTCTTGCCTAATCAAATCAAAGTGTGGTCCTTAGACCAGCAGCATCAGCATCACCTGGAAGCTTGCTAGAAGTGCAAATCCTTGGGCCTCACCCTAGACCTGAATTCTGAATCAGAATTTGCATTTAAGATGCCTGGGTAGGTAATTTGTATGCACACTAAAGTTTGAGAAATACTGCTTTAGAGGTTAATGAAACAGCATTTTTTTCTTTCCTTTTAAGCTTTTCCTCTATTTTCCAGCCACAAGTAATAAAATACTGTAAAACACTACAAAAGATCTTTCAGAATAGAAATAAGCAGAATGTGAAGAAATAGCATGCTAGAAGGGAAAGCAGGCTTAGGCAGCAGCTAGTTCAGTTTCCAAACTCCAGTCTTTGTAGCAGCTCCATGGTTTTACATGTAGTTGGGTATCCGTTGTACAATGTTTCACCTAATAATTTTATTTATATGGAATCACTTTTTAAAAAAACTGAAATACTTTCTTTCTTTCTTCTTTCTTTCTTTCTTTTTCTTCCTTTCTCTCTTCTTTTTTCTTTCTCTTTCTTTCTTGCTCTTTCTCTCTTTCTTTTTCTCTCTCTTTTTTTCTCCCGCTGCCCCTCTCTTTCTTTCTTTCTTTGAGACAGGGCTTTGCTCTGTTGCCCAGGATGGAGTACGGTGGCATGACGATAGCTCACCAAAGCCTGGAACTCTTGGGCTCAAGTGGTCCTCCCACCTCAGCTTCCCAGGTAGCTGGGACTATCCGTGTGTGCCACCATGCCCAGCTAATTTGCTAAAAAATGTCTTTATAGAGATAGGGTTTCCCTATGTTGTCCAGGCTGGTCTCAAATTCCTGGCCTAAAGCAATCCTCCCATCTTAGCCTTCCAAAGTATTGGGATTACATGTGTGAGTCCAGCCTTAAAATATTTTTATTTAAATTAAAGTTTATATCACTTCCACAAATGAAAACCTGTATTACTTGCCAAAAATAGAGGACAACTGTAAAAATAAGTTAATGAAAACAAAAGAATATTATTAAGACATAAAAATTAACAATGAATTATAAGATATAATGAATCTAGTTATAAAAATATATTTCTAGGTAGTTTCTCAGTGAAAGCACTGAAGCCATTTATGATCCAATGTTAACTTGTTGCTAAATTGGAGAGTAAGAGGTTTCGTTGAGGTTGTACGTCAATGAAAACATTCTTAAAACTTATTTAAAAGCTAACAAGTATAGTGGGCTTACCATGTACCAGGTATAGATCTAAGAGCTTTAACATATATTTAATCCCCATAAAGACTTCATGAGGTATTTACTGGCATCCCCCATATTTTACAGATGAGGAAACTGAGACTTAAATAGGTTCAGCAACTTGTCAGAGGTCACAGAGCTAGTCAGAAGCACAGCAGGGCTTTGAAGCCAGGCATGTCCAGGGTCTAGCACCTGCAGCTGCCTAACCAGCACTGAGAAATCCAAGTCACATATGTATTTAGTTGAATAAGGCAAAGATAAATTGTCTACTTTTTCTAAGCATACTTATGTCCATGTGTACAGCCTTTTTGCACTAATTGATTGTCAACTCTTGAAGAGAATAGTTTGACATATTACTGATAGAATACAATGTTGTGCCTAGGAATTCAGGGAATAAGAATCTGAGTTATAGATGAATAGCACCTGCTTTAACCTTACTTCTGAGCAATTATGGTTGAGGATCAGGCTCCTGGATCCTGTACTCATTATGCACAACCCTATAATTCAAGTGCTTTTATAATTTGCATTACCAATGCCTGAGAGAGGAACATCCAGACAATAATATATGGGAAATCACAGGTTTCATGTGGTATATATATATGTATGTGATATATATGTATATATGTATGTGATATATATATATAGATATATATATATGGTTCTCTAGAGGGACAGAACTAATGGAATAGATGTATAAAGGTATAAATGGGAGTTTATTAAGGAGTATTGCCTCACATGATCACAAGGTGAGGTCCCGCCATAGGCCATCTGCAAGCTGAGGTGCAAAGAAAGTCCGAGTCCCAAAGTTGAAGAACTTGGAGTTCAATCTTCAAGGGCAGGAAGCCTCCAGCATGGAAGAAAGATGTAGGCCAGAGGACTAAATGGGTCTAATCTTTCTATGTTCTTCTGCCTGCTTTTATTCTGGCCTCGCTGGCAGCTGATTAGCTTGTACCCACCCAGATTGAGGGTGGGTCTGCCTTTCTCAGTCCACTGACTCAAATGTTAATCTCCTTTGACAACACTCTCACAGACACACTGAAGAACAATACTTTGCATCCTTCAATCCAATCAAGCTGACAATACCTAACCATCACAAGTCTACCCTTTGTCAACTTGAACCCATACACATCTCCTGAAATCATACATAATCTTCAAATAAAGACAATAATAAGGTCATAATTATGCCCAATGTAATACAACTATCCTTCATACAACTAGAAACTCACCAATCCCCAACTCAAATACTATTACATAAAGTTAACAACACTTAAATGCTGATATGAAGTCAATAAATCTTATGTCACATGATAAAGGAAAAAGGACATAAAATAAAGATATGTATAAATAAAGATATGTATAATTAAAAGATATGTATAAAATAAAGATATGTATACATTCACAAAGATGTTCTTAACAAAAGAGGGAGGAAATACTCATGACAATTAACATTCCTCATTTCTGCACCTGGTCATGTGGTCTAGCTGGTATTGATGACTACCTTCTACTATCCCTTCTGTATTCCCTTTGCTTTCAGCAAGCACCTCAGCAGGTCATGGTTTTTTTCCTAGTGGAGTGATCCAAACCTTCAT
The DNA here is from genome assembly GCF_028878055.3 of Symphalangus syndactylus. Taxonomy (NCBI): domain Eukaryota; kingdom Metazoa; phylum Chordata; class Mammalia; order Primates; family Hylobatidae; genus Symphalangus; species Symphalangus syndactylus. The sequence continues at coordinate 89,780,455 of NC_072424.2, forward strand.
TCCTGAAGGGTCTGGGCCATTTGTAGTCCTGTCCGGATTGGGCTATTGTAGTTTCCCATTGACCTTAATCACAGGGCACGGTAATACTAAGAGACGCCCTAAAGGATTTTCTATATTCCATGCATCCTCTTCCTTACCTCCACTGTGGAGTAGTAGACCCACTTCATCTTGATAGTCTAGGTCAGTCACCCCAGGCAACACTGTAACTCCCTTCTGAGCCTGTTGACTTAAAGGTAGGAGGAGCCCAAAGTGTGCAAGTGACAATCTTGATTTCCAGTTTAATGGAATTGTGTTGTGTCTCCTGGTGGTAGTGTTCCTCCCTCTGGGACTAAGATCTCAGAACGTAATGTCGCGGGCACAGGAAGCAAAAATTTTGCTAGTTGGTCACTAAGGGTGATGGTGAGTGGTGCCACTTCCACTTTCCACCCCTTGATTCCTGGACCTGTGAATCCTGGCTATGGGAGAAACAGTACCATATATTGGATGCTGATTCAGAGCATACATGGCCTTCTGGAGAACTTTGCCCCAGCCCTGCAAAGTATTGTCACCTAGTTGGCGTTGTAATTGTGACTTCAAAAGGCCATTCCACTGTTCTATCAATCCAGCTGCTTTAGGATGATGGGGGACATGGTAAGACCAGTAAATTCCACAAACATGAGTTCACTGCCACACTTCTTTAGCTATAAAATTAGTGTCTTGGTCAGAGGCAATGCTATGTGGAATATCATGACCGTGGATAAAGCATTCCATGAGTCCACAGATGGTAGTCTTGGCAATATATTCTAATCCATACATTTACATACATAATTACTAAAATTTAAAAATGTTTGTCCTTGTACCCCCTAAAATTCATGCTTTTGGAATTATCAATCAAGTTCAATCCCACATTTTAAAGACAAGAAAACCAATATTTATGACCATCCAGAAGCTGTGGAACTGGAACACTGGTCTCCGTTCCTACACCACTGCCTCTCCTCATATTGAGGAATTCTCGTGTCCTTTAATACTAACCCAGCTGGGCATACCTCATAATGAATCACAGTATGATTTATTGGTAAAGTGGTTGGCATCTTTACTATAGGTAATTTACATGGTGGAGATGAATTGTAATCCTCAAATTTAGGTGTGCAAAACCTACGGAATTTTGTTAATCAAATGAAATTTCCACCCTTGGTTTTTTGTTGTGGTTGGCCTGCCTTCCTTTCTCTCTCTCTCTCTCTCTTTTCTTTCTTTCTTTCTTTCTTTCTTTCTTTCTTTCTTTCTTTCTTTCTTTCTTTCTTTCTTTTCTTTCTTTCTTTCTTCTTTCTTCTCTTTCCCTCTGTCTCTCTTTCTTTCTCTCTTTCTCTCTCTCTTTCTTTCTTTCTCTCTCTCTCTTTCTTTTTTTTGACAGAGTCTCACTCTGTTGCCCAGGCTGGAGTGCAATGGCACAATCATGGCTCACTGCAACCTCTGCCTCTTGGGTTCAAGCGATTTTTGTGCCTCAGCCACCCGAGTAGCTGGGATTACAGGCATGCACCACCATGTTTGACTAATTTTTATATTTTTAGTAGAGACAGGCTTCTGTCATATTGTTATCCTGGTGGCAGCGTTCCTCCCTCTGGGACTAAGATCTCTAGGCCAGCAGAACATAATGTCACCAGAGATGGCCAGGCTGGTCTCGAACCCCTGACTTCAAGTGATCCACCTGCCTTGGCATCCCAAAGTGCTGGGATTACAGGCAGGAGCCACCATGCTCAGCCTAAAATTTCCACCCTTAAGCTTGCATCCCACCAGCTTGGCAGGAAATCTAACTGTAATCATACTTAGAGCTTCCCCCCTCCTCAACCCCAGATGTGTGAGTCCAGGAGTCCCAGGCAGAAAAGGCTCTTAGTCACAGCCCACAGTGGTTACAGACTCTGCCAGCCCATTGGTTCTTTCTCTCCAGTGCTCTGCCGTTTCTGGGCTGTCCGGGGGTCTGGGACTCTTGTCGAGTGGGAAGGCCTCTGCCTGAGCTATAATCACACTCCAGCTCCCAGGAGTCATTCCTTTGGAGAGTTGTCCCTATTTGGCACAGGCTGCATGCATCTGCTTGTACATTTTTCATGGGTGTGGGTGCTACAAAAGACAGAATCTTGGACACCAGGGTGCTTCTGCTTTTTGCAAAGCCTTGATTCTCAGGGCAAGAAGTCATAAAACCTGGCTCTTTGCTTAAAATGAGGGAAAGGGAGAATATAGATGCTGTGGTCTAAGTGTCCTTCAATATTCATGTGTTGAAACTTAATCCTCATTGTGGTGGTAGTAAGTGTTGGGGACTTTTGGGAAGTGATTTACTTGTGAGGGCTCTGCCCTTTTTGCACTCTTCTGCTCTTCCACCATGTAAGGACACAGTGTTGGCCCTCTCTGGAGGACATAGCAACGAGGTGCCATCCTTGAAGCAGAGAGCAGACCTTTTCAGACATCACATCTGCTGAAGCCTTGATCTTGGACTTCTCAGCCACCAGGACTGTGGGAAAATTGTTTCTGTTCATTATAAATTACCCTGTCTAAGGTATTTCATCATAACAGCATAAACAGGCTAAGACAATAGGGAAAAGAGATAGTTTAGTAAGTTGCCCTTGCACTCACAAAATAATTTAACTTTAAAAAATACATAATAATTTAAAATGGTAAACTTTGCAGAACTGGTCCTCAGTGATGTCACAAGTAGCTATGAGCATGTTCTGTGCACTGTTCTTACACAAAACAAACCTGCCTTTGACACCTTTCTTCCCCCAAACCAGCTGGTAACACAACCCTCGGTGAAAAAGTATTGCACTTTTTAAGGGGTAAATTCTTCAGGTATAAGATCAGTGTTTCATGCATAGAACTTGCTTAGCCATGGCTGAAATCCTACATTTAGCAATTTCCTTTTTAACTGTTGTGCTCACCTCCTTCCCACTGGGTTTAAGGCTAGTATAGACACTTGGGCACCTTGTGCCTGGCCCCATTGGTGTCCCCTGTGAGGGCTGGTGAGGGCCAATGGGCTCCCTGGCCTGGCTGGGTTCTCTTTGCTGATTGATAGCTGGCTGTGTGGAAGATGACCTGAGTTCACAGAAGCTGGCCTAGCCCCTCCTCAGGTGTGGGCCAAGGATGTTGAGGCTGTTTCCTGCCATGGGGAAGGTGCAGGGGCTGAGCAAAAGCTGGCCCTTAATGTAGAAGAGGCTGCATCCTTCATTCCATGCCCTCCACTTGCAGTCATTTTTCTTTCTTTGCCCATGTCCAAGTCCCTCTTGGACAGAAAAGTGCCTGGGGACATTCTGTTGGATTCCAGTAACTGACAGGCCAGCCAGAACTCAGAGCCTCCCTTCCCTCCAGTGCCCTTGAGGGTCAGGCTGCCATCCTGTATGTCCTTTCTCTGGACAATCGGGCCACCCACTCTGCCCCTGACTTCCAGAGTCATTCCTGGGAATCCACCCACCTTGCAGAAAGGAAGCTACTCTTAGGAAGTCCAAGACGACTTTCTGTCATTTTTCTTCCTGCAAAAGTAGAAAAACCATACAGATTTGATCTCTGTGGGCACGCTATTAAATGTTTAAAAAGTCAGCCACACAAACAAATGAAAAGATCAATGTTTATGCAGAGCCCACAGCAGTTCATCATGGTCTAGAGGAGCAGGCCTGGATTCGGGGTCAGGGGAGCTGGATTTGCCAGTCTGCTCTGTTGCCTGCTGCGTGAGAGGTCTTGGTTAGGAAAGTCACTGAGCCTCAGTCTTTTCATCTGTTAAGTGGTGCATGGTGGGGAGGGGAGGAAAGGAGAATACCTACCTCAGAGGTAAGTATTTTATTGAGCTATAAAATTAAATCAACCAAAATCAGTGGTTGTTTGTATATTTTTGACAGTTTAATGTAGCCCCAGAATTTAACCTGTATCACAGAAGGGAGGGGAAAGGGAGCCCCCGGAAAATATCTGAAAATATCTAGAATGAATATTTCCTCAGGTTCAAGCAATACATTCTAACCTATTATGAACCTGCTTGGTGAAGTTCTGCAGAGGTAACTTACCCTCTCTCCTTATTTTCAAGTCTTGCCTCTTATTCCCACCCTCCCCTCCCCAGCCATCTGTCCTTTTGTTCATCCTCAGAGTCCAGAGGCACCATCTGGTTCTTTCCTGGATGGCCTGGGGGTGTCAGATGCCAGGAAAAGACAGAAGGGTCCTGAACTACAGTGTCTCCTCAGGGGGCAGAATCCGCAAAATCATCAGCATTTCACCACCTGGGTGAACAATGCTATATGTTTTTCCCTTAGGTTCCTGTGCCAAAACAACTGCATGACCCAGGCGAGAAAGTGAGGAGGAGGAAAGGTGCATCTTGTGGCATGAACATTCAGTCCACAGCTGCAGTCAAGTTGGGGGTTGGGTGGGGGCTGTTACACTTAAGGGAGGAGCATCTCATTAGGCATATGGGGGCTTGGTTTTAGGATCAACTACTGCAATGATTCCATTGCTTTGGAAAGGGTCACTTTGAAATTTATTCGTTAGTCAGATGTGCAAATAAGTTTAGAAATATCCATCACCAACCAAATAGGAAGACTTCTAAAATCCTTTTACTCTCTCGGTCAATGGTCTCCGAGCCATAGCTGATCATTCATTCATTTGTTTATAAGTGCTTGCCAGTGTAGGCCCCTGCCCAGGACTGCACCCTTTGGATCAGGCCCTGAATATCCATGAGCCCAGCCAGATGTTGGATTCCTTACGGCTGCTGGTCACCAGCTTATTTGGAAGCCTGGTTAAAAGCACCACGTTTTCAAAGCTTTTCCCCGCTCTGAGATAATTGCCTGCCTATCACCTGATGAAAACCCAAACCTGTTTCATTTTGTGTTAGTAAGAACTAGCTACTGGTAAGCATTTATTTAGTTGTATAACTGCTTTTTAATTTTGCATTTAAATTCTGAGAGTCCCTTAGATTCTATCATTCAGAAACCTGACTCTAAAAATACCAAATTATAAAGAAATTATGGCACAATAAGTATTTTAATCCCTTTTTATAGCTTGCAATCAAGTTGACAAATACAAAAATTACTTGAGTATTATTTTTAAAAACATCCTGTAATGAGTGCTCTTGTTTTTCATGTTCTTGGAGTATGATGAGTTTTGCTCTGCATGCTGCTTAACGATAAAAGAATATGAGAAGAGTGGTATCTTCTAGCCAAACAACTTTTCATTTCTTTATTTAAAAAGCCCTCTTGATGGGTTTGTACCTTCCCGAAGTAACTTTCAGCAGTGTTCTTTTATGAAGCTTACTTTCTTAATCATAATGTAATTCCATAGGCACCTTACAGGTGTCTCCACAGCCCTCCCCCATCCATCTGTCACAAGAAGAAATGCATTGGGGGAAAGATGGCCATTTACCTGTGGGATTGTAACCCCAACCATCATCCTTTCCCTAACTCTCCAGTATATTTCTTCCTTCCATTAATTTATCTTCTCTACACCTTAATAGAAACAGATTTAGATGTTCAATGAGAATGCTTAAATATTCTGGAGGGCAACTTGTCACCATAATTTCCAAGGTTGTAGAAAAACACTGTATTTTTAGTTTGTTAGTTTGCAGGTCAGTGAAATTATCTGCCATTGATGACATCAGACTTTTGGGAGGTCTGTGGCCACAGTCTAATTTGAAAGTTACAGTTAGAATCTGATGAAATCACAGTGGGTGTTGCAAGAGACACCCTTGCAGAAATTTGAAGATTATCCTGAAACTGCTTAGTGTAGTCTTTTAAATAAGTATTCCCATGTACTGTTCATGAATTATAATTAGCATGGGTGTTTTGTCATACTGTAAGCATTGTCAATGGCTTCTGTAAATATGCCTTTGCTTTATAATTACTTCATGTAACTGAATGCCAGCCACGAATATGGTCATCCTTAATCACCTTACAGCTCTGCCAAAGACTTAAGAACAAAAGAATAGATAGGATCTTTTTCAGTCAGCTCTGTAATCCCACATAAGTCATGTTGATTGTGGGATATTGAGAATTCTTAATTGCTTATCTCAATTCCCACTTGCTTCTATGTATGTTGCATTCATTTATTCATTCTATCTTTATTGAGTGATATCTATATGCCAGACACTACTCTATGCTCTGAAGACAGGCAGAAGTGTCAGAAAACAGTTTACCTGATGTTTTCCATCCAAATCCAATTAACCAATATTCTCAATTTGGAGCAACTCAAGACGAGCCATGTATCATTGAGGTGGAGCTGGCAAGCAATCTTCTGAGTTTGTTACTCTAAAAGTTAACTTCATTTAATTATAGGAGATAACTCTTGGAAATTTATTTAAAAAGGAAAAAAATGTTTCTTTCAGCTGAGGATAAAATAACATGTTGTGAAATGCTTTGCAAACTCTAAGATGCTGCAGAAAGGTATAAAACTTTTTGTTGTTGTTCATCAACATCAAGATGCTCTGATTTTTGCTTTCTTCTGACTTTGATTTTTTTTCAGAGATCAATATAGGGGACACAATTTTGGAAAGTGACATATGGGTGAAAGTGAATCTGCATGAACAGAACCTGATCATGGTAGGACCTTTTACCTTGCCTTCCTTCCTTGGACAGCTTTGGTCTCATTCTCACTGACTTTCCTCAAAGAGACTATTTAAAGGGAAACTATAACTACTTGCCTAAAACCATCACTGTGAAATAGACACTGGCAATTCTATAGTGTTTGGTTCCAATAAGACAAAAATAAACACAAATTACATCCATTTAACTTTTATTTTAAATCATCTGCTGGGATTCTGGTCTTCTTCTAGCAACATAATTGTGTATCAGTTAACAATCCAAGTTAGGAAGATTATAGGTATAATTTAAGGCAATAAAATGACTGGGAACATTTTCTATAATTGTCAATTGAAATGAAATCTTTAGAAACAGCTGAATGACTTTTGGCAAATTTAAGCCTTGGCCAAACCAACTGAAGATGATTGGTGATGTATCTAGCTCTCCAGATCATGTGTCTGTTACATTCTGGGCTCTGACTGTTGATTGATAATATGTCAATTATCTATCTGTTTAACTACTCTAGTTTAGCTTACCTATCTACCTTTCTGGTGTTCCAAGATACTGGTTGGTATTGTCTGTTTCATTTAGGATACAGGTTTGGCTGCAAGTGACAGAGACCCAAAATCGAATGGCCTTAAATAAAGATAGTTTATTTTCCTTTCATATCTAAGTTCAAGATGGTTTAAGAACTCTGTTTTACTAAGTCGTCAGGGACTTTTGCTTCCTCCTCATAGTCCGAGATAACTTACCTCCAGCTCTAGATTCCACCAGCACAGAGGAAGAAAGTGAAGTGAAGGGCCTGCCCTATCACTTCAAAAGCACATCCTGAAAGTTTTACACATCACTACTGCTCATATCCCATCAGCTGTAAGTAGATCACATTGTCATACCCAGATACAAGGAGCTAAAAAATATTGTCTCTATTTTGGTTGGCTGTGTGCTCAGATAAATGAACAGATTTTCTATTACTGCAGAAAGAGGGGAGAATTGATATTAGGAAGTGACTAGCAGTTTTGGGCTAAATATTGTATTAAACACCTGCTCATCGTCAAGATCAATGCTTCAATGCTATATACTAGTGGTTTTCAAAGTGTGGTCTCTGGGCTAGAAGCATCAGAATCACCTGAGAACTTGATAAAAATTCAGGTTCTTCTAACCTCCCCACCGCGCTGAATCAGCTCCTGAATCAAAAACTCGAATGGGCCAGGCATGGTGGCTTATGCCTATAATCTAAAACTTTGAGAGGCCGAGGTAAGAGGATCACTTGAGCCCAGGAGTTCAAGATCAGACTGGGCAACATAGTGAGGCCCCCATTTCTACAAAAAATTTAAAAAATTAGTTGGGCATGGCCGTATTTGCCTATAGTGCCAGCTACTTGGGAAGCTGAGGCAGGAGGATTGCTTGAGCCCAGGAGTTTGATGCTGCAATGAGCTATAATTGCACCACTGCACTCCAGCCTGGCTGACAGAGTGAGACCCTGTCTCTTAAAAACAAACAAACAAACAAAAAAAGAAACTCTGGAAGTGCAACCCAGCAAGGTGAGTTTTCACAAGCCCTCCAGGTGATTCTGATGCCTGCTAAAGTTTGAGAACCACTGGTCTAGTAGAGAATGCTTTTCTAAACAGCTAGATGGGAGGCTGGGCATTAGAGGAGGAAATGAGTCAGGAAGGCCCAGAAGCAGTCATCTCCTCACCCTTGACTGCTGTGGTCCTTGTAAAGTCACTCCCTGTAAATTCCTCTTCCAGAGGCTCTGCTGGGTGGCCCAGCAGCCAAGGCCATGTTGTTTGGTGGGAAGATTGTGGGATTATGAGTGGCCTTCCCCAGCAGCACACTTCATCCTTTTGTGACCTATTTTTTTCTGTTATATAAAATGAATTGGAGGTAGGGAGGGAGTGCAAATGAACTTGATGATCTCCTCCAGCCCTGCCACCTGACAGTTCTGTGCCCTGCTGACTCCCTGGAGTCATGGTTTTGTCCTTCCCCACCAGCAGCAGAGATCGTGTAGTTGGGAGCTTAAAAGAAAAGACCCCAGAGTCAAACAGAGTTTGGGTTTGAACCAAGACTCACTTGCTAGATGCATGACCTTTGGCAAGTTGCCTAATTTCTCTGGGTCTCAATTTCTTCACCTATAAAGTAAGGATAATAAAGTCATCCTCACTGGACTGTTTGGGGAATTAATGAGGTGCATGTATGTGTGTAAAACACATAGCATAGTGCCTGGCATGAAGTAAATGCTAAGTAAATGTAGCCATTGCCATGGTGTGCATTTTGTAATTCATTGGGACACACATCATTTGGACAACTGTTTCTTTCCACATACCTATCTTTATTGATCCCTCATATAAAGATAGGCCATGTATTTATTTTCTCTTTTGTGAGGTCTTACAAACTTCAGTCAAAAGAGACAAAGTTGGTACATAATTTTTCTGGAAATCTCAAGCCATCCCGACATAGAAAAAGGCACAACTCCATTCGTAATGCTACCTCACTCACACATCTCACTTGATTGAGCCTTCTCTATAAGGGAAAGGCAGCTTTATCCCTATTTTCCAGGTAAGGAAACAAAAGCTCAGGAAGATCAGGTAGCAGAAACAGGATTACCCAACAACTCAATGGGGAACCTGGACTCAGACACTCATGTCTGAGTTAGATGTCTCCACAGAAACCAAGGTTTAGCTATCTTGTAAAAAATCTGTTCTTGGCTGGATGTGGTGGCTCATGCCTGTAATCCCAGCACTTTGGGAGGCTGAAGCGGGCAGATCACCTGAAATCAGGAGTTCGAGACCACCTTGGCCAACGTGGTGAAACCCCGTCTCTATTAAAAATACAAAAAATTAGCTGGGCGTGGTGGCAGGCACCTGTAATCCCAGCTACTCAGGAGGCCAAGGCAGGAGAATTGCTTGAATCCGGGAGGCAGTGGTTGCAGTGAGCCGAGATTGGGTCACAGCACTCCAGCCTGGGCGACTGAGTGAAACTCCGTCTCAGGAAAAAAAAAAAAAAAAAAAAATCTGTTCTTTTCTGTTCCTCCCAATAGCCTATAAACTCCTTGCATCTCCCAGTCCTCACATTACCTTTGGATCTCCAGCACCTAGTCTGGCAGCTGGCACAGAGTGATGCTAAACAAATGTTTGCTGAATGACAAATGAAGAAAAGAAATAAAGCCTTTGGATTCTCTGCACTCTATGCATGACTTCTCTTTTGCAAGTGTTTGGAATCATGGCACAAATTTTATTGATGGAAAAGCTTCCTCTGCTGCCACTGGGAACAAGGCTCAGCCTGCTCGTCACTGGTCCATTGCTTGCCAGCATGGAATGGTAGATGTGGCAAAGCAGGTATCTAATTTTCCATTGCCTTCCCTCCTCCTCCCTTCCTCTGGGGCTCCCCTGGCCCAGCTGTTCCCTTACGGTCCTAGAGTTATTTTTATAGGTGCTCTGCAGAGCAGATGACCCTGAATGGGCATCCAGCTTCTCTTACTATAATGCCTTTTACTGAAATAGCTAATTACACTGCTGACATCCCTCGGCCCCAAATATGGGGGAAGGGAAAAGATGAATCAATGTAATGGGAGAATTCTGCCTCTCAGACCTCACACTCTCTCTCTCCCCATTCACCCCCATAGATTACCCACCCCCACCCCTCACTGTCAACATTGGTGTCTGTCAGCTGGTGGTTAGACACTTGAACAGACTTTGCCAATTACAGAAGTCACACCTCTTGGTTGGCAGGCACACGCTATTGTGCCTGGGTTCCCAACAGGGAGCCATATAGCCTTTGGGTAAAGGACGTGCCTGGAAGGAGTAAGAGAGTGCCCCTTAGGGCAACTGGCGTCAGGTGGGAGGCCCCGTCTGAAAGCTACTCTCAGGTAGACACACGATGAGCTGTCGTTTTATGTGGGTTTGATTTGGAGCTATTGTTGCTCCACTCCAAACCATCTTGATTTATTCAGGGGGAGGGTACTCTGAGTGTGTCTTGGCAGCATTAAGACCCTTCTGTTGTTCTTTTGTTCCTTATTACTCCTCCCCTCCTCCTCCCCGCTTTTTGGTGAACTCTGAATTTTGCTGTTTTATACTGGGAAACCGAACAGGGGAAGTAACAGTAGCAACTTCTTTACAGTTCCGAGGGGCTTAGCAAAACCCTCTCATATCACGATATCATTTGATCTCCATGACAATTATGAATGAAGTCACAAGAATAGGTAGTGGTGTCTTCCTTTTAGGGATAAAGACATTGAATTCCAGGAGGATTAAGGGATTGATCTTCTACATGGTGGAGAAAAAAAAAAGATGAATTGAGAATTTGACTGTTAATCCTGGCAGCCCACAGGCTGTCTGCATGTCTTGGATTACTCAATTACCTCTTTGTCGCTGACTTTCCTATCTGCAATTCCAGGGATCTTGTAGTCTTGCTGGACTTCAAGAGTTTTTACTTCCAAGTTCATTTAGTTTACAGTGACCCAAATGAGATTAGATCACCATGAGACCAAGTCCTACCACAGAAATTGGTCCTTAAATGACCTTATCTTTTCTTTTTAATTTTAATGACAAATTACAAACACACATAAAAGATAAGGAGAAAAGTAAAAGGAACCTCCAGTGCTGTCAACCAGCTTTGACACTGATCATTTCACCTATCTTGTTTCCTCTAAACTTCTTTTTAAAAATCCGCAGTATTTTCTTTTTTAACATTTTATTTTACAAAGTTTTTAAAATTTGATAAATAAAATTATATACAGTTAATATGTACAGCATACATGTTTGAAATATGTAAAATAACTATGTGACGTTAATGCACATGTTAATTAGCTCAAGCTAATCTTTGGAAAGGTTTCCACCATGCGGAAAGGTTAATTTGAGCTAATTAACTTGTGTATTGCCTCACATAGTTATTTTTTGTAGTGACAACACTTAAAATCTACTCTTTTAGTTCGGTGCAGCACACGCAGGTTTGTTACATAGGTATACATGTGCAGAACGTGCAGGTTTGTTACATAGGTATACACGTGCTGTGGTAGTTTGCTGCACCCAACAACTCATCACCTACATTAGGTATTTCTCCTAATGCTATCCCTCCCCTAGCCCCCCACCCCCCAACAGGCCCCAGTGTGTGATGTTCCCCTACCTGTGTACATGTGTTTTCATTGTTCAGCTCCCACTTATGAGTGAGAACATGCACTGTTTGGTTTTCTGTTCCTGTGTTAGTTTGCTAAGAATGGCGGTTTTCAGCTTCATCCATGTTCCCTCAAGGGACATGAACTTATCCTTTTTTATGGCTGCATAGTATTCCATGGTGTATATGTGCCACGTTTTCTTTATCCAGTATAACATTGATGGGCATTGGGTTGGTTCCAAGTCTTTGCTATTGTGAATAGTGCTGCAATAAACATATGTGTGCATGTGTCTTTATAGTAGAATGATTTATAATCCTTTGGGTATATACCCAGTAATGGGATTGCTGGGTCAAATGGTATTTCTTGTTCTAGATCTTGAGGAATCACCACACTGTCTGACACAATGGTTGAACTAATTTACATTCCCATCAACAGGGTAAAAGCATTCCTATTTCTCCACATCCTCTCCAGCATCTGTTTCCTGACTTTTTAATGATGGCCATTCTAACTGGCGTGAGATAGTATCTCATTATGGTTTTGATTTGCATTTCTCTAATGACCAGTGATGATGAGCTTTGTTCCATATGTTTGTTGTCCACATAAATGTCTTCTTTTGAGAAGTGTCTGTTCATATCCTTTGCCCACTTTCTGATGGTTTTTTTTTTCTTGTAAATTTGTTTAAGTTCTTTGTAGATTCTGGATATTAGCCCTTTGTCAGATGGATAGATTGCAAAATTTTTCTCCCATTCTGTAGGTTGCCTATTCACTCTGATGATAGTTACTCTTCCTGTGCAGAAGCTCTTTAGTTTAATTAAATCCCGTTTATCAATTTTGGCTTTTGTTGCCATTGCTTTTGGTGTTTTAGTCATGAAGTCTTTGCCCATGCCTATGTCCTGAATGGTATTGCCTAGATTTTCTTCTAGGGTTTTTATGGTTTTAGGTCTTACATTTAAGTCTTTAATCCATCTTGAGTTAATTTTTGTGTATGGTGTAAGGAAGGGGACCAGTTTCAGTTTTCTGCATATGGCTAGCCAGTTTTCCCAACACCATTTATTAAATAGGGAATCCTTTCCCCATTGCTTGTTTTTGCCAGGTTTGTCAAAGATCAGATGGTTGTAGATGTGTAGTGTTATTTCTGAGGCGTCTGTTCTGTTCCATTGGTTTATATATCTGTTTAGTACAACTACCATGCTATTTTGGTTACTGTATCCTTATAGTATAGTTTGAAGTTAGGTAGCGTGATGCCTCCAGCTTTGTTCTTTTTGCTTAGGATTGTCTTGGCCATACGAGCTCTTTTTGGTTCCACATGAAATTTGAAGTAATTTTTTCTAATTCTATGGAGAAAGTCAACGGTAGGTTGATGGGATAGCGTTGAATCTATAAATTACTTTGGACATTATGGCCATTTTCATGATATTGATTCTTCCTATCCATGAGCATGGAATGTTTTCCCATTTGATTGTGTCCTCTCTTATTTCCTTTAGCAGTGGTTTGTAGTTCTCCTTGAAGAGGTCCTTCACATCCCTTGTAAATTGTATTCCTAGGTATTTTATTCTCTTTATAGCAATTGTGAATGGGAGTTCACTCATGATTTGGCTCTCTGTTTGTCTATTATTGGTGTATAGGAATGCTTGTGATTTTTTGCACATTGATTTTGTATCCTGAGACTTTGCTGAAGTTCCTTATCAGCTTAAGGAGATTTAGGGCTGGGATGATGGGGTTTTCTAAATATACAATCATGTCATCTGCAAACAGAGGCAATTTGACTTCCTCTCTTCCTATTTGAATACCTTTTATTTCTTCCTCTTGCCTGAGGCTCTGGCCAGAACTTCCAATACTATGTTGAATAGGAGTGGTGAGAGAGGGCATCCTTGTCTTGTGGTGGTTTTCAAAGGGAATGCTTCCAGCTTTTGCCCATTCAGTATGATATTGGCTGTGGATTTGTCATAAATAGGTCTTATTGAGATACGTTCCATGAATACCTAGTTTATTGAGAGTTTTTAGCATGAAGGGGTGTTGAATTTTATTGAAGGCCTTTTCTGCATCTATTGAGATATTAACGTGGTTTTTGTCATTGGTTCTGTTTATGTCATGGATGATGTTTATTGATTTGCATATGTTGAAGCAGCATTGCATCCCAGGGATGAAGCCAAACTGATCATGGTGGATAAGCTTTTTGATGTGCTGCTGGAATCGGTTTGCCAGTATTTTATTGAGGATTTTCACATTGATGTTCATCAGGGATATTGGCCTGAAATTTTCTTTTTTTGTTGTGTCTCTGCCAGGTTTTGGTATCAGAATGATGCTGGCCTCATAAAATGAGTTAGAGAGGAGTCCCTCTTTTTCTATTGTTTGGAATGGTTTCAGAAGTAATGGCACCAGCTCCTCTTCATACCTCTGATAGAATTCGGCTGTGAATCCATCTGGTCCTGGGGTTTTTTTGGTTGGTAGGCTATTAATTACTGCCTCAATTTCAGAACTTGTTATTGGTCTATTCAGGGATTTGACTTCTTCCTGTTTAGTCTTGGAAGCGTGTATATGTCCAGGAATTTATCCATTTCTTCTAGATTTTCTAGCTTATTTGCGTAGAGGTGTGTATAGTATTCTCTGATGGTAGTTTGTATTTCTGTGGGATCAGCGGTGATCTCTCCTTTATCATTTTTTATTGTGTCTATTTGATTTTCTCTCTTTTCTTCTTTATTAATCCCACTAGTGGTCTATCTATTTTGGTAATCTTTTCAAAAAACCAGCTCCTGAATTCATTGATTTTTTTGAGGGTTTTTTTTTTTGTGTCTCTATCTCCTTCAGTTCTGCTCTGATCTTAGTTAGTTCTTGTTTTCTGCTAGCTTTTGAATTTGTTTGCTTTTGCTTCTCTAGTTATTTTAATTGTGATGTTAGGGTGTTAATTTTAGATCTTTCCTGCTTTCTCCTGTGGGAATTTAGTGCTATAAATATTCCTCTAAACACTGCTTTAGCTGCGTCTGTATGTTGTGTCTTTGTTCTCATGGGTTTCAAAGAACTTATTTATTTCTGCCTTAATTTTGTTATTTACCCAGTAATCATTCAGGAGCAGGTTGTTCAGTTTCTATGTAGTTGTGTGGTTTTGAGCAAGTTTCTTAATCCTGAGTTCTAATTTGAGTGCACTGTTGTCTGAGAGACAGTTTGTTATGATTTTTGTTCTTTTGCATTTACTTAGGAGTGTTTTACTTCCAATTATGTGGTCAATTTTAGAATAAGAGAAGAATGTATATTTTGTTGATTTGGGGTGGAGAGTTCTGTAGATGTCTATTAGGTCTGCTTGGTCCAGAGCTGAGTTCAAGTCCTGAATATCTTTGTTAATTTTCTGTCTCGTTGATCTGTCTGATATTAACAGTGGGGTGTTAAAGTCTCTCACTATTATTGTGTGGGAGTCTAAGTCTCTTTGTAGGTCTTTAAGAACTTCCTTTATGAATTTGGGTGCTCCTGTATTTGGGACATATATATTTAGGACAGTTAGTTCTTCTTGTTTCATTGATCCCTTTAACATTATGTAATGCCCTTCTTTGTCTTTTTTGATCTTTGTTGATTTAAAGACTGTTTTATCAGAGACTAGGATTGTAACCCCTGCTTTTTTTGCTTTCCATTTGCTTGGTAAATGTTCCTCCATCCCTTTATTTTGAGCCTATGTATATCTTTGCACGTGAGATGGGTCTCCTGAATACAGCACACTGATGGATCTTGACTTTTTATACAATTGGCCAGTCTCTGTCTTTTAATTGGGGCATTTAGCCTGTTTACATTTAAGGTTAATATTGTTCCAACTCTTTGCTATTGTGAATAGTGCCGCAATAAACATACGTGTGCATGTGTCTTTATAGCAGCATGATTTATAGTCCTTTGGATATATACCCAGTAATGGGATGGCTGGGTCAAATGGTATTTCTAGTTCGAGATCCCTGAGGAATCGCCACACTGACTTCCACAATGGTTGAACTAGTTTACAGTCCCACCAACAGTGTAAAAGTGTTCCTATTTCTCCACATCCTCTCCAGCACCTGTTGTTTCCTGATTTTTTAATGATGGCCATTCTAACTGGTGTGAGATGGTATCTCACTGTGGTTTTGATTTGCATTTCTCTGATGGCCAGTGATGAGGAGCATTTCTTCATGTGTTTTTTGGCTGCATAAATGTCTTCTTTTGAGAAGTGTCTGTTCATGTCCTCTGCCCACTTTTTGATGGGGTTGTTTGTTTTTTTCTTGTAAATTTGTTTGAGTTCATTGTAGATTCTGGATATTAGCCCTTTGTCAGATGAGTAGGTTGCAAAAATTTTCTCCCATTGTGTAGGTTGCCTGTTCACTCTGATGATAGTTTCTTTTGCTGTGCAGAAGCTCTTTAGTTTAATGAGATCCCATTTGTCGATTTTGGCTTTTGTTGCCATTGCTTTTGGTGTTTTAGACATGAAGTCCTTGCCCACGCCTATGTCCTGAATGGTATTGCCTAGGTTTTCTTGTAGGATTTTAATGGTTTTAGGTCTAACATATAAGTCTTTAATCCATCTTGAATTAATTTTTGTATAAGGTGTAAGGAAGGGATCCAGTTGCAGCTTTCTACATATGGCTAGCCAGTTTTCCCAGCACCATTTATTAAATAGGGAATCCTTTCCCCATTTCTTGTTTTTGTCAGGTTTGTCAAAGATCAGATAGTTGTAGCTATGCGGCATCATTTCTGAGGGCTCTGTTCTGTTCCATTGATCTATGTCTCTGTTGTGGTACCAGTACCATGCTGTTTTGGTTACTGTAGCCTTGTAGTATAGTTTAAAGTCAGGTAGCGTGATGCCTCCAGCTTTGTTCTTTTGGCTTAGGATTGACTTGGCGATGCGGGCTCTTTTTTGGTTCCATATGAACTTTAAAGTAGTTTTTTCCAATTCTGTGAAGAAAGTCATTGGTAGCTTGATGGGGATGGCATTGAATCTATAAATTACCTTGGGCAGTATGGCCATTTTCACGATATTGATTCTTCCAACCCATGAGCATGGAATGTTCTTCCATTTGTTTGTATCCTCATTTATTTCATTGAGCAGTGGTTTGTAGTTCTCCTTGAAGAGGTCCTTCACATCCCTGGTAAGTTGGATTCCTAGGTATTTTATTCTCTTTGAAGCAATTGTGAATGGGAGTTCACTCATGATTTGGCTCTCTGTTTGTCTGTTATTGGTGTACAAGAATGCTTGTGATTTTTGTACATTAATTTTGTATCCTGAGACTTTGCTGAAGTTGCTAATCAGCTTAAGGAGATTTTGGGCTGAGACAATGGGGTTTTCTAGATATACAATCATGTCATCTGCAAACAGGGACAATTTGACTTCCTCTTTTCCTAATTGAATACCCTTTATTTCCTTCTCCTGCCTGATTGCTCTGGCCAGAACTTCCAGCACTATGTTGAATAGTAGCGGTGAGAGAGGGCATCCCTGTCTTGTGCCAGTTTTCAGAGGGAATGCTTCCAGTTTTTGCCCATTCAGTATGATATTGGCTGTGGGTTTGTTGTAGATAGCTCTTATTATTTTGAGATACGTCCCATCAATACCTAATTTATTGAGAGTTTTTAGCATGAAGGGTTGTTGAATTTTGTCAAAGGCCTTTTCTGCATCTATTGAGATAATCATGTGGTTTTTGTCTTTGGTTCTGTTTATATGCTGGATTACATTTATTGATTTGCGTATGTTGAACCAGCCTTGCATCCCAGGGATGAAGCCCACTTGATCATGGTGGATAAGCTTTTTGATGTGCTGCTGGATTCGGTTTGCCAGTATTTTATTGAGGATTTTTGCATCAATGTTCATCAAGGATATTGGTCTGAAATTCTCTTTTTTGGTTATGTCTCTGCCAGGTTTTGGTATCAGGACGATGCTGGCTTCGTAAAATGTGTTAGGGAGGATTCCCTCTTTTTCTATCGATTGGAATAGTTTCAGAAGGAATGGTACCAGTTCCTCCTTGTACCTCTGGTAGAATTCAGCTGTGAATCCATCAGGTCCTGGACTCTTTTTGGTTGGTAAGCTATTGATTATTGCCACAATTTCAGAACCTGTTATTGGTCTATTCAGAGATTCAACTTCTTCCTGGTTTAGTCTTGGGAGGGTGTATTTGTCGAGGAATTTATCCATTTCTTCCAGATTTTCTAGTTTATTTGCATAGAGGTGTTTGTAGTATTCTCTGATGGTAGATTGTATTTCTGTGGGATCGGTGGTGATATCCCCTTTTTCGTTTTTTATTGCATCTATTTGATTCTTCTCTCTTTTCTTCTTTATTAGTCTTGCTAGCGGTCCATCAATTTTGTTGATCTTTTCAAAAAACCAGCTCCTAGATTCATTAATTTTTTGAAGGGTTTTTTGTGTCTCTATTTCCTTCAGTTCTGCTCTGATTTTAGTTATTTCTAGCCTTCTGCTAGCTTTTGAATGTGTTTGCTCTTGCTTTTCTAGTTCTTTTAATTGTGATGTTAGGGTGTCAATTTTGGATCTTTCCTGCTTTCTCTTGTGGGCATTTAGTGCTATAAATTTCCCTCTACACACTGCTTTGAACGTGTCCCAGAGATTCTGGTATGTTGTGTCTTTGTTCTCGTTGGTTTCAAAGAACATCTTTATTTCTGCCTTCATTTCATTATGTACCCAATAGTCATTCAGGAGCAGGTTGTTCAGTTTCCATGTAGTTGAGCGGTTTTGAGTGAGTTTCTTAATCCTGAGTTCTAGTTTGATTGCACTGTGGTCTGAGAGACAGTTTGTTATAATCTCTGTTCTTTTACATTTGCTGAGAAGAGCTTTACTTCCAACTATGTGGTCAATTTTGGAATAGGTGTGGTGTGGTGCTGAAAAAAATGTATATTCTGTTGATTTGGGGTGGAGAGTTCTGTAGATGTCTATTAGGTCCACTTTATGTAGAGCTGAGTTCAATTCCTGGATATCCTTGTTAACTTTCTGTCTCGTTGATCTGTCTAATGCTGACAGTGGGGTGTTAAAATCTCCCATTATTATTGTGTGGGAGTTTAAGTCCCTTTGTAGGTCACTGAGGACTTGCTTTATGAATCTGGGTGCTCCTGTGTTGGGTGCATATATATTTAGGATAGTTAGCTCTTCTTGTTGAATTGATCCCTTTACCATTATGTAATGGCCTTCTTTGTCTCTTTTGATCTTTGTTGGTTTAAAGTCTATTTTATCAGAGACTAGGATTGCAACCCCTGCCTTTTTTTGTTTTCCAGTTGCTTGATAGATCTTCCTCCATCCCTTTATTTTGAGTCTATGTGTGTCTCTGCACGTGAGATGGGTTTCCTGAATACAGCACACTGATGGGTCCTGACTCCTTATCCAGTTTGCCAGTCTGTGTCTTTTGATTGGAGCATTTAGCCCATTTACATTTAACGTGAATATTGTTATGTGTGAATCTGATCCTGTCATTATGATGTTAGTTGGTTATTTTGCTCGTTAGTTGCTATAGTTTCTTCCTAGCCTCGATGGTCTTTACAATTTGGCATGTTTTTGCAGGGGCTGGTACCGGTTGTTCCTTTCCATGTTTAGTGCTTCCTTCAGGAGCTCTTTTAGGGCAGGCCTGGTGGTGACAAAATCTCTCAGCGTTTGCTTGTCTGTAAAGTATTTTATTTCTCCTTCACTTATGAAGCTTAGTTTGGCGGGATAGGAAATTCTGGGTTGAAAATTCTTTTCTTTAAGAATGTTGAATATCGGCCCCCACTCTCTTCTGGCTTGTAGAGTTTCTGCTGAGAGATCAGCTGTTAGTCTGATGGGCTTCCCTTTGTGGGTAACCCGACCTTTCTCTCTGGCTGCCCTTAACATTTTTTCCTTCATTTCCACTTTGGTGAATCTGACAATTATGTGTCTTGGAGTTGCCCTTCTCGAGGAGTATCTTTGTGGCGTTCTCTGTATTTCCTGAATCTGAATGCTGGCCTGCCTTGCTAGATTGGGGAAGTTCTCCTGGATAATATCTTGCAGAGTGTTTTCCAACTTGGTTCCATTCTCCCCATCATTTTCAGGTACACCAATCAGACGTAGGTTTGGTCTTTTCACATAGTCCCAAATTTCTTGGAGGCTTTGTTCATTTCTTTTTATTCTTTTTTCTCTAAACTTCCCTTCTCTCTTCATTTCATTCATTTCATCTTCTATCAGCGATACCCTTTCTTCCAGTTGATCGCATCTGCTACTCAGGCTTCTGCATTCTTCGCGTAGTTCTCGAAACTTGGCTTTCAGCTCCATCATCTCCTTGAAGCCCTTCTCTCCATTGGTTATTCTAGTTATCCATTCTTCTAATTTTTTTTCAAAGTTTTTAACTTCTTTGCTATTGTTTTGAATTTCCTCTCGTAGCTCAGAGTAGTTTGATCGTCTGAAGCCTTCTTCTCTCAACTCATCAAAGTCATCCTCCATCCAGCTTTGTTCCGTTGCTGGTGAGGAACTGCGTTCCTTTGGAGGAGGAGAGGTGCTCTGTTTTTTAGAGTTTCCAGTTTTTTTGGTCTGTTTTTTCCCCATCTTTGTGGTTTTGTCTACTTTTTGTCTTCGATGATGGTGATGTACAGATGGGTTTTTGGTGTGGATGTCCTTTCTGTTTGTTAATTTTCCTTCTACCAGACAAGACCCTCAGCTGCAGGTCTGTTGGAGTTTACTAGAGGTCCACTCCAGACCCTGCTTGGCTGGGTGTCAGCACCGGTGGCTGCAGAACAGCGGATTTTCGTGAGACCACAAATTCAGCTGTCTGATAGTTCCTCTGAAAGTTTTGTCTCAGAAGAGTACCCGGTTGAATGAGGTGTCAGTCTGTCCCACTGGGGGGGTGCCTCCCAGTTAGGCTGCTCAGGGGTGAGGGACCCACTTTAGGAGGCAGTCTGTCCGTTCTCAGATCACAAGCTGCGTGCTGGGAGAACCACGTCAGACAGGGACATTTAAGGCTGTGGAGGTTCTCGCTGAGTTTTTGGTTGTCTGTGCCCTGCCCCCAGAGGTGGAGCCTACAGAGGCAGGCGGGCCTCCTTGAGCTGTGGTGGGCTCCACCCAGTTCGAGCTTCCTGGCTGCTTTGTTTACCTAAGCAAGCCTGGGCAATGGCGGGCGCCCCTCCCCCAGCCTCGTTGCCGCCTTGCAGCGTGATCTCAGACTGCTGTGCTAGCAATCAGCGAGACTCCGTGGGCATAGGACCCTCCGAGCCAGGTGCGGGACACAATCTCCTAGTGTGCCGTTTTCCAGGCCCGTTGGAAAAGCGCAGTATTAGGACGGGACTGACCCGATATTCCAGGTGCCGTCTGTTTTCCCTTTCTTTGACTAGGAAAGGGAACTCCCTGACCCCTTGCGCTTCCCGAGTGAGGCAATGCCTCGCCCTGCTTCGGCTCGCGCACAGTGCGCTTCACCGACTGTCCTGAACCCACTGTTAGGCACTCCCTAGTGAGATGAAACCGGTACCTCAAGCAGAAATGCAGAAATCACCCGTCTTCTGTGTCGCTGGGGCTGGGAGCTGGAGACCGGAGCTGTTCCTATTCGGCCATCTTCTCTATTCAGGTTAATATTGTTATGTGTGAATTTGATCTTGTCATTATGATGTTAGTTGGTTATTTTGCCCATTAGTTGATGCAGTTTCTTCATAGTGTTGATGGTCTTCACAATTTTATATGTTTTTGCAGTAGCTGGTATTGGTTTTTCCTTTCCATATTTAGTGCTTCCTTCAGGAGCTCTTGTAAGGCAGGTGCTGTGGTGACAAAAATTCTCAGCATTTGCTTGTCTGTAAAGGATTTTATTTCTCCTTCGCTTATGAAGCTTAGTTTGGCTCCATATAAAATTCTGGGTTGAAAATTCTTTTCTTTAAGAAAGCTGAATATTGGCCTCCACTCTCTTCTGGCTTGTGGGGTTTCTGCAGACAGATCCGGTGTTAGTCTGATGGGCTTCCCTTTGTGGGTAACCCGACCTTTCTCTCTGGCTGTCCTTAACATTTTTTCCTTCATTTCAACCTTGGTGAATCTGACAATTATGTGTCTTGGGGTTGCTCTTCTTGAGGAATATCTTTGTGGTGTTCTCTGTATTTCCTGAATTTGAAGATTGACCTGTCTTGCTAGGTTGGGGAATTTCTCCTGGATAATATCCTGAAGAGTGTTTTCCAACTGGGTTCCTTTTTCCTGGTCACTTTCATGTACACCAATCAAATATAGGTTTGGTCTTTGCACATAGTCCCATATTTCTTGGAGGCTTTGTTCGTTCCTTTTTCTTTAATTTTGTTTTCACTCTTTATTTCATTAAGTTGATCTTCAACCTCTTGATATCCTTTCTTCTGCTTGATCAATTCAGGTACTGATACTTGTGTATGCTTTATGAAGTTCTTGTGCTGTGTTTTTCAGCTCCATCAGGTCATTTATGTTCTTCTCTATACTGGTTATTCTAGTTAGCAATTCATCTAACCTTTTTTCAAGGTTCTTAGCTTCCTTGCATTGGGTTAGAACATGCTCCTTTAGATCAGAGGCGTTTGTTATTACCCACCTTCTGAAGCCTACTTCTGTCAATTTGTCAAACTCATTCCCGCTCCAGTTTTGTTCCCTTGCTGATGAGGAGTTGTGATCCTTTGGAGGAGAAGAGTCGTTCTGGTTTTTGGCATTTTCAGCCTTTTTGTACTGGTTTCTCCTCATCTTCATGGATTTAGCTACCTTTGGACTCTGATGTTGTTGACCTTCAGATGGGGTTTCTGCATGGATATCCTTTTTGTTGATGTTGATGCTATTGCTTTCTGCTTGTTAGTTTTCCTTCTAACACTCAGGCCCCTCTGCTGCAGGTCTGCTGGAGTTTGCTGGAGGTCCACTCCAGATCCTGTTTGCCTGGGTATCACTAGCAGAGTTTGCAGAACAGCAAAGATTGCTGCTTGTTTCTTCCTCTGGAAGCTTCTTCCCAGAGGGGCACCCACCAGATGCCAACCAAGCCTCTCCTGTATGAGGTTTCTGTTGACCTCTGCTGGGAGGTGTCTCCCAGTCAGGAGGCATGGGGGTCAGGGACCCACTTGAGGAAGCAGTCTGTCCCTTAGCAGTGCTCGAGCGCTGTACTGGGAGATCCACTGCTCTCTTCACAGCCAGCAGGCAGGAACATTTAAGTCTGTTAAAGCTGCGTCCATAGCCCCCCCTTCCCCCAGGTGCTCTCTCCCAGGGGGATGGGAGTTTTATCTATAAGCCCCTGACTGGGGCTGCTGCCTTTCTTTCAGAGATGCCCTGCCCAGAGAGGAGGAATCTAGAGAGGCAATCTGGCTACATCGGCTTTGCCAACCTGCAGTGGGTTCCACCCAGTTTGAACTTCCTGGCGGCTTTATTTACACTGTGAGGGGAAAACCGCCTACTCAAGCCTCAGTAATGGTGGACACCCCTCCCCCTACCAAGCTCCAGCATCCCAGGTCGACTTCAGACTGCTGTGCTGGCCAAGAATTTCAAGCCAGTGGATCTTAGCTTGCTGGGCTTGGTGCGAGTGGAATCCGCTGAGCTAGACCACTTGGCTCTCTGGCTTCAGCCCCCTTTCCAGGGGTTCTGTCTCTCTGGTGTTCCAGGTGCCACTGGGGTATGAAAAAAAACTACTGCAGCTAGCTTGGTGTCTGCCCAAAGGGCCATCCAGTTTTGTGCTTGAAACCCAGGGCCCTGGTGGTGTAGGCACCTGAGGGAATCTCCTGGTCTGTGGATTGCAAAAACCATGGGAAAAGTGTAGTATCTGGGCCGGAGTGCACTGTTCCTCACTGCACAGTCCCTCACACTGGCTTCCCTTGGCTAGGGGAGGGAGTTCCCTGACCCCTTGCTCTTCCTGGGTGAGGCAACGGCCCACACTGCTTCAGCTCACCCTCTGTGGGCTGCACCAACTCTCTAACCAGTCCCAATGAGATGAACCAGGTACCTCAGTTGGAAATGCAGAAATCACCCGTCTTCTGCGTTGATCTCGCTGGGAGCTGCGGACCAGAGCTGTTCCTATTTGGCCATCTTGCCAGCCACCAGGGAATTTTTTTTTTTTTTTTTTTTTTTGATATGGAGTCTCGCTCTGTCGCCAGGCTAGAGTGCAGTGGGGTGATCTTGGCTCACTGCAACCTCCGCCTCCTGGGTTCAAGCGATTCTCCCGCCTCAGCCTCCCGGGTAGCTGGGACTACAGGCACACGCAATCACACCCAGCTAATTTTTGTATTTTTGGTAGAGACGGGGTTCCACCATGTTGGCCAGGATGGTCTCAATCTCTTGACCTCATGATCTGCCCGCCTCGGCCTCCCAAAGTGCTGGGATTACAGATGTGAGCCACTGCACCCAGTGGATGTTTTTAAAAATACACAACCACCATGCCATTATCGCAGTCAACAAAATTAACTACCACTCCTTAGTAGTATCTATTACTCACACTATATTCAAGTTTTCTGATTGTCTTAAAGATGTCTTTTTTATAGTTGGTTCACTTGGATTGGGATGTAAACAAGGTCCATACGTCATATTTGGTTATCTCTCTTCTGTCTCTATCATTTCAGTGCTCCTTCTTTTCTTCTTCTCATGCTATTGATTTGTGGGAGAAAACAGGTCATTAGTCCTGGAGAATGTACCATATTCTGAAATTAGCTAATGCTTCTCTGTTGTGTCGTTTAACTTGTACCTCTGCCCTCTGTATTTCTTGTAAATGGGGAGGTAGGTCTAGAGGCTTGATCAGATACTAGTTCAATTTTTTAACTCCTAGGTGGTGCTCTGCATATAAAGTCTGGTTGGCCATTTTTAGTGATTCTGAGACTGAGACTGATTAGAGGATTAAGATATTATCAAAGGGATTTCTCTATTACAAATGAACTCATTTTTTATTTGCAGTTTTCTTTAGCCTACATGTTAACGGATCCATCAAAGTTTTAAAAGTGTATCTGTCTTTAACCTATTCTGTTTCATCTTTTTTAGCCTTTTCCTATTTTCCATGGTAGATACTCATT